>NC_133933.1:58949983-59574983 GCF_031877795.1 Strix aluco | reverse complement strand
AGAAGCTCAGTGTTTCTGAGTTTCAGGATTTATGAGCAATAGTTTACTTGTTTTTCACCCAACGTACTTAAGAAATATTCTAAGATTATGACTAGAAGGAAATAAAACCTATAACAACTCAGTTTTCTTCAACTAATTCTGTTTCTCCTTTGAAGGAAATCATGAAGAGTTATAACAAGATTATATCACAATCACCCAATCAACACACTTATACAAATTATCTGTCCTGGCCATATGATATCCATAGACTTTTATCAAGAAGAATTTCTACCAATTAAGTTTTGAAGAATGTACCTATGTGTTAAGTAATGAAATGGTATCTTCTTCGTATTAACTACTATCACAAATAAACGTGTCTGACTTGGAGTGGGGCAGCTTCAAGAAGCTTCTCACAGAAGTCATCTCTGCAGCCCCATCCCCCGCTACCAACCCCCCCCCCGCCACACACATACGAACCCAACATATTAGTTTTATAAAAACCCCAAAGTAGTCAACTCTAAAATTCATTTACTTCTTAAATTAGCAAGCCTTATTCAAACATCTCTATCAACTTACTCACTTTCTCCTTCCCTTCTCTATCTGCTTCTCTTTGCCTCATATTCAGCACAGCCTACTAGCCCACTTGCTGACTCAGGGCAACCAGCATCAGAAAACTGCCTCCAGTATCAGGTTGCACCTGTATGTGCTGCACCCTGGATCCCATCAGCCCAAGCTCTTTCCCAACAATCCCACGGGCACACTGACTTTGTCAGTGAGCCAACATGCTAGTGTTTCTGTACTTCTATGCACTAAAAGGGGACTAGTGGCAAGTTAACTGGGGAGCATTAATCACAATTTTCTAGTGCATTAACACTACCTGTGATTCAAATGTAACATAGTGCAACACTACAACTTATCTAGAAACTGCAAAGATGGAGAAAGACCTGCAAAGAACTGATGGGAAAGCACAAAGCACATCAGCAGGGATGACAAGACAGGAATAATATTATTCCAGGACCACTGAACCACTATATTATATACTAGTCCTGAACCACTCTATTATAAGACTTTATCAACTCCTACGTCTTCTCTGATCTGAAAGTCAACTGGTAATTGGCTTGAACCACAACACCTGCAATAATAGCTGAACATGATCTGAAAAGCAACACATTAACCAGTTCAACTTTTCACCAACAATTTAAGAAAAGCTCTGAAGACAGAAAGAAAAAAACAAAACAACCCAAAATACGTATTACTCTGGAGACTCCATCTATACACACTACACGCAGGGAAAAACCAACTTGTTAGCTAACAATAGTGAAGACTGAAATATTCAAGTAAACATCTGCTCATTTTAGCCCCATAAATCCCATCTTCTCTGATGTAATCACATGTAATTAAAAATACAAGAACAGAAATTTATGTTAAAATAAACAGAGATGCTTCGATAAAACAGATCACAATCCTACCCACAATTTTTAATGTACATAGCACAATATTCCACTACTGAAAACAGTACCACAATTTCAAAAAACCTTAACCTATGACAAGTACCAGCCAAGACTGCTAGAACTAGAAACTCAGGTTATGGTATTCCTTCCCAGAATACACATTCTGTTTATCTGATTATGCAAGTTCCACCTCCCTTCTCTTTGCACACTTTATTAACTATTCAGGAGCTAGGAAGCCTGGTTCCCTTCAGACCTGTATGATTTAAAAAACAAAACACTGAAAAGAGGTGACCAGTATGAAGATCCATGAAAACAGCAGGCATGACAGGATTTTGTGAAAGTCCTACACAAGTAAATTAGAAGTAGCGAGCACACATTTAACACTAACAGTCACAGTATAATTACAGTTTGATTAGATACACACCAGCACTAATCCTGCACAAATTTACTCTGCACATACCAAGAGTGCTATCTCAAAGGGGTAGAGAAATATCAAAGGCTACATAACGTGCCCTGCGGCTGCTGCTATCAGTATTCAAGATCACTAATTTAAAGGTAGCATGGATTTGCCTAAACAAGCTGTGGTCATACTTTAGACTGAAATTTAGACATACCTTAGAGGCCTCAAACTGCAACACTGGACAAGCAGAGGAACAAAATATTTTGTTTTGAGCAACTCAAGCTATACATCTGAAAAACAATCACATGCAAAAGCCAGCTGAAGCAGCAAATCTTGGCTTAGACAATTGAAAAGAATCACCCTGGCCAGAGAGAAACACAAGCAAATACCTCATCTGAAACAAAAAGCAGTAATGTGTTTTCTACTGGGAAAAGTGTCAGGCTTTTACTCTGTTACAAACTATATTAAACATAACATTAATATGGTTAAAATAAGAGATAAGAATTCCAAAAGTTAAAATGAAGTGATGAAACACATCTTTAAACACAAATTCAAGTACCAGAGTTCCTTTCCCCTCCCACTTCACGTGCATTGGTTAGTACAGTGTTCAGTATGTACCTATACTGTTAAAACGATGCAAAAGCCCATTCACGTTTATTCAGGTTTAAAGCAAGCAATTTATAAATGGAAACAAAGAATACTGTAAGAGTCCCTGAAGTCTCAGAGCAAACAGCTGTTCCCTACAGCAGATCTGAAGGAAGAGCTGACCATCCAGGCAGGAGAGCAGGCCTGGGAGCATGTGGCTGCACACACTCCCCTGAAAGCACCTTGAGCTTGGATTGACAGGGACTGGGGATCACACTCCCAACTGCTTAAAATACAAGCCCTCGGACAGAAAATGTGAGCTGGGTTGACACTGCTCCGAAATCTTACATTTTTAAACTCTGAAAAAGTCAACTCTGTGGCAGTGGTAGCGCAATTTTAAAAATGAATGAATCTATGCATCCCTAAAAACACACCCTTGTTATGTCTTCAATGGTTTAGAACACTAGACAAATCAGAGCAGTGACAAAACAGTATTGATCTTACACTTTTTTTTTTAAGAAACTATTAAGAAAAACACTGTTCAGCAGAGAAAACACACAAAAAAAATCAAGCAAATAATTCAATTGTTTATCAATAACCGTACTGCAGTGCTCCTCTGAGTAAAATTCAAAGCTGGCAAGATCACAGCAAGTTCAGAAAAACACAGGAGTCTATTAACAAGAAGGGAACTGGTTTACCTTAGTTCAGTATCACCCCTCTTATACTGAGTAGCCCAGTAAAATTAACACTAAATAGTTAACCCCCACTCAAGCCTTCTAAGACCTCTTAATTTTTTTCCAATTTATCTAACCTACATTAAAGTAAACCCTACCACAACACACTACATTATCAGAACAGTAAACTCTATACTCTCCATCTCAAATTCTCTGTGCAGTACTAGAAAGTTTGTATTTACTCTTTATATAAATTTCCATCTTTTGTCTGATGTATCAGATTGGCAAAACAGCACCTTCATAGCTCTTACAGCAAAAGTTGCAAGGAAACAGATTCATTCATCCACTCTTTTAATGAAAAACACAGAGTAGATTAAAAAACATTTAAAACCAGAAGAACATTTGCCAGTGCTTAATTTCAATAAAATACTTTGCGTTCTAGCTCATTTTTCAGTGTCTGTAGTCTTGATAAAATACACAATGACCACACTTTCCATTTATTACTCCAATAAAGCAAAGTATTACAATAATTACCTTCAAATTCGAAGAAATGCTGCAGAGAAGCTTTACTGCATCTTCATGAGGCATGAAATGACTTATTGGGCATCATCCAATGTTTTCAAAATCCAATTATTTGTTGGTAGCATACAATACTTGAGAAACTGCTTATTTTTATTTTACTACTGTACTTTTAAGTTTTGGTGGCTTCACACCAAGACGACGCATGCAGTTAGTGCTGGAAGAGCTAGAATTAACATCTACTCTATCGTTTTATTAAAATTACTACAAAATTTTTGTACACATGCATCAACTGTGTCAACATGGTGGAACACGATTATATTTACTGCAGTATGGGTGAAAAGAAACACAAAAGGCTCTGCTCCCCCCATCTTGATTCACAGAGAAATATACTGCCTATGGGACTGAGTATATCCACTACATTCACAAAAAAGGTTTTTTCCCCTTCAGGTTCAATTACAATAGGTGACTAATATGGTTTCACAATATAGCATATGAAAAATGCACTTGTATCATATGAATATTAAGGTCTCACTCCAATCATCACTTAAGAAAAATCTTCTGCAGAGCTCAAAGATATTTAAAGATTATTAATAAACTCAGATTAACCCTAAGGAAGTCTGAAGTGGCAGGCCAGGAGACCTCATGAGGCCTCTCTAGTACACACAGATTAAAAGTTTTTTTCCCAATTCTTGATGTTGAAAGGAACTATAAAAAGGACTCAGCATCCATCTTGCTAGAGGAAAGCTTAAAGGAACTGAAAGTCACTTTGACAGATGCATGCCTAAGGAACAGAAATGTAGTGCTGTTGTCAGTCACGGAACTCCGAATCCGGCAGCAGGACATCCAGAATATTGTTAGAATGTTATATATATCAGTAAATAGGCACAAATGCAAGAGTGAAGAGCCATGACTGCCAGTAAATAGACTGTAGAAGAAAAGGGTACCAACAGGAGGTAAGGGAAACTGTTTGCAGCAACATTTGGGCTTCACAGACTCAGGCATAAAATAAGGGCAATACAGCATTATAGAAGTAAATAGAAGAGAAATCTATTCAAGAAATTAATCATCAGCAGAAATGAAATCCAGCAATGGTGACTCTGAGAAAGAACTCTTCCTAAAACCACTACAAGCAGAGTCTACTTTCAAAGGAAAACGTTTAAATACTGGAGTGCAGTACAATATAAAGTTATTTTTGTAGTAATGTCCATTTACTAATCCTTTTACATACTGCTTTTAGCTATTTCAAAACACCATTCAGTGTGACTTTATACTGCTGAAGAGACACATGCACAAAGAAGACCTTAGTGCTCACTTACGCCAGAAATACTAAGTAACTGGAAGAATTAATTAGCTGTGTTCTTTTAAAGACTACTGGCAAGATCCCCAGATAACTTAAAAGACCTGGCAATTGTAACATGCTGGAGCTCCTGTTGAAGCTTTATTCTGGGAAAACTATTGATATGAAAGTAAACAACGCGTCATCTTCCAAAGGCTACTCAAGAACCATGAGTACCAGACACAAACTGCTTTACTTGTTTATTAAAAAAACTCAAAGATGGCTTAATGTGAAATGATTCAGATGCCGAGTACTAGGCTGTTATAATGCTAGTCCAATAGCTAGTCAATACGTTTTTAAATCTCCTTTCTTCTAACAGAGTACATGTTCAACAGATCAGAGACATTTTTTCAGTACAAACCTTAAGCTTAATATCACATTGACTTTTCAGAAAACACTTATAATGCAAGTATTCTTCAGATTTTATGAAATAAAAAAACCTGATTTTATGAAATAAATACACCTAACAAAATCTAAACAAAGAAGCTGACAGTCTAGAATGTTATCTGCACCTCTTGTTCATTACTAATCTCTTCTTACTGCAACTTCATTTACAGTCCATGCCATAAGAAATATCAAAGGTAATTGTGCAAGTATTAGTATACCTGCTGTATTGAACAATTCCAGTTGACCTTATGATGCACTCAGTGACTGAAGGCCCATTTATGGACAGCTACCACTCTGGAAACTGACTTTGTGAGTTCAAGAGAACAGCTTTTGGAAATATGCAGAACACTGCAACAGTAAACAGCATGCTGTTCACCTTCCCAAAAATCAAATAAATGAAACCTTTATATCTGCCTTTATACTTCAGCTACATCTAATAAGTAAATTGCTCATGTTTTTCCATAGTTTTAATCTGATCACATCTGATCTGTGTTTTACTCACATGGTTGAAAATGCTGTAAAAAAAAAAATCCATCTAAAAGCTTATTTTAGAAACCTGGCTGTAAATATTTACTAAAAGGGTGCTGTGAATGTAGAAAAAAAGAGGACATTTCCTTGTAACATTAATGGTGCAGATTACAGATGTTGTGCATACAAAGACTGCTGTAGTGACAGCAAATTGGATGCAACAAGTTGCAATGCAAGACCAGTAGAGGTTGCTAAAGTGCCTGCTGAGACAGCAGCCAAGGGATTTCCGGCATTTCTTTTGATGGATCCAAGAGGTGCAGAAACACATCTGAAACAGATAAGCAACTATAAAGATGATTGAAAAAAACTCCAAACCCACAAAAACTAAGAATACAACTACCCTCTACACTTATCTCCGGTTCCTTCAGCAGGACAAAGAAGTTCCCCAATCCTCCCAAACTATTCACCTATCCACTGGACAGCTCAAAAAAGGAAAACCGTCTTCTCCCCTCCCCACTTCATGCTTGCTTTCTTGAGCAGTACCTTACCCCATATATTTAGCTACTTTTTCCCTGTTATCTTATCCAAACATCCATCCAAGCACCAGGTCAACAAATATTAAAAAAAATTCTATGGATCCTGCTTTTCAGCCATCAAGTGATACATCAATTCTGATGTATCACTTCAAGCCTCTTAAAGGGGGCCTACAGGAAAGCTGGGGAGGGACTCTATCAGGGAGTGTAGTGATAGGACGAGGGGTAATGGTTTTAAACTGAAAGAGGGTAGATTTAGATTAGACACAAGGAAGAAATTCTTTACTGTGAGGGCGGTGAGACACTGGAACAGGTTGCCCAGAGAGGTTGTGGCTGCCCCCTCCCTGGAAGTGTTCAAGGCCAGGATGGACAGGGCTTTGAGCAACCTGGTCTAGTGGAAGGTGTCCCTGCCCATGGCAGGGGGGTTGGAACTAGATGGGTCTCTGAGGTCCCTTCCAACCCAAACCATTCTGTGATTCTATGAAGTTGCTTATTCAACTGCAGGCCAATCTTAGGTCACTTGCCATTGAGGATTTCCTTACACCAAACAGATCAAATTATGATACAGATATTGCTGGCATTTCTTTCGAGAATATAATGTCGTCTCTGGTCTATACTTAAGACTGGTAATCACATTATCAGCTTATGAATCTCTATCCACAAAACACCCCTCCTAAGTGGGATCTCATTCCTCTGGCAGTAACAAGCATTGCAAGTTTATTGCCAGTTTTATGTGTCAACACCCTCCCTTAGAATTAGGTTACATGTATATTTTTTTTATCCTTACTGCTTGGAAAAAAATATTTAAAAAAAAATGAGACTATAAGTGCCATATTCTCCTTTTGTAACCTGCCTCTCCAACCTCTAACATACTGATTTCCATACCTATTAGTCCTTCTTTTCCTTCCTCACCTATATCTCCAAGTCTTTGTTAAGTGTGAGACTAGAAACTCCCACTACATGTGCCTAGTAAATGAAGGGAAAAAAAAAAAAAAAAAAAATCAAGAGCTACCACTGCATGTAAGGCCAACTTTCCTTAAAGAAATAGGTTCCTAGCTCCAGGGAGGACTACACAGCTTTAAATATAAAACTGACAACTTGCAGGCAGGAAAAAAAGAAAAACCTAAGAATAGTAAAACCAAAATTGTATGAATCTGAGAAGCTACAAAACAAAATAAATTTAGAAATTAAACAGCAAGAAATAACAAAATAGCCTTTCCCCCCTTCATCTAACCCTAATACACTTTTTCAGAATGCTTATAGGGAGTCAAATGCCTGAACACACAATTTTTCTTAAAATTAAAATTTAGAGTAGTTTTTTAATGGAGAAAACACAAAAACAAGAACATCCTATCACAGAGTCCCATATTCTCTCTGTGAAAAAGATTAAGTAGTGAAATTATAGAATATAAAAGCTTACACTAACATCACTAATGCTTTAAATGCTTATTTTTAAAGAAAGAGTGTGTGAGAACTAGATGATGGAAACAGGATTATTAAGTAGTCCTAGCAGAATTTTTCTAAATCATTACTCAGCTTTTCCATGGCTATTTTGAACCATTTCAACAGTCCTTCAACAGTATTTCTATTTAAAACAGAATAATCTTCTTATTAGAACAACAAGTTATCCTCCACTCACTACCATCCATCTACTAAATAAAAAGAATAATAATAAAAAAATCAGCTTATTACAATTAGCTTCTGGTCTCATTCTCAACTACTCTGTGTTGTTCTGAATTCAAACAAGAATATGAGAGAGGATATAAACCTGATTTCATCACATGACCATAAAACTGAAAAAAATCCGAATTACAAATAAGTTCTCCCCCATACACACTATTGGTTTGGATTAGATCAAAAGACTCCTATCAAATAATTAATGATGAGCAAGATCGGAAGAAGATGGTAAATTGCAACAGTTCAAAGAAATAATCTGTTCCTATGGAAAAATCTATTTTAAGTGACCATAACTGGAAGCAATTCATACACCTTGAAGCACGAGTTGGTATTTTTTCTTTCTCCAGATTAATTACAAATATTTATTTCTAGAAATGAACTTTTATTTAACAAATTTCATAATGTCTTTTTAACTCCTGACCTGAATAACAATGTACTATAATGGCTCCCACAGCAAAAGTGAACACATATAAAACATGTAAAGATGTTTAATCTGCCAGATATTTCCCTGGAAAGTATGAGCACTTAGATAATTTCTTTTTCAAGGAAAATAGTTGGGGTTGTACTTTTTTCATGTTGCACAAATAAAAAAATTAGGTGTGGGGTTTTTGTTTGGGTTTTTTTTTTTACTGTGAATTATTTTAATTCTTGCTAGGTCAGCCATGCCAACATGCACATTAAGGGAGTCTATTAATGGATTTTACATAAGTTGGGTTTTCTTTTTTTTCTCTTTTCTTTCCTCCTCTCTTAGACAATTAATTAAAAACAAGGCCACCTTCCTCTACTGTGGGCCATTCCATGGATTCTACCAAAACATAGTTGACTTTTTCATAGCTCAGCAATACATTAGCAAACTTCATACATGAGCACCGTAAAGATGAGGTTTCTCAGATCACTGTAATTCATCAGGAAGTTTTCTCTAATGAAACCATACATCACAACAGTTATCAAGCTTGACTCGAGCTACTGTTACAGTTGACAGCTTGAAATTTGACCTGTATTCTCTGCAAATCATGTTAACAACAGAAATCTGGATTTGAAAGCTTTGAAATCTGTAAATAGGGTTTCAATTCATTTTTACTGGAGATGAAGTAGAGGTGAGGAAAGAAAAGCATCTCTAAAATGGATGAGAAGGCATTTTGAATTTTCTATGCTTATTCTCAAGGGCACACCCCACTGTTTAAGAGCAGTACTTCTTATGTGCTCTCCTGTCCATACAGTTCTTCCAAAACCACTAAAATCTTGGAATCACAAATTAGCCTTCTGGTTAAGAAGGGAATACACCAGTCCTCCGCCCAAATCAAATTAATCTCACCAAGTTGAAATGAAAAGGTCACAAGAAGAAAATCTAAGCATACTATTTTTCATCATTTTTATTCCCTGATACAGTGACAGTGCAATTAATTGCTATCAAATACCCAATGATTTGTTAGGTATTCACATAAATCAAAATAGGGCCTCTACCCCATTAAATTACACCAGGAATACAGGTGAAGATAAAAATCAAGATGACTGAATGCTATGTGTATCTTTAGTACTCAGAAACTTCTAATTCTTGGATCGTATAAATTTATCACGATGAAGCGTTTTCTCCACCTGAGAAGCAATGGTATGTTTTGCGTGACTTGCAGCACCTGTTTCATGGCAATTGTATGATGTCATATGGAAATGAAGTAGACAAAGTAAAAATTCCATTGCATAACCCAGTCAGGGCACTTTTGTCAATTATATTAATGAACTCCATAGTAACTCTAAACTGTCTGTATTAAGAGTCCAGCCTTAGCATCCTTCATATCAGTCTTACTCAGGTAGTCAATTCTCTCCACCTTTAAGCAGATTTATTCCCTTTTATTCTACACATACACAGGTTTACTTCCATTTGTCAGCTTCCCAATGAATGAAAATTCTATTATTAATTCAGGGGAAGTTGAAGTAGCAAGTATGAACCTTCAACATCCACAACTATGACTCTATCAGGTTTCTTCCACAGATTAATAACATGAGAGCGCTGCAAAGTATGTTCCACTTTTTTCCCCCTTCTGCACCCTCACGTTTCTGCTACGGCTGCAACATACAGCTTTCATAAAGATAATCCTCCATGAGCTTCCCTGGAGTCTCCTGTCAAATGTAGGTATTGCTATTTTGAAGACTATGCATTATTTCTAGTGTAGCTGTTCTGAGATTTGGAGGAAGAGAAAAAAAAGTAGACTAAAAGAAGCCAGTCAGAGAAAGGCAGGAAAACACACACCTATATGACCAGTCTTTATTAAAAAATAGTTTGAAAACAATGATAATCTACACAGAGCAATATTTGCTTGTTATTTTTCTCTTCTTTTCAACTTACCTGACTAAATTTCCTTTAAAATCTGTTGATTGATGACTGACAAATAGAAAAAATTCAAAGCCTTCCTAAAATGAAGTGATGATTTTGAACAACCAGTTTAAATCTAACTAGATGCTATAATCTTACAGATTCTCTGATCACAATGCACACTAATATAAGAACGTAAGAAATGATGAGTCAGATGAACAGTCATTTTAGCTCAGTATTGTCTACAACAGGGACAACAAAAAGTGATATTCAGCAACAACATGTAGCCCTCAGCCTTTTTGTAGTACATTCCTCTCATTCTCTCAGTATATACAACTGAGTGATTAAGGAAATTAGAGAGCAGATCCCTGTCTATTCTCTCTACAGACCTTTTGACAACATATTAATCAAATTCCTTCTCTTAACCTGTTGAAGTCATCTGCCTCCACAATACCCTGTGGCAAAGCATTCCAGAAGTTTACTACTCCATGCATTTAAAAGTAATAATAAAACCCACAAAATCTTCCTCAGACTCTTTCTAACCAGTTGTCCTATAAACTTCAAGTGCTACATAGTTCTAAGATTACAGGATTTGATAACAGTTCTGCATTCACCACCTTCATGAATTTGTAAGCTTCACTCATAAATCCTCCTATAACTCTTCACCTCTCCAAGCTGGTAAGTCTGTCTTAAGTCCCTCCTTGAAAGGCAAGAGCTGTCATCTTGATTTAAAAAACAAAAAACAAAAACAAAAAAAATCTTCTTGCTACCTTCTAATCCTAATATATACTCCCTGAAGTATGGGGACCATTAGCATCCAGTAGTCAAAGAGGGCTCACCATATGGCTTTACATAGGAACAAAAAGACACTATTTCTCATGTCCTCAGTACCTTTCTGATGACGCCCAACACCTCTGCCGGCTTTTCTGGCTGCTGCTGAACATTGAGCCAATAGCTTCAAGTAACTGCCAAGAATCCAAGAGATCTCTTCTGAATTGTAATGAGAGTACTGAATATCTTATCTGTGAAAATCAAACCTATTACACACCACCACAACATTGCATACTGGGACTTTAATCACCTATTCCTACCCCTCGCTCCCACCTATGCTCTTCCTTCTCCATATTTAGTTCCCTAAATGTCATTAGCTCTGAAAGCCTAAAACATTTTTGAATGTTATACTACCTCCTAGTTTGTTGAGTAGGAGATAGCTTGCTAAAGGCTGCAACAGAAAGAAGAGTCAGAGTCACAGTCAACAAAGTCCTTAGTACTTCAAAGTCAGAAAAGTGTTAAGCTTGTGACAAAGCCTGTTGTACATGCTGGTTATGACCACAGTAACAAGTAGGATAACAAGCACCTGAAAGCGTTAGTTTATTTCTATCCCCCTGCTTTCATGAATTTTTATCACTACACACAGAACAATTCTAAAAGGAGCTGGCTCCTGAGCAGTTTGTAAAGTTCCAGCTTTAATATCTCACTTCAGTCCAAATCAGATCAAAGTCTTCCTTGAAAAAGCTGCCCCCTAAAAAGCTGTAGATGGTCAGGGAACTTGCCAGTAACCTACTGCCAACAGCAGCAATAAAATGGACATGAATGACAAGTTCATTCAATAGCTTCAGGAGCCTCTACAATAGTTGACTGTGGGCCAAAGGGGACTACCCTGTAGCTTAAATACACAGAAGCCCATCTCAAAACCTCTTGGCTCCAAAGACCCTCTCAATAGTATGAAACCACATTCCAATTAGACTTGGAGCTGCAGAGCTTTCAGACTTCTGGCTCCACCACTGAAAACCACAGTCCAGCATGACTGGCTGCTTCAGAGCTGTCAATCTGAACTCTAGAGTCATTAGTCCCATAGTAGTTGCACTGAATCCAGGTAAGATTCAGTTTATGCTTGCTAAACCCATATTTAATTTAAAAATCTTCAGCTAAATGAAACAGACATCTGATGAAACAAGAATCACCATTTCTAGAGACATAACCCTAGATATTTTCCATACTTTTTAGTAGCAATCTCCTAGTTTAAAAACAAGATAGCACACAAACTAGATATCAAACCTTTCAGAGGAGACTGATGCACAGGATTATTAGCTGAAGAGCCACCATGGGACATCACCATATAGGATGCAGCATACAGGAAGAATATGATGGTTTTTGCTCCTAAAAGATCACATGACCAGGAATACCTCAGGCTTCCTCAATGTAAAGCTCTCTTCAAAATGATACATGAACATTTTTAGAAGACATAAATACAACTTATCAATTAGATGGAAATATAACAACCATTTTAGATGGAAACAGTTTGAAACTGGATTTTAAAAAGCACAGAGCATCAAATCCACGTCAACATAAAGAACAATTCCAGGGTTTCGTACTGAAGAGTCAGAGTCTGTGAAACAATGTATTTATGCCTTAACATACAAGCATTGTAGAGATTACCTTTTATTACACCTTTGCTACAAAGTTTCTCACAAATCAAAGTTATGCATAACTTGCTTCACGTTACTTCACCTATCTTAGCTCTCATTCCAAACCAAACAGCAAGAAGTGTCATCACTTCAAAACTAAATAAAAGTACTGTTACCCTTCTCAGTGGGAAGACTGTATCAGAAAGATACTTCAGACACAACTGGTTTGAAATTGAAGTAACTGTCAGATTTATCGATGAAAAAAGTTTTGGAAAAAATCTTCAATTTCATAACTGAAAGTACATTACCATTTTTCCTGTATTGTCAATTGAAAGATGAAAGAATGCAAAAGGCTGAAGAAGTGCTAAGTTACATGCATAATATAATGCTGTTGCTCTCATTTATAGTGTTAGATGTAAAATTATCCTACTGTTACATTTCCACAACAGTGCAAAGTCTAAGAATGAACTTTGTGCCCTTTTAATATGTTCCCATTGACAGTATTATCATATTGCTTCAAAATGCATATGAGAATAAACAAGAAAAGCCCTGTTGTGCCATGTTTTAGCTACTTGCCTAGTAGTTCCATTTCTGATATGTATTTTGTGTTACTCAGTTCTCAGCAGGAAGCTCTGGAAAGCCTCCATACACAGGCAAATATCTGAACTTCAGCAGTTCAATACAGAAGTCAGCAACATCATCACAAACCTCAAAGCTTCCATTATGTAAACCAATCTTACAGTGGTTTTGCTTATGACTAGACTGGTATTTGAAAGACTTCTGTGTTTCATACTGATACTAAAGCAAGTACCCCTAAAAAATGCTAAGAAGTTCCATTATCCTACAACTGTAAGCCAGAAATGAAGCTAATCAGAGATCAAGGGATATTTTAGGGGTAACATTCCAGAATCGAAGTATCTCAGTAACTGCCCATACCTACAGACAAACAACTCTGAAGAAGGGTTAATGGTTTTAAACTAGAAGAGCGTACATTTAGATTGGATGTAAGGAAGAAATTCTTTATGATGAGGGTGGTGAGACACTGGAACAGGTTGCCTAGAGAGGTTGCAGATGCCTGTGGCAGGTGCATCCGCCCCATGAAAGCAGAGCTTCTTGGCTGCTGAAGTGCAGCAGCTCCTGGCTGCCTTTGTTCTCAGGGCTTCGCAGTAACCGGGGCCTTTGGCCAATGGGAGCCGCTATTGACTACAGGTCAGATTCGGCCTGGGTATAAATGGAGTCCCCTGGGGGAGCCATTTTGAGCTCGTCCCCTGGAGCAGCACGCTGCGGTCGAGAACTCTCCCCTTGGGTCAGGACACTGCCCAAGAAAACTCCTCGAGGGGCCCTGGGTCAGGATGCTGCCCTGAGCAGGTCCTCGAGGTTGAGAGCCCTCACTTGTTAGGTGAGTCATAAAGCGTTTTGGGTTGACGTTAAACCCTAGGGAGTCGTGCTTTGTTCTGCATTTTGGGTTGCCGTTAAACCCTAGAAAGTTGTTCTGTTCTCCTCTCACAGACATTCGAACCTGTAATTTATGGAGAGCTAGTTAATTGTGTTAATAATTAATTTTTTATTTTTGGTGGTTGGTTGTTTATTTGAGAGCCTTCATAACAATGCCCCCTCCCTGGAAGTGTTCAAGGCCAGGTTGGACAGAGCTTTGCGCAACCTGGTCTAGTGGAAGGTGTCCCTGCCCATGGCAGGGGGGTTGGGACTAGATTATCTTTAAAGGCCCCTTCAGACCTAAACCATTCTATGAATCTGTATCAGTGACATCCAAACCAAAGATAAAAGAATTGCAGCTAACTGCATCAAAATCTAATGCATTAAGTAATGCCTCAAGAGGTTTTTTTCCCTACAATTACATGATGTTGCTGAAGTCAGGTTCTACATCAAGTTGTATGCATACAATTACATTAGAAAAAGATTCACAAAAATCCTAGTAGTATCAAGGTATGTCAATTATTTTCTTATTCTGATTATATGCTGTGCTCTTTTTTCTAATCCATGCATTACATTTTTCCTTAGAGGAAAAAAACTGCTTGCTTATAATATTGACCTAAATTGTTGTTTATAGCACACCTAATGTATCCACAATGAAATTTTCTGAAACAAAAAAGCTCACCCCAAATATTTTTTAAAAATTAAGATGAAACTTTCCTACTGCTTTGACTGAAAACATTAATTTATGGAAAAAATTTGTAAGCCATTTGCATCTTTCTTAGGCACACATTACGTACAGGCTATTTCCTGGTTTTATGCGGAAGTTTTTTCTAATTATTTCCCTGATTTCATTAAGACAGTATCCATTTTTTGCTTTTTAATTTAAATTTCTGTTTCTTAGTTGTGCAACCCAAGTCTAGACAGTGACTCGCTTTGGCACAAGCTGGCCACTACAACATGGCCCAGCAAGACAGTGGTGTTGCCTGTCAGGAAACAAAGGTACAGGAAGCAAAGATCTGAAAGTCCTACTCCAACAAAACCTGGTCTCATCTTTAAAAAACTGACCTACCCAGGATGGGACTGAGGGGAAGGGAAGGAGGGAGAAAGCCAAGCCGCAAGATACTAAAAGTTATTTTTCACTGGCTGCCAAAATATAGGCTATGATTTATCCCCTTCTTTCACATCTCACTGCCCCTTTTTTTTGTTAAATTTCAAATGTTTATATGACTAGAGAAGGAAACAAAGGTGAGTACATACTTCAAGTTCAGGACTAGTTGCACCTTTGACACTCTCTCCAATTCTTTCTAATCCAAATAAAAACTTACATGTTCTTATATGGAAGATGTTCACCTTTGGCAAATACGTGTGTGCATGTGTGTGTTCTGTTCCCTCTAGGTCTGCTGAATCTGATTAAACCAGGTAAGTAGGTAACTAGCTGTGATTTAGACAAGCAGATGAAATAAATTCAGAAGGTGATAGCACAGTCCCACATGAGTTACAGTAAGCGTGGCAAGTGATTGTCTAAAGGCTGACAGTTCAACTCTCTTACTGAGGATGAAATACAAGGGTAACTGTAAGGGTATAAGGGAATATAAAGCATATAAGGCTAACTCTTGCCATAAGCAGAAGCTGAAGAAACAAAAATGCTAGGTCTGGAAAACTGATTTGGAGATAACTACCACCTCTGCTCTAAGACTTACAAGAATCTTATTTTCTTTGTAATGTTCCCAGAATAGAGTCAACCAGTCAGGGATCTCTCTATCCTTCATTTATTCTATTCTCTAAGGGTTGTTACTACTGCAGCAAGGGCAACACTAGTGCTAGTGCTTTTGAATGCAGTTGTCATAGCACAGTGTCAAAATCTCCTTAAGCCATAAAATTAGGAGGGAAACTTATTTTACTAAGTTTCAGCCAATGAGATTATCCTGGTTTACCCAGGATAGGGTTAAGTTTCCCCAGCAGTGGGGGGAAGCTCTAGCTGGGTTATTCATATACCATGCTGATGTCATCTCCTGGCGCCCAAGCGTGGCAGAACGGGAGAGGGAGAGTCGGTGCCCACGTGTGTTATGCCATCTCTCTGTTCTCACTGCTGTATTGGTAGATATCTTGCTCTGTTCATTGTTATTACTGTTACTGTTATTGTTGTTGTTTGTTTTTGTTGCTGTTGCACTGTTGTATTAAACCTCTCCTTATCTCAGCCCCGAGGCTTTGTATTTCACTCCCTTTGTGGGGGAGGGGCAGCATCCGCGTGGTCTCAGACCCTGGCAGGGACTAAACCACCACAGAGATGCAGTAACATTTCACAAGGCAAGCAAGAGATATATCTAGCTTGAGGAATTCTCATTACCTAGTTTTAAAAATGAGCTTCTGACAATAGGTATATTAGAATAACAACAATTTTAAAGAAGTCTTTTAAGTTCTCATTTCCTTCTACAATAAGGCTACTATGAACAATAAAATTGTATGAAGAATATTCCTGCTGGGTCTTTGCCCTCACAGCCATGTTCATCACATTTTTACAAAGAGCCACACCAATGCAATAACTGAGTAAGAGGCCTCAAAAAAGCAGGAATGTACCAAAGGCAAATTAAATCTAGCTGGGATACTCTGTATTACTTATAAATTTAAGGGTGGTTCAGTCATATTACGACAACCAAACTCCAGAAATAGTACCTACTTTAAAATATATCTTGCTTTTAATTATTCTTCATTTGTATCTTAAATTGGTGTGTAGTATTCAACAGTTGATACATCTACTGCAGAGCAGACTGACTATATTAACGGTGACTTAACTCAGTAAAGACTTTAAATACACATCCACATAACTTCTGAAAAAAAAAATCCCTAAAACAGCAATCAAGCACTGGGAAGTTAAGACGAGTAAGAAAATTAGTAACATCACAATTAAGCCA
Source organism: Strix aluco (assembly GCF_031877795.1). Lineage (NCBI taxonomy): Eukaryota > Metazoa > Chordata > Aves > Strigiformes > Strigidae > Strix > Strix aluco. Next base: position 59,557,906 of record NC_133933.1, on the reverse strand, counting down.
CATGATGTGTATTTGCACGCACATCACTCAAGTCCTGCCTAACATCATGCAATAACGCCACAGTAATGCCAGGAATAGAATTGGATTTTAACACATTGGAACGCAACCAAAGAGACAGTTTTTCTCTTATACTCCAGCTCATTCATCATCTTTCTTTCGCATTTCACTAGGCAAAACACTACACTTCTGAACTATGATATCTTTCAAACAGTCTTATCAACGCAGCCTCTTTGCTGATCTCATTTTAAAACATAGCAGCAATTCTAACTTGTGAAACAACAAGAATTTTTCCAGGTCATGGGGTCAAAATCTGATTCCTCACATGCTAAGCAGGCACTTAGAGAAGAATACTAACATTTTGCAAAATTTTATAGCAAGGGGTCTCATATCTGTGGCAGTCATACAACCAGGGACTGTCAGCACTGGTACACAACATGCACAAAAACGCTTTATTCAGCTTGCTGAGCCACAGTCATGTTGCATTTCACTGTGATTCAGAGACTACTTTTGAGTATGCCTGGTTTACACAAAACACCGCTCAAAAGAAAAGAGAGCTGGAAGCGAAAAATTCCTGAGCAGTACTACTGGCTTTAGAGGGGTTATCTGCTCAGAGAAAAGCAAAAAGATACCAAGGATAGCTTGAGCAATAGTATTTTGAGCAAGTCTGTAAGCTATTAAAAGTTACCAACTGTATGATTTAAGAGCAAAATAAATTCATCACACATCACCTTCAGTGTTCTTTCCCATACAGTATAAACAGTTACCTGTATGTAAAAGTGTACGTTACACACCACATACAAGTGTAGTTTGAAGCTCTGGTGGTGGAATCTGTGGCCCTATTTACATGAAAGTCATTGCTCAAAGCATTAAAATGGATCATCACTAACCCACAGCTGTGTGTTTGGACTGTTAGTGCACTGCACTAGAAGAGGAAGGAACAAGCTGTTTTACTTCCTCCTAGTTGTCATATATAGTTCTCACCACACAAGTTTTTGCTTTTCAAGCCACTGAATTCATATCCATAGTTTAAGCCTTCATTACCACAAACCAAATCCTTTCACTCATTTAAGTTGCTTGACTTGTAGTCATAACTCAGTATCATTATTAACCGGTCAATTAAGATTAAACTCTGGAACTACCACACCTGGTATATCAAAGTTTCCTTATGAAACACTAATATCAAAATCATTCATGTAATTTAAGTAGATTTATACCTGACATGGTATGATGGTTAGGATAAGAGGCATTCAGGACAGCCTGAGGTCCAGGTTCTCTCAAGGATAAGATCCTGCTTTTCTCTCCATTAGTACCTGGGCTGGCACTTCCCTTTTCTCCCTTGAGCAAGTGCTTGTATGAAAAAATTAGATTACTTATTCAGAATACATCTTAGTCTATCTAGTAATCCCATTTTTTTTAGTTGGTTAATTTTAACCTAAATCAGTTTCCCAGCCTTGTTCATCACTGCCAATCAAATGCTTGTGCCAACTGGAGCAACAGAGGCTGGTAGAAGCTGCACCAGCTAAAGTCATTCTCAGAACTATGATCTGAAGATGAAAAACTACTTCACAGAATGCTAATGCTTGCCTTCTTCCCTAGGGGAAAAAAGTATTATTTAATGCCAAAGAAAGAAGCTTTTGGAATGTTTTTTAAAAGTACATCTAGCAAGACAGGTACTTTATTCTCATTTACAATCCAAAGGAAAGGAACACAAACTTAACACTTCAAGAGCTTTCAGCTAGTGTTTTCAATGTTACCCACAGTATACATTATGTGTGGAAGATTAGCTAATTGCTTTTAAAATCTACTATTTACAGAGAAACTGGAAGTAGCTTTGGACTGTTAAAGAAAGCATCATAAAGAACACAAATAGTTCTATTTCAGATATACCAGACTTGAGAAAGTATTCAAACAGTTGCTAAGCAGCAGCAGGCATCACATCAGATTTTACTGTTTCACTGATCATATGTTAGAGAAAGTTTTGCAAAATCATTTATGAAAATATTTTCTCAAAGTAACTATCTAGTCAGACTTCAACAAAAGTATAGTTTGAGAATTTATTGACCAAATGCTGCAACTAGAGCAAATACTGATACTGTTAGTGTCACAAAGTAACCCATATCTGTATTTCGATAGTCTAGAGCAAAAGAATAGAGAATCAAATAAAAAAGAAAGCTTTTAGATTTTGGCAGTGAGCTTTTCCCCTATGGACAGAACAGGCTGTCCTCACAAAACTAGTATTTACCAAATGTGGCTCAATGATCAAATTACACTTTCTCTGGCATTCACCAAGCAGTGAATGCATGTGTCACAAAAAGCCACAAGGAATCCAAAAAGTTTAAGAGTAACTCCAAGTGACTCTTTACTTTTGACATTATTCCCTCTACTTTCCACATACTCCTTTCAGAAAGTGCTCTCAGTTCCCTGCTCTGTATGCAAAAAGTGACTTATTTTATATATTCGTATTTCAAGAACAAGTAATTTCAATCAGATCAATTAAAATAACCTAAAAATAATCAAGTAACTTCAATAATTGGTCCAGGATAGTAATGATACTGATCATAAAGTGTCAAATGCAGGACCTTTCTTGCAATTCAGACTGCCAAACTAAGAGAATGATTTACAGCATTATGCATGATAAAAGAAACAAAAAGTTGCTAAAAAGACAGTTGAGCTCATTCAGATTAAGGACTCCACAGGTAACATTAAACATACTTTTCTTGAAGATTCATAACTTTCCTGTTCTTTGTTAACTAAATAACATTTATTTGAGCAAACTAATGCAAAATAGTAATCTCAAATTTTACCAAAACAAACTATTTAAGGCCTTTCAGTAATTTCCCCTTTACCCCTCAAAAGAAAACACGACTTCAAAATATTTTAGCTAAAAATCTACTGGCTTCAATAGAAATGAAAGCTGGCTAGTCCTAAGAGTTTTCTGATTTTCAATTCTTCAAAGTAATTTCAGAATTAACAATCTAGCCTACTTTGCTTTTGGAGAAGGAATAGAAAAAAACCACCTCTGAATATATATGCCCCAAATCTCTAGGAACCTTTTCAAACCAAGTACAAAGGCCACTCATTGTTGCAGACAATGCATTGCAAACAATGAAGCTCCAGCATTAACATTATTAGATCTGTCAGCTGCCTCCTGTAGCCCAAGTCCAGAGCACAAGCTACCCTAGCCAGGAAAGGACAGAACCATCTTGAGTTGATTTTTTTTTTTGCTTCAATTTTCAGACTGCTTATGAGGAACACCCATCAAATCCACTATTGCTGTTCGCACTCACTGTGAGGGCAAGATTAAGTGAATCTTCCCTCATGAGATGCGAGATCTGCACTGCAAGTTAATTGTCTAGCAGTAATAGCCAGCCTTGCATGCTCCTTTACTAACGAAGTGCTTAGAGAGTTAGTATGAAACTATGTGAGAAAGTTGAAAAGACTGAAAGCTTCAGAAAGAGAATATATCCTTTCTTCTCCCTCTACTCTGCTCCCAGACATTGCAGTTCTGTCATCTTCCTTGCTCTGGCCATGATATTTGTTGACCTCTTCTCCAGGTCAAATTCAAGTGATTAACCTATTAGAAGACAATACTTTTCTTTTTGTTGGGATTGTTCTTTATGCTTCAGTAGCAACGAGCTGCCGCATAAGCTCAAACAATCTTGGGGACATTCACCCATATCACATCCAGCAGATACTAGGGCACACTGGAAGATCCTGCCTTGCAAAAAGTCTGGAATTGCATTATTCTGAAATCAAAGATTTCACTGCTAAACTGAGAGGAACAATGAAAGAGGCTGACATAAATTACACCCACTTTCCAAGAACTGTAATTAAGGATCTGAATTACAGATCCTCTAAGTGTGGCTACACCAAAAGCTGAATTTGGATAGTGAGTTATGAGCCATGTATTATTTTAGCAGCCAGCATCAAATCAGTGGTATGACTGCACCATTTGTATATTCCACTCCTATTATCTCCCTGTGGGACTGCATATTAAACCAATTCTACAACTAGAATAGGTGCATAAAAGTGGTGACACATTTGGAAAACATGCAAAAACATATTCTAGGAAGCACCAGTCTCGATTTATGCAGTCTCAAACAGACTGGTATTGCATAATCTAAGTCTGTTCTGTCTCAAACCACACCCAACAGTATCCCTGATAAAGCAGTATTGATCTGGAATGTTTTCTAAACTTGGACCTACAACTCTGGAATACTCTGCAATAAAGAACTTCTCAATTTTCATAAACACGCTGAAAAATTTAGGTTGGAAGAGACTTCTGGAGGTCAACAGCACAGGGCCTTGGCCAGCCAAATTCCAAAAATCCCCAAGGATGGAGATTCCACTAGGCTTCTGGAAAGCCTCTTCCAGTGTTTACTTACCCCACTAAGAAGAACTTTTTCCTTATGTCTAACTGGGATTTCCCTTGTTGCAATCTATGACTTACATCTTGTTTTGCTCACCACCTGAAAAGGGTATACCTCCCCCATCTTGACTGTAATTCCCATTAAAACAATTTAAGACTATACATAAGCCCACGTTTAGCCCTCTTCCCCACACTGAAGATGCCATTTCCTCAGCCTCTCCACATATATCACTAGCCATCTTCGTTGCCCTCAGCTGAGCTTGCTCCCGTTTGTCAGCATTTCTTGCAATAGCAGGCTCAAGACAGTCAGATGCATCCTCACAAGTGCTGAACGGAAGGAATACTCACATCCTACAACATGCTGGCTATGCTCTTTCTTATGTTCAGTCTGAAAAGCCCTTTTGCCTATGCTTTAAGACTGACACATTGGGAAGTACTCAAAAGCCCATTTAGATTCACAGCTGCTGTCTGAAATAACTTGACACTTTTACAGCGCCTTTGCATCAGCAATTGTATTCTAAAATAGGTAAAGAAGGATAATAATTAGTATAGAAATACTTTCTCTCTACTTTTACATGTATAGTACTTTCAACATTTTAATGTACTTCTGATTATTTTGTCAACACACACACACAACCCGCAGAACCGGGAGAAAAGAATTCAGTTTGACAGCTGCCTACTTAAGAAACTGAAGTGGGGGAAAAACACACAGAGAAAATGAAAGTTATGGGGCTGAATATGCTATGAAGAGCTATAGGAAAAATTATAAGCCTCAATGCATTATGTGACGCTGAGCCCAAATTAAATTCAAACCACTGTGCCAAGTGTTTAGCTGCTACTGTTGGGCTCTATGCAGATCCTTAATCAGTAGCTTATGTGAACCCCAGCTCTTTCTTCCAGAGACCTTTAGATCCTTTTCCACTAACTAGATGTTTACATGTTTCAGTGGAATTAGCTCCATTTGAGTAAGACTTATTTCCTTCTAGCCCAGACAAATGTCTTCTCTCTATATTGCAGAGAACTCAAATATTTGAAATTCACATTTTAAAATGCCAAAAATCAACTCCACTGCTAACAATATTTTCACAGTAGGAAAGTTTTAGATGCCAGTATAGACAGTGGAAAACCCTTTTCAATATCATATACTGAAGTTCTGAAAAAATTGTCAAGCCCCACATCTTCCCATGTCACAGCAGCTGGCAGATCTGGCTCTGCCTTTGCGGATAAATGCAGGATGGCCATCTAGTGATTAAGAGAACAGTAAACCTCGTAAGTGAAAGAACATACAGATACCAAAACCAAATGGTTTCAGATGGACTTTTAAACTTCATTTTCCCCCCACTGCCTTGAAAAGCAGCTTCTTTCCAATAAGGAATGGAAACTGCTACACTTTCCATAAAATAAAAATTACCACCATGTTGCAATTGAATGGTTATTTTAAATGATGTGGTATAGTTAATTCCTTATGTGGAAAAACCCCCGATTAAGAGTATTTTGAAATGCTGTGGCTTCCTCTTATCCTACAGATCTTCCAGAAAGCCTACTGATTAGATTAGTCTTGAGACAGAGACATGCAATCACTTTTGGTCATAACATGAGAAGTCCTCAGAACAAAAGCAAAGACAACAGCCTATGAAATAATATTGAAAGACTACACCTCCTTTGAGCTTAAATGTCTTTCTACCTTACCCTTAAAGCTATGTTCAAGCGGTAAAGGCAGTAATCCGCCATTGGAAATGTCACATCCTCATTCTGACACTGCCAGAGTACCCTTATACATGTTTTAAAAAAGGAGAAGTTCTAGTGATTGGGCCACTGAGGGAATCAAACAGCATAAAATTCCAGGCATCCCTGGAACCTGGCCCAGTTTGCAGATGAGGAGACCTCCCACCCTCTGTTATTATATAATAGTATTAAAGACACTGACCAAGACATATTAGCCACTTCATTGAGAACCATGGGGAATAGATACAGCAGCTTGATTGATTGGTGTGTAACAATAAGTAACTCAGTCACATCTGGACAAATTTTCCAGACTGTGCAGCATGAACTTTGATCATACTGTGCCCTTTACATCAATGAGAGCTATACAGGTATAAAATACATGACTAATTTTAGTCGCTATAAGAGAGGCTTAGTGACACTGACCACAGACAGCATCCAAGGAAGCAAGTAGAACACAAAGAAAGTCTTCCACAGAATCCACTGAATTTGTCATAATGCAACACAGGTTATCATAATAATTTAAAACCAATAAACCTACAGCCATTACATTTCACAATGTTAAAACACATTCTGAAATATTGACACTTGCTTCATTGTTTCAGCTAGAGTAAACTCAATCCCTTTTTACCATCAGTGAGTCCTAACAGGACTGATTGCTCCAGCCAAATCAAAACTAAATGCCAATACCAATACTACCAACTTGAGAGGCAAGCTACAGGCCTGTATCTTTCATGAACAAAATAAATCAACATACTCTAGGACGAACTCTACCACGAACACTGCCGTTTCAGTTACATGAATTCAGAATGAAGAATTATGAAACGCTCCTAGGCCTGGGTTAACAGTAAAATTAGTATGTTAATATGAGATTAAAATATATCCTGTCCACTATAATGTTTCATAGTAAAAACTAATTTAACAATAAATTACTTGACCTCTACAACAATAAATATAACTTGCCTTTTCAAAAAAGTATTCCTTGTATCTCAATTTGTATCATGAGACAAAAAGACAGTTGTTCTCATAACTTCCATTTCTATAAAGAAAACTCCCTGACAAACAACATTGGAAGTTAGAAATATATTTCTTATTGATTCAAGAGCAAGGGAAACTACTATTACAATGAAATGCGTTGCCCATATGCCTTTTTCCAACTTTAGAAGAAATTCTACATAAGTTTCCTTCATAGCCTCCAAACTGCTGCACAATTTTTTTGAATATCAGTGATTTTAGCAATTTCACTCTAGCACAGATTAGTAAGTTTACCCACGTATTAAAATTTCTCTTCAGTGCTTAGGAAAGCTACAAAGAGTCAGCAAAAACACTCTCTACAAAGAACAGATTTGTGTTTCCTTTCCAAGCCACAAAATGTAGAAGCCTAGGAGCTGCTTTTTTTCCCCCCTCCATTTTAATGAAACCTTAAACTTTGCATAATTAGAAAAAGCTCTTTCTAGTTGCTGCCATAGGGATAGTGAACTCTTAAAGAAATATGCAAAGCACAAGTTTCTACTGTAACACTACCTTACATTTCTCAATCAATTTGTAATTGTTTGCCATTAACATACACAAGTAACATTTGATAAAAACATTTAGAACACCAGTTTGTTTCAAAACCTAAGATTTCTCATTGTACATGTATTACAAAGCCCATTCCAGACTGATATTTGGAAGTTGAATTGGGCAGAAGGCATTCCAAACACTAATTACCAAATGAAATCAATGAAACTGTTTTATAGCCACATGTGAGCTTAGATATTTATTAACTTGAAGAGATTAAAAAATAAAAAATACTGTAGCATTTTTTTAAAAAAATCTTATAAATAGACTATTAGTCAATTGTGATCTAAGGAAGCACCCCTTAGCTGAATGGTACCTGAATACAAAGAAATGTAACAATAGTTTTAAATTATTCTTCACTGTGTATCGTATGTAGCAATTTGCAGAATTACAAATTTTAAAAGCAAAGTATAAAAAAATTCAAATTCTTTAACTATTCCAAGTAAGGGAGAATGCTTGCCTTTTTTCCCCCCATTTATAGCATGAGACTGAGAACTGAAATAAATTGACACCTAAAATGACAGAAGAACGAGATCAGAAAAGAAATTAAAGAATCTAATTATCTGAGCGCAGGACATTGGACAAGTAACAGGCGAGCCCAAATTTCTGGACAAAGAATCAAAACATTCTGATGCTTTCTTTCTCAAGTAGACCCATAGCTACATAACCACCTTTCTAAGTGTGTGTATGTCAAAAAAAGGAATTCTTAAGAAATCCCATATTATCTCCTGAAATATTAAACCTCCAGAGTTTTTCACTTCTTATTGTATCTACTCAAGAACTGTGAATTTCATTTCTTGTAAGGCTTCCTATTGCCCTCACCTTCAAATATAAAGATTGGTATTAATCTTTCATCATCTGGAGGAATACTGATGTGGTTAAAGACGGAGTACATGTAATGTTGAGATAGTTGCTTCCAAGTAGACAGCACAAATAAACAGAGGATGCCTTGATTTTATAGTTCTTCTATTTTTTTAATAATCCATAGTAATTCAACTCAGTTTATATAAAAAAATAACTTTTATAAAGAATTGACAGACATATATTGTATATATTATATATTTTGACAACACAGAAGTATGAGAACAGAACCCACAATTATCCTTTTCTCCATTCCACAATCAAAATAAACTGTACAGATGAAAGCTGCATCTGTGTGAGGAATATTTTGGCAGCATAGTACAACTGTACCAACAAAACACCTAGAATACACAGATTAAGCCATAGGCTATAGTTTCACAACACTTTTTCCACTGCAGTACCAGCTTAAGCAGTCCTCATCCATCAGCTGTGCTGGCACAACTGTTTGTGCAGCTGAGCAGTGAGGCCGGTCAGGGAATCGATCCAGGTTAAAAATAATATTTTTCTGATGGTAAATTCCACAATCTGCTTTGCTGCATAGCCACCTGGAACATTAACTAGTTATACTAGTGCAACTGAGGGGCATGGCAGGAATAAGAAGCTAAGGTCAGGGCAGCTCATGCCAGTGCTGACATGGAAAGAAATGCTCATGAAACCACACCCTTGGTCTTTAAATGTTTTGGCATTCCCTGATTAAGCACATTATCCAAATAGCACAGAATAAAAGAGAAGAATACTACCTCACAAATGTGTAAAAAAAAAGTGGAGGAGACTTCCAGCCAACCTTCAGGAAATACTATGCAAGGGCTGTAAGAAATTCTCTTAGAAAGTACTATTTTTTAAATTAGAAGCTGCAAACTGCCCCACTTTCCCCCCCTTCCCATCATTCCCTGTTTGTGTAGAACAAGTGTATTCTACCAGTTACCATTTCTTTCACTAGTTCACACACAAAACCTGGTATTGGATCTCTGCCCTTCAGGCAAACAGGCAAGATGCTACTGCCTTTGTTCTCTTAACAAATCCTGGACAACAGAAAAGGAGGAGAAAATAAACTGTAAGCTAGGACAGTAATATCTGTTTACAGCACCTTTATATGTAAGCACATTTTCTGTGCTATGAGAAAGTAACTGCAAGACTAAAAAAATACAACTCATCTCACAATACTAGCTACACTGCTTGTGTAAGGGCTACACCCTAACTCCTCAGTAAGATTTTCACCTTCAGCAGCAACAGTCTTTCTTTTAGTGATCTGCTTTACTTCAACTTTTTCAGTCCAAAGGAAATACTGGATAAACATGTCTACAAGGCCATGAAAAAGTATGAACCCTTGCTGGCTGCACTCTATTGATATAAATGCTTTCTACTCTTGGGGACAAGAGCTATTGGCATACAAACTACTCAAGTTATCACTATATGGACAAGGCTTCCAGACAGAAGCTGGTTTACATCGTATTAGCATGGCATGCGAGACACAGGGAGCACACACCTGTGTCTCAAACCACGTTTAAAAGCAGCATCCCTGGCACATAATCTTCCTCCTCCTTCTGATTACAGCACAGTTTTTGAAAGGATTGCAGCCGATACCCAAAAGCAAGTATATACTTTTACTTAAAAGGAAAAAAAAACCAAACTAATTTTGGGAACAGTATTATTGAAGTTCACATCTTATTCACACATACATGCTTCACGCTTAGGCAAGTTTCTGTATACATCTCAGAAGTTAATGTCAAATGTATCTTTTCAAATGTTTAAATTGAAAATATACCAAACAGCTAAGTCTGACTTTTGTAGCTTCTTTCTATGAAATTGCTTAAAAGTATTCATGAGACATTTTAATGCTATCAAAACTTAGAGAATAAGGGAATGCACTTTTTTTACCTGCTAACCTCAGATGTTTACAATCAGATTTAATTCAAAGTACAGTTTAGAATTTCAGGGGAGGAACACTGTAATTCAAGAATGATTCTTATAAAAATTATTCTGAATTACTATTAATGCCAAGAATACACTGTACTCTTTCCAGCCATCACTGGGCAGAGCGTGCTTCTCAGATGGATCATGAGCAACAGATCTTGTTTAGTATTTTGACCTTTCATTAAACTTCCAACAGATATTACAATATATCAAAACCAGTAACAATAATAGATGAAAATCTGGTGACTCAGGACTTTTTTTTTTTAAAAAAAAACCTCAGGCAAGATTGAATTTAGCATGAAACACCGACATAGGCTTAATTCAGGTTAAGACCGAGTTACCCTCTGTCTTGAATACTACTTCTCCCACCATAGATGCCTATCCTCCTGGGAGTTAAGGTTGTGCAATTCCAAATCCATTCAGATAAAAACAGTAGCCAGAAGTGTGCAATTCTTCAGCAATTAAGAGGCACAAAATGATGATAATCAGTGTATTTGTCAGGTTAGACCAAATGATCTCAGACTACTGATCATCCTGTAGCGTAACTCCACAGTAGTCTATACTGTAAAGGAAACACTGCACTTAAGTCCTGAGACAGCAGGCTGCTTTCTCATCTGGTCTGAACGCACCTATTCAGGGGTCAAGTTTCACCCCACTACTCAGTTACAGGGTGAATTCAGATAAACTCACAGTTAAACTAAACTGTAGTCTGCGAGAGCCCATGAACACAGAACTTTATTCAGGTACTTGTTCTAGCAACTTATCACTGTTGTATAAGACCAGGTAAGAGTCATGACTTTTGATGTGCCCAAATACATCATCTAACAGAAGTATTAGCTCTTGATGCACAAAAACTAAAATGCGTTATTTAAAAATGTACGTTTCTTCTTACACAAATCTTACCATATCATTATGTTAACACAGATGCACCTAAATTAATCTGCCTTCTCAGAAGATCCTACAACAGGTAGTTGAGCAAACAACAACAGCTCGCTGTCACTCCAAGGGGTTCCTTTCCAAATACTACCGCAGAGCTCTTTTGGCAAGTGTCCCCAGGTGAAGTGCTCTGCATCACAACAACTTCCGCAGACGGAGTTCAGAGATAAATCCTTTAACAGGACGCGGTCTACTAAAAGCTAGCAAGTCATCTTAAGTGAGCTTTCTTCACGTTTATCACATACCTGTCTTCATTCTTCTGCCGCCCCCCCTGCCGCTCCGCCCAGTTCAGCAGGTCGCTGCTGCCACCTGCCGGAAGCGGCCTCGCTCTCCTCCTCCGGCTCCTCTGCTCGCCCGACACTTCAAAGAGGCAATGCCATTTGCTTGTACCGCAGAAAGGTATTTTTCGGTGGGTGAGTGGGAGCCTGGATTAGTCTCCAGCAAAGAGAGCTGGCTAGAAGCGGGAGCTAAGAAACGCCAGTACAAGCCCACACGCAGGGGGAGGGCAGAGAGCAGGGATGCACTGCCCTTGTTAACAGGAGTGGACTGCTCGACTGGCACTCTAGTATTTCCAATTATAGGAGCGAGCAGAATGACTGCTGAACAGCCAAACAGCATGTTGCTAGATATAAATCAAGTGACCGCTGCTACTGCTATCATCAACAAATATCTAACCATAGCAATATTGCTTACAGAAGCCATAAAAAGTTGGGTTCTCAAGCCTACCACTTTCACACACACATTTAAAGACACTTGAGCCTTTAAAAAAAAAACGCTTAGCTGACTTTAGGTACCTTCTATAATTCTTGGTCTTGCATCATTTTGTGATTAAAGTGTAGTCTGAAGTACTGAATTAACATGAAGCAAAGATCACATATATTTGATGCCAAGCTTTCAATGAATCTCCCAAGAGTTAAGACAAACTACTCCTTTGTCAGCAATTGGGCTAGCACCCATCAGCCTGGTAAGAGAACAGAAAGTAATCTCTGAACACCAATTCATCTTTCTACTAATCTCCTTAAAATTTGAATTACATCCCCTGAAGCTGCAAGTGAACTAAGGCAAAGACACAAAAATCAAGTCAGCCCAAGTGTTAGATATTTCATGAACACACCCACAGAACAGTTCAACCCCAACATGAAAAAAAAAAAAAAAAATCTGTTGTCCACATCATGAAGCAAGAACAAAGCATACCAAGCAACCGAGCTGTACAGGTATCTGGTAATTCACAAAAATAACAGTTTCAAGCTTGGCACCAGACATGCAATGGTGATACTTTTGCTCAGATCCGTATTTTATCACTCAGTTGTGAAAACCTTTCAGAACATCAAATTTTCAACTGGATAGTTTTACAATTGTAACTTTACAACAAATGTAATTTTACATCAATTATAGTCATCATCAGCACAAAGCTGCCTAGAAGTGTTTGAAATTCCAGTTTTAAAAGAAACTCAAAAAAGATTGCCACAACCACATAAAAGTGAACTTTGCTTTTCTGAAAGGCTTCAGGCAAGAAAGAAACAAGAAATTCTTATCAGTATAATTTCTGTTTCTCTCTTTCACTTTGCTTCATTCAAAACAAGCAGCAGTTATACCCTTCAGTGTAGCAGATTAAGCATTAGAAGCTAAATTTTGGAAAATTCTAAGGTATATGGGAAGACACTAGTCTCTCAAGTCTCTGCCTGACAGCATGGAAGGCAAAAGAGTAAAACCAGTCTAGAAGGTTAGGGCTCTGAGCAGTGATACACTCAGCACAGACTTTCAGTTTCACATTCGGCAGTAAGGCTCTTCTACACGTTCTGACAATTTAATCTGGCTGAAGGACTTGGAAGGGAAGGACCTTGTCTTACTCTTGCAGCCCTGTTCTCATTTCTCTCCTGTTTTCCCCTTTCATTTCCATATCACTCACAGTCCACTCATTCCAAAGATTAAAAAAAAGGAAAAAAATAGAAGCATTCAAAATTAATCTAGAAAACACTGAATTCTTGTGGGTTTTGGTGTGTTGTGTTTTTTTTTTTTTTTTAAAGAGATTCTCCCCCAAAATTTTTAACCTTGAATTTTTATACATGCAGTCTATGTTCAACAGCCTTGAAGGACAGAAGCTTGTGTTTTAAGAACATTCATATTCTGACTTCAGGATCTGGGGCTCAAAGAACACTAAGTACCATGCTGCTCATTGAAAAACCACTAGAGCTGGCACAGTGTTTCTTCTGCTACTTGTTCCTGTCATTTCTTAACACATCTCCTACCAGTAAACAAAAAATACATTCAGAAATCACAGAAAAAAATATATTCAGAAACCAACACTTGAATGACCCTACATCCCTTTTTCTCCACTCTCTCATCTGTTAAAGACCAACCACAACAAGAAATTTCACTTTCCAATCATAATAGAAATTCCACTTGCTACAATGAGCGAGACAAAACCAGCTACAGATATAGTTTGAAATCGATCTGTCACTACAGGCTGGAGGAAAAGGTTAAAAACAGGTATAGAAAGAGCACAGTAGAGATGCCCTTGTAGGACACTCAGAAAAATGAAGAACAGAGGAGAAAGGTCCTGAGAAACAACCACTAATGAGAAAAAAACCTCACATAGCAGACACTTAATTAAACTGCAAACTTTTGGAGGGGGATAAGTGAGTTGTTAATGCCTAGCAGAAACAGCCTTTGACTACCCTCTGCAGTATTCCTTTAACTTATGTGTTATTGATATAAATCCTACCAAGTACTGTTTACAACTGCAAGGTCCCCAATATAGAAGTCCATGTGCCTACAATAACTTGCTGATCCTGTTCTTAAAAACTGCATCTGCTCTTGAAAGATAATTTTACTGGCTCCTTTGCTAAAACTCTTATCTACTTGAAAACATAAGATACCAGCATGACTTTAGGGCTCAAGGCTCAGTCTCTCCCCCTCTAATTCCAGCAGTCTTCAACATTTTAAGTTTCGTTCTCTCAGCTCAAGAGGTGACTGAGCTGCAAAAAGAAAATTGCCTCAGCAGCTACCTGAAGTTGGATGATGGATTTAACATGAAGGGACAATAAGAACAAAAGAAGTCCCTTTTTTGTCAAGCAAAGAAAAAACACACACACAATCATAACCAAGAGCAGTAAGAGTCTCCGAACAGACTATCAGAGAAGACCTCCCCATCACATTCACAGTTGTGCAGTCTTATGTCCCTGGCTTGCTATGTCCTCAAATACTGGTAAAAGCAAATGTCTGTTCTCCATGCATGACATTAAAGGTAAAAATAAACAATGCATATGGAATAACCTTTAATTATGTTACTAAGACATTTAAGTAATTTTATCACAAATACCTGAAAACTAGAATCATGGTCCCTTAACAGAGCAAAGATACTTAGAACATCACTATTCCTAACTGCTGAAAAAAAGAGGGAAGAAATTAAAAGCCTCTCCCTTATGAACATCTGTAATCACCAGGCTTCTTTTAAAAAAAATTAAATATACCAGTGACAAAAAGCTACCAATTCCTTCCCCTCATTTAAAAAATGAAGAATGAACCTGGAATGAGAAGCATCATGAGACCTGAATCTAACTGTAAGAGAGATTAAATGAATCACTTAAATCGAAAACTAGTTTGTTCAGAATATCCAGACACAAAATTAGGTTCTCCAGCTTTTCAAAGAAAGTAGTCTCCATCTTCCTCTTTACACCATTCACATACTGCATATTCCTTTCTGCTCAAGAAGAGCTTCAATTAAAATGCTTCGTTCCAGACCATACCCCTTTGAAACACTCGTACTCGTTCAATCCAGAAAATAAAGTCAAGTATATTAAAATGTTTCACACAATTAAAGTATACCATGCAAAATGATTGTACATGTCAGTCTAAATCTTTAGATTTGACTGAAAAACAGGTCAGAAAAAAATATTTCTTTTTGAAATGTTAAGTTTTTTTGAGGTAGAAAACAACTGGCTAAAGCAATCAGTCATAGGTTTCTCTTATTTCAATGAAGTGAAAGCAGATTTCTTCTAATTTTTGGTTATTTTAAGGATTTGGGGAAAATTCCCATGTAAGAGTTTATTCAAAGAGGTCATCTTCTGAGAACAGCAGGCTTAAAGATATAGTGTAATAACGAAACTTATGATTAAAAGATACATCTGAAGACCAAATCGAACATGTCTTCAGTTTTGTCCGTTGATGTACTTCATTTCACCCACACTTTCCTGAGAAAACAACTACAATTATTAAAGAAAAATACTTGAACTTTCCTTGCTAGGCCTATAATCTAAATTGAACTCACCCTTTTTTCATTTTGCCACACTCAAAATTTTTTCCAGTTACACTTGGAACTGGCATAGTAGGACAAGCCTTGAGGCAGTATCAAACCCAACTCTCTTGCTCTCCTCATGCATGACCAGTGATACCTTGTCCTGCAGCCTTCAAAATGGTCAAGTCTCTTATGGTTAACTCCCATTCCATAGCAATTTGATCAGCTGAGAAGCGAGTAGGTAGAAGGAGGTTCATGAGCAAAGAAAAAAATCCACCCAGTCCTTGAAAATACACTGCCCATTTTCAAAACACTTCCACCTTTTGTAATAAATATGACAGTATCACCTATCACTACAGATTAGTAAATACAGAGTGAAATGTGTGACCACTCCCATCAATACTGATGAAGTCCCATGTCCTACTTCCCACCGAATTAGATGTAAGCAGAATGAAAGGTCTGAAGCAACTGGACCAGTGGGCTTGTAGTCAGACAACAAAGCAGCTAAGTACCATGAGCTCCAACTTCTCTCCTCTTCCCTAATTATAGATCAAGCAACTACAGGGCAACTTCTACACCCTTCTCATTTACCCTGCGTGACTCACCTTGAACACATCTCAGTTTATTTCATGAATGAGATTTAATTTCCCATTAACCCTCACGTTACTCTCTCCTGGTCAAGGAGCACAGAGGATTGTGTCACACACACTTTTACTTCTGGGCTGGTTGAATATTTTCTTTTCCATTCTTCTCCTCTTTACAAAACTCAAACCATTTCTTCAATTGATAGGAGAGGTGTCAGTGGTAAATCCAGTGTTTGGGTAAATACCTACTGAAAGCCAGACTGTGGCAAAAAAAAAATAAAATTCCTTTTTCAACTTAGTGAGGGACTTGACTTGTTTACTAATATATCATTTACTCATAACATTTCAATGACAGTAAGGCTGGGTATTTCAGCCACTCCTTAAAATGCAGCTTCAAAACAATTCAATACGGCCACTGTCATTCCTCCTGCTCCCAGGCATGCATTCCCCCTCTCCCTCCTGTGATCTAAGCCAATGCTGGCACTCATCTGATCCTGCAGCAAGCCAGTTCATGGAGCAAAATGGGGGGGGCGGGGGGGGGGGGAGGGAAGTAGTGTTAACTTTCTGCTAGTTTAGCTTTGAGTCAGATGAATGCCAGTGTGAATGCAGGGAAAGAAGCAAAGCCAACTTAACACTGATTTACAAATCACACCTGTATTTTTTCCTGAGGGCAATCTTGGAGGAGAGGGAAGAAACCAAGGTTTCAAACACTGAAAGAGACTTTTCTGATTTTACATTACCTTAGCACTAGAATAAACATTTAGGAAGTTAAACATCTAGCCCAACCACACAAGGCTGTTTCTGGCAGCTGTTACAAACAATGATGTGAGCCTGTAGGGTAAGAGGAAGGAAGAGACATGCAAGTTCTACAGAAGCAACACAAAAAGGGTTAATAACAGCAAACCACTTCCTTGAGTTGTAATCAGCTAATTGGAAACAACTGTATTGAGAGCACCTGAAGTGAGAGCAGGTGGAGAAGTTTCAGAAAGACTGGCAGGACACCACCAAGACAGACACTACCACCAAGAGGTAGGGAAGAAAGACCATCAGCTATTTAACACAGTACCATAAAGAGAAGAATGGCCACAGATGTGCCCTTTTCTGTCTATCCTCTTCTCCAGAAGAGGAACTGAGGCCTTGGACATGAAGGGTGCCCATATTAGGAGGCTGTCTACAGTTGGGCTGCCATAGTTTTAGGCTAACAGAGCTTGACTTTCTATCTAAGTGCAGTTATTTTCACCTGTGAAAGTACACTGGCTGAAGGTCCTAGGGTAACTCAGGACTTCTTTGACAGAATAGCTGCCAGGGAAAAGGGGGAAAGAAAGGGAGAAGCATGGTCATAGAAACTGTGAGTTCTTTTCTCTTTCTTCTCTGTTAGTTCCCAAACTAACATATGTAAGGACAAAACCAAGACCACCATTGCAACATTTGGGAGGAAACCTCCAGTTTCCACTTATCTTCTGCCAACTTCACAGCAGTAGGGAAAAATAAACAAAAATCCATTAACCTGGGAAAAAAGCCTACACTGAGATGAGGTAACAGATACTGACAGGCAAGAGTCAGATAGAAATACTCATGGTGGTGCCAATACAACTTTTTTTTCTGTTGCTTTTCTTCAAGGAACATATTTTATACACAAGGAGGGAAAAGTAACAGACAGATGTCTAAACAGCTGTTTCTCTAGCTCCTATTCAGATTTCCATACTTCTCCTCTAGAATAGAACACAGATTTCTTACCTAGGAACTGATAATACATAATTTTAAAATTCACAGTTTTTCCTCTAAGTTTCCCATGTCTCACTATGAACTTTCTTCAAAGAAGAGAAGAACACTACTTGCACTCCAACCATCTGTAAAGTAAAGAAAGATGCAATCGCTGCACTGCCTGCTATGTACGAGACTAACACCACCAACCCTTTTTTCTGCAGTTTACTCCACACAGGATTCAGGAAAAAGAGATTAACAAGAGAAGAGGAGAGGAAAGCTGAGAAGAGTTGAAATGCCTCCTGAATTCAAGGCTTCTCAATACATATTGTTTCCTGCTGTTACAACCTTTAAAAGATGGCTATTAATCCTTTCACAAATTGACCTATCTTCTACATTTTCTACCTTAAACAGTATCTCCTTACAAAGGTCCTAATGCCAGATACAAACTAACAAGACAACTACATACCAAAAGGAAAAAATTAAAAATAACCTGCTCTGAAAAAGGCAGATGAGGAAAGTAACAGAGGGGAGTTGAGAAAAAAGTAGAAAAGATGCCTCGTACCGTAAGGTGAGTAAAGACCTTTTAAACTGATACGGTCCTCCACTTTGTCACACCGCTTGGAACGAAAAGAGACTCCCACAACAGCGGCATTACATTAGACTAAAATCCATGTAAAAAAATCCAGTACATTCGCAACTAAGATTCTGTCCCCATCTTATCCCTATTCCAAGGCCCTTTCTTGCAAACTATGGATGGGGTGGGAGGAGGGGGCAGAGGGAAGTGCAGGAATAAACCATTGTTTAAAAAGCTAGAAATCAAGATTACACTAGCATCTAGCAGCAAAACCAGAAAAGGGTTCTCTCTGAAAGTAACATACATGTATTATTAAACTATGAAATCTAACAAATCTTTTTAATTACAGAACTGCCAATATTTTGGATACATTAACACATGCCAAAAGTAAAAAAGTTAATGCATAACTAATCACTAAAATGACAAATTTTGTTATTAACTTGCCAATCATTCTAAAAAGGAGATAATGTTCCCCTGCCTTTATTAAATACTTAATCTTCCCACTCAGATTTTGACCTTCCCCTCTGCTTTCTGGATATTGTATCATCTTATAGCCTTTAACTAAGAAATTAGCTGTGTTTTAGCTTTCTCTTTACAACTGGAGTTAAACACTGAAAATATAAAAAGTACATACAAGTTAGAAGAATCATTAAGCCTCAGTGTTTATCTTCTAACCATGGATATAGCCAGATACCAGGTATTTTCAGCAAACTGAAGTAAGAGCTGAGATCCCATCAACTATCAAACAACTCCATAGAGGAAAAGTAACTCTGCTAGTCTGGATAGCTCTTCACAACTTAGATGTACTAATACATTTTCTGCATTTGCAACAAAGATAAGAGGTCTGTTAATAGAAGTAGACTGACTTTGGAAAGTTAAGATGAACACTGTTATGCTGATAAAGTGGCAAAGGATTCATAACTATTATAACTTAGCTTCATATTTCAGAAGGATTCAATTTTTCACCCATTCCAATTTTCTAATGCTTGTCCTGCAAAAATACTAAGCCACAGGTTACAAGCAGGCATAATTTAAAAATGCAGATGTGGACCTTTCACAGGAGCTGGAAAGAACAAAGGCATGAAAAAACACTTGTGCTTTAACTTTGTGATAAAAGCACAATTTTTTTCCCCACGAATGAATAGCAAAGTAAGTATTATTCCTTCCAATTACATATAGTTCCATTCTCACAATAAGTTCAGTAAGGATGCCAAAGTAGTGACAATAAATCATTAAGTTCAGAAGGTAAAGCTGCACTGCTAGGCTTCTCCTAAATCAATTTAAAATCCTAGCCAATATATGTACATCAGAAAACAAAGCTACAAGAGCCAGAGAAGCTGTACTGAAATAGCAAAACATGAAATGAGAAAAGTGCTTTTGGAATTGGTGAATTTTGACAGTCTGAGAAGTCACTGTAGGCATTTCTGCAACATTCATTGACAGTGCAAGGTGATGACTTGCCCTTATCACAAACAGGCAGCAGCTTGAAGTCACACAGACAAAGGTGAAATACTATTTTGCTCCAAGACTCCTAAAAACCTCAAACCAGAAAATAACTAGTTTTTAATTAACAATGTCCCATACTAGTATAACTCTGGATGTTCTTCTAGCTAAAGTATTTTTTTCAGTATGAACTGTATTATGTTGAGGCAAGTTGCAGGTCTCAAGATCTCATTTGCGTTGGCAAGAATTTCCCCTCTCATTGATGGGGAGTGGAAAAAACATTCCAGAGAGTTGCCATTGGCTCTACACTGAAGAAACACAAGCTACAGTTTGGCCTGTTCTTTTGGCCAGTTTCAACAGGAAGGAAGCCTGTAGCTCCATCAACTCTGCTAACACCATTAGGTGGTACTTTGACTTTAAGATACTCTGCCACAAGGAATTGAAACTAAAATTCACAAGAAATTTCACAATTAAGCAAAACCAATATAACAACACAACCAAAAAAACATGAAAGAAGTAATGTCAAAATTCAGCACTTAGATAAGGCTGAAACACTTGTGTTTTATACAGCATTTTATACACAGATAGACATTTATATTAAGCTTTAGCTTGAAAAAGTTGTTAGTATCTGCCAGCCTACAACCTGAACACACAGGCCAGACTGGAACATAACAGTAGCTGCCGAAGTCTACCCAAAATCTGCAATTTAAAGAAAGAGAACATCTACACACTAATTTTAATTTACTCATCTTTAAATGAAGCTTTATATTCACTAATATGGCTGAATAGCAGATTGTAATTTAATAGATTCACCAGTTTCCTCTCATAACCATTAAAGGTTATGAAAGACTAACTCTAGGCCAGCTCAAATAATACTCCCCTGTAGTACACAGGTGAAATGAGAATATCTTTAGAAAACATGTTTTGCTATCCCATTTTAACTGCATCTTTCCTGAAGTGTCAACCAATGCTGCACTTTTTCTAAATGGTTCTATCTTTCTTTCCATAGTTTACACACCTCATTGCAGTTATGTTTATCTATTAGCCACTTTCACCAGTTTCAATGGGTCCTGAATTTCCTACTGCATTGCAAAACTGGACTGCAATATTTAAAGACTAAACGCCCAAGAAAAACCTAGACATTCTTACTGACAAAGAGAAGACTGCTAGGATTCTTACAGGCACCATCACTTAAAGCTCACTAATTAAAACATGCCTGTTAGAAGCATTTAAGACTCCTTGATTATCTCCAGATAACAGCAGAAAGATTACTGTTACCATCTTCCACCCAGGTAGGCCACTGGTGAAGATTTTACACCACATATGTGGGTCCTGTGGTAAAGTCAGTTCAACTAGTTCCTGTCCTACTTTTTCAAGGGCTAGCTTTTAATTTGCACCATTTCGGCAATTCAGCTGGTGACCCTAGAAACAGCTGCAGTGCCACAGTGGGCAGAGACAAATTCTTGAACTGGTCTTCCTGCTTGTCTATCATAGCACCACTCTTAGGTCTACAGTTTCATGAGAGGCTTTCTTCATCAACAATACCAGCTTAATAAATTCTTCTCTCTTATTCTACTTCTTTGCCATACCTCAGCATTGCAGAAAAATGTACTTGTGGGATCATACTATAAGCCACATCAGTGAACTAAGGGGCAAGGATGGCAAATCCATTCACTGTCACTGCTGCAGTGCAAAACATCCCCCTCAGTGTGAAGTTATAGGAAACTACTGAACTGGTCTAACAGCTCCTCAGCATGGAAGGGTTAGTCTCACTCCATGAGATCACCTGAGACAGTTAAATAACAATCAACTTTTTCTGGTTAGTTTTCTAACCCCCAGTACAGAGACTGACCTGGCTCACAGACAGATGAGACAAGTACCAGAGACCAGCTGCTTGTGTCAATGAAAGAAATCTTCCCTGTTCAGTCACAGCAAACTATCAGACTGGCCCCCAATGCTCACAAATGCTTGCATTCTTCCATTTTTGCTTTTTGTTATATTACTCCAGGAGTTTTTAATTTACATAGAAATACTGACAAAAGAGTTAAAGCATTCCATTCACAGCAGCAAAGGCATGTTTTGTATCAATAAACTAAAACTACTCACCCAAATCAAGACTGGAGCTCTTCCAGAAAAATAACACCATTTTGCATGTGTAACTGCAGCTACCCTAGCAACTCTGCATGCATACAGCTACATTATGGAAGGATGACATTCTTTCATGCATCCAAAATGATGCAGCCATGTTGGTACCATCCACAGTTTTGACAAGAAGACTGAAGATAAGAGATTACAATATCAATTTTTTTTCACTCTGCAGTATGCTTATGAACACTACTGGGAGAACTGATATTTTCCTTTCAGTCTGGAAACCACAGGGGTTTTCAACCCCATGCAGGGGAAAAAAGAAACAAATAATGGGTATTTTTGCTAAACCTGACTGCTTAACACATCACCTGCTAGAAACAAGACACTGGAGAGAACAGAAATTTCCACAGTCCGAATGACAGTTCTCTCCTGCTGCTTACAATTTATTTTATTCTTCACCAGATACTGCGGAAGAAGAATCCAAAAAGCATTGCACTTCAGGCCTGGAAAAGGAAGATCAAAATGTTCTTCTCGTAGAGCAGCAAGAACTAATTCTTTAGCGACCCCTTTTACACATACATTCGTGCTAAGTCTTAACTCACATATGCAACAAAGTAAGTTGCTTAAAAATTTCCCAGTGGTCAAATTTCTCCTTGCATTCAACTCATTTTACAAAAAAAAGTTCTCATTCTGACTGAAGTCCTGAGTGTAAGCATCATAGTTGTGATCCACTGTCACAACCTTCAACAGAATTCCCAGCTTTGATACACCTAGCTCTACCCTAAGCAACTACCAATAGAATACAAGCTGGTGAGGGACTAACTCAAGTAATTTCATAATTCTTTTATGAATCAGACAAATCTTAAAAGTCATGTGTCAAAACAGCTAAATGAATTACAGCTATTAAAGACAGTTTTAATTAATTTTTTAAGACTGGCAGAGTTTAAAATGACTGAAGAACTAACAGGAATAATAGATGAAAGATAACACAAATACTTTGCTAAATGTCTTTGTCTAATCCAATATATGCATCTTGGTAAACAAACTTAATTATTCATAGGACTTGCAAAGTCTTCTGGGACTAACTTATTTAATAAATATTTATACAGTGCCTTGCACAAAACAGCCTAATCCAAGTCAAACTCTGTAGCCAATACCAAAGCATAAATAAGATACAATAATCTGGTATTGGCAATTATTCCAGCAAGACAGTTTGAAATACACAGTTTGAGACACACAAAAAAAAATCTTATTCCCATTTACCAAAGACAAAACCAATATTTAAAAAAAGGGAACAAGACACCAAAATTTTAACATAAGCAGCTTCACAAGCCAGTGTGAAACATACTGCTTTGTACTTATCAACCTAAAATGCCTTTTTAAGCATACTTTTGCTGAGCCCCTGGGGATTCCCTGTTCCCAGGCTTAAACCTGTTAGATTAAAGAACGCTCTCTAAGAAAGATAACCTACCATTCCCTTCCAAAAAACAAATGTTTGTCCAACAAATGGAAAGTAGCAGTTTGAACCAGTTGAATGAATTGAACGAAATCCAAGTACAGAACTCATGACACTCTCTCAGGAAAGTCTAACTGGAGCAGGGGCAAACTTAGCAACTGATACTCTGAAGAGAAAACAGAATGAGAAAGAAATTACAAGTGCTGAACTGGTCTCTTAAGAAGAAAAAAAAGTTTCCAAGAAGAGAGATTAGAACAAAAAAGAATGCCAAAGAGAACTATAAACGAGAGGGCACTAACATTTCGGTTGTAAAGTATAGATCATATATTGGCTAGGCAAGGGAAAGGAAGAGTGAAAAAAGGATATGAATGAACAGATCTCCTCTTTTCTAGCTCACCTACAAATACGATAGGATGTCAGTAAAACAGTGGTTGGAGGAGATAAATTCTGCATGGGACAGATTTTTAAAGAGTCAAGAAAAAATAAACAGAAAAAAATATGCTGTAAAAAGACCAGAGAGTACTGTAAAAAGAGGTATGTACCACAGCATGGACACAGGAGGTGGAGACTTTTCTTAAGGGTTTAAACACAACATGAATTGAGAAAGGATACAATTACATGCCACACTGTACAACCTTTTTTTTTTTTTAAGTGTGCGCTTTTTTTTTCTCCGTAGGTGAAACCAGTTCATAATTTTTTCCACCTGGGGAAATCAGACTTAGGACTTACACAGGAAAAGACTTTGCTGCATTTCTACCCTTCAGTACAAAATAGAAATTGATCCCCCCCCAACCAGCTTCAGGAAAACGGATGATTTATCTGGATGTACATATTAGTCATAGCTTCTGAGGCACTGGATCAGTAACAAGTACTAGTGCTCACAGGGTGGTTAGATTCTGAAACTTTGTGTATTCAGTTAGTTTACCCTGCTGAAAAAGACATTCTGAGAACATATTGATAAACATATGGATCAACAGCTGAGATTTTTCTTTTTTTTTTTTTTTTTTTTTTTTTTACACACATTCAATGCAATTTCCTTTGAAAAATGCGTTCTACAGCCCTAACTTTGACAGCCTCTAAGAAATTTCCTAAGAATCACTCCCTGAACATATTTATGCTTGATCTTTCTACAAGTCACCCATGAAAATACCTGATAACAACAAAGCATCTTCTTGAACAATAAAGATATGCTTCAGCAAATTAAAAGCTTGCCATTATGAGTCTTTCATATCTGCCAGTGATTTCTTATCCATTTCTACTTAGCATTATCTACAAAATAGAGGTATACCAGATAAGTACTTATTTCAAGATTCAACAAACTCCATAAAAATCTTTAGTCTATAATAAATCTATAAGAAAAGGGAAGTGACTTTAGGCTTATTAAAACAATTTGATACTACCATGGCTCATCTTCACAGATAAATCTATTAGACCTGGGAGGACATTAAATATACCACTGGATGAGACAGCCCACAAAGGCATGACTGAATTATACTGTTAGCATGAGACAAACATCTAAATCACATTATCTAAAGAAACTATAACTATATACGACATAACAATAAAATAATGCTTTGGATAATGTATTTTGAGAACAGCATGTATTTCTTATGCAACTTAAGTAACTCCTCCCTTACTCATACACATTCTTGCCCCGTGCTGCTACATGCTCTGAAAAGTCAGTCTAGGTGTTCGGGCAATCGTGTCAAATCAGAGCCATACAAACACAAATGCAGGCACAGCAGAAGAGGCTCCGTACGCGTGGAAGCAACAATATCACCAAACATCTAACAGCCACCTCACCCTCAGAGTTTCTATCGCTGTAGTCAAAAGCGTGCCGCTGTTACAACACCATCTTAGCAGCCCAGCAGTCTGCTCAGCTACCTACATACCTCACCCTTCATCTTCTTAAGAACCTATTCTAACATAATTGTTTAGTAAACCAAAACTGTCAGCTGCTTCTAACCTTCCTCTTAAAGGCACTGTCCCATAAATAGCAGAAGTAACAAAGTCCCATTTCCCATAGATTTGCATCGTCTCAGCCATGCCCCCATATTCCAAGTAGTCACATTCCACCTCTATCCCAGATGCCTATTATCTTACCCCTCTCTTCCAAGCACTAGCCACAAGATACTTAACCTCTCATGTCCTTTAACTACTGACTGAAAAAAAAGAGTACTGCACTTCATATCTTGTTCTTACCCCACAGACAACTGTTTGCTGGCCAACTGGCAGGCTAAATACAGGTATCTGCTAAATTCATGCAAAACTTTCCCCTAAAGAGATGATCTTACTCAATGAAGCCATCAATTTTAACAAAGCTCGTTAAACATTATTAAAATGTAAAAATCTTTGAGACCTTGCCCCTTGGCTAATTTCTTTGCTGAAGTTAGCTGATGACTCAAAATTTATTGAGATACAGGATTACAGAAAACATGACTGCTCAAGATTTGTCTTTAGAAAGGTGAATTAAAGATGGTTATACACTACACAAATATATAAAAATCATCAGCAACTCTATTTCTTTAAAAAAACCCCACAGAATAGGTTCATCTCAACATCTTATCCATGTGAAAACAGTTGATTCTAAACTCCCAAATTAAAAAAAATTTCTTTTCTAGCATGTCTAATTAACTAATGTTGCTTGAAGAAATTGCATTTACACATTCTATTTGTCCTTTAATAAGTATTTGCATGTTCTGACCATTTTTTCACGTGCATTTTGAAGTCTCAAAGATAAAAAAGGCTTCTACAAATTTTGTGAAAACTGGCAGCTTTGTAGAAAAAAAACTTGAATTCATGCCTTCGATGAGGGGAAAAGCAGGTGGAACTCTGCCTTCTCTACTGGCAGCTCCAGCAGTCCAACCCGCCAGCATGCACATAGCACCAGACTTGATTAATTCTGGAACAAGCTTTAGATACTTAGTATTTGAGTGTTTATCTAACTTAAGAAAATCAAAGTAGTGAGCATACATAGTGGCTTTGTCCTGGTTTTGGTAAATTCTAGCAAGCCTAACAATATCATGACTAATAGGTGCAGTTTTGTTTGTTTGGTTCTTATTTTTAAAAAACTCACATATGCAACCTACAGAAATGTATGGGTGTTTTTACTACTGTGTGTTCCTAAGTTAATGCTTTTCTAAACACTAAAGGGAGCACAAGTTTTGCATCCATTCTGAAACACCAATTTTTAAATAATGGAAAAATTAAATTCTGCTCATAGTACAACCAGAACCTGAATGAGTTTTAAAGCACTCATCATTAAAGAGTGAAATTTGATCTTCATCTGTGCTCAGAATAGGAAAGAGCTATAAATTTTCCATATTGCTACAGAAATTGATTACACATAGCATTTTTCTAAGAATATAATGCATATTTTAAACAAAAGAATCTTTTTGTAAAATTCTGTGGCCAGACACTAACTTAAAGTTTATTTAACACATTATCATAAGCTATGCGTAACTTCTTGCCATCAAAAAACCTAACACTTTCTAAAATCATTAACTATTTAACTACACCTTAACTGCACCTACAGCAACAAGAACATCCTGAGTGATGGCCCTTATTCAACAACAGACATGTTCCAAGAATATCAGGATACCATATACAGAAAACACACATCTTTCAACTTTAATTATGTCAAACTATTTCACTTGGTTTCACTAGAGCTTGATTACTACCGATTACAGAACACCAAAATCCAAAGGCAGCATAACGCAAAGCTAGACAGAACTCAGTAAACATCTGTGTACTGTTTGGAATACCTTCTTGTGGGAGAGTTGGAGCTTGCCGATCAGTTCAATAAAATAAGTTCCTAATTTTACTGTAATTAGGATAAAGGTCTACAAAAAGTTTTGTCAGGAAAACCATTAATATTACATCAGTGATTTTTTGGTAAGCATTCTCAAGAGAGGGTGAACCTGAAACAACTATTACACTGAAACCTCTGACTACAATTAAGAGTTTATAAAAAAAATTATCCAATTGTGACTATGACAGCCTTCTTGTTCTCAGCTGTATTTAAATCAGTTTGCTAAGCAGTGTACAAGATAGTTTAGAACATCCACCAGCATTTCTCCTGTTTGAAATAGAAAGTGTATACTTTTCCAGTTGAGATAACCTACTATGCAATTAAAGAGAAAAAACCCAACTTGAATCACTGTATACGTTAGTGGGGAAAAAAGTTAACTTCCATTTCAATCATTTAAATATTTGAGTTTTGAGTATAGCTTTAAAAAAATCCAGTTCTGAATCACTGGAATTTTTGTTCTATTTCCTGTAAAAGCACCAACAGCAACATCGTTCAGCATTCCGCTTGCATCAGTTCAGAAAAGATCAGCCTGATCCCTCAGTCCTAAATTTACAATCATTTCATAAACCTGAGGTCACATCTGACCAACTTATTTCTTCCAGTGTTTCCAACCATGGAGATCATGATAAGGAGGAGGCACTTGCAATAGGATGAAGAGCAATCTAGTTTTACGTTTCAAAGACACTCTCATAAATAGTTTGCTAAAAGCTCTTTAAGCTCCCTAGGAAAAAAAAAAAGTTTGCTGAGAATAATGTCTTCAACAGATGACAGGTTTAATTCTACAAGGTTTGAAAAGCACACCAGTTATCTGTAAAGCCAAAGACCATTACAAAAGAACAACAGAGGACCTCAGCCTTCAAAGCAATGCCATGGTGAGAAAAACCACTATCTTCTTCCATCCTGTCACTGCTGGAAAAGAGAAGTTTCTACCAGGACACTGTCATAGGAACAATGCCCATTTTCAAGAATTCTATTTTTGTATCAGCAAATTTAAAAAGGAAGAGAAAAGAACCCTTTGACTTCTCTTGATGTTGGGAAGCAAAATGGTTTACATTTCATCAAGTCTTTGAAAGCTGGTGTAAGCAAGGGTAGCACAGCATAGCAAGAAGATGGCACTGCCCCTACACATAATGATAGGGATGATACTTTATCAAACATCTCTCGGAAACAAAATTAGGATGACCCAAACTGATTATCTCCTCCAACAGCCTTCTTCCCCCCTTCACCTTTCTCCTGTGAAACAACATAAGAAAAACCATCAAGACCTTCTCAGGTTTTAAAAGAAATTGAGTCAGCTCAGCTGCAGTGCAAGCCAAGGTACTACCTACAGGTGAGTATTTGTAACTTTAACATATGGATAACAGCCACAAGTGACTAAAACTTCCATTTAAATTGAAGGGCAGAACTTAATGAAGCTGATGACACACGTCTCCTAATTTGTCAGTGGAACTTCCCTCATGCCAAAAGCAGATACCAGAATTCTGAGGTTTGACAAAACCCAATTACAGTAATACAGATAAAGAACAAATAATTGAAATGCATATATGGAATGCAAATGCCTGGTTATCTAGTAAATCATTAGTTGAATGCTGAAAATTATTCCCAATTTCAGCAAATCGTGGCCAATCACGAACACAGTGCTACTGCTATAGAGTCACTAGCCCTCCTTATTGCAGTGCATGTACAGTACCATTTTGGTGGCTAAAGTTATGATACAAAACAATTTGAACAGTCTAAGAGAAAGACATATGGCTTTAAAACATCTTCATAACTCAGAGTACTGAAAATTATATGCAACATCATTTTCAGCCTTCTACAGTTCAACTTCAGAAACAGCTTTATTCAGTCTGTATCAAATACCCTAAACTTATGATGACTAGACAACCACACCTGAAACTTTGCTAAGAAGTATTCCTTCAGAATTGCTTTAAGTATGTACTTACTATCATTAATACAGAAACACGTACAGGTCTTGGGCACAAACCAGGCTCTGCTGAGCTAGCAGGTAAAGTACAAAGAACACAAGGTCCCTGCTCTTAAGGTCTTGCTTGATCTAACAGGACTGAGCTTTTTAAAATCAGACTTTCAATACAAGCCTTTCAATGAATGAGACAAGGTAATACACACCTCTGTGTAGTGTTCCCAGGTCTCTCAGAGACAAAACAGAACAAGAGAAGAAGAAAAGAAGAAACCGTATGCATCTCCTCCCTTCAAAATCCCTCTTATCAGAACCATTTCAAGAATTTTTACTCAATAATTAAGCTGACTTGAAGAATGGAAACTAACGTCCTAAATATACTATATATGGAACGGAGCCCAGCCAGCCCCCGCAAAGACACCGGGCACCAAAAAATCGCACCTCTGACGCGCTGTTCTTCATCCTCAAATGGCGGAGCCTCGCCCAGCGCCCTCACACCTGTCACCTGCTAGGCGCCAGGCCAGCCCCCCGCCACAAGGCGAGCCCGCTGGCAGGCCGCTGCCGCTCCCCCCGGGCCGCCGCAGCCCCCCGCCGCGGGCAGGCCGGGGCCGCCGCCCCTCGCCCCCTGACACGAGGGCCCGCCGAATCCCTCCCCGCGCGGGGGAAGCTCCGGCGACTCGCGAAGGAAAATAAGTTTCCATCTCTCGCCGGACGCCCCGCTGCGCGGCGGCTTCCCGTCCCTGCCCTCCCTCCGCTCCCCACCCCGCCCCACCACGCCGGGATGAGCGGGGTGCCGGGGGCTGCTCCCGCCCCGCGCACAGGCCTCCCCTGCCCTCGCAGCGCCCGACGGGGAGGACAGAGGCTCAGGGGGCGCCGCGGGCCCCCTGCCCCTCTCAGGCCTGCGGGCCGGGCCGGGCCAGTCCCCCGCGCCTCTCCCTGCAGCCCCCGGGGGATGGGACCAGCCCCGCCAGGAAACCAGCCCGGGGAGCTGCCACCAGGCCCGCCTCGGCGGGGTCAGCCTTACCCCGCTGCTGCTGCTGCTGCTTCTCCTCCTCCTCCGCCTCCTCCTCCTCCTCCGCCTCCCCCACCACGGCAGCAGCCGCCGCCACTACCGCCGCCACCAGCGCCGCCGCCGCCTCCGCCCGGCAGGGGGGACCCCGCCGACCCGACCCGCTCCGCAGCCTCCCGCCGCCGCCGTTCCGCTCCGGGGGGGGAGGAGGAGGAGGCAGGGAAAGGGGGGGGCCGTGCTGCCGCCGCGGGCGGGAGAAGCGGGGAGGCCGGGGGTAAGCGGGGGGGTAAGTGGGTGGGTGGGTGCCTGCGGCGCCGCTCCCGTCCTCAGCTGGAACCGCTCCGGCTGCGCGTCGCTCCCGGCCCCCCCCTCCCCCCGCTCGCTGCGCTCCAAATCAAAATAGTGTCACAATATGGCGGCGGCGGCCCAGCATCGCGAGATCGAGCCCCGAGCGCTAACGGGATGCGGCGCGCGCCAATGGGCGCCGGGGGGCGGGGTCTCCCCGGGGCGGGGCGTGGCGTGGCGGGGGGCGGGGCTGCTGCGCCGCGCGCGGTGCGGACGGAGGGCGCCAGCGCCTCCCCGCCCCGCCCCGCCCACCCCGCCGCACGCGCGCAGGGCGCGCGGGGGTAACGGGTGCCGCCGGGGCGCCGGCGGACCCTCCCCCCCCGCTCCCCCCGGGCTGCGAGGCCGCCGGGGAGCCGCGGCCGGGCCCGGCGACCCTCGGACACCCGCGCCCCGCCCCGCCCCTTCAGCCCCTTCCCCTCCCTCGCCCCACCGGCTGCTGTCCGTGGCCACCGCTCCGCCGGGCCCGGCGCCAGGGGAGGGAGGCGGCGGCGGCAGGGGGTGGGTAGGTGGGCCGCCCGCCGGGGAAAGGGGAGGCCGGCGGGAAAAGAAGCGGGGTTTAGGAGAGCGGAGGGAGGAAGGGCAGCCGCCACAAAGGGTGGCATCTGCAAGGGGAAAAAGAAACTTAGGAAAAGCAGGATTCATTAAGAAAGTCACCCCTATATCTGAAACGGTTGCTCTGAGAGGGAATTGCCTGACACTTTCTGTCACAAATGCTGGTGTGCTCTCTAAATTTCTTCATGCTTTATACAGAGTATGTGATTTCCATCATCCTGCTGAGGTCTAGTTCGGCCTAGTTCTCTCCAAAATGCCAACAGGCGAGCCAGGGTCGTATGCTGGTCCCTGAAACCGTCTTCTCCGCTCAGGTCGGCAGCTGCCAAGACCCGCGGAAGGGATCCCCCACCCAGTCTGCGGGCCAGCCAGGCCGCCATCCGAGAGAAGGAAGCCTTGCCAGTCTCGGGGGCAGGAGGCCCCAGGGGTTCGAATGTGCAGACTTGAAAATAGGGATCAAATTCCTCCTTCGATAGAAGGGCAAGCATCCTTGATTTTACTGGGATGTTCAGGAAGGTCTTTGTATTTCCATAATTCAGGAAGTTTAATTGAAAATGAAAAGACAACTCTTAGATGAGTTTGTAAAATGATCCAGTAAATCAATTGGTTTTTGGGGGTGTGATACATTACACCACTTACTCTTTCTCACTCTCCTTGTATTGCCTTTCTTCCTATATCTCTTGGATCCTCCTCCCTCCTTGCAGTGAGCAGGTGCTGCCCGTGCTGTCTAACAGTCCATCCATCCATTCTTGGGTAATCCTACTCTGCAAAATACAGTCTGAAACAAAAAATGTTTAAAAGTAATCTTTATCACCTGTAGCAGAAGGAAACTGGCTGAAACCCTGCAACCTGGAATGCTGCCTGGCGGGGAAGGGGATATGGTGGGTCTTTCAAATTTTCCCGTACAGCAGTAGTACTAGGCAGAAATCAGTAGAGAGATGTTTTTTCCCCACCCTAACTCCCAGAGGCACCAGTGATTTATAGTGTGTTCCAGTGTATGAAAGGAACTACAAAACTACCAGGCCATAGTCATCTCAGACCTTAAAAGCTGCACTATCTGTTGCGATGGTGGGATGGCCATACTTTCTTCAAAAGACATCAGCTGTCAGATCGGCCAGTTGACAACTGTGAGATAAAATGCCATAAACTAATAAACTAACATGCGCTAGGCAGGACCTAAATTATTTGTGACAGTTTAGGCTAAGTGTTCTGTTAGAAGAAATAAAGTTGACTTTGCCATTGCAACAATGGATATTTTCAGAAATGATTGAAAATATGTTTTCCAAATGAAAGTATTAACAAGTGAAAAAAAACCACTCTCAACTGCATTTAGTCAAAATTGTCAAACAGAGAGAATCCCAGGGTAAGCAACTGCAGAGACTAGGTTTGCTTGGAGTAGGCAGGGACAGAGAGAACACGACACCAACGAGTCTAATAGTGACTTGTTATGCTGGAAGGAAAAAAAAAAGAAAAAAGCAAAAAAGGAAGACAGGTTTTTTCCCTCATAAAATGTGGAAATATAGGTGTGTATATACATTGCAGTAAGAATCAGTCATTTTCATACGCTACAACAGAGAAGTCTGCAGGTTTTTTGTACGTCAGCAGCATGGCACATGAAACACACATGTCCAAAGTTTATTACTCAGACTATCTTGAGTCAAGGTTATACAGGGCTGAGAATCTGTTGAAATTTGTTTGTTAATTGTAAACAAAATAGTATTTCCCCAAACCCAGCCAGAAATGAATATAGTCCCTCACAAAAATGGGTAATGGGGCATCTAGAAAGAAGATGCAATGGAAACACCAGATCACAGGGAGCTGTACTGGGGTTGCTCCTCTGTAATTGTTCCGGTACTTGAATCAAACCTTTCTCTTTTGTGACCCATGCTGTGGACAACTGATGATCTGCCTGGTCATCTGCTCAAGCACACTGCTGTTCAACTCTTCCAGCACAACTGTTTCAAACTTTGCTAAGCCATACCTGACCTTTCAGACAGATAGGATAGTATATTTACATGAATACGTTTTGTGCCCTAGAAACTGAGTTTATTTTGCTAAGTTTAATACCAAGTTAAATATTTGACCCTTTTGCCTACAGTTGCTAGCTAAAACGGGGATTTGCCACAGGAAAGTGAAAGACTGTCTCCCACTGCTCCATCAGCAGTATTTGCTGCAGTGCTTAAGCACTGGGATCATGGGGGTGAGCTGCACAGTCCTTCCCCCCCGCCTCCACAGACTCTCCACACTGCATCTATGTCTGAGCCCATTGCTAAAGCTGCTCTTCTCTATAGTGGCTAATTTTTGAATAATTTTTTAACACCTTTCCAAAATCAAAGAGCAGTGTATTTAGGAAAATAATTCTGCGTACTGAGATTCAGAAAGTGAAGTCCGGTTGCTTAGATTGCACGTGTGGGCAGTTACGAAAAGCTGTTGTGCCCTGATGTTTTCCTTTCCAATCCACAGTATGCAAACAGCTCCACTATCACTGTTGAGACTCCTCTGGTTTTCCAGGTTGCTCCCTTCCTTTCTTCAAGATAGCACCAGCTTTTTTACTTCCTAACAGCTCATCTATTTAGGAGTAGAGAACAAACATGACATTTGAGATAAGGATATGATTAAGAGGTGCCTTAGTGGTTCATGAGTTTTAGCAGCTTGCAAGATTTGGATAAGGCCTTTCCATAAGGGAAATCCATTGAGAGACAGTCTACCCTGGCATTTCAACTTTAAAAACGTAGTGAGGTGTGTTACAGTGGAGAGTTACTGTAGGCTGTGGATTAATCTGACACACTGAAATAATATGTTTTGGGGGACCTGGTAAAACCTTTTTTTTTTTTCCCCCAGTATCTTAAAAACCCCACTCATTTATATTGATCATGAGTGTCTTAGACGAATGTTTATACTTGAAGGAAAATATCTTAGGCTAGCCAAAGCAATTCTGAAGTTTTTAAAAATAATTGTTTTAAAACTGGGAAAGACACATTAAATCAATCTTTTGACTAAGTCAGAAAAGGTACATCATTGACAGCGTCAACAATTTACAGATCTTTCAGTGTTCTGAACAAGAGAATTAAAAATGTATGAATAAAAGCTCATGTATGTTTACATGACATACAGTTGAGTCAATACCTACTACGGAGACATTCATTATTATTTAATGCTACTATATACCTCTTTTATGAAACTATTTTTTGATAACTCAGTGACATAAAACATAGAAAGCCAAGACCATTTGAGGCTCCAAGATACTTCAGAAGAAATACTGGTTGTGTTTCTTCCCAAATCCACTGTTCCCTATGCTTTGTGGGAAATGCAGTAGAAAGTAATGATACAAATGAATTTCTACTTTTCTTAAGATTTGTATAATACCAGTATATAGTCACTGAATGTCTTTAGGGTCTTGATTCAGCAAAACACCTAGTCTCTTGCTAAAGTCCATCTTTATTCAGGTACCTTTCAACCACTTGCTTAACTTTACACTGTTTTGAAACCTGAGGCAAAGAATGGGCTTAAGTATTTTTCTGGACAGGTATAACTTGCTGATTTGAGACAGGAAACCTACCTTGAAGCCCAAACAAATGACTTTCCTGTTCCAGATTCAAATCAGGCATGAATGTTTTCACAGTAAAAACCCTTGTAGAATGTCTTACAGCTCTTTCATTTTCCAGCTACTGATTTTAACCTCTGCTGTCTCATTGACTTCAGCCAAGTCCCTTTCCTTTATGCACTTTGTAAATGTGAGAATGAGAGTGCAAACTGCAATATACTTAATCTTATTATATATGTTAACACACAAGGTGCAATAATTATATTGTGTTTAAATTCCCCCAAATGTGGAGGAGGTTACTGGTAGGTGGCTAGTATATTTTAAAAAATAATCTGAAGTACTCTCTAACCCTAAATGGTTCATGGTATTAGATTTCTCCATCATCTTCTGGCCTTCTGCCCCACTGCGGTAATTACCTTAACTCCTCACCCAATAATAAAACTCTCTGAACAAATCCTGTGCCTGTTATTAAGTAAAATTAAAGCTTAGTACAGATTCTTTGCATTCTTTCTTCTCTTCAGCTGTGGTGCTTGACAGCTTGCATGGTACAAATGAAATACACAAAGCCTTTAAGCCATCCCATGTTGAAAAAAAGGTAACTCAGAGCTTTCTAATGCTGACATATATTAGAAACAGAAAATTTTGATGAAGAGAGTTACTGGATTCTCCATTTCTGTAGAAAACTCACTGGTGTAACAAAGCAATCAGTCATATAAGCTTATACACGCACTGTACCAGTTTGTTTCCTCCTGGATCTCATGCAAGCCCTTGTAAGGAGAAGGCAGCTCAGATTCCAAGTCCACTCTGTCCTAGGTCTGTCTGAGATTGCCCGCAGGAGAGAAAATTGAAGGAATATATTTCACTATGTAACCAGCTATCTTCTAGCTACTGTGTCAAAATCACCAAGTTCCTTTTCTACCTGTGTGACTTTCAAGTTCCAAGTTGACCTACGTTTCAGTCATCTTCTCTCAAGGGTTTACCTTTTCTGTGGGAAAGATCACTTGTATGTACCCACAGTTAAAAATGTTTCAGTATCACAGAGCAAAATATTAAGAAATACTGAACTTTTAACTCCTCAGCTCACTAGCATTAAGAAAGGTCATCTCATCTCCAAGCTAAAATGCTCAATACGTCTAGGAAAACCAATACAGTAAATCAGGTGGTCATTCATGAAAACAATCAGCTAGTATCTCAGCTGTTTTCAACTACTACAATATCACATAGAGGTAGAAGAGGAAATTGTGGGAAGTTTCTTAGGAGTTGCATGACGTACATATTTAGAGGAATGCATTAATGTCCAAAAATTTTACTGTTTACTTGTTGGTACTTTTTTCTTCTCAAGATCTTCTGATAAATAACAAAATACCTTAAAAAAACATGAAAGTCTGTTCTTCGATCAGGAGGGCATCCATTTTGTGAAATACACACAATCCTCAATAACTATAACCCCAGCTAAGCCAAATGCAAATTTGTGCTTCAATTTAGACATAGGAAAGTTCTGTTGTCTTTGCTCACACACTTAAAATTAAGCATATGTTTTAACACTTTACTGGATTAGGGCCCATGTCAGCAAAATAAATTTCTTGGTAAGAAGTAATAAAAACGCAGCTTGCAGTGAGGGACAGCAGAGCCATTCACAGCTACAGAAGCTTTAAAACACTAGCTGGTATTTATATATTTAAAGAAGAAATCAGGCATTAAATGAAACATTTATTTTAGATAGCTATCTAATTAGTCTGCTACAGAAGCACCCTCATTTTTCTTAATTTGATGAAAAACATTTTTTGTATCCTTGCATCCCCAAAAGCAAATTAATCTACACATCAAGGAAAAAAAAATGTTTTGCAAGCACAAACTTCAAAAGCAATTTTCTCACTCTTTAGTAACAGCCTGGCTGTTCCAGAGATACCATCACATTCCCTGGAGAAGAGGACAGACAGGAGGCCAAGCCTTTGAAACACTGAGTTTCATTACACACATGCACCTGAATTTGCTCATTCGCGTGTATGTAATTGTATATAATGGCATATATACAATAAATGTCAGCTAACTAATTCTCATGTATGCATTGTGCACTGATATGTATTTATTTTTAATGCTAAGAACCTCTCTAAATATTTGATATTGTATGTCTAGCCTTTAAAGAGAACTTACATCATTTGCAAAACCAGAATGGATACAATTCTACTAGACACTGCCTATGCTAATTTTATTTTTCCAGCAAAAACTTTCTGTTGCTAACAACAGTGCAGCAAAGTATGAATTCTAGAGTAGATATAGCTCCTTTGGCATTTTAAGTGCAGTGATATCTGGACCTGTTCAGAACAGTTCTGTTGTGTATATTGAGATGCCAGTGGTCACAGCAGCTTCCTCTGCACTAGAGCTTTGGCTCTTCCCAGTAGCAGTGGAGCTGTACCAATGGGAAATCCTCTCACTAATGTCCTTACACAGAAAATGTGTTAAACTCTTTCACAATAACAGCATCATTTATTCCTTTAGCATTACTTCACACCTGAAGCACCAGGCAATGCATACACATTGATTGCATTTACTGCATTTTCCAAAGGAAAATCCTTAATTCAAAAGACAAGACATAATAATTTGTTTTCAAGTTAACTTTTTCTACCATTTTCAGTAGCCCTTTCCTTATAGCCAATTTTTCAAAGGATGCTGAGTACACAGCCTGCAGGTGTTTGTGCTCATCCTCATTCTTGGCCACAGCCTCTGAGCCCATTGGACAGTTCCAGGCAGACACATTTGTAATTCTCAAGCTTTTCAGAAAACAAGTGTCTGGGGTGCAAAGAGAAATGGTAGTGTCCCTCCCAAAGGAGAGAGTAAAGATGGGTCTTCTCTCACTCTTATGACACATGAGAGAATCCACTGGGAACCCCAGCCTTGAGACACAGAAAAAATATTTCATGACTCCACTGTCACCAAATTCCTGATTTCACTGGGATTCAAAGCTCATCCTCTTTTCATATCTTTGTACAGTCTACCGCTCGGTGAAGACCTGGTCAAGGTCCCAATGCCCTACAGTACAAACAGGCATTAAACAGTAAGTTTATTGACTGCATAAAATTTATGAGATCACAGATGGGAATTAAAATGGCTCCAAGAAAATGTTTTCTCCAGTAATCCTTGTGGACAGTTATGGGACTCTAAATAGCAGTGATTGTCAAAAAAACCCCATTCTTCTTCCTACCTCTTATGTCACAGGTTGCTTTTTCTTCAAAATTCACCCTTTTACCAACACTTCTGAAGTCCCATTTTGATTTCTGCAGTGATTGCAGTCGGATACCATTAATCAGGTTAAAGTTTTTAATAGTTTTTAAAATTGCACACTACTAGTAAACCACTGTGCTACCTGTTCAGCTGGAAATCAGCACCGTGGAACCCATAGTACATACCAGTCATGCCTCACTTTCATTGTATGCCTGTCATCTTCTACTGACAGGCAGAGGACCCGAGCACAAAGTGAACTTGTGTCGTGCTGCATGTGTGCAGATTTTGTGTCAAGATGGTGCTGCAAAGAAGCCTCAGCACTCACCTGCGTATTGACCAGAAGCGTGGGAGAAAGGAAAGTTTGGTTTATTGGCAACAGCAGCAAGGTTGTTGCCAAGTATGTCAAGCTGACCAGCTAAGCCAAGGTGTGCTAACCTGTATGTAGAAACCAGCCCCATATACCAGGCTAAGATATGAATTGGCCAGAACGACAGTTCAGATTCACCAACAGTTAACTCAGTGCTGTGTTTTTAAATAGCTGTAGTAATGGAACCATAAAAACTCCCACCAGGTTGAGGTCTCCAGTCTGGGAGCTTTTTCCTAATGCGCTACATATTTTAAAGCTTAATCATCAGCCCTTCTCCAAGCATAACTCCTACCCCTTTCAGTTAATCTTTGTCAGAATCAGTCCTGGTACTGGGTAACAGGCTGCAGTTGAAGTAAAAATTAGTTTCTGATTGCAGAAATGAAGCTCTGAAATATTCTTCCAACAGTACTGGGGAGTGAAAACCAGTTTCAAAATGGAATAAAAACATATTATTGCAGCTTCATAGAACTATGTTCAATGAACCATAGAGGTCTCACCCAGTTCAAATTCCTAGCTACCAAAATCCAATACCTGGTAGTCCTCTGAAATTTGTACATGCATTGAACTGTTACTGATTAAAATAATTGTCACTGAGTATTTATTTTAGTGAGACCATCACCCTCAGAAAAACAGAAGATTTAAACCACTGTTAGTAACTGTTTTTTTATAGTAAGTCACTTGTTGGCTTGCTTGTAAATACCTGAGGCCCAACAGCATAAACAGGTTTTGTTTTTCATTTAGAGTTTCAGTTTTGTTTTTAGGAGTAATATTTCTGCCCAGAAATCTTGCTACAGTACTATGCACAGATTTTTGTGTCAAATAATGAAGGTCTAAAAAGGCAATGCAGTAAGTTACAAAAGCACCTGTGCATTCCCAAGGCAATAAATATTCAAGTAGTAAGTGTGTTTCAAGTATGATTAGTGCTCTTAAGAACTTTGGGGTTACAAATCAATATTTTAAAATCTAAACTAGCTTCTACCCATCAGCTTATACAGGAGAGAAAACCCCCCAAAATAACATGCAATAAAGAACCCAGAAAAGAAAGTTAGGTTTTGATTATGGTTATTCTAACCCTGAAAAAAAAAAAAGGAAGATCACAATGAAAGAAAAACAGATGTGGAAAACAAGTAAGACAGTGTTAAGCTGCTGCAGCTGAGACTCATAAAGTACCTGTATAAAAAAAAAGTAAGAGCATGCTGTACAAGAGGAGGCTAGAGGTGATTTTTAAAGTGTCTAGGTCAAGATGCCCTAAATAACAGGTTTTCTTTTGATTGTTTATCTGTGATAAGTCCTTAATTCAATGTATCTGATTTTTAGTTTAAGAATGCCATTCATTTTGATTCATGATTCCATCTACTTTAATCTACAGCCTTTATTTCTCATACCTGTAGCACAAACAAATTTGTATTTTGAAGCTTAGATAATTCAGCTTCAAAAAAGGAAAGACATAGACTGCATGGCCATGTAACTGGGCAATATAACTACAAGCACTTTCTGTTTCTTTTAGAGATATGATGAGTTGTACAGGAAAATTATATGTATGTAGTTGCCCTGAAGCAATGTAGTGGTGAAAAAACTGTACCTGGTATTATTTCAGAATGAATCAAATAGAAATGTTGTAAAAGGGAGGGGAAAAAGATTGCAGTACAGCTTGTAATTTTCTGCTGAAATGAAAGGACACGCTGTCATAGATGATGCAATAAAATAATAGTGTACAACATTAAAACATAACACATTGCAATAAAGGAGTTGACTTGCAGATAGTACACCTACGTTTCCTGTAAGATGTTTCATATTCCAGCTGTCTCACTAAAATGAAGAACTCTTTCATGGATATTTTTGGGCAAACATTGCCTTTTATTCATATCGATTGGTAACAATTCCGAGAAATTGCTCTAACCATCTTATGATAGAGAAACAATAAAAAGTGGATAATTTTGAAACTGCAATAATTTGGTACAACTTTTAAGAAAAAAATGTATGTATTACTTTGGGAAGTACTTTTAGCAGTATTGTGGTGGTACCACTTCTAGGCACTGAAAATAGCTATTGAAATATAGGAGAGGTGCGGTATCTATATCAGTTTATGTCTTCTTGAGATAATCTAGTGCCCTGCTTTAAATATACAGATTGGATAATCAGAGTGTTCAAATGTACACTTAAAATGTTTTGCTGAGCACAGCTCCAGGGTCCCTGTAATGTAGCTAGCAGAGATACTTTCTGCTCTGGTTACCAGGTCAAGCATTAAGTTAATACAGCTTTTAATCTTTGTACTTTAGGAAAAGATCAGCAGTTAAAAAGAACTTGTTTTACAAATCAGTTATGTATTTTAAGAGGCCTCATTTACTGTGTTTTTGGTACAAATAACAAACATTTTAAATGCCACAAAGTCTGTGGTGCTGTGACCATTAATTCTTAGTTTAGTACTAGCTAGGAGAGCATTGCAAATGTAAATCTGAAGGCTTTTGGTCATTGACCTTGTGGACCTGACTAGTGTAGATTGTAGTGATGTCCTGGGTTCGTGGCATAACTCCAGGTAGTATTAGGCAAAATTGTTTGGAGCATCATACTGGCAGCAAGGCGTGCTATGTCAAATCAATCTGTGCAAGTAGAAGATCTCCCATCTGGCTTATAACAACCGATGCAGAAGTAGGGGGAGGGACACAAGGCTGCAGGAAGTACCAGACAGCAGTTTGTGGCGCACAGCTACAGCCCCAGGTGACTCTGCAGCCCAGCTTGAAATAGATCCCTTATTAATCAAGATAATTGTATGAGCAGAGTTCTTTCATGTCACTACTCAACACACAGTACCTGGACTGTGATGGCAATACGTGCAGTAAAGACATCCTGCTTAAGAGTGTGTAATCAACAGATACTGAAAGCAATACAATGTGTCCTTTAATCACGTTGTACAAGGCAGAGCAATTGTTTGCATGTGCTCTAAAGCAAGTACTGTTTATATTGCTATCCTGACAAAGTAAAGGGCTGGGGGCATGGGGAGAGATAATTCTGTCTTATTTTTGTGGGAAAAACAGACAATAAGAAGTGAGCAAGAGGTTCCTGACAGGAGTAATGTCTGAAACACTGTTAATAAAGACATTCGTTGAGCGCTGTAATTCCTAACATTTTAAGTCTCTAGGAAGTTGCTCACCTGTAAAATATTTATTTCCTTTTGCGGTAAGAAAAAAAAAAAAGTTCCATCCACCTAACACTGGAGACATGACAAGTGTCTTAATTAAAAGGTGAGCATGTAGGACAGCACAGTAACAGATTTGGAACAAACAAATCTACATGTAGGAAAAACTCTCCCAAAACACAGAGAGCAGCAGAATTACCTGGGCAAAGGATAGGTCCTTCCCCCTAGTGCAGGACAGGTTCTTTGGCACACATGAAGGAAACTCAGGCTGAATGGAGGCACACTGGGAGCATGGAGCCATTGTCATTTGGCATGCATACAACACAAAACAACCTGAAAACACAGAACCCCCTCACCCTGACAACAGCTGAGAAATAGGTCAAATGCATGACTGAATTATTTCAAAACACAGAACAGTTCCATTATATGAACATTTTTTCTCTTCCATGATACTTTCAACATAACATTTCTGCCTTGTATAGATAAAATTCTAACTATTATTAGAATTCCTTTAGTTTCCAACATGCTTAAAACAAAAGAAATTAAAATTTCTATTGATGTTTACTGGTTCATGTCTACCAGCATACTCTCCCTCAGCAAAGTTTTACAATTCTGAGATTTAAACTTATGAACAAGCAACTCTTCTTGTTATTTGTGCTTCTGTGTTTCCTTTTAAAACTCAAAACTTATGCCTTTTAATTGTGTGGGGTTTTTTCTTATTCACAGCTTATTAAAAACATTTCTACTAACAGCCAGTTCTTGGTCATCATCCACATTAGTTTGTTTCAGTTCTTTTTTCGAAAGTGACTGGCTGACATATGTTCTCACCTTCATGAAATGATCCTTTTTTAAAACAGGAAGAACTTCCGAGTAAACAATGTCATATTAGGCTTTATAAACAAGAATAAAGTCAGCAAGATACAGAAAGTAATCTTGCCCTACTCAGCAATGACTTGGAGTTCAGTATGGCTTTAGATCAGTTTTATTGAAACCAGAGAAGAGCAACAAGAAGTCAGAAAAATGCAACCTATGAGGAAAAGATTGAAAGAACTGGTGCTGTTTGATCAAGAGAAGAAAAGGCTGAAGGCAGATAAAATAACAATTTTCAGATATGGAACAGCTGCTTTAAAAAAAAAAGTTTTCAATTGCTGCAAGGTTTGTGGCTAGCCCTTAAGTGAACTTTTCAAACAGTGAGTGCAACAAAAGCATTACAATAGCTAGGGGAGTTCACACAGTTCCATCTTTGGAGATTTCTACGAACAGGTTAATGTATAAACATTTGTCAGGAATGCTGTAGGGTATAGTTCATCCCACAGGGGATGTATTAAATTGCATTTTTAAGTCCCTCCTCAGGCCTATTTCTATTATACACAATTCTGGTTATACAATAAAAATCTGAATTAAGATGCAAACTTTTTTTTTACTTATTGCAGTTTTTAATGTTGTGATCAACTTCTTTATCAATGTAAAACACTACCATATTAGAGACATACCAAAAAATGTTGTTCAATGTAAACAGAAAAAAAGATCTTCATTTTTACAACGTCTGTGGTTCACAAAATGCTATACCTCTCTTCTTTATCTCTTCCCTCACACTAACAGGTGACAAAGGAACAAGTCACTATTCTTTAATGCTGCCTGGTATTAGAAATTATCATCTCGTGCATTATCACTAAGAAGACTGGTCCATGAATATTCCAGCTCCTGTGTTTCAATTTATATACAAAGGATTAGAAAGGATCTCCTGGGTCATCAAGCCCAGGTCCCTGCTATCAGAGCCAGCCCTGAAGTCTCTAATCTATAAAGCTTAAATTTGTTTACAAAGTTCTGTGTTAAAACATCACTTCCATTATACTGACTGGGTGGCTGTTCCAGACGTCTCTCCTCTGATGTTTCAAAACTTAAGTTTTCAATGTAAATGTAGTTAGGACAGTTTATAGTACTTCACTCTTCTGCTAGCACTGATTTTTACCTTAAATATCTCCTTTCTGTCCCCCAGTGACAGAAATTCTATCGTCTTTTAGGTTAATTTTTTTTTCTCTTCTTTAGCTGCTCCCTTAGCCAGCTTTCATTTTTACCTACTAATTTTCATCTTTGCTACATTAACTCTTGTTTTCTTTGATGTCTTTCTTTGACATCTAGATGGATTGGATTCAATGCTTTCATTTTCAGCAAGAAGAT
This sequence comes from Strix aluco, assembly GCF_031877795.1. NCBI lineage: Eukaryota > Metazoa > Chordata > Aves > Strigiformes > Strigidae > Strix > Strix aluco. The sequence goes on along the minus strand of NC_133933.1, from coordinate 59,514,373 downwards.
CATTTGGTGTACCTCATCAGTATGGCATAATCTACTCCTAAAGTATATGTTGTGTTTTATCTTATTTTTAATTTTTCTCAATATCTTCAGTTATAGTTCCTTCAATATTTACAAGCCTTGCATAGGGTTGAGATACGATCAATGGATCCAACTGCTTATATTGTTGTCTTGCTTCATCCTAGTCATAGGCACAGTGTTTACTGTTTATGTCCTTTCCTCAATATCTGACCAAGTCTCAGCTATTTATTCAAAATCTTTACCTCTGGATTCCATTTCACATGCTAGTTCTTCCAATATACTGGTTATTTTAATGTATTATCTCTGTCCCACCCTTCAAATGAGTGCATTCAGGTCTTTCAACTTTGCTACCATCTCAGGTGTGCTCATTTCTGTTTCTCAGTGTTAAACACCCTTCTGAAACTGTTTATCCCTCAGTAACTTAGAGGCAATACCATTTTTTACCTATAGTTTCACTCCCTTTACTTGTTTCCATGCTCTATCTTTCCTCAAATGGTTGGTTATTGGCACTTATTTAAACCAGAGGACACCAGTCAATATTCTCACTAGCTACATTTTACATGGTGGCCTAAAGCACTCATCAGAAAGGAGGCAACTAGGATGTGGAGTCCGCCTCGACCAGAGAGGGTCCAAGTCATTCCTACATGCATGTTCTGATCACCCACCCCACCACAGGCAATTCTTTTGTAGGGCCTCCTGCATCCCATCTGTTAACCTGAGTTACTACATAGTTCAAATAAAAAAACCCACTTCTTGGGACCAAAAGTGGAAGGAGGAAGAAAGAGCTTATGTCTACAGCCCAATGTCAGGGTTTCGGGCAGAGGTGACTCCTGAGGTGTAGTCCCCAGGCTGTTAGTGCATTTCACTCGGAGGTGGTGTACTGCACAGCACTGGCTGTCCATACCAGCTCTCTGTGGATCAGATGCAGGGTAAGATCCACAACAAAGTCACCCTGAGTGAATGGGAACTCCTGCATCTCATTCACATTTCAGTGCCTACTGATGATGTGGGGGAGAGAAACCCACTGCTGTGGCGTGAATTAACATGCCTTTAGATGGAGAGGCAGGTTAAGGAAGCAGATTGGGTGTTTTGCAGGTTGCATGGCTACGGTTAGACACCTAAATTCCACTTAAAACCAAATGAAGGCATTCGGTGCTTACAAAGTTAATTCTTTATCAACAATTTGCTGATAAAACCTAAGTCCAACAGAAAATAGAGAGACTTTATGGCTGTGGACTACTGACTTTTCTAACCTCTTCAAACTCCCTAACATCTGCAGCTTGCCTGTCTGTAAAGGAGCGATAACACCCTAGCAGAGTTTATGTAACTGCTACTCAATATTGCATTAAGCTTCCTCCATCCGACATGTAAAACTTCCACCTGCTCAGTCACCCAAGTCCTGACTTGAACTAACGACTCTTGATACTACAGTGCTATATTTTCTCCCAGCAGCCTGAGAACAAAGTGTATGGAGGAGCGCCTGATACAATTTATGCTATAGCCTGAGACGGTAGTTGTTTTACACTGACTGTTATCACCTAGCAGCAGGATCAGTTTAAGTCTGTTGCTCTCTAGAGAAGAAGGAAACCGCAAATACAGTGAGAAATCCATGTGCGGTGGTGTTTTAAAATGTCAGAGAGTCACTACTGTATCATTAACTATAATTTTGAGCTTTGACAATGCTGTCAATGAGCCTTGGTATTTTGTCATCGCTGTACTATTTGTAAAAATCTGTTTCTCTCCGTTGGCTGCTTCTTTCATCTCTGTGGTTGGCAGCCTTGTTATTTGTTTTTCTGTCTAATGGAAACTCTAGAACTACTGGTACAAAATGAAGTGTTGCTATGAAAACCACATGATTCTCCCCCACTTTAAATACCTTCCTTTCTTCCTCTTTCTTTCTTTCTTTCTTTCTTTCTTTCTTTCTTCCTTCCTTTCTTTCTTTCTTTCTTTCTTTCTTTCTTTCTTTCTTTCTTTCTTTCTTTCTTTCTTTCTTTCTTTCTTTCTTTCTTTCTTTCTTTCTTTCTTTCTTTCTTTCTTTCTTTCTTTCTCTTTTTAAAAATGAACACTTTACGATGTAAATGAATACTGTTTTCTCCCCCTCCCAATTTGTTCCAAAGGCAGCAGGAGCTTTTAAAGAGCTATTTCTCTCTAAATGTATCACTAAGATAATTCTGAGTTACTGTGAAAAGTTTGTTTCTGTCTACCCTCTTCTCTTTTGCACAGAGACATTTTCAGAAGTGTCCTGTTATCAGGCAGTGCTGAGAGTCAAGCAACTGTGGAGTATCTAAAATGCCAGCAAAGATGGTTGAGTTTGCAGTGATACAGTGCAGGAATAAACAAAACATTGTTTATGTTTTAAAGCATGCTTTAAAGATTCAATTCTGCTCTTCATTTGAGCTTCTTTGCCTGATGCACACAAAATAAATATAAAATGACCAGAAAGTACAAAATAAGCCTCTGTATTCCACTGGAGCAGAATAAAGCAGCTCATAGGGTTACTGTTTAAGCAACTTGGTAAAGCTCTGGTTATCAGCAAGGCTCCCAAACTTCTAAATCTGGCAACATTTGTTACTACCTTTATGCTTATTTACAGGTCTCCAACCTCTAATTCCCCCCTTAACACATGTCCTGTTCCTGCTGCAATATGCAGAATCAGCTTTCTGGATGTTTCCTCACAACATACAACACAGCTCAATTTACCACCTGTAAATAGGTCCATCTACTCCAAAACAATTTGTATCTAAAGAGAAATGAAGAGAGATAGAGCTCCATTCACCTTGCTAGAAGGTGGTCACTGACGGTACTTGTTTCCTCTCCATAATGATCTGGGAAGATAATTTAATAAACCAGCTGGCCGTTCCCTTCCCTACATTCTCTGAGATACTACAGGCTTTATGGTCACCTTCTTTTCCCAGTTGTCTGGTCACATAAGAACAGGGGATGAGAGTCCAAAGGAGGGAGATCAGTGACAAGTGATACCTCATGTGTCCATACTGGGACCAGTACTGTCATCAATGACATAGTGGGATCGAGTGCACCCTCAGTGAGACAACACCAAGCTGAGTGGTGCGGTTGACACACCTGAGAGACGGGATGCCATCCAGAGGGACCTGGACAAGCTTGAGAAGTGGGCCCATGTGAACATCGTGAGGTTCAACAAGGCCAAGTGCAAGATCCTGCACCTGGGTTGGGGCAACCCCTGGTATCAATACAGGCTGGGGAATGAAGGGATTGAGAGCAGCCCTGCAGAGAAGGACTTGGGGGTACTGGTGGATGAAAAGATGGACATGAGCTGCCAATGTGTGTCTGCAGCCCAGAAGGCCAACTGTATCCTGGGCTGCATCAAAAGAAGCATGGCCAGAAGGTTGAGGGAGATGGTTCTGCCCCTCTACTCCTCTCTGGTGAGACCCCATCTGGAGTGCTGCATCCAGCTCTGGAGCCCTCAGCACATGATTAGAGGGATGGAACTCCTCTCCTGTGAGGACAGTCTGAGAGAGTTGGGGCTGTTCAGCCTGGAGAAGAGAAGGCTCCAGGGAGACCTCATTGCAGCCTTTCACCTCAGTGCTTAAAGGGGGCTTATAAGAAAGATGGGGACAAACTTTTTAGCAGGTTCTGTAGAAATAGGACAAGGGGTAATGGTTTTAAACTAAAAGAGGGTACATTTAGACGATATGAGGAAAAAATTTTTTACAATGAAGGTGGTGAAACACTGGAACAGGTTGCCCAGAGAAGTGGTAGATGCCCCATCCCTGGAAACTTTCAAGGTCAGGTTGGACGGCACTCTGAGCAACCTGATCTAGTGGAAGGTGTCCCTGCTTATTGCAAGGGGGGTTGGACTAGATGACCTTTAATGGTCTCTTCCAATCCAAACTATTCTATGATTCTGCGGTTCTATGATTTAAATGCAGAGTTGGCAGGGCAGAGATGCTCTAACATACAGGAGCAACATTTCCAGGGCTGTTGTGTTGATGAAGACTTTTCACATTCTTTCACTCCTGGTAGAGGTCAGTGTTAGCTGACCTCTGTACTAGACACATTCCTTGCCACAGACCAGAAGATCCACAAGGAAGGTTGACCGTAGCACTGGTGTGCTGAATTCAGCATATCCTTACGAAAACAAGGCCCTTGGAGGACCAGGGATATCTACTTGGTGAATTCAGGTTGGCATTAGGTGGAAGCAACAGTGGAGATGCTCAGCTGCACGAAGGGGCAGCTGTCCTGAGCAGGTGGCAGCAGAACTTGAGGGTGAACAGAAAACTAGAAATGCCTAGGACTCCTCAGGTGCTAAAAAGCAAGGTGTGTTTTGTGGATGGCTCATTAAATTCCACTTCGGTAATATTTTAGATTTTTCTTTTTGTATGTGGCACTGTTCTAAAGGAGCAGCAGGTTTTACCTAGTCTGGGAACTGCAGAAGAAAGGTGAGGTAGAAGGTGGCAGCATCACTCTGTCTTCTCCTGCCTTGCAGGTCACTTACTGCCATGCACTCAAGGGGGATTTTAGCCACAGGTGGTGCCACAAGTGTAGCAGTCCAGTTGCCAGTGGATACACTAAACTCCTCTCTCCCAAAGAGAAATTGGATACTTTAGTTCTGGCCCACAGCTAAATTAATAACCACCAACAAGCGTAGAAGCCTTGGAGGTGGTTTTAAGATTGTCATTGGGACCTTGGTGTAACCATTGCCATAGAGGCATCAATGTGAGCAGAACACATCAAGATGTCTCAGGGAGGTTGGATGTCTGAGGCACAGCACCTCTGCTTATCTCTGAGTGCTTATAAGCTTCTGTGTGTCAGTGAAAGAAATCGTCATCATTTGTAATGCCAATAAACCTCTCTGTCTCAGAGGCTTCTTCTGCCTCTAAAATCCATCAGAGTAGCTGTATTCTGATGCTGACATTTGGTGGAAAACCTTCCCCTTTGCAAGAGAAACCTTCCTCAAATTGTGAGAGAAACTAGCTCTGAAGGCTTTATTCAGCCCCTATGCTTATATAATACAATAAAGCACTTGTTCGTTATATTTTCACTCTTAATTTGAGTGATCAAACATGAGTTTTTAAAAGGCGGGTGGGGGTGGGGGGTGAAAGCAAAGCGTTGAACTTCTTGATTCATCCAGTGCCTCATGAAAGGTGTTCACCACAGTGTAGCCAAACATTGCTGTTATAAGCAGACAGCTCTACCTCTTCCAGTGTGCAATTGATGAAGGATGCATATGCAAGGTAGGGTGTGAAAATGTCCAAAAAAATTCAGAAGACAGAAGTTCAGGAAAAATGAGAAGGCACCATGCCGAAAATGAACAAACTCACGTGCCTGAGTGCTGGATTTCATCTTCAGAGCTCCAATTTAAGTTGCAGGGCTGGCGATACCCTAGGTAAACACACAATCTTCTATTCCCGAAGTGCTTCTGCCCCAGTTCTCAGGAAGCATATGAACAACTGGCAGATAGGATTAAAACAAGTAATATGTGATGAAATGCCAACTTTTTCTGTTGGTATTAGCAAGGACTTCATAAAGAAAAAATTTACCTTGTTAGAAGAAGAGTTTTGTGCCCAAATTACTTCTAAACTGTGAAATGTATCTATATCCCATCCTGAATCTGTGTGTCTAACCAAAGGCCAGAATCAGTATTTAAGAGAGAAAACCATAAATACACCAGTGTGAAAAAGGGGACTGAGGAATTAGAAAGAGAGTTTGCTTTCCATTTCTAGAGACACAACGAAACACAATGAAAGTGCTTTGCATGAGCTACCCCATCAATAGCTTAAAAAGATTAGGAGAAGGGCATTCTTTTTATGAGCATGACCTTTTCGGCAGCATGGCAAATAAAATAAAAGAGAATAGGCCAACTCCAGAGGTGGGTTTATATTTAAACACAAAGTTTACATTCAAGTTTCTAGAAGAGTTGGAACAATGTTGACTAAGCTTGGATCTTTTCATTCTCTTAAGATCGAATTGCATAGTATTTTTAGATTTTAATACTGTACATGTTTTGACCCAAAATGTAGTTAAAGTCTTCTTTTGTTTTGGATCTATTATAAATTATTAGCACTTGACATTCTATAAACTGGGGCTGACATAGACTTTCATAGACATAAACCCAGAAACAGGGTGGGGCTGTTGGGTTGGTTTTTTTTCTTTTCAGTAAACACAGATTTATAATGTGCCAAAGCCTCTACAGATCCCTTCAATCAGAAGTCAAGGGGGAGGCTTTCAAAACATTCTAAGCTTTTTTATTTGAGCCACCTTGTAGCTTTTGTGCAGGCATTCCTTCTCAGCAAATAGCACAAGAGCTAGAATGCTGAATAAATAAATATACAAAGGTTACTGAATGTATAACCCTTTCCCTCCAAGCAACCTCCTTCTACCTTGCATGCACACACTGCAGGTTTAAACTGCAAACATAATTTAATTTCCTCAAAACAAAACAAAATAAAACAAACAAACCCTGTAAGGATTCAGAAAAAAAGATTATTGGGCTATGGCATCTTGTTTCATGTGTGAGCTTACTGAAGATCAAAAACCTACCAAAATAATTTCTGTTTGTTGAAACATTCGTTTAGACTTCACCTTAACATTCATGAGGGGCTCCTGTGGATCCCAACCCCTCCACAAGAAAAGATGTGAAGATTGCTGATGAGAAACATCAATTTCATCTTCTTGTGAGATTTTCTGACTTGCTGCAAGTTTCTAATAACTGTGCCTAGTCCTAATGGCATCTTGTACAGTGCTCTGGTTATATACATGGGGTGAGCACAACTTAATAAGGCAAATAGTCCTGTGCTATAAGGTAAGTTTTTTAAACACGTAAGTCAGATTTCATGTCTTTAAAAGTGAAAAAACCAAACATCTCTCACGAAAGAGTTGCTTTAGAAATGCTTTTTGCTAGTGTACCTCAGGCTTCACTTAGAGTGTTACAGAGCCACACCTCTCAGTCTCAAAAACCAAGCTACCTTTTCATAACTAGCCATCTCTGAAGCAGGTAAACACATCCAAGGAATTAAAACCACCATAAGTGGACTGGTTCACTCAAGTCGAAAGATTAATTTTTGTGCCATAAAAATTATATACTCTTGGGCTTCCAAGGACAACACAGCGGTCTTCAGCTTAAAAAAAAAAAAAAAGAGAGAGAGAGAAAGAAAGGAATAGAAGCACCCTTATCACAGTATTTCACAACACTACATCCGTACACAAGTTTCATAGCCAGTCCAAGTCCAATGGTAAGGGGTGAGCTGTAGCGTGCTCTGCATTGTCATGAAATGAAGGCCACTTCCCTGTGTGCACGCCCGCAGCCGGGCCAGCTGCTTCTCCTGCAGCAAGCCCTGTCCCGGCTTGTCTAGGAAGGGAGGTGAAAGGGTTAAGCCTCTATTTCCACTGCTATTATTCAGGTCATATGAAGACTGAACATCTTAACAAAGTTTTTCTAACGTTTTATGTCAGATCTTGGCTTCTTTTTTATGTTGTTTATAAACAGAATTAAATTTTTGGAAAAGATATTTTTATAGAGCTTAAAACACATGGTTAGAAGAATCTGACCCAGAACTGAATGTTTCATGTGGAACTCATAAAAGCAGACTCTTCTTGCCTTTTCTTCCCTCCAGGAAAGTGGCATCAGGGATGCATTAGAGGTGAAGGTGGTAAAGATCCTTTTCTGCTACCTAAAGCACATTCACCATCTGCTCTTTCTCCAAGGAGGGCAGTACCATTCCCTCCTCTTGTCCACTTGTTTGAATAGTGGACATCACTGACAGGGCAGGCATGACTGGCAGAGGAAATTCTCTATTACAGCAGTCACCCAATGCAATACACCCAGTGATTGCCTTGGGGAGGATGGCTGTATGCGCAGGAAATCCTTAGTATTTAGGGTTTGTTGCGACATTTTCCCATGAAACCACAACTGAAAGAAGCCCCAGTTATCAGGAATCGTTTTAAGTTGACTTTATGATCTAGTAATTCAAAGTGTTTCTCTGGGACTTGAAAAGCATTAGTAATATGTCAGGCGATACAGGTACAGAACTAAAACCTACACTTCTCTATATTCACTCTTAAACTGCAAACTTTTCAGAGTAAGGACTGGTAGGGGCCTGCCATATTGCAGCACAGCCATTTAGAAAAAGTGGAAGCATTGTTAAGGGCAATAAGGATATAAAACCTAACCCATTTTTCACCTGTTATCTAAGAGAAAATACTGCCACTAGCATCTTGGTACAGATTTTTCATCTCCTTTGCCACGTGTTAGTGTTGTTCAGTGATTTCTTGCACTACTTTCTTTACATAAGTTTTCTTGTTTCGTTTATTCTCTAACCTTGTATATTTCCCAAGGCTCAAGCTGTTTATTCTTCCTTTAACCAACAGAAATATTAATTTTATTTTCATTTTCTGTTCTCCACTTGTCTTCTGTTCACAAATCATTTCTTGCTGCTGTACTTTCTACTTCCCATTTCTGTATCTCAGTTCCTGGCCTTTGTTCCCATCGCATCTCAGTCTGTAATCTTGTCTTCTTTTCCCGCTCTCACCCCTTGTTCTCACAGCCTCTCTCCTTGATGTTAGCGTGGTTCTGTGTCACTACAAATAGCTTGCTTGCTAAACTCCTGGTAACTCTGTGGTTTTGGACACAGACGGAGGGACAGACAGACAGACACACACACACACACTCTCACTCACTTACTTACTTTAATGCTTAACTAATTGCCTTGGGCTCTCTTGGGGGGTCTCCTCCATTCTCCATGACTATTTCAGCTGCACAGTCACTTTGGGACTCTTAAATGTGCTAAGGAGGCTGGTTCTGAAAGTGCCCATAATGAAAAACTCCTTCAGCTTTTCCCCTTCCACAGAACACAGTTTTTGCCTGTCAGAGCTGTCTTTAAGTCTGTGAGTGCTCCCTGATCTGTTGTACTGTGCTGGTGGAAGTCTCTCTTCAAATGCTACCTGCACATAATACCCACATTCAAAGGAACATCTGAGAAACACACACTTGCTCCCCGGCTGAGATTATCTGGGGTTTCTGATCCATGCAGACTAAGCAGTAGCTGCGAAAAAGTCTAGTCCATAGTTCACATCAGTTCTCTCTCTCTTTCTGAAATCCTCCAAGTCATCTCTTTGGGTTTGTTCACCTGCTGTCTCACTGTGTCTTCAAGCCCTGGACTCCCTGGGAAAGGCTGCATGGTGCCTGGCCACAACCAGCTCCCAACCCCTGGGGGCTCCCCAGACACCCCTGCAGTGGGATCATCCCTACTGCTATGATTAGAAATGCCTGTCACTATTTTGTCACCACATTCATCTCAGCTACTCAGAAATGAAGGCCACCCCAAGAAGAATTGTTAGGCCCCGATTCAACCCTTTGAACTTGGTGTAAATACAGCCAGGTTTGAGTGAGAGCTGGATCTAGTCCTTAATCAGGCAGTGAGAGCAGTAGTATGGCTAAGTATAGTAACCACTTAGTTTACAGTACAGTGACCCAATAATTATGCAAGATAATACTGTATGCACTTAGCTCTCCTGTACCATTCAGAGCACTTGCCAATAATACACAAGCACATTTCATTATCTCCTTCCCCAGCTCAGGGCTCTTTATAAATGGTCTGTTTTCTCATGAGATCACTGGAGCTATGGCATGAAGGACTGTCTAGGTATATTTAACCCCACGGATCATTCCAACATGCTTCTTTAAAAGAAGATCATATTGTTTTTCTTGCTTTCCTTTTTTGAAAGGCTAGGCTTTGGCCAGAGGGTACTCTACATATCTGGCTGCAAATAGACTGCTTGGAGCCAAGCAATGCGGTGCCTTGACTAATTTCAGCATTCACTTAAGCTAAATTATTTATGATACTCTCTGCACAGGCCTTTCTCTGTTGTTGTTGTTCTGATGTTGTAATCCCAGCCAGAATAAAAGGATAATTTGCATGCGTTTTCAGCTACTGCAGTAGCTCACACATGGCTCTGAAGACTGAAGCCAACTATAATATATTCGAAGTTTGAACTGAGTGGCCAGAAAAGGGAAATTTTGACATGCCAGTAAATCATGTCCCTAATGGTGAGAAAGCTTAACATTTTTACATAAGCAGCTGAAACAACATCAGAAACATTTTCCAATGATACAGTTATTCACTTGTATCAAAAGCTCATCACCTTTGCTGCAGTAACATAAATCAGGAAGATGTTAAGCTGAGAATGATCTATTTTCACCTCCGAGCTGGTATTATGAGTCCAAGTTCATCGCCAGATGAGCGTGGCTCCATCATTGTGAGAATGTAAAACGCTGCATGGAGGGAAGAAATATAACGGTGTTTTTAAGGAGCCTTCTAGTTTCCAGCAGGCACAAGGCACAAGAGATAAGAAACCGAATAAAAGTTACAAGGGAATGCAGAGCAGAGAGGTACCCCCAGCTTCACCAGCTGGTGGCTTGCCAAAGCAAACAACAGAAGTGGGGATTAGAGCTTGCGACGTGCGCATTAGAGCAGGACTACCTATTCCCTGCCTTTTCTCCTCTGAAAAGCTGCCATGTGAGGAGAAACATTCCTTTTATTATTTATGGGGACGGCCACTCTTGTTTATTATGCTCATGTTACTATGGTACATGCCAAGTACAAGCCCTCTTTTTCATAGAGAGGTTTTTCTTTGTACAGAGGGGAAAAAAAAAGAAAAAAAGAAAAACTCTGTTTGCAGTATTAGTGAGGAAATTAAAGCCAAGGTAGAGAAAGTAGGTCTTTCTACAGAGCTGTGATTTTGTTTAGAAAGGTGGTAGGAGCAGAGCACTGCAGTGCCCTGACACCATCGGGCTCTGAGGGATTAGAGGAGATCTGCCTCGGGAGTGTTTCTGCTTGCCCCAGCACTGCTTAGGCACCCACACCCCCTAACAGCCCAAGGAGCAGAGAACTCACAGTGGAAGAAAAATTAAACAACCAATAATCTGAACATCAGTATTTGTGCAGCTTGGAGGAGATGGATATTTTTTCCCCCTCTGGGTTTGGAACAACATTGATAGGAAGGAAAGGAAAACAAGTTTATTCCTCACCCCCCTCTTTTTTTTTCAAGGCAGCTGAAGGACAGATGACCTATTTTCTGAGTTCATCAACACAGGAGGCTCCCCAGCACCTGATCACTTCTTTGTGCCTGTCCCCTGAAGCATGTTTAATACTGAAAGGCCTGGTCCTGGTCAGTGATTATAAAGGAGGAAACCCTCGGCTGCTCTTGGACTGTGGCCTTCATACTGAATGCAGGCAAGGATTTGAAACAATCCACTGAATGCAAAGCAAATCCCAAGGCAGAGGGAAGGGAAACCAGGCAACAGTACTTTCTGTGGTAGATGGCAGTGGATTTAGGGCCTGGCAGTTCACAGACTGCCTACAGCTGGGGGAAATTGCTAGTTCAAGTCTCCCATGTTTAATGTGATTACTGGTACTAGTTCATAGGCTTAATTTCATTCCTTTGAATTCCTCTCCACGAGCAAAACCAAAACAATCAAACAGAAAAAAGTGCAATAAAAATCCCTCCCAAAAATACAGAATACAAAATGCGTTTTTCAAACCAGAAACCTTCACTCGTTCTGTCTTCAGGAGATATTTTTTTATTTTTAACCAAATTATACACAGAACGAGCTTATTCTGGAAAACGAACATGCTGTGTTGTATGTAAGGAAGAGAACTCTTTCTCCTTTCCCAATGGAGTTTTTAAAGAAGACCCTGACTGATGATCGTTGAGTGTATAATCTAGGAATTAAATATCTGGATATGGGAGAAAGCAGAAAGACAACAGATTTGCAGGGGCCATGTGAAAACTGGACTCAGTTGGATGGTGAGAGGGTACAGCTCTCCCCAGCTAGAAGACTAGGATAAGTACAAAGCTCCAGACTTCAGCATCGTAGCTCCCACACAGAGGCTTGGTTCTGCCAGGAGGGGATAAGAGACTGAACACATTAAAAGAACAAAAAGACTCCTATCTCACATGTAGTTTTTCAGATTTTAGCCTTAAAATACAGGCTACAGCAACTTAGTTCCGTTTCAAAAACCACTTATTGCTTCACGATGTACTTACAACAAGATGCTGAGCAAACATTTTCCTGTTTATCAGCAACACAAATACTGTGTAACAACAGCAATACTTCAGGTAGAGTCTTTTTTTCTTTGTTGGCATGATCTGAGTTACAGGACAATTCCCAACAGCCAAAAGAAACATACCATAACAAAATGTATTCCAAGAAATTGCTTTTTCACAGTATGAGGCTGCTAATATAAACACTGTAAGCAAACTATAGACTTAACATACCAATTTACCCTTGCTTGCACTAAATTGCTGAGTTTACTTGGATTTAATCCTTAATACAGTATTAACAGTTGTTGAAAATAATGTATTTGATACCTTCTCAAGGCAGGTATCTCCAGATTATTGAATCAAAAAGAATGATAACTTTCCATGCTCTTTCAGACTTGCCCTGGCAAATTTTGCGTATATGGTTTCTTTCATGTTTTATTTTTCATTTTTTTCATAAAGAGGCAAAAATCATGGCTATGTTATAAACAAAACATCTGATATATAGCAATGCAATACTGCTCACCTAGTCCCTGTGTTATCCTCTGAGTCCACTGCAGAATGTTTTTGCTTGCTGATTTTACTACCTGTTAAATGTATCTTCTCTGTCACTAAGACTGTCCATTTAACTTAATTTACATCTTGCTCTGCAACTACTCTGTTATTTAAACATTTATAATCATGCTTGCCAATGATTGTCTCTGTGTCTCTAATTTGTCAATTAACATTTATTGCATATCTGATTATATTTTACTCATTGTTGGCTTAATTTATGTTGAATAAGCCATAAACAGATCTTAGTAGTTATTATCAGTTTAGCTTGTTACAGGATTAATGTTATGCCATTGTTGACATAAAACTACAGTTAATAATTCACTTCCTTCCCTTCAGCCTCACCACCATGGCAGGCACAAAGTTATTCTCCTGCTGTTGGTATCCCTGACTGCACAGCCCTGCCCAAGCCAGACATTATCCAGCAGGTTTAGAGATGAATTATGTTCCAGAGCTCTCTTTTGCATCACCATCATCTTCTTTCATCCCCTGGCTGTCCTCGCCTAATGAATGTCAAACCGAGTCCATTAGCTTCAAGGGAATTTTATTTATAGCAGGAGACGGCCAGGCTTAGTGAGCTCTGTCTGCCCTCCTGCTGCATCCTGACAGACACATCTCACTCCAGTGCCCTAGTAGCCTTAGTTTCTTTACTCCTTCATTTTCTCCTACTTCAGGATTACTTCCTCACCTTGTTGTTGGTTCAGGTGCTACCAGCCAAGCCCTCCCAGTCCTGCCCAGTGCTTCGTTTACTGCAAAGCCATTGATCCCCTCTGTGCTATGCAGTCCTGAACATTTCCACCTGCATTCCTTCCACTTGACAACTTTATAACATTTTTAACCACTGTCTTTCTAGTAGAGGGTGTCTGCAGCCTCTTAATACCTTCCTCTCAACATCTGTGTATTTATAAAAACCACAGATTTAATTTCTGGTTACTAGCTAAGATTATTTTCCCTCCAAGTGACTAGACTGTCTCACACAGAAGGAGTGAGTAGGTGAGGAAATCTCTTTCCCCAGCCTCAGTGGACCTGATGTCTTCCCTCCTTTCACTAAATGTCATCAGTCCTCTCTAAATCCCTCCGCACTGTCAAAATAGTACAAGACCACACACTTCTCTCCTTCTCAAAGCCCTCCCAAAGTTTATCCACTGCCATAACTGGTTATCTAACTCCTCTCTTTTTTTTCTTCAGGCTTCAAGTCCAGATGGGTTCTTGCCTTCAAAAACCCTCTCCCTTACCAAGGGCCCTGTGCTCCCCTTTTGGTGACTCCTACTGAAGCTCTCAGTAGGGAAGCAATGCACCTAGCCTCCCAGCATGGCAGCCGTACCTTGTCCTGCCAGCCTAGGGCCCTGTCCCTGGAGAGGGGGTGACGCGCTGTGGGGTGGCCATCAAACTCAGCACCTGCAGCTGCCAGACCTCAAGCTGTGTACCCACCTGGGCTGCTGGGCAACTGCTCACACACTCCAGACCTGCAGTCTGAAGGTACAGGATAAGCCTTCTCCAGAATCCAGTTACTGGCCATTTCTGGAGGATGAACAAGAGCCTTTATTCTGTCTGAGGAATGCTCCCTTCCTCTTCTAAGAAGGATGGATATACCAGTGTTCATGGCACGCAGATCCAATTCCCCCAGACTGTCTTTGCCTGCAGTTGTTCAAAATCCTCCCTGGTTGTGTTTGCTCACAACACATACCCCAAGGCCTGGATGCAATTTTATTGTATCACTCTTCCTGGCTCCATGTTGGTTGACTGTGTGTTGGGAATGTAAGGTCTTGGTGGGAGAAATGGTATCAATTCTTCTGTTTGTAAATCATGGTGCAAAGCGTAGTTATGATCGTCATGGGGAGGCTCTGGGCACCATTACAGTACTAATAAATGGTCAGTAATAATAAAAATAAAGGAATAAACTAAAAACAAACAGCAGCAGCAGGAGCTGGCAAGAGCCAAGAGACTTAAATGTTTTCTTTTCTTTGATTTTTTATTAAAGTTAGTCAAAAATTTGTATGTGAGAAGGCTTTTCCAGCAGAAAATGCCTCTTTTTTTTCATCAGAGTGAAAACTCACCAACAGAAACACAAAAGTTTCTACAACACCATAGTCAAATTTACTCAATCCACAGATATGTTCATTTACTGAAACAAACCATTTTAGTCAAATACAAATATAGGAATTCAAAGAGGACTAAAAAAATGTTTAATAAAAATGATGGAAATGCTGACGAAACCTCAAAAATGAATAATTCTGAATACTGTCACACAGATCCAGTTGAACAATTTCTGCTAAAAAATTGCAACCTATTTGAATATGTTGCATACATAAGTGTGTGAGCATGTATTCTTGTATGTGTATAAATAAATGCAAATACCTATATGTGTTTAACTGTTTCACAGCCTTAGAAAAATGTCATGACCCTCTCAGGTGCCAACATTCACTGCCCTTGCTCTGAAGCAAAGTTCCTGGAAATACAGTACCTGCTCGGCACTATGGCTGTCAGGGGGTATACAGAGCCCAAATGGGTTGTTATTTGTCAAAAGTTCATCTGTCTTGAAATGGAAGTAGGAAATGCTTTGCTACATTGAAACAAAAGCTACTGGTTTTTCACTCTGTTTCTGAAAGTGCCTCAGTCTCCTTTGCTGAGGAGCTTTTCTTGCAGCAAAACCCTGTGGGGGCCACCCAGCAGCCAGCCTCTGCTTTATTAGAGTGGTGCTTTTGCTCCTGAAGTGCAATAGGTCACTGGCTTTAAAAAGTTTCACATTCCCACCTTGAATGAAGCAATAACTTTTCCTTGTTATAAATAATGTCATTGTAATTTGGGTGTAAATTAAGGACCCTGATGATCAGTTTCTAATATTTGTTCTGCATCCCCAAAGGAAAAAAAGAACCTGGTAAGGAAAACAGGTATCCAATGAATCACTCTTCTGTTGGTTGAATGAGGTTACTATTATTTCTAAAGACTTTAAAAAACATGACCTGTGTCTCTGTGTTTAATTTTATTATTCCTGACACTTCTGGTCAACTTAATGCAATGTTAAGACCTGCTGATGCTTTGGAAAATTTAGTTCTTATAAATAATATTCACTTTCAGATTACATTGGCTCACATGATTGGTGCAAGTTTGGACAGTACGAGTATCTGTACCAGTTGGTCTGATCCGGTACCCTATTTCACATCATGGACCATAGCAAATGCCTAGAGACAGAGCAGAAGTAGTGAGGACAGGGTGAACCTTTCCCTGATACACCTTTCCAGCTTCCAGCAATCAACAAGTAGGGGATTTCTGGAGCAGGAGATGGCATCTGGATTGTTGTATTAATAGCTCTTGTTTGAGCTATTCCCTATAAATTGCCCAATATTTTCTTATGAATTAATTTATTCTTTTGGCTGCTGTGGCATCCTGTGGAAACGAATTCCACAGCATAGTTGTGCTCTGTGTGTATTGACTTAAACCTGATGCCTGATTATTCAGATGACACTTAGTTTTTTCTGATATAAGACATAATAAAAAAGATTTTCCTATGTATCTTCTCCCTTGCCTTCTTTGTTTTATAGCTATCACATCTCCCCACAATTATCTCTGTTTTTAGGCTAAAACCTGGCAAACTCTTTAGCTTCCCTCCCATTCCATACCTCTGAGCATCCTGTCTCTTTCCTGACCTTTCTCTCATTTGACCAGCTCCTTCTGAACACAACTTCCTGCGGTAACCGCAGTGTAGATGGATGATAAATTTACACAGTGAAACAATGATGTCTTCTGTTTCACTCTCCTTTCCTTTCTTAGATACTTTTTGACTCTTTCTGAGTCTAATTTTCAGAGAATTAGCCACAGTGACTCCAAGGTCCCCTTCCAAAGCAGCAGTAAGTAATTTAGTATCCTGCATTCTGCATAGGTAGCTCAATTTCTCGTTCCCTGTGGTCCCTGGTTTGTATTTCTCATAACTGAATTTCATCTGCCACTTTACCCCCATCATTCAGTGCACTCTGTACGTGAAAAAGTTAATCTTAAATATGTAGAATGGGAAAGAACAAATATTATATGCATTTCTGATACACACACACATGCATCTTGTCTTTTACTCTGTTTGAATAACGTACTGCACCCTTGCTAACAAAGCTACTCTGATCTCTCACTGCCATCCCCAAATCAGAAGGAATTGCTTTGTTTTGTAGCAGCATAGACTGCACAGCGTATTACAAGCTCTACTATGAACAACTTGCTCTTTATTCTGTCTGGAAACTAACCTATTGTTTGAATATCCATTCTGATAATTTATTGGTAAGACAGAAAATGGCTAGTACAATCTGATTAACATTGCTCAGTTAGTCTTCCATCTGAAACAGGTAAGACTTGGACGTGTTATCTTACCCAAATAATGTAGAATTTTTAGCATCATCATAGAGTTATGGGATCTATATCATGATGATCTGCTTTTTACTCCATATTTTTAAAACTTTAGTGCTGTATACCTGTTCCATGCAATGTCAAACAAGAACAGTAATAATTTATTAAATGGGAATTGACCAGTTGAACTAGTGGGCATGGACTTCACCGCGCTTGAATGCTTTTCCCACAGGCTATCATCAGCACATAAATCTCAAAGCACCCTTCGGTGACTACTTCAGCTTGTGTATGAGCATTGTTTGGAAGGTCTTCTCCGGAAAAATCCCACACAATCAATTTTCTGTTGCCAGTTATACATTGTTAGATATACTATATTTTCTAACAATGCACTCTCCCTAGTTTTATTCTGTCCTGTCTTTCCTTTGTGTGTCCCTATGGGATAACTTAACTCTTATTCAGAATTCTGCACACCAAGAAAAAAGTTATGAAAGTGAAAAAGTAAACATTAAATTTGTAACAAGAGGACGTAGACCAAGGCAGTAAAACCAAAACCCCAACCAAAATTAAAATTCTAGTAAAGAATAAAATTCAGTTAAGCAAACTGCTTCCAAAGTGATTTCCTCCTTTTATTAGAGCACAAATGCAACAGATCTTCAAATATGAGGGATCTTTGGGAATTCCTGTAGCTGAAGAACTTTTCTGGCATGAGCTTGTATCTCCATGCTAGGTGTGTTACCTCCCTGGCTCCACATACCCCTTTAGAGCTGTGCTGCTGCCCTAATACCCATTTGCAGCACCTGATTATTTTCTGCACTGCTACAGCAAAATGACACATTTCACCACTTAGTTATGCCTCTTGCCGCACATCTAGTTTTTGGCCCTTGTAGAGGGCAAGGCATCTGTGAGGAAAATGTGATCTCAGCAGCCACTACTTAAGAATTTGGGAGACAAATGAACATCACCTGGAAAACTGGTTTCAAAAAACACCCTCCTCTTTGTTACACATTATGAAAATACAAATGAAAGATAAAAATCATAATCCCAGAACTAGTGGCTATGGATAACTGCAAGATGAGTGACCTGGGGCAACCCCCAGAGCTGGAGGTATATGCAAAGTGTCAGTGTCTGAGGGCTGGGATTGCTGGTTGATAAGTTTTGGGGAAATCCCTCCTGCAGGCACAGAGCAGCTCTTCCTGAGCAGTTAGCAAGCAGCAGAGATGGTCTTTTGCTTAGCAAAACCAGGTTGCCACATATTCTAAACGTATATTTAAAAAAGGGCTTTTTAAGACTATACCCTCATTTTTGAATAGTTAAAGCATAAGACTAAGGGATAAGACCTAATTATTATAATTATTATGTGATGATGCATGGCTTAGTTTCTTGTAACCATTCCTTTAAACAAGAGTCTCTGAGACTGTTTCTGAAGGACTTCCTCACTGGGTAATTTATCAGGAGATTGGGTTATTTCAGAGACTTTGAACTCAAAAAAGTTACCCCTAAAAGGAAAGGTAAATTTCACAGCTGCAATTATGCTACACAGGACCCAGAGGAAACACAGGCCAAAGGCAGTAGTACAGCATTGACGCAGTCACCCTGCTCCAGGGCAGAAAAACTCCCAAGCAGTGTGAATTTGAGCTGGTCTTTACCACTTGGCTGTGGAAATATAAACTGGAGTTAAGGTTATTACGCTATTTGTACATAACAAGAAGATACATTTTGAGTCTTTACAGCCTTTCAGGAAAGACTCTTAAAGCAATTTATGAACACTGAATTTCCAGGGAGCCCAGTGAAATTCCTGTTAAGAATTTTGGAGATGAATGAAGCAATGTGCTGTAAGTTTAAAGTACTCATTCATCATCACACAAGTTATTTAGCAGCAGAAGCCCAAAACCCAGAAGCCTTTCTGATGCTTGGTAAGCCCATAATAAATGTTATGAGATGGCAGAGGGTTCCCGAGGCAGGGGTCAGGAGCTGATAAGGCAAGAGTTGCATTCCAGCCCCCTATCTCATGTTTACTTCAATCTGATCACTGGGCAGCATTCTTTCCAGTGGAAGGAATAAAGTGGGAATCTCCTTCTTTCCTTCCTTCTGAAGGGCTAGGCCCCATTTCTGGACAGAACATGAAGGTTTACCTTATCAGGAGAAATTCCCATGCAGCAAAGCCTGACAAACAGCTCAGCCGTGTGCAACGTGCGTTCGCACCCTGCAGTGAGAGGAAAAGCTGGCAGAAGGTGCACTACTTTGCAATATCTTGGGGACAGATAATACTGTAATGACAACACGATCAAGTCTGAATAGTTTGGGAGCTTTAATGAGTTGTAATGGAGCTCTCCTGTCAGGATGATGTGGTGACAGAGGTTGCATGATCTGCATAGTTCAGAGCATTCCCTGGTACCAAGCAAAGAACAGAAGTTTTAAACTCTCTGGAAAGTGCTTCCCATGTCAAAATCTCCAGCCAGGGTTTCCCGCTCTGTTGTTTGAATGAAGGAAGGGATGGCAGCTCCTGCTGATAGCAGGAATAAGTCTTGGCCTTATGAGGAATTGTTTTTCTCAAAACTGTCAGGAAATCCTAGCACAGGCATCAGCAGCGTGGTGCCCCAGAAAGTCCCGAGGCAAAGGAAATGCTGCTGCTGATGTGTTCAGACAGACATTGCCAGCCCCTCACAGTGCAGGAGGTGCTGGGTACCAAGTGTCGCAGGACATCAGTAAGAGGACGCGAAGGTTCTCACCAGCTGAAGCACACCCCATAACCGTGGGGACCTGCGGCCAGGACTGCTGCACCTACACGCTGCCTTGTCACCTGCGTGAGGTTGGTTAGCAGGTATGGCATTAGTGTTGTCGGACCTTGTCTGGTTCATCTGCCCCTTGTTGACAGTGTCCCGAGGGGTAATAAGGAAATAAATGTGCCTTGAAGCTTTACTTCTCCTTTTCCCTCAGAGGTGAAGCCCTGCAAGATCCAAATATCCGCTGGCAGAGCAGACTGGGGAAGATTCTCTCAGCTACCCTTGCTATATATGCCCCAGGGATGCTCAAAGGATTTCAGTCTCCCTCTGACTCCTTTAATAAACATTACTTCCAATGCAAACAATTTAAAAGAAAAATTTTGGGAGCATCGGCTCAGCTTAATGGGGAGGAACACCACGCTTAAATGGAGGGAGACTCCTGGGATGCACTCTGGTGTAGTGGGTCCAGCCGGTTTGGTTGATCTCACTCTAGCCATAATCTACAAGAACGTTTGCTCATCTGGGAGGAAACTCCCCTGCTTGAAGCTCTGTTCCAGCTCCTTTTCAGGACCAGCACTGGAAGAGCCCCTGCCTGCATCATGCCACACTTTAGAGTCACTTGCAACTGCCCATCCTGTATCTAATAAGTCCGTGTATTAACTGCTGTGTTCCAGTCAGAAAGGAATGATGTTTTAGTTTAATGAATGTATACATTTTTACTACTCTCTGTGGATTTTTTGCCAGTTCATCTCTGTGGGAGGGGAGGACTAGCTTTTCATCTGTGTTTGAGACTGTGCTAAGATTGGACTTGATTTCAGCAGGAGCCTGTGGGCTCATGTAACACTGATAATAAATAATTAGGCACATTGGGAAGGGCAAATAACAGCAGTTTTTCTTTCAGGTTATGAAGTGGTATCTTTCAGGCAGGTAGGATCTTTTCCAGATGTAGAACATTTTGTCTACAGGTGGGATGCTGTACATACAGTGACAACTGCATATTCCTAATACCTTTTGCAAAAGTCTCCAATATCATCTGTTAAAAAGCATTTGGAAAATCCACCTTAAAAAAACCACACCAATGAAGTGGCCTGCCAAGCTGCAGCTTCCCGATCCTTCCATTATAAAGAAATTTGCTTATGGTGCAATTTATGTAGGCTCCATATTCCAGCAAAAATACATCAAGTGGTATCAGGTTACCAGAATCAGTCCTAAAGCAACTGTTTCCTAGAGGGGGAGGGAAAAAAAAAAAAGCGCAGCAGCTTGCTTCACGTGCAATAAGTCGTTGTGACACAGAGCTCTCAGGGAAGTAACAGCAACATGAGAAACAAGGGTGTTTTTTTTCCTATGAAAACCTAATATGGTAACTAAAAGCAGAGGAAACACCCACTTTTCAAAACTGAACTGTAATCAATTTTCCAGCAAGCACAGTGTCTCCAGACAGCAGTCTATCTCCTACAACAAAACAACAACAATAATAATACCCCTTATTCTTCTTTGAGAAATTTATTGGAAAAAACATTGTTATCTCTAAATTTTCAAATGCTGTAAAATCCCTTGTTTGGGGGGTTTGATGGCCATAATGCTTTGACCCTCTGTTTGGGGTCAAAGAGACTTCCTGAAAGAAGATCTAATGCTATAACCTCCCACTCACTACAGATAAGCTTGTCTTCTGTCTTCCAGCAGAAACTCACGTTTCAAAGACATGATTTGAAATAAAAATAAATAAAGGGTTTTCATCTTTTACTGAACTGCTTAGGGTTTTTTTGGTAAGGAAAGCAAATATTAGCAGAAGCCAATGCAGCTGCTACAGAGAGGGTTTTTTTAAAAGAAGCTACATAGATGCATGATACAAAACTAAACCACATGTTCGGTCAGTGGGAGTTAGAATAATTTCACTAGAATCCACAATCATACATTCATCAGCTGAAAACACCAATTTTTATACAGGGATTTTTTTCCTTACTTTTCCCCACTTATCTGGAGCAGAAACAGCAAGCACAGAAAGAAACTTGAGCCCAGACCGTTCCTTATTTCAGAGGTTAACCTGACTACTAGAAGAGCACTTTTACACAAAGTAGAAGTGACCTATTTAATGACTGTGACTCATTTTCCTCTTTCTTTAGGCTGGTAGTCAGCTGCCATGTCCCCGTTCCCCTCATCCCCAGAGGAAGGGACCTTGTTTTGCTGAGCATATGTGTGTAACTTTAACTATCAAACACTGCAAATGTGCTCTGGAGACAAGGATGAGCCTGAAGTACCTGGATCTACATAAAACTTCAGCTTTACAGGAGTCTTATTTTGGCAAGCAGTAACCTTGTAGTTACACAGCTGAGTATTGTCTTACAGGGTAAATCCAGGCAGGCACATGCTTGTTTAGAATATTTAAAAAAATTAGATCTGCAGAAGATACTGGCTTGTCTACTTTCTCAGCTGATGTGATCACCTGCTCCCATTGCTTGACTTCTCGAGCCATAAAGAACAAGGTGATCCTGAAGAGGTGACACCCATGTGAGGTATTTCGCTTACATACTGACAACAGCAATTGAACTTTTAGAGCTGATGCTGCATTATGAGTTTGGATAATTGTGAGTAATAGTGTAACACTGAGTGTTTGATCTTTTAAATTTCTTTTTGGAAAATGTGAGCAAGGCTGCATCTTGTTTGCACTATCCAAGCTTGCCTGTGACTTTTATTCATGTAGCCATGAGATCCTAAACATGCCATTTAGTTTCAGGGCACTTCATAGTAATCCTCTCATGAATAGTCACTATGCATGCAGAGGAAGAGATTAAAAACCAAATGGTTGACTCATGCCAATCTAAAGACTGGCATGCTGCAGACTCATTAAGGAATAGCTCTGTGAGCTTCCTACACACATACTTGCCGTGTGACGCTGCCCTTTCTGGGACTCCAATCTGCTGCTGTGACCAGCAGCTGGGTACTGTGTTCTCCCCTCACACCCAGACCTTTGTCCTGGTATAAACTGCGAGGAACCCACCATCTCCCTGACCTGACCAGGTCTTTGTCTTGCCATCACAACCACTGGTGGTGTGGCATCTATTCTGGTGAGCAGTACAGCTGCAGATCTGTTATTGCTAGTGGACTCAGAGATGGGCCTGGGTTCTCCTTTGCACAGCTGTCTGTGGCTCAGAGTGGAATGACCAAATTATCTGCACCATTTTCTATGCACAGTCCTTTTAAAAGCAAAAGAAAAGAAAGGTATTTGTATAGTTTTCTTTCTCTGTCCATCTGTGAACTATTGCTTTAAATAGGTACTGTTAGACTCCTTGATAGTTTCGTTTCACAATTCCATATTAAAAATAGGTAAGAGCCAAAACTGGGGGCTAGAATAGCCTTATGAAGACCAGTGGCAATACACTGCATTAAACTGAATTGAAGTCTTTGAAAAACATCTGTATGCCTCTTGCAGTTTTCTATTAAACAGAAAAATTGTCTTTGAGCAAAGCTACTTTCTTATGTTAACATATATTTACCAGATAATTTCTTTCCTATACACAATTTACCTTGCTAGAAGAGGCTACATACAATATAGATTGAAATGTTTTATGATATTTACACTATTTCTGCAAAACAACATGTTATCATACGGTAAAATCATCTCTCCATTTCAGTTTCTCTTTCTGCTAGCACTTGATGCTTCTCTACCTCATGTAGCTTTTCTAACTGTGTCTCCTACAGACCTTTCTGAAGATCTTCATTACTCTGTCCTTCTCTGACAACCACAGAAATCTTCTGTATGGGCCAGTTTTTCCAGTCATGCCATGTGCAATTTATATGGCATTAAGCATTAAAACTAAAGGAAAAAAAGAAAAAACACAAAGAAACCAACCCTAAAATCTTGGCCAGAGACTTCTCTTTACATGGTGTTCTTTCACCACATATGTTTGGTGCCAGGCTGGTCTTAAAATAAACTTCCTTTGACAGTTTATATCATCCAAACTCCCCCACACCCTCGCCAAATAGTTCCCCTCTTATCAGACTCTTTCATTTTCCAGGTGAGTTTTCTAGATACTGTATAATCTAATAATCCAGTTAAATAGCAATCAACTTAAAATACTTAATCACTGAGTAAAATGGGTAAGGACTCGGGATGAGGGTGTGAGGAGAACTCAGTAAGCACAAAGCAGAGACTAGCAAACTGCTCAAAAGAGCAGACGCACAACCAGGCCTCAGTGATGCGGTGAAAGATATTTCCTAGAGTTTCAAAGAAGATCTTCTCAGAAGAGATTTGTTTTGCAATACAGAAAGTTCCTGAGCTGCTGAACTGAGACAAAACCTGAAAAAAAGGACCCTTCCTGCCAGGACATAGTGGGCAAGAAGGAATTCAGTTTCCAAACACTTTCATTTCGGTTTTGTCTCACTCTTAAATTTTATCTGTTTTAAAAGCTATGGGATCTAATTTCTGTTAAAATAAAACTTTTGGTTGAGTTTAAAAGCTCTTTTGCAGTCTTGGGAGTGCCCAACTTAAGAAAAAAGTTTGGCAGATCTGTCTCAAGGTTCTAGTCAACTTGAAGTCCCATCACGTCACCTTAGGTTGTGAAGAACACACCCATCAATAGGGAGTAACAAGAAATAAGCATTTTGAAACGCCACACTTTGTCAAAATGCCTTGCAATATGTGACAGAGACCCACGTCCTGCCTTCAAAGGTCTGCATGTCATTTTTACTTGAGGAAGAGACATTTGCTTCCTCGGGTGAAACAGAACACAGAATATACCTCAAAACTTTCAGAATAACTAAGATACAACACTGTACAAAGCACACATCAACCTTTTTGTCTGCAATTACTTGCATGACTTTTGCTGATCTTTGCTGTCACAAGATTTATATCTCGATTGTATTACAGTGGGGAATCAGAATAAGCTGCATAGGAAAAAAAGTCATTGGAAGAATGAGCGGATGAATCAAATGGATTAGTCAGACAGTTACAGAAAATGAAAGGGACTGGGTCTTGTAATACCATTTTTGCACAAAAAGGCAAAAGGATGATTACTGTTACCTGATATACTACACAATTCCTTGGTTTGCAAAGACAGAGTAATTTGTACTGGGCTCATTGCCATTATATTTGAGTATCAGACAGACTTTTATTTTTTAATTGGCAACAGCATATCCAGTTCAAACAATGGCTGGGAGTCTTCCATTTAACCTAAAAGAATATACCTTTTTAATACATACCCATTAAGGCACAGCATAAACATAAAAACTGGAATAATTTAGGTTGGAAGGGACCTCTGGACCACCCTACCTCTGCTGCACAAAACAGGGGTAACTGGATGAAGCTTTGAGCAACCTGAAAGTTAAGTTTGGAAAATCTCAAAGGATGTATTTTGTTTCAATCAGGAGTTCCCTATTCCTAAGCCGGTCCCCTGCCAGGACCGCTTATTTTCTTGCCCATTGGAGTGGATCATTCTGGTGCTCCAAGGAGACTCTTCTTGAAGATCAAACAAATGAGAACCTCCTTCACATTGTTCTATGGCAGCCTCCTGTGGTATCCTGAAGAAGATGGAATCTGCGCTCCTAAAGTCCAGGATTATCACCCTGCCTTCCTTTCTTTCCTTGAAAAGTTAAATTTTATTGTCTTATGGTCACAGTAGTGTCAAATTGTGATGTAAAGGGAGGTTGTCAGGTAAACAGCAGAAGAGCCAGAATATCAGCTTATTTAATATCAAATAGTTTCAAGAATCCTTTATAATGCAAATATGAAGCTCAGATAAAAATGTTACTGTGATGTGAGGCCAAAATGAGATGCCAGTGAGAGTGACTAGTGTATATCTTCCTATTACTCCTCATTCTAGTTTTTCTTTGCAAGTTTTACCCAGCAATGAAATAGTTAACAATACTAAACTATATATTGCTGCATGACTTAAGCAATAACATGCCATTAAGATGAATGGCAAAGGTTCAGATCTTTGAAGATCCTGCTCTGCCTGCCTGTGGACACCTTTGTATTGTTTAGCTTATATTTTCAAAACCATTCTTACAGCCATTTGAGGGCCAGCAGGATGTTTGTAAAATATTAGAGCCAGGGAATAGAGCACAAAGTGGCATCCTTTGTGAGACAGATTCATCTTGTGCTGCCTGTGAGCCAGCCCAAACTGCCCACGCAGTATGTGTCCACATGATTTGTACGCTTCTCTTGGGTCATATACTCCCTTGCTCCTCCCTTCGTGTTCTGTATCATTTTAGAATTGCTTTAAGAACCCTCTGTACAGATAGAACAGCAGAAAAGCATCACTTAGAATGGACATAGCATTATCTTACTCATAAAAATAAACACGTGTGTATATGTATGTGCATGGATGTATGCTTATACGTGTACACACACTAAAGTTTAGTTTAGTGATTCTTGGGTTTCTGCCTTCCCATTCCTGCCTTGTTGACATCCAGAAAGATGTGGCCATTAACAATAGTTTGGAAACTAGTGAGCATGAATTTATGAATAGAATTTCATTGCTGTGCTATTTTGTCAGTCATTAGTACTTCATTTTACATGCCATCCATAACATCCCCAAACCAGAATCTGATTGAATGTGTTTTGGCTTTAGCTAAGAATAACTATTCTATTTTAGAGACATAAACCATTGCTGCTAAAGTGTGGTCCTGATGAGGAGTTTGTGTTTGAGGAAATCAAGGTCTTGATTTAACCATGGCAGGGAGTTACAGCCAAAACACTTTTAATCTTTTCTTCAGTGTGTCAAACAAGACATTGCTGTATTTAGGCAGCCAGGCAAAGAAACCTCTAGAATTTCAAGTTACTTCCGATGCATATACCACATGTAAACCAGAATGCAAATATTATTAAACAGTAAATAAAAGCATGAGAAATCCCCAATAGTATGAACATCCTGAAAAATATTGACAGCTCAGTCTTTAATGGTTCCTCTCAAAATGGATGAAAAGCAGTCTGTCAAAAAAGCAGCTTAGCAGACTGCCAGCTCCTTTTCTGTCTCTCCAGACTGTGGCTGAGATTTTAAAAGTTATTCAGCCACCTGACTATCATTCAAACAGCTTTGAGGGTCTGGGCCTCAGTGTCATGCAGATCTCTTTAGAGTTCCCCTTACTTGGGGCTCCCTTTTTTTTTTTCTTCTTCATTTCCTATTAGCGTTAATTACTATTACATTTATCACAGCAGCGTTTAAGTTAGTCAGTGCAGAGCCCTCCTGAACATACTGATACAGGTTCTCCTTCTTCCCTCCTCCAGCCTGTGACTAATAGTGCAGCTCCTGCACCCTTCCCAAGTCCCATGGTAACCATGGATGGATTGAAAGCCCTGACTTTAATGAGGTGTCAGCTGCCCCCACAACCCACCTCTGTCAATGCAATAATCTGAACCTGCTTTGCTCCCAGCAGCTCACAAAGTACTTCATCTATATCATTTGCTCTCATCTGCTGCATTGCTCACAGTGTAAGCTTTCAAATCTATTATCGTAATATGATCCTTTTAGCAATTGCTATTGCTTTTAAAACCAATTTGTTCTGCACTCAAAGGCCTCTAAGCTCCCATAATATTAGGATTGGTGCCTGCACACTAAAATCTGCTTGCTAACAGAGGTCTTGGAAAACTATCTGGTTACACATCAGGCTGGTGCAGAAACAGCGAAAAGAGAAAAAGAGAGAGGTACATTTAAACTACACTTACTAATCTTACAGAATTGCAAAACTCCCTCTGATCTAAATAATGAGCAGTTCCCCACATACCTGTGCAGTGTGATGGCTGTTCAAAAGCTCCTTCTTATCACAACCCAGTGTAAAATGCTGATCTTGCACAGTAGTTCTGAAAGGTAGAAAGAAGGAAGAAAGCTGTTGTTTTAAAATATTTTAAAATATATTTAATACACTATTACAGTTGTTGTTGGATGAATTTGAACTAAACAATGAGGGAGGTAAAATAACTCCACTCCCTGAGCACTTTAATCTCACTTAATAGTGCAAGAGTTCAGAGGAACAAGGGCTTATGCAAAGTCCATCTGTCTATCAGCCCTTTCCCCAGGTACTCTTGAACCAGGTGGCCAGTTTCAATCACATTTGAGAGAACAGCAGCCTCTTAAAACTAATTTCACAGAAATCTGTGAGGGAAGAGGAAGAGGGGAGAGAGATATGCCCAAACTAGTGCCCTTCGTGAGAGAAAGGCAGCCATTACCTGTCGCTTCGGTGGGCATGCAGCTCTACCCTTGTCCTTGCACACACAGCCTCTTGCTCACCTTCCGGGCAAAAATGGTAGATGGTGAAAATATGAGGAAATATTTGATTTGAGGAGGAAGATGAAGTGGAGTTATCACTGTAAGGGAAAATGCTGAGGACATGGGATGAAGCAGACGCTTAAAGGAACCAGAGAAGGAATTGTTCTGGGGATGTGGGAAGAGCCTAGGGATATTGTTATGAGGAAGCCTTCAGAGACCCAGAAGAAGATGGGTTATTTTGGTGGAGACCACAGGAGACAGTGGATGCAGATATATGGGAAACCAGAGTTCCCTATTTATGCCTCTTATGGGCCAGAGCATACTAACATGTTACACAAGTCTGGAGATTACTTTTATGAGGTCCAAAGCTTTCAGTAGAAAGGATTCAAAGCTATCACTCACATAGCATTTCAATGTCTTTGAAATGGGACTGATTTCCAAAGCTAGACCTAAATGTATAACTACACTGATATAGAGGCTTGGCCTTGATATTACTTTTAAGCAAATGGCCCACGCTACAGTTCTCCACCCCATCATACTGCATTGTCTAATCCAAACTACCCACATGTTGGACCTCATTTGCAAACCAGAATCTCTCTAGAAATCTGTCTAAGGGTTATTTGCCCTTCCTGATGAGTTTGTGTTTAGCAGTGGCCCTTAGAAAGAAGTAGCACAGTGAAAACGCATGAGAAGGCCATACAAAGAGACTGCTGCTGACAACTTCTCCTGTTCAAGTCCATCAGTTATCAACGGAGACACACTAGGAAGTAAGCCTGAGTGACTGTGAGGAAACTGGGGAGCTTCCAAAGTGACCTAGTTATCACCAGTGGCAAGCCCAAAGACTCCTGGCAAAGTGGTCACCAGCCCACAGACAGACCATAACAGTCAACAGTAGCATGGACTGGTGCCCCTGGACTTTGAGCTTTAGCATAAAGGTATCACCTCTGGCTCAGGAGGTTCCTCAGACACTAGCTGATGAAATCTGGCAGCATAGGCCACTTACACTCTTCTGTAAGCACTGCATACCAGCTACTGTGTGACAAGGATACTGCACTGGGTCTTGTTTAGACCCTCTTGGCCATTTTTATACTCCTAGAAACCTAAATGCAGGTCCTATTGTCATAGCACCATGCAGACTAGCTGCTCCCTAATGCAAGATGCACCAGGAGATGATGGGAACCCAGGGCTGGCAGGACCCGACCTCCCCAGCCAGGGCCCATCCACAGTGTCTGAATGAGGTGAGCAGGACAAACCTGGAGATGATGGCCAGAGCCAGCCAAGAGTCCAGATCATAAGGCAATACCATGGCAATGAAACAGGTCTGAGGTCAAGCTGGAAATCCAATCTGTAGGTCAGGGTTAAGATAAGGTCTAACAATGGCTGGGAAGATCCATGACAAGGCTGGGTTAAGGATTAGCCAAGATGTCAATCTGCAGGTTGAGATCAGGATCAACAAGGTCCATGGTAAAACAAAAGTATGGACATGGACATGCTGAAGAACAGCACTCCTCCAATACAGCTCAGTCAGGGACTGAGCCCTGGGCCAAGCTGAAATGGGGCTTCTGGGCCCATGGAGTGGGTGGAAGCCCCAGCTGAGGCTGATCAAGGCCATTAAGACTTAGTGCACTCAGGGGCTGACATACACAAACTTGATAAAGGAGATGGGAGGTAGCTCAAAATGGTGGTTAGGGATATTTGAACCTATTCAGCAGTTACAAAGAGTTTGTGACAATATCTTAGAAACAACAAATACATACTTTATTCTGGCCCAGAGGCTGGTATGGCTAGGCTAAAAACATTCACTGAAGATGGCTCACTGCAGGGGTGGCAGTTGTGTTCTCTTGCCCATGCTGTTGTTGTCTTTGCATTCCCCCTGTAAAAACATACTGGGAAAAACAGGGCTAGCATCTTGTTAGCTTTAAGACTTCCTCATACCAAGCTGAATCTTAACTGAGGAAAAAAAAAAAGTCAGCTTCAAAGGGCCAATGTGCTGAAAACACATACATACACATACACTCACTTTTTATTGAATTTAGATGTACAAATGTAGATATTATGTTAGGCAAAGCAGACAAGTGTCTCTTCTTGGGACTGCTTTTCTACTACAATTAATTTTGGCATCTTCTGAAAGGATAAAAGTTATATTAGCACTGTGAGAGTGATTATGCCAGCCAGTTGATGATATGAAAGTGACTACGTTAAAGCTTTTGCTAGGCCACTGAGCATTTCCAGTGTGAACTCCAGAAACATGAGCAAATTCAGGCTGAGCTGAATTGCTGAATCCGTTATTAAAACTGCAGTGCCTCCTTGTCAGCCAAACTCGGTGCTTAGCAGAGTGTTCACCATCTGCCCCCCCTGCAATACTCATAAATGTTGCAATCAATATACTATTTGGGATGTGTGGGCAATGCTGGAAGGTAAAAATATTCTTTCTTTGCCAGATATATGTTAATTGGTTGTTTCATTTTGCACATATGGGACAGTAAAACGTATTTGTTTTCTTGCCAATAAAGGAACATTTTCCTAATGCTCCTTAGTCACATCGTATCTACAAAAGGAGAAGGTTCTGATATTTCCTGTTGGGTTTATGGTTTACATTACAATCCATACACAAATGCTTTTTGGCATCTAAATCCTGAGCTAGAAGTATTTTTAAAATTATGTCCTGAAATAGGAACTTCAGAACACTGTGTCAGCATCTGGCAGATATCTCAAGAGTGTCATGAACTGTTACTACTTGAGGAACTTGGCAGGCACTCCATGAGCCCTGTATACCTTACAAGTGTGTAGGAGTCCACTAACAGCTTAATTGTTGAGCATCTGTATAGCTAGTCTCTGTAATGGGCCTATGTCCACCCACCAACCTCAAAACCACGTGGTGGTCTGTGCAGATTTCACAGGATATATCTGAGCTTCTGAGCAATGAAGGCTGCTCAAACACAAGTGACAGCAACCCACTACTTCATAAAAGCAAATATTTCCTCAGGACAAACCTTGAACCACTAATCAGTCTCACTGCTTGAAGAATTTGGCATGTGTGTTTCCATCCCCGTGTGTTTTACAAAGTGCTGATACACATGCTAAGGCTGAAAGCACTTTATAAAGTGTTTGGGATCTCATGTACAATAGTGTTTCCTGGTAGGAGCGCACAGGGAGCATTGCTGGGGCCCTAGGTGAGAGGCAGTGGTGAGGCTAGTGGGCCCCAGAGTATGTACACATGGCTGGTGATGACCACTGTTCTTGCCCCAGGATGGAAAAGATAACCACTCCTGGTAAAAAGTGTGCCATATTGTGGCCTAAAGGATGCTGGATCTTTTTGTAAGACTAATTGACGTTGTAGCCATGCTTTGTGACTCCTCAAGAGCAGCAGCAGCTGTGCTTGTAGACTGAAGTTTGCCTGGAAAGCAGATTTCATATCCATCTGCTTAGCTCAGCCTTTGCAGAGGCCTTAGGTTAGAGTTGTATAAGTGATGTCCTTCAGAACATCTCTGGTCTGCAAGCATGCTCTTTCTGGACAAACTATTGCTCCTTTAAGAAGCCACACATGCACCATATGCTCCCCTATGGTTAATGACAAGGCAAGACTTTTGCCATTTTAAGGGGCTTCATGGAAAAAAGTTGCATAAGTCTACACAAAAATGCTAATTTTTTTCATGGTTCACTTATAATTCTGGTACAGAAACCACATAGCTCCAGCACAAAAAACAATAGCTTTGGCACTGTCTGAGCCGTGGAACTAAGGGCTAGAAGGCCAGGAGCCCTACTGGGGCAAGCAGCAACACCAGGGACCTAGGAAAGGGAGTTGAAGCAGCTCTCCATTTCAACCTGGGCGTGCGTGCCACCATGAAGTGTAAGACAGCTTTTCCCAGATTCCTCAGTGACACTTAATTCCTTTGCCTCCTGTTTTTTAACAGAGCAGAGAAATCCCCCCAGTTGGGAAGACTGTGGAGAGAGATGCAAAGGTCAAAGTAAAGACCATGGAGTAAGTCCACAGCCCAACCTCCCACACAGAGCAGGAGAGAAATAAGAAAACCAGAGTGTCAGAAGAGTAGGGACCTAGGTGAGAGGCAAGTGCTCCTTTGAGGTTTGTGCCACATGTCCCTATTTAAGACACCAGCTTTCCTAGAGCTGAGCGCCTTGTCAGCCCTCTCCTCTCCAACAGGAGCTGGTATCTTCCCTGGGGCTCTTGAATTTTTACAATAGTTGAAATGAACCAGAATGCTCTTGCTGTCTATCTCTGGGCCTGAGCTGCTGGGACAAGGCAGGAGGACTTGTCCCCCCAAGCCCTTGGCTCCAGTATTTATTGCTTCTTGCCATGCAGTTTGGACAGTTGTAGAATGTGTTGCAAGACAAAACTTTTAATTCTGGACTTTATTTAATTTGACACTGGGTGAGGCCTTTATTCTACATCTTTCTTTAGCGGATAGAAATGTGTTTGGTCTATATTAATTTTTTGTTCTGTACCAATGGTTGGCATCTATTGGTTTAAGTTTTTTTGCACTATAAATGTTAAAATAAACAAACCAAGGTCCCAAGTGGTGGTCAGGGATTTTGCCAGACCATGGGAAGTAGTGGGCCCCAAGAGGCTCTGAAAACCACCCAGAGAAATATAGTACAGAAGATCTGCACCGAGAAAGGATAATAATCTGTTCCAGAAGCTAGAAAATATTTTCCAGGAGACTTGGCAGTTGTGGCTTGAGATGGAGAAAGAGAGAAAGAGAGAGATGGATAGAGAGAAACTGCCCCTTTTCCAGGAAAAATAGAAAACTCTGAGAAAAGAAAAGCCCCTGCTATTGCAGGGTACTTAACTACAAGGAGAGATTCACTCAGCAGAGGGTTTGCATCTCCAGAGACAGTTCTTCACCTATCTGTAGAGTCCAAGCAGGTGAAAGCTGCAGGAAGTCTATGTTTACAACAGAGGCTGGTAGATAAGAATTTAAAAATTTAAACTAACCTGTACCAGTCACTTAGACCCACAAGATGAGAGCTAGAAAGGTCAGTAACTCATCTGGTCTGAGCCTCCTGAAGCCAGTTAAATTTCAGTCCTTGGGTCAGGCCATTAGGTTTTGGACAGTCATTCTCATAAGGACCCCAATGGCTTGTCTAACAGAAGCTCATTATTTAAAAAGGCCTGGAATTTTGATGTGATGATAGTTTGACACGAAGAACCAACCACTTTCTTTGGCAATTTGTTTTCATGCCTACTCGCACTGTTAAACATTTCAGATTATTTTCTCATTTGAACTTGCCAGGCTTCCACTTCCAGCTATTAGCTTTTGTTGCACATTTCTCTGCTAGATTAAGAGCTCTTTAGTCCATGACATTTTCCACCAGGAGGGAAACATCTTCTGTAATCGAGTCATTTCTCAATTTTTACAAGTCTTTATTAAACTCAACAGACTGAGTTCTCCAAGACTTTGCTATGGCCTTTTTCTCTAGAGCTTGCATAATTTTTGTGGCTGTTTTCTGCACCCACTCCAAATTTTCAACAACCTTCTAAAGCTGTGGGCATTGAAACAATCTCCCTAATACTGTACACAGGGATAAAAGCACATCCCTGCTCAAACTGGACTGGGGTAGTAAAATTTTCTGTTTCTTATTATGAGGTGATTTTTTTCAGTCACTATCAGAAGCTGACCTGGATTCCAGTCACTAATGAGGTCTCACTCCCTTAGGTGCTTTGCTGGTGTCTCTTGCTCACATGCTCAAAGTCATACTGATTGCCAGATTTGGCTTCTAAAGGTCAAATCACCAAGGACCTTTGTGAAGCTGTCACTTCTTTTTACAGCAGAGATCAGTCATGCATCTCTCACCTGAACAGTTCCTTGCCAATGGCAAGATCGATTCTGCCTTGATTTTACCTGTGACCCACAGCTGATGACTGAGATACTGTAGTCAGACTACAATCTAACTGCTAGTTGGTTCACTCTGGTCATATCTAAGCAGCATTGAGTAACCTGCCGCATAGGGATGGCTATCTGAAGGGAACCAGCTAATGAGCTCTTTGGGGTGGGTTCAAGCCCTGTGTTAATCCCTTTGGAAGAAACTACACAGACATTGTGTATCATGTTTCTTAGAAGAATGCTATGTTGTAAACCAGTGTAGACTTCTAGTGACTGTGTTCCCATCTAATTTCTTTAACAATTCATTTTTCTGCTGCCTAAGATCCCTTCTCAGGCAAACTAAGCTGCAGTGCTGTCAAATGTGTGGTGACCTACTGTGACGTTGGCTGAACACTCTGCATTGTTCTACTGGCTTTCTGGTGTTTCAAGACTCACTAAAAATGAGTATTTGTAGGCCATCATCTCTGTAGGTCTCTTGACTGCAAGTTTTCTAGGTCTGCTATTTCAAGATACTCATTCCGAGTCAGTGTGGTTTAATATAGCCCTCTTTTATGAGTGGAAAGGAGCCATTTATGCTCATTAGCTTTCTTGCTTCCAAAGATAAGAACGGAGTAAGTCTGTCAAGGGCCATTTCCCTCTTGTAGTATTCCTTGAGTCAAAGGAGTCACACTGTTGCTTATGTCACAAATACGGCTCCCCCATTCTTACCTGACTTCAGCTGTTTTTTACATCTTCCATGTTATTAAAACTCCAAACTTGAATATTGCTCCTGATGACTGGAGACAATTTTCTGAGAGACACTAACATATTCATACGGTTTGAAGTTTTGGCATCTGGGTCATTCTCTAGAAGAATCTATCTCCTTCTCTAGGGAATTCAGGCTCAATGTGATGTGCTCTGAATTTCGCTAAATTTTGAAGACTTGAATGAGGGTGAGTGTTGCAAAACTGTGGGGATCACTTTAGATCAGTTTTTGGTCCTAGTTCATTTCCTTTTAACTCAACCTTTCTTCCTCTCTTCAGTTTTACCAAATTACTAAATCAGTTTTATGACTGTCAAATGCATTTGTCTCTAAGTTAATAATCATTAGTCTTCCAACTACTTTTTTCCTCCCAACTCCTCTCAGTTCCAGGAAACTGTTTTTTATGAAAATATGTCTATGACTTGTCAGTAGTGTCTTCCATTTGCCCCTACTGACTGTTATGCTGCTACAGGCACTCTACTATCAAGTTTCAGTCCAGTGACTAATTATCTAGTATAAAGAAAAACAGAAGATTTACCTCTGTGGGCACAATACCCTTTTGTTAGAAATTCTTTTCAGAAAAGGATTATGTTGTAAGGGAATCTTACCTCTTCAGAGCTTTTTTAAAAACAAAGCAGTTAGTTAGTCCTATCTGCTCCTCCCCAGATGTCTCAAGGTCTCCATCTGTGGCCTTGTGCTGGAAACAAGAGCAAAATGGGAGGAGGGGTAGAGGCAGACAGACAGTAAGGCTGACTGAAAGGTAGACAAATCGGTAAACTTACCCCATGGACACTCTTCTCAACCTAATTTATTTCCACTGTATTAAGTAGTATATTTTGATTTCTGGAACACCTCTGCCTCTTTTCTACTTAATGAGACATAATTAACCAGTACTTGTATTTACCCCAAACCATGTTTATTTTCCATTCTGTGTTACTAAAAACTTCAAGCTTAGACTATTTCCATGTTGACAGTATTTCTTCCAGTGTACAAATCTCTGATACTGGTGCAATTAGACACCATGTGGGATGCAGTATTCTGATAATAAACACCTTGATTTCCCTATGTGTAGGTTTTTTGGTTTTGTTTTTCCTGTAACAAAATATTCTTATCAGAATGTGGAGCGCTTAAAAAAAGTTGCTCTTTACTTGTGTCTGAGTTTTAAGTCCCCATTCTGGAAAGCAGAAGAAATAGAAAATGCTGTTTAATGACAAGAAATGACAGAAGTAGTTAATCCATTTTTTTGTGTGAATAGACAGAACTGTTCAATGATGCCTCTGGCTGAGTAGTTTTCTTAGTTTCTGCTGAAATTTAACATTGCATATCAATATTTTTTCTACCATGGCGATGATAGTTAGGGAGTTGTTAAATTTGAAAACAGGAACATACTGGATAAATAAATCTAAGGGATCCCAACCTGTAGAGAATTGGTATCCAGGTAGTCAGCCAACCCAAACTGAAAATGTTTATGCAAGAAAAGGACTTGTATTTCCTGTTCTGCACCAGGCCCCTAGGTAATTAATGTTCCAATACAAAACTTTTCATTCACCAACACCATGCACACGTCGTGTGGAGCTCTTCCAAAAGTCTTGAGCAGTCCCAAGCTCAGTAGCAAGCATAAGCTTGAGTTGTCTGATGCAGGTTTAGCTGGAGCCAGAAGAAGCAGGAGTGGGTAGGTAGTAGAAAAGGGAAGGGAGATGGTACAAACATACGAGGTAGCTGAGAGTAAAGAGCCTGTAGCAACCTGAAGCAACAAATAACCCTAAATCCCAGCACAAGGTCGTCTCCAAAGGAGAAGACTGTATGCCACACACTTGCTGATTAATGGTTCACACTGAAATGGCTGGGGAAGACAACTCAAACACTCACACACAGACAACTGGCTGGTTGACAGGACTCCACAAAGGAGGAATCAAAGACAGGAATCCCAATGCTGATTTCAGATGTACATTTGCATTCTTCCTGCAGCCTCCTCCCTAAATCCTGAAGGCAGCAGGTTGGACAGTCAGACGACACCAGAGAGCTTCATCTGAGATGGTTGTTTTATTGCTGAAAAACTGAATGGTATTTGGAAGCAAAGATTTTGTTTTGGGCTAGCCAAAACTGAAGGCACCGAGGAGACTTGTCAGAGCCAAGGAAATTGTCACAATCCCTTATGCCAAGTATCTTGCACTTCCAAAGTAATCACAGAGCTGTATCCGTAAACACACATAGAGTGTGTGCAGGGCCTGGGAGCAGGAATAAGGAAGGAAGGGAAAGTCACTTACTGTGTGACCAATCGTGCTTGCTGTCTGGCAGATATGGTCTAAAACAAGCCTGGAACTGAGAAATTTATCTATTGTGCCTTTTTTGTTTGTTTTAAGAAGCTTTTGCCAAAGAAGATGCCACATTACAAGGAAATAACTTTTTGACGTGATACCATATTTTCTTCTGAGTTGTTCTGGGCAAGTGACTGGACTGGATGCTTTGCTCCATGAAAACAATACAAGGGAGCTGTTTTCCATTGACACAGGCTGCTTTTTAAAAATATTTATGAAGGCGCAGTAAGCATAAGCGACACTGGCAAGATGCATGCCAAGAATGTTTCTAACCTGTGCTTTTCCCAACATAACCCTCTTTATTGCATCCTGAAGCAAAGCTGATGTGGGAACAACCACTCTCTCTCCTCATTTTACATGCAGCTGCTCTCTGAGCTAGACCCCAAACACAGGTGGGCCTAGCAAGACCTCTGTGAGAAGACATCTCCAAGCTGTGCTTTGGGCAGGATTTGGCCCATTGAATAGGGAGGGAGAAAGATGGGCAGGCACAAAGGCACACCTCTGCTTGGCGTTTTAATTTGGCCAGTCCCTCAGATGAGTGTAAACAATCGCTGGCCAAGATAAGGATGGAAAGAAGAAACATGCTGATGGGCACATGGCTATATCTAGGCTGCCTGTAAAAGGAGGCAACGTGACTGCTTTCAGTATCGGACCCGGTTTACTTCCACCTTGTGTGGGTGAGCCAGCGAGCACCAGCTGGGCTTGTAGAGACAGTCCCACACTGGGCACGTGGATTGGACCCACACTGTGCTGTTTGTGGAGAGACTGCCCCACAGGCACCACATCAGCCTCCTCCCATGTCTGCTGTCCCATTCTGTCTGAATCCCAAAGCACCCACCAATCCCCTGGTTCATGGGCCAAATCCAGCCATTCCTATGGCAACATGGTCCACCTGCAAGCTACCATCCACAGGGAGGTAGAGTCTTATTAGCAAAGTATGTGTAAAAAGATTATGTATTGAACACTGCTTTGCAAAACATGAACTGAGTTTCTCTTGGTAACAATTTTCATAGGATCCATTTGGGGCACATCTATTACATTTTCAGTAAGTTATTAAAGATGTATCTATTCAGCGTAGAGGTTGGTTCTGACACAGTTTTCTCCCCACAGGTCAGCCATCACTTGGGAAAAAAAAAAAAAAAATTATTTTTCAAGATTACTGTAGTCATTATGTCTATTAGGGGAGTAACAAGGGGAAAGCTTTAAGGAGATGGAAGATTGACTTCGCATATATTAACTGTAAGACTGACTGTAGTTGGGTATCTTTCGTATCTAGTTTGCAGTGAAAGAAGAGTTATTTGAGTGCTTTACTGTGTTTCACCATAACTTCATAGGTTTTGAAGTTGAAAGAGATGGTTAGTTTTGACCTGCTCCATCAGGAGTCAGCTATTTCCAAAAAATTTATTTGGCTAGCTTGCTCCAGTGGCTTATTTGGCTCCCTACAAAAAACGATCATTTACACATGAACTTGGCAAATGTCAATTGCTTCCATTCCAGTTTGGGAGGTTTTATTGCACTCTCTTGAGAAGAGTGACAGTCCCGTGAATGAGGTCTTTTAACTACCATTGGCAGAGCAGAAGGGGCTAAATTTGCCCTGTTACAAAGAGCAGCAATTGTCATGATTCTTAGAAGCAGATCTGTCACTCAGTCTTGCAGGCATGTCCATGAAGTCCTGCTGGGCTATTATTTCCAGATTCTGAGATAATAGCTTTGAGGAGGTGGCAAGTGCCTGCTGGTCTGGAGCATCAATCAGCAGCACTGGGGGGAGCAGTGTAGGTTGGGCAGGTAGAGCCGGCCACGGGGAGCTGTGGGCTCCAGAGGCGGGGGGGTGCAGGCACTGGAGCATGAGTGAGAAAAGGGCATGGCACCCATGCCGGCAGGGACACACACCTCCAGCTGCTCAGCAAAGAGATCAGCTGCAGATGGCCATGGGCTGGTATCAGTCTGTCTCCTCTGCTAACTGGGGTTTTCTGAGCTAAACATGGTGCTGGTGGGCAAATAGAGTCCCTGGAGCAATGGAGGGAAAATCTTCACCAAAAATTAGAAGCTGGCTTTCAACCATTGTGCACAGTGAGACTTTTTTCCTGACACTAATTTAACAACTCAGGAAACGTAAAGCCAGTGACCAGATGAAATATGACAGATTTCCTAGACTACCTAGAAATGAAATGCAAGTAGTGGTGACTGTGGGGCAGGAAGCAGCCCTCTGTTGTAGCAGCACCTGCAATTTGGTTAATATTTGGCGGGGGGTGGGGGAGGGGTCCAGTTCAAACCCTGCTCTGTCACACCTGGTTTACTGGCACGTCTGAGATGTCCTAACCATCACAGCGGTGAAGAGCTCACAGGCCAGATCCCAGCCCTAGGACTGTTTCTAACTTCCAGCAATTTCTTGTTATTGATAGGAGCCAGAGCAGCAATAAAAACTGGTGGCTCTGAGAATGAGAAAAATGTTCACACA
Source organism: Strix aluco (assembly GCF_031877795.1). Lineage (NCBI taxonomy): Eukaryota > Metazoa > Chordata > Aves > Strigiformes > Strigidae > Strix > Strix aluco. The sequence goes on along the minus strand of NC_133933.1, from coordinate 59,475,165 downwards.
ACAATGGTAGAAAAATATTTTTGATTCCAGCAACAACTATGAGAATACGAGTTTTCTAAGGGCATAAATTTGTTAGTCCTCTAGGATAAATATGCTACGATAAAATATAGCGATAAAAAATTACTGACTGAATTGCTTGAGATGGTGCATGGAGAAGGGGGAAGGCAGGAGAGGTAATGTTAATAAATCATTGTCCTGTCCAGCAGGCTTCCATTATTCAGAGAGAAGGGCAATTACCAAGGCATATCGCTGCCCCACTTTCAAAGTTTAACATTCCTGTTTGATATCTGATCTAGCAAACAGTGTTAGGAGGTATCCAAGCAGCATGCACAGCACTTTAAATGATTAAGGGAGCAGGGTGCTTGAGCACGTTGGCATTCTAGGCCATAGCTCTCCAGCAATTAAAGACATACATACATATGCATCTCCTTAGATACTTACTGTTATGGCCCAAATTTGGTTTCACTGAGAAGGGGAAACCACATTCCAGGCTCAGTCTCACCAGTGTGAGGTCTGAGGCTGCTGCATCCCTGAAGCCAGTGGGCTTGCACTGCCAAAATCAGAAGCTGCCTCCACTTCTTTCCTTTCTAAAGTGATGGTTGTGCTCCCACTGGACTATAGCTCTCCACTTCTAAAGGTCACAGAAGTGTTGGCAAGATCGGGTGGGCAGTTCAGACACAGCCACCTCTTCACCTTCCCCAAATAACAGGCTGGTTGGCTCCAAATCCAGTGACTAATACCACAGGACAGATTCAAATGTGGAGATACTTATACCACAGGACAGATTCAAATGTGGAGATACTTTGTGCTCAACTCAGTGAGTGTAATGCCTACCCTTGAAAATAAACCACAGAGCTACAAACTTGCTTCAGCACAAAATTGCAAATACTTTGGTTTCTACATCTGCATTTATCCCCTCCTGACTGACTATGAATTACGGAAATAAAAAGTCTTCCATCTGATTGCATGTTTGCCCATCATAACTTTACACAATGGTCCCAGTAACCTCTGATAAATTGGAGAACGCTGTGCCATGGGTTGGAGCATAAATTCTTCACTGGGGCCCTCCCACTGACCTCCTGTCTGAGCCTGGCACCCCACCTTAACTCTGAAGCCTAGCTACAAAATACGGCTAACGAGACTGATCTGTCTCACTGGGGTGCGCATGTGTGTGTGTGAACACAAGGCTAAGGACTGCAAATGAGATGCTGTTAATACAGCAGCAACGTTGGAGTTAACATGTGAGAAAGGAGTTAGATAGAATAGTTGAGGCAAATTTTTATAAATATCCAATGGACGCAGAGTCCAACTGAGTGTACAGCACAGTATGACCTGGGTGTTGAAACATCAGTTTGGCTTGCTTGACCTTTAGACTCGCATCTTTATTTATGGTTTGAACCACCCTCGCCTCCCCCGAGCACAGTCAGGGTTTAATCGTTTGAAAGAAGAGGGAGGCGGCACTCAGAGTAGCTCTAGCAGCGGCAGGGTAAGGATAAAAGCAAGCAAGATTTGCAGGGAGAGCTACTTACTGTGTGTATTTCCCTTTGCTTTTTTTTTTTCCATGCCACCTCTGCGTCACTTGTCAAGCCTCTTGTGCGTTCAAAACTAATTTACAAGCAGGGAGGGAGCTTACTGGAACCAGCATTCCTGTACTGCAGGTCAAATGCTCTGTTGTTTCCACTCCACTTGGTCAGTAACATGGTCCTCTCCTTGCTGCTGTGCTGGACAAGGGAACTTGGAGTGGAAATATGCAGATGGATAGGCAGATAACCCTGAACTAGTTAAAGCTGATGTAAGCCTTTCATAGTACCTCACATCAGCTTGGGTTGTCAAGTTCATAGGCTAAAAGTTGTCATTTGTTTTCTGATCAGCTGCTACAGCTTTCTTGTGGCTTTTGGGGAGGACCCACAAGAAAAGTTCTTCCCTGTGAAAAGACCCACTGATCTACCTGACCTTTGTTGATTCCCCTTAACCTTTCTGTTGTGGATCTCCTCTCCTCAAGATTTTAGTATTAGAAAGCATGGGACCTACTCTGCTCCTGCTGCCACAAATGTCGATGGTTTATAACTCCAGGGACTTCATGGAACTGCATGGATGACTGCCAGGCCCTGGTACGAATGAATCTCCACCTTCCTTCAGCTGCCAGGCCACAGGCTGCCTACTGAAGGTGATGGTCATAAGCAGGCAGGTGTCCTGGCAGCATTAGTTCCTTCCTCTGGGTAGTATTTGCTCTGTAAGTTTATAATGGTGGTCCTCATCTCAGTAGTTACTGTCTCATTGGCTGTAATGTTCTGGCATTCTGAAGAGAGATGCTTTCATTTTCAGCAGAGAAAAATACACTGGATCAAGGCAAGAGGAGGTCAGCAATCTGCCATCTTCATCCTCTCAACCGTCCTCCCATCTTCCTTGAAGAAGTTCTAGTAGCAAACACATATATCTGGATGGTTTGTGATGGATCCAAATGTCCCATCAAAGAGATTCCAAGAAATCAACTCTTTACAAAGAGAAGCAGCTGACAAATCCTGTTAGTACCCCTGTTACCTCTGAGCTACAACTGCAGACCTTGCAAATGTGCTTCACTCCTCTCCAATGTTTTTGCCACCTGTCTCAAGTAGCTTTTTATTACAAGCAAATGTGAAAGGCTTTTGAACCATCATAGCACAGTCCAACAATCCAAGTGGATTTGCCTACATTCCCCTCAGGAAGCTGGGGAGCATTCTGGTCTGAGGGTCAAGATCTTCTCCATATCAGCAAAATCCAAGGGCAGACATCAGTGGATCAGGATGACAATAAAGCCTCCACCTCCTTTGTATTTGCACCTACTGATGACTGTATCAGTGCCAGCTGGAACTTTTGGCTGAGCTATCAAGGGTAAGTACTGACAAGCCGCACCTGAATGGAAAGGTTTCATGTTCCTAGAGACAAAGCCATGAGTACAGCGTCTTGTATCCAGATGGGGTATGCAGTCCTCAAAATATGGACTGTCCAGGTCAAGCCTTTATGTTCAGTGGACACATTCATGAAATCACGTGTGTGCATCCACGCACTGCTAATAAAACAGCATTAGTTCCCATATAAAACACCGAAGAAGCACCCTTTCATTATGCTTAGGCTCAGAATGTTAAAAACTCCCTGAAAAACTTAACTGTGACTAAGCTACTGTTCAAAATCAGTTATCCTGTCATTGGCTATTTCTATGTTGTAGTGATGATACCACTGTGAGGTGCACAGGGCAATAGCTGAAGACCTCTTCTATGCTGCCGTGAACTGTAGATGTTCTGTGCTTGGGAGCTCACTTGCTAGGACATGCTGCTGAGCCCTGGACACTGAACCACCTAACAGAAGTGCATGTATTTTAACAGAAGGCAAACCATTCAAACTCTTGAGTTATCCTCTCTCTTTCATGCCCCAGGAAAAAGTGCTGGTTTATATCTCATTTTCTCCAGTCAAAGAGCCTGTTCTGCAAACTAGCCTCCGAGCACTTCTGTTTTAACCACTGCTGACCTCCAAACCCCAAAGTATTCACTCAGTGAATATTTGAAATACTTAAGTGAACTGCACCTAGGAGGAAGGCAGGTATGGGAACCTTATTCCAGGCTACAGAATATTAACTGGTTTTACCCAGCTGACACTGGCAATTTGGTTTTCATCACTCAGCATCTTTGCCTCAGAAGCACAAATGCACAAATTGAATTTTGGCAATGTGCACCAGAACCCCATTCCAGAAGATGTTTCTTAGCTATATTACCAGTGAGAGAGCAGAAAGGGGCTTTTCAGAGAGGTTGTATCCTGTCTTCTTGAGCAATCCTTGAGTCATTATCTCAGGATCTCACATTTCAAATACTGTACTAAATGGAACCATTTTTTAGGAAACTGGCAGTCCACGGTCACCTTCTGATACCTCTAACAGGATTCTCAGAGTAGACAGGCTTAGTGAGTCTCTCATTTGGATGGGGGAACCTTTTTCCACAGCTGTAATAGACCCATTGTGACAGTGACAATCTGTCTGGAATGCCAATATATTCTTGGAGATATAGGCTCAATATTTTCCTTACAGTAATGAAGAATTCCCTGTTAAAGATTTGGAAAGTCTTCTCTCCCTAACGTCCTGGAGGTTGGATTCCCATAATCCACTTTTACCTTGGATGGCCTTACCATAGCCTGGTGAAGTGCCACCACCTGACCAGAGTTTCCCCAGGCATTTCCTCTCCTCCCAGAGCTGGCTGACCTGTTGTCCTGGAGAGACCCGGGGAGGAAGGAGAGGCCTGCATTGCCCAAACCTACTGCTCTTGTCAGAGAGATGTGCTTGTGAACCTGAAGCCTGAGAGAGACATCTGGGTCTGTCAACCTGCAATGAGTACTGATATTCCGAGATGCAGAGATAGCTTTGATTTGTCTATATAGCAACAGGAATTACTAGGAAAAACTGGCCATTCACCACAGCACCTTATGGGCTTTAAGAACTGACCTGCCACATGCATTAAACAGCTTTCTCACTCCACTGCCAGCCACCACCACCCCAGCTGGGCACATCTCAAATTGCTTTTGTTGTGAAAATTCTTCTCTTTAATTTCTCCTTATCACCCTCATCCAAGCCTGTGGTCACACCATGTCTCTTGTCATCAGCTTTGGGAGAAAACTTGGCGAGGTAAGGAAGATCAGCAGCAGCTGACATCCTGGCTCCTGGATTACCTGGAGTGTGCAGCTTGGTGCAAGGAAGGACTTTGTGTCTTCCTTCTAACTAGGCAAAACTCCTGCCTTTTCTGAAGGGGGGATTATGGGATTACTTCAGTGAGGCCCGAATTTTACCCTTCTGCTTCTGGAAACACACTGTAAAAGTAGCTGCAAATGGAGACATGCTCAGGTGAGAGGCAAGGCTACTTTACTACTGCTCCTGTGCCAGCGATAGCAGAGTGGGCTGAGGGCACAGGGGAAAGCAATGGGAGCCACCAGCGTGCTGCACCATTTTCAGCGGAGGAGCTCTCTTCCTCAGGTCCTGCACAGTGATCTCTTTGTTTCCAGAGTAGGTGCAGAGGTCATCATATTTTCTTCGCACTGATTTTCATAAGGAAAGGACTTTATGGAAACCACGTGCAATTGACTTAAAGACTGATGCTACCAACACCTGCCATTCCTAGTTATGTCTATTTTTAATATCTCTTCACACAACGCTGATGCAGCACAATCTCCGTTCTATAACATCCTTCCTAAAAGCTGAACTTTGCCAAGAAATTTCACACAACCACATGTAGAAATAACCAGATAAATCTCCAGCAGAAATGGAAGAAACCTTCTGTGTACTTTTTGGTGGCTTGAAAGGTTCTCTCTGACCTTAATGCCCACAGGTATGCCAGCATCTTACGAAAAGAGAGGAAAGATCACAACATGTTGGCTGCTTATGGGCACAGTCTGATGCATGGAGCATGTCCAAGCCTCTGACCACTGCAGCTCCTCACAGCAAACAACAGCTTTAACTGCTTGGAAATGTGCTGAATTTCTCTGTAGTGATCAGTTACGTTCCACTTGCTATGACTGACCTCTTGAGCCATTAGGTGCAGGACTGCATGGTTTTCCTACAAGGGTCAACACTACTTTTTCCCAAACCAAATTCCAAATCTTGACTCCTACCCTACACTAATTTATATTAACCTAAATAGCAGGTCTCAGAAGAGTGTTACTTCTAAATTTAAAAATTTTAAATGTAAGTGGAATAACCTGTACTTGAGCTACAGTGATACTAGCAGTTTATTAATGCTATGTGAATGAGATCCAGGCAATGCATGCCAGTAATCTGCCTCCTTCTTCCTGAGAAAGCAGCTTTAATATGTTCTTCTGTTAGGTATTTGTTGAAGATGAGACTTAAAAAAAATCCTGAGCTATTCATATCGTCTGCCTCAGTATATCTGAGCTATGTGATTCCCCTTTCTTGCTCCTGACAACAGAATCTCTTGCTTCTTACCCTCACTTTGTTGCCACAGATAATTCTATGTAGTTTTTGGATATCAACTATGGAAACCATGCCAGCTTCTCCAAAGTAGGTTTTCTTGGTAGCTTGTCACAATTCAGTGGTGACACGAAACTCAGTTTCATTTCTGCATTTTGGAGCAAGTTAAAACACTGTTTGATATTTAAGGGGCCTTTGTTGTTTAGCACATAGCTGTTTGCCATTTTACTTTGGCAACATCTTTGGGCACCAGCACAAGAGGGTTGTTTCTGTGGAAGGCTTGAAGTCCTGAATTCCTGCTGCTTGTTTCTGCCGTGCCATGGTGGAAGACACTGTTGGGCCTTGCCATGCCCAGGTGAACTGAACACTTGCTAGGAGCTCTGGCTTTCTAGCTGCTGCAAGCATCTATGCCCTTCTTTCCAAAGTCCTTTCCATTCTTTTTCCCCTTTTGTTTCTGGCCCATATTCAGACTCCCTCATACATTGCCTATGTCCAAGAGCAATTTTTAAGCAGCACCCAGGTGACCCAGCTGTCTCTAAGGTCTGTAGGGGGCTGGTGTGACAGGCCTATACCTCTTGTTTTAGTTGATTCTCTATCCCACCTTCAAAACCCAAGCAATCCTGCTCACCTCTCTCTTTCTTGTGGTCACCTATCCCCACATCAGGCACATCGTGCTGCTTCCACGCTGCTCCCTAGCTCATGGCTTCTGAAAGGACTGGTAGCAGAAATGCATTTCAGGGTGTGCTCCCCAGCAAACAAGAGATCTGATCCCACAGGGCCTCCCTTCCACCAAGTGGATCAGATGACAAGAAAGAAAAAAAAATAGTTCTTTTTAAGACCTGCACCCTACAGAGACAGAACCACTGACTGCCCAGGTTCTCCCTCCTGTCATTCCTGCAGACATGGAGACAGGCTGCCATGCAGAGAAGTGGGAGATAGAGGCCAATGGAGAAGCAGAATCAAAGACCTCTCCCCTTGCTCAGGAAATAAATCCTGTGTATCCCAAAGGCCATGAAATACGTGCCTTTCAAAGGCAGACATTGCTAACACATTTGTGCCTAAATTAGGCCCCATTACCATACACCATATCTTTCTGATATTCAATATATTGTACCAGCTTCTGCTTCAATAGGGCTCTCTGATGTCTCAGATGCTGGCAAGTTGTTTTTTAGTACTTGGTGCCATTGTGGCTTTAGCATGGTGGAAGAGATGAGTGGCTACTCTACCCAGATCCCACCTCACTTGCATTTCCGTAGCCACGTCAGGAAAATTACAAGCAAAACAAAACACCTTTCAGCATAAATTCCTTTTGTTAACAGGCGACCGTAGTCTTCCTGTAATGTCTGAGCAAGAGACAATCACTGCCACAACCACTTGGGTGTTGCCTCTGGAATTTGGAAGGATGAAATCATCACACATCCCACCACCTCGCTCACTTTGAGGCATTTCTGACTAGGCTCATATGATGTGGTTGCCTCCAATTAGAAGGGACTGGGATCAGTGATTCAGGAGGTCACTTCCAGTCCTGCAGCCCTTAAATAGTATGGAAAGAGTTAGTCTGAGGTTGCCAGTAGAAGGCAACGATAATTGTTGAGAATGGCTCAGGGCCTGGTAGTCTGTGACTAGGGCAGGAGAGGGGAGATCCTGGTCCCAGCTGTTGCTTAACTCAATTCATGAGTTTTGGCAAATCTTTAATCTGTCCTTTATGATCTGAGTAAGTTTGTCCTCTGGGAGCGATGGGTCTTCCCAGCCTCTGTAAGGTCCTGTGATCTATGTGTATCATTGACTCATGGTGGCTACTGGCAGTCAGTCTGGGTCAGCAGCAATGTACTGACTGACAGAATGAGTCAGTGTCATTAGAAGTGGCCAGTATACAGTGTTGTACTATATACAGTTTCGTATCAGTTGCACCTAGAGCGAGATGGATGTACTCATCATGTATGTAACTATCTCTTTCCTGCACTCCAATTCTGCCCTGGGAACATCTCTCCGTAGGATGCAACAGGCATGGCTGCATCTTCTGGTGCAGCACTCTGCAGGGCAGTTACAGATTGAGGAGTACGCTTTTATAATTCAGCTAATTGTTTGGGAAGGCTGCTTTAAGAGCCTTTGCTCCTTTAAAAAAACAAAAGTCAAGCAGTATAACTGACTACCACAAAATAAATCCCTTCATTCCCATTGACATGTCCAATATTAAATAACATCCTCTTGTCCAAACTGGGACAGAACCCTGCACACCTTGGGCACATAGATCCTCAAAGGAACTTTCTTACACAGGGTATTAGACCCAAAATATTTATGCAGAAATATGTTTATATGGACGTGTCTATATTCACAGGTAATTATGCAGCAGCAAAGCATTTTACAGGCTTGTTCTCTCTCCGTCTCCAACAAAGATTATCTTTAATGTCTTAATGATGTACCAATTCAATGTTTACATCCCTTTCTATTGTGAAAGCAATTGTATGATATTTGACAGCAATATTTCCTGTCTGTTACAAGCAGCACCAACAACTGATTCTCATTTCCTTAAAGAAGAAACTCACATTTGTGCTTGCCAAAGGCAAAAAAATGTATAAAACATGTTTCCTGAGGAGTAATTTCTGGGCATGATGTGATGCCAGTCTCGAGCCCTGATGGTGACAATTGTTGTTCTGTAAGTTATTACTGCTAGTTCCTCCTTTAGCCTGCAGATGAGAGTGCACGTACTAATAACTCAGCAGAATAATACATGTGGTAAGATATTCAGCAATATTCAGCTTTACCCATGCATTCTTTTTCCTCTGTTTTTGTACAGAGTTCCCCTTCTTCTTACAGTTAAGCCTGGACATATTTTTCTATTTTAAATTTTCCAATGATTTGTACAAGAGAGTATTAAATTGCTAAAGGGCATATTAAGTATTACAGCTCTGTTAAACTTGAATGAAGCAATGCAAGTCTGGAACGCATTTAATAAATCTGCAGCTTGATAAGCAAACTTTCTTTGCCGAATCTGACATTCCTTTGCACTAATCACCTACGTGAAAGAGCTGCCTGTAATTCTTTTATTCTTTTAACTTTCTCACCCCAGGACTAAAACCAGCTGCAGGCCTCCCCTTCTCTTGGCACCATATAATTTAAAACCCTTTCCATGGCCTTCGGAGGAAGGTGTGCAGGAGCTCAGCGTTGCAGACGCTGCAGAGCTGTCCACATGGCCTCGCTGGAGTACCCCTCGCTTACATATTTCCAGCCTTTTTTGTTTTTTTTTTTTAAGTTGGAGAATGAGCACATAGCACGCTCAGCTCTGAGGAAGACTCACAGTGAGTGCGTGGAAGTTGTATCAAGAAAACACTTGTGTCAGTGAATGCAGGGGTAAGAGATCAAACCAGGACACCCAGAATTGCCTGAGAAAGCTTGAAGACTTAAGACTGGTTTTTGTTAAACCTATTTTTCCCCCCCTCAATTGTTCTTTCACTTGAAAATCCCACAGGTCATCTCCAGGGTGATTCACCACCTTAATTTCACCCACAGGGGCAGTGGCTGTTGGATTAGGCTCCATGAGGAAAAGCTTGTGAAATGTGAGACCATTACAGTGGCAATGTAAGGTGGCAAATTAGCTTTGATGGATGACAACTCTTCTAGAAGGCTTTGCTTTGCATTTTGGTTTCTGCTGGTGGTGCATCCCCCCACCGCATCTGTCCTTCTCACTTGCTGTACCTTCTTGACTCACAGAGTTGTTCTGGCCTGTTTGCTGTGTGCTACACTTATATTTACCATATTAAATGAATTAAGTTGGGAAGATTATGAAACCCGCTTCAACAGAGATTTCACCCCTTATGAGGAGCCTGTATAAACTCTCAGTCCTGTTGATCAAACAGTAAAGAGAAAATGATCCAGGCTTCTATGATGAAAGCTTCTGCTTCCTCATATCGTATGATAAATAGCCTTATTATAGTCAACAGTTCTTGCCTGTGATAGCTTCTTGCACAGCCCTAGACTCGCTCGTGATCCTAAACTGGAGGGGAAGGCTGACAACGGCAGGGCATGTACACAGCTACATCGCTGCCGTGCTCCTGGGAGAGCTCCTGACAACTGCTTTATTCTTAGAGCTGCACCTGTGGCGAGTCAGTGAGCCAAACAATTCTCTGACAAGATTTAATTCCTCTATTTAACGTCCCCCTCCGCAATGTCTTGTAGTAGCTTCATTATAAGTGATGTGAAGATTGACACTGAAACACATGAGCATTATTTTTGTGGCCCTGCAACCAACAGTGCTTCACAAACCAGAAGTGCTTTTCTTTGTGGAAATATGTCTGCTAAAGGATGCTCCAATGGCTGATGTTGCGGGGCTGGCAAACCAAGATGATGGTAGTGAGAGGAAACTGGGTGTCCTTCTCCTTTAAAGTAAATGTACAGTAAAGGAACAGGACAGAAAAGGAAAGCCAGTCTGTGTGAAGAGGGCAAGTACTGTATTGACAGCGGGCACACAAGGCTCCTCATGCTTTTCTGATGACACGTTTCAACCCAGATCAAGCTCTTTAGGAGCGATCTGCCTCATGTGTCATAGCCCTCAAATCCTTGGCCTCTGCACTGAGACTACCAACGAGAATGCCAGCTATGATGGTGGGTTTATTTTCACCAGACTGAATGGACTTCCCTCTCATTCCACAGAGAGCACGAGACAGCTGTAAGTTAGCAACAGCTTTTCCTTGGAGAGGGGCCCGAGGCATAAGATTTAAACCACCTAATCTCTCTCTGTGCCCGTGTCCCAGGATCTATGTTCTGTCCAGACCAAAATAGCGAACAAGGAACCACAGGCGAGTTCACCTAATGATAATTGCCCATGCCCCATGCAGTGCTGCTGGAGGAGAGGTAATGGAAGGGGGAAAATATGGGACGAAAGTCTCCTGTTTAAAATTGAGGTGCTAGGAAGAGACCTGGGTTCCCATTCTTGAAGCGCAAGACTGGGTAACTCACGTGCTTCTACATGTGCCCATCAAAGGGGGGCTTATAATAGTGAATGATCTCTCAAGAGAGCGATAAGGTTTAGGCTATTCATCTTTTCTGGGCTTTGATGTCGCCAGAAGAAAGGTACCATCTGTGCAGAAGTTTAGTTTGTTCTGTCCACTGCCAAAAGTCAATGTGAATACGGTTTTGCAGGTCTGATGTTTGTTCATCAAAGACTGTTACAGCCCCAGCCTGGAAAGGACTTCTCACATACTTGCTTTCTCTGCTTGGCTCTTGGAAGTAAGCTGTATATTATCATTTCAGTACGCAGCAAGACGCTTCCTCTCTCTTCCTTTCTCCTCGAGCGAGCCTGTCCTTGCTGTGATCTCCAGAGACGTGGCCACTCCCTGGTTTTCCTCGTCTAATATCCTGCCACATTTCACATCATCTCCCGCCTGCAGTCTCTCGCTTTTCTCGGTGCCTGGATGCTCGCTGCCTTCCAGATCCGTTGGTTTGGCAGCCCTGGCTCCGGCCAGGCTCTCTCAGGCAGCCCTTCTGCCAACAAACCAGTCCTCCTCCTCGCCCTCCTCCTCCTCCTCCTCCTCCTCCTCGCCGGCTGCCCCGGCCTTGCCGAGGGCCCGCAGGTGCCCGGGGCCCGGCAGAGGCAGGCGGGAGGGAGCGAGGCACAGCCGAGTAAAAGCGCTGAGCCGAACCGAAGCCGCGCACCCAGCTCCCACAGCAACCGCCCAGGGGCATTTAGCGACCGGGAGCCACCCCCGGTGCTGCTCCCCCCGCCCGGGGGCCGGGGCCGAGCCGGGGCTCGGCGGGGGCTCGGCGGGAGCGGGCGGGGGGGCCGGCGGCGGCCGCGGCTCCCTCTAGCGCCGGCCGGGATCGCCCCCCCCCGGCAGCTCTGGGGGTGGCGGACGCTACCGGTATTCTGGGGGAAAAAATAGAGTCCAGCCCCAAAAAGGAAAGAAGCTAAGGGCGAAAGGGAGACCTTCACCTCTTTCGTGAAGAATCATTTGTTCACTCCCCCCACCCCGCTTCTCATTATAGAAGCTATTTTTCGCAAAACAGGATGTTGGGCCGGGGAGAGGTAATATAAACAGATGCATTCTTTGAAAGCCTGCAGTGCATTTTTGCGGAGCACAAGCTTTGCATTGAAATGCACAGAGACATGAGGTGTGGGAACAGGGGACCGCAGCAGGAGAAGGAAAAGCCCTTCCTCTGAGAAAAGTGAGTCAGCCCAGGGCCGCCTCTCTTTGACGTTAGCCCTTGTTTTGGAGAAGCAGAGGGCATGAAGTTGAGATTGAGAGGTGAAGGAAACCTTTGAACAAAGCTGATATTGACCAGTTGCTAGAAGAAAGCTTGAAACAATATTATAGGCAGCCTTGTTTGCTTTTTAAAATGTGCAGTGTTAGTTAATTTGCACCAGCAGTGGCCTTCGCTGATGGGAACCAAAAGGAAGAAAGGATCCCATCTCTATTCGCCTCCTGTCAGATTGGCTCCAGCACCTGAAAGCCAGTGGCTTCCAGGGTTATTAAGCAGTTTGACCTGGACCCGCATTGAATCCTTTCCCTGTTTCTGTGTGCTCCTGCCTTTCACCAAGGCGGGCTTTTCACCAAGTGTGCCCTCAGGGGCAGGGAGAGCAGAGTCAGAGGCTGTGACTGGTCTTTCTGCCAGCTCTCTTAGGGATATCCAGCTGCCTAATACCTGCACCAGGAGTAGCTTTCCTCACCTGCCCTTGCACAGGTTTCTGCTGTGTGGCACACCTCGCCACACATCTCACTTCTTTTCTGGTTTCTCTGCTCTGGTCTCCAAACTTCTTTCAGACTTTATAGAAGCAAAACCCTTCTGTCTTTTGTGTCTTAAAAAGCCTGTGAAACTCCAGAGGGCCATAGTTAGTGTTTTGAAGCTATACACAGATGCCTGCTTATGTTCCTATACAGGGCAGAAACCTAACACATGCTGACTGCCTAACTGCAGTGCTGTGGTGGGAACTTGCCATTGCTGCATGCGCCAGCCCAGTTTTGCTCCACTTGGTTATTTCAGATCGTGGTTTCCTTTAGGGTGGCACTTTTGTGCAGGCTCCATTGGCCCTGAGCAAATAACAACCACCATTTAGACTGTCTCCAATCCTGAAGTCCCTACAGCTAATGCGGTGCTTCCCTGAGAATGAGCTATTGAGTTCCAGTGCAAGCTTCAGGGCTTGTCCACACCAGTTCTTTGCCAGGTCCCCTCTTGAGCAATGCAAATGGCAATGATGAGTAAGGGAGCAATACCTTTTGACTCACTGGACTAAAGCAAACCACTTTTGGAGGGACAGGCTGGAGAAAACAATGGATACTTGGGTTCGGCTTGGCTTACTATTTTTTCTAAAAGTCTTTTCAATCTAAACTGAAATGACTGGCATGCGCTGGAGGGGAAGGCATAAGGAAAAGCTGGCTATGCCCAGGCATTGAGCACTGCAGTCTAGGCCTCATCAGCAACACGCTCCTGCAGTTTAATCTGCACTCACCCACCTCTTGCATAAGGTTTCCTCTGCATACGCAGCATTTTTTTGGTTGTTTTCAATTGCAGCATCTACTACTCAGTTGAACATCAATACTGCGAGGCAAACACAATATTGTTATCATTCCTATTAGTCATTACTATTACTATTTGATCCTAAATGTTGACTGTAAGAGGCATCTTCAAGGATATGACGTGACATTGCTGGCTTCACAGTACATCAGGGCTGGCCAGAACCTGAAGGGATATTTTGGGGAAGGTGGGGATTACCTGTCCTGGTTCAAATTACTTTTCCCAGCTCACTGTCTGGCAGGAAAACAAGGAGATTTTCCCCATGGAAAATTTCCCCAGGGAAATTCTCAGTGCCTCCTTTTTATTTCCGGAGGAATATAAACTAGTGCAATGTCCCTGAGTGGTTTAGAGAGCTACATTCAGCTTCCTGCCAGCGGTGCCTGGGCTGCTTGCTGGTGCCTGCGATTGATACAGGAGGAGGGAGGTGGAGGCTGAAGTGCCCCGGGCACGCTGGGCAGTTGCACGTCAGCTGGATGTTGAGCGGTCTGGGGCACTTGCCACTGGGATTGGTGGCAGACAGAGGAGCACGGTTCCTGCCTGCAGAGACTGCGTGTAAATAAGGCAAACAGCGCGGGCGTTTGCGAAGTCTGGCTCCACCACAGCTATTGTGATCCCTGTTATTCAGGAATTCTACAAAACCGTACCAATTCTCATAAAAGTTTTGCAGAGTAGATAAATACTGCACTGCAGCCTTCGCAGCGAGGGGAAAAGGAAAGCTTTAAGCAATTAGGCCGGGCCACACAGCGATTCGGCAGCAAGCCGGGCCGCCAGCTGTGCGGGGCTCCCAAGGCAGCCGTGCCGCTTCGTCCTTCTCTGCTGCCGGCGACAGCACCGGCACGGCTGCCGCAGCCCCGGCAGCACGAGGGGGCTGGGGAGGGTGCACCAAGGGACCACGTACAGTTTTGAAGGAAAGAAAGGGCCTGATGTTTCTCGCATTAGCAAGGAGCAGCAGCTTTCTTAAAAGATGCTGAACTGCGGCTAAATACGTTTTCCCTGGGTTGGTCCAGTAAGCTTTGCTATCTATTTTGCACTTTTCTATCCATTTTGCAGAGAAGTTAGAAGCTCTTTGGTCAGAGCTGTTCTTGGCCAAGGTTTTGCTGATGCCTCCGTTCCCTTTCCCGTGGTGAAAACAGAGAAATGGGTTTGGTCTCATCTCACCTTCCCTGCAGGAGCCATCTGCTCTACCTACAAAAGATGAAAATGCTTCAGGCTCCTTTGGGGTGACTGGTACATCCTATGAGGGATCAGAGTAAGTCTGAGAAGAGTCCCCTTCCCCCAGGCAAAAAGAGGACATTCTCTTTTCTTTCTGACAAGGAAAAAGCTTTTTTCCTTTGACTCAAAATATACTGTTTTGGAAAATCAGAGCTGACCACATAATAATTCCATCTCCTTCTCCCAGTTTTGGAGTGATAAGACATGCACAATGCTGCTTGACACTCTGGTATTTGTAAGACAAAGTAGAGGTCAAATTTGCTGAACGTTTTCCAAATTCCAGTGAGGTTTATCACAAAGAGTCCCATGCACGGACCCAAGTGGCGTGACTGACAAGGGCTGGATTGTGGAGTCACTAGAAAGCTCAGTTTCCAGCCAACACTGACGGGCCAAATCATGTTTTTTGGGGCAAAACCTGCTGGAAAGCTACAATTATGTGAACACTCCAGGGAGTTTTCACAGCAGAGTTTCTGACAAGAAACCCCATTGTGAGGAGCTGGGTTTTCGTGCTTCAGGGAGCAACAGTGTCCTTTATCAGCACTGTCCTCACTGGGTCTGGTGAGAAACAGCCTGGAGCTCAGCCCCCCGTGGGGTGGGTGGGCAGGCAGGCAGGCAGGCAGGAGACTGCTGCCCTCCCTCCCCTGCACCCTGACACCTCCCCTGGATCCCTCCAGCCTCCTTGGAATAGAGGCGCTGCCAGGCTCTCCTTGCCAGCTTTCTGTCCCAAGAAGTGCAGGAAGAAAGGTTTTTCCCACAGCAAGCACTGAGAGGACTAGCACAAACTTGTCCAAGGGAGATTTGGCAGAAATGCCCACCAGCTAGCTACGACTGAAAAACTGGCTCAATTTCCCTTGCCCTGCTCAGACACCAGCCTCCAGGGCTGCTGCTGACACTGAGCATCTCTGCTCACGTCAGAGGACTGACACTGAGGATGCTTCTTTACATCCTGATGTGCTCACCTGCCAGTGCATTTCAGCCTCCTGGCCTGAAGCCAAAGGGGATGATTTGGCATTGCTAAGCCTGTTATTTTGACAGAGACAGGCCAGGACTCGCCCTAATACTAAGAACAGAAACTAAATCTGGAGCAGGAACGAAGCTGACACCTGCAAGGTGGGCTCAACCTCAAGAGCCTTCACCCTGTATCAAAGTTTAGAGCAAGGCTCAACAGCTCGTGCTCCTCCACAAAGCACAGGCACTTGGACAGAGGAGTTTGGATTGTGTCTACGTTTGCTCAACCTTCCTTAAGATGCTCCCCAAAAGATGTAGGTGAGCCTTAATGATGTCTACTGTCCAGGTAAGAGAGGGACTGGGAGATGAGGGGAAAGCACCAGATCTCTCAGCTGAGCAGCATATACCCCCGTCTGAGAGACGGAGAAGCTTTCTGGTTTATGAATACACCAGACAAAACCAACTCCTCGGTGAGCTGAGTGAGAACTGTCTTTTCACCCTGTGTTGGTATTGATTGCTGAACAGTAAGGCATTGCTTCATGTTCTGGGTTTCTAAGCACTGTGGAAAACCAAAGGAAAACACAACTTAGACTACATACATGAACACAGGTTTGAGGACTTTTCAGGTAGGCTACAAGCACCACATATTGCAGGAGAAAATGTGACCATATTCTTGCAAACAGCTAAATTAACAAGATGTGACTTTAGCCATCCATCCATCTGCTTATCTGCTCTTACTGCTACAGGATCACCTTTCCCAAATATAAGGTATATATACCTTATAGCCATGCCATTTCTGCAGGTATTCATAGAATCATAGAATCATTCAGGTTGGAAAAGACCCTTGGGATCATCGAGTCCAACCATCAGCCCTACTCTACAAAGTTCTCCCCTCCACCATATCCCCCAACATCTCATCTAAATGACCCTTAAACACATCCAGGGATGGTGACTCCACCCCCTCCCCGGGCAGCCTATTCCACTGTCTGACCACTCTTTCTGTGGAAAATTTTTTCCTAATGTCCAGTCTGAAGCTCCCCTGTTGGAGTTTAAAGCCGTTCCCCCTTGTTCTGTCACTAATCACCTGTGAGAAGAGACCAGCACCAACCTCTCTACAATGTCCTTTCAGGTAGCTGTAGAGAGTGATGAGGTCTCCCCTCAGCCTTCTCTTCCTCAAACTAAACAGTCCCAGCTCCTTCAATCACTCCTCATAGGATCTGTTCTCCAGGCCCTTCACCAGCTTCGTTGCCCTCCTCTGCACTCACTGCAGCACCTCGATATCTCTCTCGTATTGAGGTGCCCAAAACTGGACACAATACTCCAGGAGCGGCCTCACCAGTGCAGAGTACAGGGGGAATATCACCTCCCTACTTCTGCTGGTCACACTATTTGTAATACAAGCCAGGATGCCGTTGGCTTTCTTGGCCACCTGGGCACACTGCTGGCTCATGTTCAGCTGTTTGTCAATTAGAACCCCCAGATCCTTCTCTTCCACACAGCTCTCCAGCCACACCTCCCCAAGCCTGTAGCCATGCAGGGGGCTGTTGTGGCCCAAGTGCAGGACCTGGCACTTGGCCTTGTTGAAGCTCATCCCGTTAACGTTGGCCCACCGATCCAACCTATCCAAGTCTAGGCAGTCTTTGTTAGCCAACTAAACAGGTAAGACTAGGAGTTAATCTTTGTTCCAAAAGGACATGAATGGTCTGCTGAACGGCTAGAAAGTCATTCATATTTAGGCAGTTACCTAAAAAGTTTAGAGAGTTTTAAGGAAAAGAAGGGGAGACAACTCTATGTAACTAAAATTTTGCATGGTACTCATTTTCCCTTCTAAAATCTACGACAGATCCTAGAGCAGGAAAGAAAATTCAAGGATTAAGACACTTGGCTAAATTATAATCAGTGCTTTTTCACAACCTTTCTGTGTGACATTGGGAATATCACTCACCCATATCCATTCCGAATGTATGAAATGGGGATAACACCACTTCTTTACCTCCACTGTGGATCAAAAGCATAAAGATACTAATAACTTTCCAAGATGCTCAGACAATATGAAGAATATGCTCAGACAAGTGAAGAAATACCCTACACAGATTGACCTTGGGAAATACACAAATACGGCCTGTGATTTATTCAAATACAAACAAATGGAGAAAGTGAAAATGGAAAAGGCTCACAGCTCTTCAGTGAGGCATAGGTGCCTCATGGCCACTTCTAGCACATCCCTCTAGCACGATCTTGGGAATCTTGTCTTCTTTGGGGAATCAGAGACTGATGACTACAGTTGGTTTCCCATCCCTGAGCTTACCACCACACCAACTAGATCAGAGGCTCCTAGAAGAGAAGTTCCTGTGTGCCATGGGAAGCCATACCTTGGACTATTGCTCTTGCCATGGACCGTAACAACTTCTGTTTCTTTCCTGCACCCAAACTGGAGATGATCTCGAGTTCAAAACTGGGAGGTACAATTGGTCTTTGCTACCTGACAACACTCCCGTGAGCCCTGAGGTTATCTAAAGTCTCCCATATCGTCCTGGCCTGGTAAACTGGAAAACTGTAGGAATACTTTCCTTTGTGGCACAGTAACTAAATATTACTCTGCTCGTTAGCAGCACCACTGCCCCAAGAAGTATTTGTTTCACTCAGCTCATTACTTGCACTCAACCTGGAGAGAGGTTTGCTGAATGATCAACTCTCTATATAAAATCAGGTATAGGCTGCATGCTTATACTCTGCCAGGTTTCTGAGGTAGAGTGACAATTCAGAAGTGCATGGAAAAAGCCAGAAAAATGCTAACTTAATACAAATCACAAATGTGAAGCAGCATTTGTTTTTGAAGAATGGTCTAAAGTTTTCCAGATGAGCCAAAGCCATAAAGAGAGTGAGCAGTTTGTGTAACACTTCTGCCGGGTGACCTGTATCATCTTAGTGTTTAGACCATTATTCTTAGCCCTGAACAGCATTGTCTTCATGTATTCTTGCTAATCTCTACTTTTCACAGCACCAATTCCCCTGCGGTGTAGCAGAATTCTTTACCATCAGACTTTTTGCCCATCAGATCCAAAGAAGGGAACAGAAGGATGGCAAAAGCTTGCATAAAGCACACTCCTACCATGCCCGCCTGACAGCAGCGTTATTAACTTACCCTTTCGGCCACAATCAGTTAAATACAAAACCAGACTTGCATTCTTCCTTTACATACTCAGAAAAGGAAATCCACATGTTTATATTCAAAATCCACATTTAAATATACCACTGGTCAAATCTTACCAAATCCGTACTTGCAGAAAACCTCCCCCCTTCCCCATCCCCGGTTGCCCCCAGAACAACCTTCCACCCTGCCTCCAGGCTCCTCCAATATGACAGCATCAGACATTGGTGCTGGGACACGACCGTTACGGTGTGCTGGTGCTTCCATTACACACACCTATTTTCTAAAGCTTACAACAGAGCTTTGAAGCTCATTTCATGCTGCAGCTTGGCATGCAACGCCATTTCGGGGCAAACCGCAGAAAATGTAGGACAGTTTTTCAGTTGTGAGACATCAGCTTATGCTGTTTGAGATTTAACTTTTGACCTTCAAAATAAGATCCCTTCCACCCAGTTCTAACATTTTGCAGGGGATGTTTTCACCCTTCAATGGCCGTTTCTCATGGAGCTGCCTTCCAGCACCCTTCTCACCATACCTGTGGGCACGTAAGCAGAGCCCGACTTTGCAAAACTCACTCCCTTGGGACAGACCCTGCAAAAACGGTCCTGGTGATTTCAGCACCACTAGACAGGCACTTCCAAGGCTTGGTAACACCACACCTTTTCCCATGGAGCCTGTGTGTGGAGGTCTATATGTAACAATGCTCAATTCTTTTCTCTGGTCTCAGCTCATGCAAGCAGATCGATCGACAGTGTTTTATATGTTTGCTGAACACTCTTTGCAATAAAGGCTGATTCCTTAAAAATAAAACAGAAGGAATGCTGTGGTATTGTATTACAGTATTCCAGCTCTCAAAAATGTTGCTGTGTTGTTTTAGGCTATGGTTTAACGTCACAGATGTTCCCTTTCTTAAAATGGAGGGAAAGATCAGAGCACCATTACCCTTAACTGGGAATTACAGACCTTTATTTTTCAAGAGGATGTAGGGTTTTATTCCTTGGCAGACAGTGTTTTTTCATTTGATAAGAGGACTCAAGTTGGTATGCAGTGTGGTTTCATTTGTTAGTCAAAAAATCTACCTTTACATTAAATATTTTTATTACATCAAGTATTGAAAGGAGGAAGAATTCAATGGCTGGAAACCACAGATCTGTTCTCCAGTGTTTAAAATTCGTGGGTTTGTTTGTGTCTTTATGATGCTACATACTGTTCTATATTATAACATTCAAACAATTCATCAAAGGTCCAATGATAAAGAATTGCAAAGAAATTGACATGCTTCAAATACACCAGCAGTTCTGCCGAGCTGCTTCTCTACATACAAGTAGAGAACATTTCAGATACTTGGATTTAGCCTTGCATCATCAGCACAATTTACGTGGAAGAGAAGTAAATTAAACAGGAACAAAAAACCGTACCATTTGTTACTGTCACTTGAAACTTAAGACTAAAATTTATTTTTTTCCAGAATGCTGCATCTTAACAATGGTTGATTTTCTCTGTAGTATGAAAGCACTGATGTTTCACTTACATTACAACATCACTCTGGACTATTGGAGCTTTTACACCTGGCCCTCAAATACCACATCTAGTAAAATGCAGCGTATGGGGACCAAACTGTTTCTCTCCTGGATCAAACATCTTTTTGCTTGGCATCCAGAAAGCAGGGTACTTACTGCACTTCTTAGGTGAGTAAAATAATTCTGCCTTCACTCTCGCACCTCCAGACAGTTTGGGACATAGAATAACCCAGGAACAACCTGCCCCAATCTTGCTGCTAATGTATGAGTTTCAGATGATAAACTGTGCCATATCCAATCCTGCTGTGCTAGGTGCAACTCCAACATCTTACCCACAGCCGTTCTACCCAGGCAAGAAAACTAGCGTAAGCAAGTGGACTATGGTGCTAGGAAGAAATGTGCAAGTTTTATTTTTAAGCATCACTGGACTGAAAAATAAAGAGTCATATGGCTTATTTATATTTCAGATGGTAGTGAATAAGTTAAAGAATATTTCATCCCAAAACATATGTTGCTTTCATTTATAGCTAAGCTTATGTACACATATGTTTTCTTATTTTCATAAATGTCAAGCACCCACCTTTTTCCCTCCACAAAGATTTACAAGTACATGCATGGCACTTCCTACAAAGCTGTCGTGGGCTAAAGGCTTACAAACAATGATTTTTTTTTTTGATTAAGAAATATTCATCAGACCAAAATATAATCATTTAAATCAACTTCTTCCTGAGCAACTTAGAATTTGGAATGTGCTGAAAAGTTTCAATAAATAAGTCAAAGATTAACTAGCTTAAAACGTACCTTTTAAGAATTAAGTAAAATATATTTCATGACAGACAAATAGGCTGTAGGACCAGGAATCTTAGATGCTATGTGCCAGATAAATTTATGAAGTACCATTCAAGGAGGAGAGGCCAGGTTGGTTGTTACGAGAAATACAACAACATTAAAACCTAGCAAGTAAATCATTAAACAGGTTTTGTATTTAGGCTATAAGTAATGATGGTTGAAGATACCATTAAATAAACAGATAAAAATAAACTTTACGGTAAGCGGCAGTGAACTTGCAGAAGTGTTAGGTGACTGATTATTCTGTTACAACGTTGGCAAAAAGGATTCAAACAGAATTTCAGAAAGGTGAGAATATTAGTTTTCTTTCCAAAATATAACAACTCCACAGTGTGTAAACTAATCATTACTCTTTCAATGTAATTTCATAGAAACCACTTAAAATATACAATGCAGCAGATTCATATTTTAGCTAATATGTTAGTTGTTATCTGTGCCATTTTCAGTTTTCTTTAACATGCTCCCCCACGGTAGTGCATTGCTACCACCAACCTGGGATGTTAATAACAAGAACAGAATCTTCTACATAATATTTTCTGTAAAGTTAGCATCTTGCCTTTACATGATTACTCTTCTTTATTTTTGTTCTCTGCATGTAGTTACAGTAAAGATTGACTGGTGATGAAGATGGGCCGTAATGTTTATTGGCTCTCAGCAGGCTCACGGAAGAGAAAACCCTTGGAAAGCACATTTGAGCTTAGCCCGAGTTTATATGCCTCGTCCATCACAAAATAACTTTTGCTTGTTATTGCAAAGTGAAGTATGACCTTGCGGATGGCAGACATGCTGCTGAGGCAGCTGCAGAATAAGAAGCAAAAATTGCCTGGTAGATGTTTGAGAAAGGACGTGAGTTAGACAGAGGTGCACTGCCCCTGAAGTGTTACTGGGACTCATCCTGGCAAGGAGCTGCAACTCCTCGGCCCTGCTTCTTTCCTGTGCTCTAGGACAGGAATTTATTGCTATTATCATCTACTAGTCCAGTTTCCTCTGGCAACAACGGTGCATGAGGTCAAGGCCTCATCAAGACCCCGAAGTCCCCCCTATTCTGCTATGGAGCAGATGATGCCAAATAGCTCTGCCCATTGCTGCCTGCAGGTCTGGCACTTCTGCACCCCCAGTCCTGGCAGGCTGCCGAACAGCCGGCAAGCCCACACATCACAGGGAACCCTGGGGACACCCACCTTAAAGACAACAGCATGTCACATATTGGAGCTCTTCCCCTTTCCCCTCCCAGCCTCCACCCATCCCCTTTCTAGCGTTTGCTGATAATACTTGTAGTGATTAACAAGGGCAACTTTCACAGTGACTCTCTTGAAAACATATCATTGAATCTGCTCTGGTTTCACAGAGCATACCTTCTTTTCTTTGTTTTATCATCCTGAAATATTTCAACTAGAGAAGCTGTGTATGTCCATATTGTTAATTTTACTTCTAGCCACGCTAAGAGGAGGTGTCTGCTGGTGAGGCAGCTGTGTTCAGCTTCAGATGTGAACAACTAAATTCTGCAATTGCAGAAATACTGGTCACGCTTAATAGGAGTTCCAGATCATCTAAGTTTTTTAATGAGTGACTTTTCCTGTATCTCTTAGGGTTTGTGACCCATAAGAAGAATAAAAATCTACAAATACCCTTCCTGAACATAAAAACCCTATGCTGCACCTTTTCCTTCAGAGTCTAATAGAAACGTACTCAACTGCAGAGACAAAACTCTACCGTTTAGGTAATCCTGCCTTGCACTTTTCATCTGTTGTTGCCATTCACTGACCTGGTAACTTTTTCCACTCCATGAACTAGAAAGGTTTGCCAAAAACATCTGGTCCGTATAACTTGCCTTATGTCCACTAATATTAATTTGCCAGAATAGCAGCCTCACTCTTCCTGCCCAGGGTAATTCAGAAGCCATTATCTAGCCCCCTTCTGAGCCTGTTATCCTTGGATGTGCACAGACAGGGCAATGGCTCTGACCATACCACTGGGACACCAGTGTGCTCTGGGCAGAAAGAGGCACTCTTCCCAAATGGCTCACTGCCTGTAGTTCACATTGCCGGTAGTTAATGCCGCAGTGTTATGCAATGAAGACTTGTTTCTGAAGAAAGAGAGAACCAGAGTCTGTAAAATTTACTTTTCAAGACTGCCTAATCTATTATTTTAGGTTTTGCAGGTTCCCAGAGGACTATTGTGTACTCCAAAAGTTATTTTGTGATAGACAGTAGATACTCCTCTGTTGAACTATGCTATAGCAAGGATGCTATAGAGCCAACACTGTATAATGAATCAAACCTGCAAAACCAGGTATCTCCCGATGGCCCCAGCATGTGGGAATGGTCTCTTTCATTCTGTTTCAAATGCTGCTGCGCATTAACTCAGTTCCTTAAGGAATTACTTTTAATAATAATTAAAAAAATCTTAAGAAAGTTGGAGGGGTCACCAGAAGAGAAAGGATAGCTCTTCCATCCATCACCTTTTATAGATATCCTCTAGCCACTTTTCATCATCTTCCTCATCGTCTATCGGCTCCTCTGTTTCCAGGGGAGAAGGAATGAAGAACTCTGGTCTGGGACGTGGTTTCCTGATATGAGACTTCAGTCCAAACTTGCGCTTTAGCAGGTGGAACTGTTCTTTGACATAGTAATAAAACTCATATTCGTATCTCATGCGTTGGTAGAGGATCTGTATTGCTTCTGGAGAGGGGACGGTCTTTTTCACTGTCACAGTCAGATTGCCAAGTTTCCTATGTTCTGTAAAAAAACAAAAGAAGCAATATGGTGGATGCTAATTAACAAGACCAGACCTAAACTTTTTTTTTTTTTTAAAAAAGATTAAGGCATGCTGCATTACTGATACAAATACACTCAATCTGTCTCCTTAATAATGGATTTACTTTCAGGAAGAGACGTAAAAAAATAGATGTTTGAAGTTATACTTGCATGTTTAAATATGGCTCTTTCATACATGGCATTTGGCATTATGTGTAGTCACCGAGGATCTTAATCGGTGATGCTTATCTGAAAATGCAAATTAGGTCATACAATTATGAGCATAAACTACATGTAGAGAAACCCATAATCTTTGCTAGCTTTGGAAATTTTGCCTTATGCATGTGAAGTATATATCCAGCACACAGCTGAGCTGAACTAATAAATTATTTCCTGTGTGGCATACTATGCTGTGTCTCAGTTGTGCTTTATTATTCTTTAAATCTAAACAGGTATTTATCAATGCGAATCCATCTCAGGCTAGCATTGAAGCAGTGTTGGCATCACCAGATGACACCTCAAGACCAAATGTGCCTGCTGACTTTCTCATCCTGTTATACCTGTTAATTAAACTAGACTCATCTTCCTGGTCATGCCCTGGGACCAGAAGATTTCTTTCCTTCATCTGACAGCTCTTGCTTTAGTAAACTGAAATAGAACACCTTTATTGTTGACAAAAAATTACGAGTTACTAACAAAAATACTGAATTGCCTCTTTGCCTCCTCTGTCAATAGATTATGCTACCATTGGAGATTCATGTATTTGAACAAGGTGTAAAGCAGACTCCTAAGGCAATCATTTTGCTGTTTTCTACCAGATGGCAACAGGCGGCCAGAGCACTCTATGTATTTTCTTCTCCAAGACAGAAACATAACTGAAAGTCAACTGTGAAGAAGAGAACAGAAAAAGCTGGAAGTACCGACCTGTGGCATCATTGTATCCGCCCTAACAACTGCAACTTTCTTTAGGAGAAGTGGAGATGAATGTTACACTGACGAAGTATGAGCTTCTACAACTAGGTTTTCTGAAAGCCTCATGTGTTACTCTGAGAGAATGTGATGCTCATGAAAATAACTGCAAGAGCCTCAGAATACACCTGGGTGCAGACACGGCAAGATGAATGGGCTTGAATGGAAGCAAGGAGATGCCAGTTAGACATTGGTTAAAAACCTTTTTCATGGCAAGGATAGTTAGGCAGTGCAGTAGGGCATACAAGTTACAAAAGCTGTACCTTTGGAGGATTTTAAGAGCTCATTGATTGGTTCTCTCCTGGGGGAAGACACTTGACTGGGGGACATCTTAAGGTCATTTTCTCTAACTTCAAAACCAATAGATTAATTTTTATCTTGTCAGTCCTTACTTCTCTCTCTTGCTCTTTGCTATGACAGCAAGGTCTACATGAGAACTAGTTTTTTTTTGTTCCAGCATGTCTTGGCTTCTGCTGCTCATTCTTTCCTTAATATTTATATCCTCTATTTGTGCTGCCTCAAATGCCAAACAGAAATCCTCATATTCTATATGACTACATAGACAAACTTGCAGTGAAGGAGAGCTGGATTTCGATATGGAAACCTAATTCTGTAACAGCAGTTCTGCAAGTCGGAGGAATTCAAAAGGGTCCGACCATAAAGCATGGAGAAGAAAAAGCTTACAAGGAGGAAGCAGACAACAAAGAACATTTCATGTTTCTAACCAGCTCCCAGCAGCAGCAACCACCCTCACTTCCAGAGGAAGTCCCTGAATCAAAATGAATGTTATCACAGGCAAAGTTTTGCTCATATGAGCAGTCCAAACTGAGGTCTTCTGAAGCACCTGCCAGCAAAGCCAAACATGAGCTTAGCAGCTCTACAGAGAAACACGTTTACACAATCATTTACATGTAAGGCTAAGGGATGGATCAATGGTTCCTAGTAGGAAAAGTGAGTTATTCTTGGGATTCCACAAGCAATATGCTCATCCAATAGAATCAAGAATAACTTTTTAGGGAAGAGAGGAATTTTAAGCAAAGGCAAACCCGTTTATTTCAAGAGGTACTAAAAGATGAGTAAGTCCAGCTAACAAACACAACAGCAATGATCTTTAGACAAAAAGTCGCTATTATGCAAGATTTTAAATCTTGAAAAGTACAACAGAAGGGTAGAGTACAGCTATGTGAACATGAACGGCTTTCTTTATATTTTAAAAGATTAATGTTCATATAGTTTATGGTATCTACACCTATAAACACATTTTAATTTTCAGACAATGGACACACATTTTCCTACTTCAGAGTAAAGGAATTAAAGAAAAACAGCTGAGAACCATTCATTGTAATAATACTACATGAGACAGCAAGTGCTGCTGGGCTGTACATTCTCATATTCATCTGACTTTACAGTGTCACACACATCTGGTGCAGAAAAAAGTTATATCTGAAAGAGCTATTCTCCCTCTCAGTTTTGATTACCAATTACAGCAGAGTAATTTGAAATGAAGAATATGATACTAAGAGACAACAGGTTGACTAGCTTACCAAATGTAATGCTGTTCTAAATCACGAAAAATTATTTAAAGCATTAATTCTATTTGCATTTGGACTTTTAATTCCTTCTCTAAAGGAAGAATGGTTTTCATTAGTTGGTAACAATTAAAACATGCTGCTCTGTAATTAAATGGAGCTTTTACACCAAACTTTGTAGTTCGTTACACTGAAATCTCTGTCTCTACTCATATATCTAAGTAATTAAACAACTTATTACACAGAGTTCTTTGTGCTTTAATTACAGTGATGCATGGTGATATGTGCTCTATACTTACTGACTGTTCACAGTTTATCAATTTGTATAGTTTTATTTAAGTAGGAGTAAAACGATTAAAATATACAAAAACTGAAGTAAAAATAAAGAGGCAATCTTTAACGTGCTGTCTAGCTAAGAAAAAGTGTAGAGGAAGGATCATGAAATGCTTGCACTTAAAATAGGCATTTGCATAGAAAGCACTACCTATAGCTAGAGAATGATGTGAAATATTTTTGGTGAAAATATTCGGGTTCCCCAAGAGCTTATTCTCTTCTACACCACCTCTAGCCATAGACTGGAATAGACTAACAAATGTCTCATCTTTTTAAATTCGCAGTCAGTTGTTCAAGTTGCCATTGGTGGGTATTGGATGAATACACTCTAGGAAGGACACTGTACTCAGTCTGTCCTTGGGTGAGAAGGCAACCGCTGCCTTATGATTACTGAGCACTTCAAGACATTCCTCTTTCTGGTGCTTAGTTGGTAGCTCCCGCCAGCTTTGCAGTCTGGTTTTCTTTACAAACTCAGCAGCAAATATACACTACTAAATATTGCATTTATTAAGCTGAAGCCTTTATACTGCTTGCCAACTTCATTTTTATTTTACATAGGTTATTTCTGTTACAGAAAACTCCATTTACCTCACTGGAAAAAGCTCTTTACTTATATGGTCCCTCCAAGCCTCTAAGTGGGAAAAGCCACTTCTTACAGCTCCTGCTCCTTTTGGTGGCTGCTCCTCCCAGCAGAGAGAGGCACTTGTGTTCAGCCCAGGAGTGCTGCCAACGCCAACGAGGTGAAAAGCGCTGAACTGTTTTCTTGGGGGGGGCTGTCAGTCTGGGGCAGGACCAGCCAAGAGGGAAATTGCTGGTGGTGTGCCAGGCAGGGAGCAGCCCACTGGCACCCCATCTGCCAAAGCAGCCAGGTGCTGCATGCCACCCTTGCGGTGGGTGGCGAGAAAGCAGCAAAATATACTCCTCCTCTGAAATTGCAGTAGTCATAGCATAGCAGATTCCTGGATGTGTGCAAGTCTTCTCTGATCTATGCACACACCTATGTCTACAGATATATACATATGTACAGATAGAAGCACCCACACTCTGGGAGGCTACAGGAGCAATGTAGATTTTCTGGCTTCTATTGGTTTGCCTCACAGTATCGTCATCAGTAACCACAGTGCATAAGTGGCTGTGAGGTGCTGGTTGTCAGATGGCGCAAGTTGGGGCTGCGCCTGGTTGCAGGCTCAACCTTCTGATAAAACAAGTGAACTCCACTTTTTTTGCACTTGAATTTTATTTAGACTGGTTTCTAATCTTAAATACTCTTAAAAGGCTCTTTAATACTAATATGAATGAAATCACAGAACTGCCCCTTGAAGTCACCTTAACCACCTCTCCTCGTCATAGAAACAAAATGGAAAAATTAGGTAGATCTGGCTTAAAGCCAAAATAACAATCTGCATATGCTACACAAACTCAGCCGTCCCACCAAAGGACCCCCATTTTATGACCTTTGAGACAGCTAACTGTATGGAGGGCAACAAACTAGACCATTTACTTTTTTTTTTTTTTTTTTTTTAAACTGTGTTTGCTTTGGCATTCTTTTAAATTACTAAAAAGAATGTACTATACAGTAACCCAACCTCCCAGTGCAGCCTGCTCATGCCTTGAATTAAGACTAAATTGGTATGCAGATATGGATGAAGAAAATTAAAATCTTTTGGGTTACCAGGTGATGAATATTTACTATTACTTCCCCATTCTCACTTTTTTCTACTTTTTTTTTTTTTTTTTTTTAAACTAAGAAATTGGCGTTACTCACAGCAGCAATCCAAACCATAGGGAAAAGTGGTTTTTATACTCTGTGGCTCAAAAAACCTTGGATTGCCATATTTAGACAAAATGATCTAAAGGCATTCCCCACCTCAGAAGAGAATTTCGGAGTGACGCTCTCTCCAGCACCCCGCCATTTCGGTGGGTGCAATGCAGAGGTTTGCTCCGCAGCGCTGCTCCTGGACAAAGCCGCAGGGAGCCCAGGGTCCTCGGGGATCCCGTGGGGAGAGAGGAGCCAGGCTGGAGCCAGCGTAGGATGGCTGCATGCGAGCATAACCATGGGCTTGCCCGGCTAATGCTGGTGGTGGAAAAACCCCACGCCAAGCTCTACTGCTCTAAGGCTGTGTGAACACGATGGCTGTCACAGATATAGTAAACTCATTTCCTGGAACTACACGGGGAGGCCCCGCATTTCAATCATATGCAGCTGAGCTGCAGCACACACCTACTTCTGCACAGTTTTAAATGGAAATAAATATATGTCACTGTGGTTAGATGTGACGTATGAATCGGCAAGGGCCTCTGCTTGATATGCCACTCAAAACAATTACTGCGGTACTAAAGCAGGGCTCTGATGGCTATGCTAAAAATTATCTCCCCCCAGAATATCTAACTGCAGCTCAGCAGAAAATTTTTTTGGCAAAATTGATTCACTTTACAAACTTGAAATTTTTAGCTGGGCTCTTGAAGGATAACTGGGAAGGGATGGTTTGGGGAGAACAGATGAGACACTGATGTGTTTGGCTCGTGTGCTGTCTTTCTGACAGCCACAGGGCTGCTACTGCCCTGGAGTGCAGTGGCCCAGGGCAGGTCCCAGGTCCCAGGCAGGAGGAGGGATGGTGCATCATGGTTGTACTATGTGACTCGCATAGGCTCATGTTTGCTGAAGGAAAGCAGGGACCGTGGAGAAAACCTAACAGAGTCACCAACCGGGACGAAGTGCATTAAAAATCGAAGTTGATGGAAAACTAAGTGGAAATTTGTCCCATAGCATCTACTAGTTTTGTCTGTCTGAAATACTATGACTCCCAATTATTAACCTCCTTACTGCTCTCTTCTCTGTTATTCACATTAACAAAGTTAGGTGTAAGTTTTAACAACATGTAGATAAAGATTAGACGCTCATGTGCATACTGAGGACTCACTCGAAGTGCTTGCTTTGTTTTAGCATTTCTGTCCTGAATTATTGTGCTGCTTTGATGACATGGAAAGACTCCTAACTCCTGGGGATTAGGAGAACTCTAGCCCACTGGCACACAGGAATGTCCTGTCTCCTAAAGGTCAGATATGGATCTCTGAAAGGACAGCTCTCCAGGGGTCATGGAAACACCTAGAACTCCAAAAACCTGTAATCCTAGGCAAATCAGATATCTTATTTATCAAACAAGGATCTTAGGAGCAAATACACCAGACTGTACATGGACACTGCAAAATGATGGCTGCCAATGACACAGACTGAACTAGGTGAGACAGTCACAGCAATGGTGTTTCTTCTTTCTTACCACTACAACGAATAAGGAATCCAGAGGGAAGAATAATGTCACTGTTAACCTAGTATAATTTCATTATTAACATTAACATGGTCAAAATGCAGGGAGCTCAGAGAATGATAACCTGGCAGATGCCAAAACAGAGATTAGCCAGGAAGAGCTCACAGAGACAATCTGAAAGACACGTAATCAAACAACTACTAATGCTCAAGGATGTAAACACCAAGGAGACATGGCACAAAATCAGAACAAGGAATAAACATAAGGAAAAAAAAAAAACAAAAGAAAGAATAATGTTAGTGATAAATGTAAGAAGTACTTTGGGCCAATAAGGCTGAAAATAACAAAAGAAACATCTTCCTACAGTATATGCAAGTAACATGTTGAGAGTATATTGCAGAGGTCAACGCTGCACTGGTTTGGCTGTCAGCTGGACAGTGTAACAGTGATATGCATTCAACAGTGCTCTGAAATACTACTTAAGTTATTAAAGGCATTATATCACTATTATGAAACACTTGCCTTACAACACACAGCAATGCAAATATATAACTTTCTCCATACTTATAAACAGTTACCACTCTCTGAGGTCTCTTCTCCAGCCAGTAAGTATTTATCATGAAATCTCCAACTATCCTCCTGGAAACTTCACGGTGTTATGCCTTTGCTCCTACCAGTTCAGAGCTGTGGATCCAACAATGTGGATTTCCAGCTGCGTGGGACAGCTCAGCCGATGCTCCTGTACCCCACACTGTCGCTGCTGCTGCCCTGGCCTGGAAATGTGCTGTGTCTCACAGATGATCAGATAACAAATCTCAACAGGATCTTCTAAGAGACTCCTTTATTTGGTGCACTTTAATGTTGCATTCCCAGTTAAGGTAAGTTAACACAGAAGGAAAAAAAAGCTGAAAATTAACCCACATTCATAGAGTGAAAAGGCGGCTTCCTATGAGAATGTGGTCAGGTACTTTTATTGCTGTTAAGCAACTTCTAAGTTGAACTAGACAGAGTTGGAGGTGCCAAAACCAAAGTCATCTACAGAGGAAATGCCAGGATTCTCTAGTTTGAGTTGCTGAAAGAATTGCTATAGTTGCAGTTCATATGCAATTTCTAATGTATCTTTTATAGCTGTATAAGTATTATTGAATGGATCCAGTCAAGTCTGGAACTGAGAAAACCACAATGTAAAAATAGGTTCTTACAGATCGTTTGTGAACAGTGTTGCATAGTAGCTTACGCAGATACTAACATTGCTACTTTTTTGCAGAGAGAAGAGAAAGTTGCAGTGATCCAGACAAATTTCAGCAGCGCTCACTAGCAGGAAAAGCTTCACCACAGGTATGTTATGCAGAAAATCTGCAGAGATATAGCCTGGGACTTGAGAACCTAGAGCAGGCATCTTGCCTTTGTGCTTTGAGTCACAGTAGGCTGCTATCTGTGATTTTTGTCCACAAAAAGGAAGCGATGGAAGAGGCGTGTTGTGCAAGCTTAAGATGTCTAAGAGGGATGGAGTGAGGTGGAGGTGTCTTTATTTCCATATATAGTATTGATGACTGCAACACTGGCATATAGCATCCAGTTTTGTAACCACATCCTAAATCAGACAGGGTATGAAAACAGCCTCAGAATGAATACTGGGGTTGGAAGGGACACTTTAGAGAAAGATGATAAATTCATTTTGGTCAGCTTACCAAAAAAAGAAGATCGAGAGGTGACTTGTTTACAGCATCTGCATATTTTCATGGTGAGAAAACTATGGATATTGAACGGTTGGAAGCAGAAACCAGAGAAACACAGACTGGAAGGAAGGCACAGCTATTTAAAGTGGTGAAGGTGATTAATCACTAGAACAAAACAAAAAGAGTTGATTTGCTATAATTTGGTATTTTTACATTAATGCTGGATAACTTAGTCAATTCCAGTTACCGATCTCTGTACAAAAGTAAGAGAAACTGTGTGACCTGCAGAACACAAGAAGCCAGGCTGAATGACCCAATGGTCCATTTAAGTCTTTCATAGATGCAAGTTCCAAATGTCTTGCACGTGCCAGCTTCCAAGTTGGGAGCACCACTTGCAGAAGACTTTTTGTCAGTGCCTTTGAGATATCTCAGTGTGAATGTCATTTTTGGAAGATGTCTGAACACCTAATTTGCTACCTTTTCTAGTTATTGGCTGTTCAATGCTAGTGCTCACCACCCTGCAGTATCAGGCCTTGCAGAAATGTGAAGTAACACTACATTTTTTAAAAAAAGTTTGAGAACATGGCCTTAAAAAATTAATTCTAAGTGCTGCCTCTTCCTGTCTTCCTAGAGCACATATATGACTGCTTATTGCTTTATATAAGAATAACTACTGAAATGAGAAATGAAAACAAAAATACTAACTAGGACTAAAGTAATGGCCAATAATAAAACCTATGCACTGCCAATGTAAAGCTGCTGCTCATAGGGTATACAGGACTGGAAGATGTACATTACTGTATGAAAGCTGCTATTAAAATGGCGAAAAAAAGAAAAAGCTATCAGTTCTCTTCTCCCTTGTGAGAAAATTGCCTGTTCTAAGAAGATTTTCTCCCAACTATGTCTGCACTCAGGCAACTGAAAGCCCTGAAATTGCTTTATTTCTTATTACTGCAAGTTACAGGCGGTCAAGAGAAAATTCTCTCTTTTGCCCTTAGGTTCTTTTGTGTATAATGAGCAACTGAAGGCAGCCAGGGACTGGGGCGCTGGTGAAGAAGGAAGAAGGCTACCAGAGCAGAAACAACACACTGTTCCTTTCAAGTTCACCCCCTCCTGGCCCACAGCCCGACCGCCTTGGCCAGCCGCCAGGGTATCGGGACAAAGGCTTCCTCCTCTGGCCAAAACCGAGGAAAAGGGTCCGTTGTTTAACACAGGCAGACTTGTTTCAGCATGAGAAAAAACTAAAAAGAAGGGGAATTATATTAACTGGAAGTCCTGGGAGAGGAGAGTAATCTCCTAGTGTGGCTAATGCAATTCTCACCCCATGCTTTTCCTGGAGAGGGAATGTCTTGATTCTCTACCATTCAGGCTAGAAGGCAAAGTATAATGTCTCAACAAGGCTAAGCCCTAAGGCTGCCAGGGACTTCGTGTCCCCCGAGGTTACTATTACCCACAAACAAGAATGCATCTTTCCTCCTTCCAGGAAGCCCCAGGTGACCCACTACTTCCCTCCATGACTGCACTAAGAAGCTCGTGTGAAGAGCGAGTGTCCTCACTCATAAAAAGACAGAAATGTTTATGCACCTAGCAGACCTTTAAGAGTCTGACAGATAAATAAGCCAAACATTTAGCCATCTCAGGACTTCACAGTGACTGAGGCTCCTGCTGGATTTCCACAAAGTCATTAAACTCAAGTCAAGGTGAATTCACACCTGGGCTTTTTGCCATCTCTGTGACAGCCTGCAGCCCTGATCTGTGATGGGGAACTTGGGACACTTGGGGTTTGCTGCAAGTTGAGAGGTCGTGCCCCTCCCAGAAACCTCCGAGGCAGATGCTGGTGCAGTGGTTACACAGAGACACAGTGGCTTTTCATGCCAACCTCAGCACTTTAGCAGCACAGCCACAGGTGAGGGATGAGGACTTGAAAAAGGTAGAAGAAAATCCCTAGGTCTGGTGTGACCCGTTTGATTCTGAGCACTGAAGCACTTGGGTGAGGTGAGCTACCTCAAAGGCTGTATCACAGGGTGTAGTGTCTCAGTGGGCTGCCACAGGAAACTTCCCCTAGCAATTATTTTTATGTCTGAGAGATTTTGGAAGCAGGTCCCAATTCACAGAGAAGTGTGATTTTAATCTGCTTGGGTTAATATACTTGAATACAGGACATTTGTAGGTGCTTAGATGCTGTTCAAACATCATCAAGATTTACACATGCGTGTACTTACTCTGCACTCCCGGCAATAGCTTTTCCTCCTGGAGGAGGCAGGAAATGGCATTTCTGACACATACTTATGAGACCAAGATCTTTTCAGACAAAGGCCTCCCTATGCATTCTGTGCATCTGCACCAGCCAGTAGCAAAGATGGCCCCCTCCCCAGCAAATCTCATCTGCCTTCAGTGACTTACAGTTCCAGCACACCTTGACCATTCTTGCTCATGCGTCAGCACCAAGAGCAATCCATTGAAGAAACAGAGTTTGATCAATGATCCCTAATTCAACTCACATTTAGCACTACTGTGCTGACAGGGAAGAGATACATGGGCACACTGTTCTGCCATCTATCACGTTGTTTACAGGAAGTATATTCTCAATAGCCTTAACTCTATTGCAGGTTAAAGGAATTAGTCGAGTACTGTGAAAACACCCATGAATCAGAACAGGAGATTTACAGGGTATGAAAAGCCACTGCTCCTGCAGTTAGTCCTGCAAATTGTCTTATGTCTGCAGTGTTTCAATCAGCAGTTTCATTCCAGTGTTAGAGAGACTGGCTAATATCAAAGTTTCCAGGATGACTGCACTGTTTTGATTTAATGACAATACTAACCCTGACAAAATGGCTACTGTGCTTCAGGGTTATACAGCACAAAACATTCCCTTGTGCTTAAGAAAACTAGAGATAAAATGATCTGCTGTCTTTCCATTTTAGTATTTATGAGCACACGTAAACATTAACACCTCTGAATGAGGATAAAATGGGACAGAAACCAGGAAGGATGTGACAGCAATTAGAAGAGCTCTTCAAGAAAAATCAGTTTTGGAAGGGAGCAAGGTGATTAAAAAGAACACAACCTGCAACAAACTGCGCTTTTGTTGAAGAACATTGCAATTTTCTACATTGCGATCTTCAGGACTGGCAAAATAAAGGTCCCCAACATTATTCACAAGACATGCAATGTTAAGAGTTGCATCAAGACAAGGAGAAAAACCCTGTTGTGGTGGGTTGACCAGAGGCAGCAGCCAAGTACCCATACAGCCGCTTGCTCACTCCCCTTGACTCCACAATGGGATGAGGGAGAGAACAGGAAGAACAGAAGTGAGAAAACTCATGGGTAGATATAAGGACAGTTTAATAGATGAAAAAGAAGTGATACAAAGGAAATCCTTCATCACTTCCCACAGACAAACCAATGCCCAGCCAGTCTGAGCAATGGCCACCTTGGAAGCCCAAACCCCCGTTCTTCCTCCTCCACCCCTGCTTTTATTTATGAGCATGATGTTATACGGTATGGACTATCCCTTTGACCAAATTGGGTCAGCTGTCCTGGCTGTCTCCCCTCCCAACCTCTTGCCCATCCCCAGCCTACTAACCAGGGGGCTGAGTGAGAAGCAGAGGAAGCCTTGACACTCTGTGAGCTCTGCTCAGCAGCAGCCAAAATACTGGTGTGTTGTCAAGCTTTGTCTTAGCTACAAATCCAAAACACAGTACTATATAGGCTGCTATAAAGAAAGTTAGCTTGAACCTATCCAGAGCCAGCAGAATAAAAATGGCTGCCGTCAGGTGTGGACAAACCTGTCAGACCTGTCTCTGGGAAATTTAAAATACACACAAAATACATACATAATCCATCTAACAGGCGAAATGGATCACATGAAGTGCCCACTTAGTGACTATACTGAGTATTCGAATGATGGCCAGTAGTGGGTGCTTGGTGGAGGCGTGGCAGAGGCAAAGATGGTGTCGTCCCCCAGTGCCATGTTGCAGCTCCTGGTGCTCTGCAGCTATGCGCCCCTTAAGCCAGAAGCTGCACAGATGGCCTCTAAATGTAGTGACACAATGAACTTCTCCATGAATGCAGCGGTTTTGCAATCCTCCCAAGGTTCTGGTCATCAGCATGGTGTGTCGCAGAGTTCCACACAATAGTTATTTGTTGGTTTAAAAAACCAAAACCACGATGAACAGCACCCAAACCCTTATTTTAAACTTTTAAAAACTGATTCTCTCTGAGAAATCAAGACTAATAATTTTGCATTCAATCTCTTTGCATGGTTCATTTTTTGTTTCTGGAATATCCCACTTCAGTTGTCTCTTTTCCAAACTCAGAGGTCTATTTATTACATTTCTTTTCCTATGAAAGCCATTCCATGTCCCTTACCATCTCCCTTGCTCCTGCTGTGTACCTTTTTTAATTCTGTTAGATCCTTTTTGAGATGGTGTGATTAGAGTTACAACTAATTAATGGAAAACGCTGCAATTTGTAGATAAAAAGCCATAAAACATAACTAATTTTAACTTTTTTCATATTTAAGAATCAGAAGTAAATGATAATCTATGTGCTTTTACCACAGATTTGAACTGTTGCTTGTCCCAATGCGAAGACTGAGAATACTTTTTACTTTAACAAAAAAGGCAATTCAGAGCAAGAGATTTCAACTTCATAGGCTAATTCTAAAAGCAAGAGGGGAAACCTATAAATAAATTTATCTGGTAAAGTAACATAGAAAATACCATTAAAAACTAAGAGTTAACATTTCAGTGCCCAATTTCAACAGATATTTCTCAAAACAACAAATCTGATTCTGGATCTACAAAATCCTATTCAATTTGCTAAGCTTACCATAAGGATAAATACGTAAATTTTACCTCTGTCCAACAGTTCAAAGAAATCCCGAAACATAAATGATCAACTTTTTAAAAATCTACAGACAGAATGCACCATTATTTTTTTAATATTTTTTTTTCTAAAAACCAGAATATTTTAATGAAGTTCTGTGGAAAACATGATGAAAAAGTTATCTGAGAGAATGGTAAATTCAGGGTTCCCATAGTAACAAAAACAATGAAAAAAAATTAAAATCAAGAGAGTATTGTAAAGGCCTGTCCAAAAAATCAAAAATTCATCTCTGGGAGGCTTGGTGTATGTTTATGTAGAAGGGACACCTACTGCATTGTACAGGTAAGGGTATGCCCTTACACATGGTAACAGGGCCCTAAGGCACATGTTTTGACCTAGGCTCAGCACTCATTGGGAGACCAATGCATGCAATTGGGTTTTGCCTAGCGCTGAGTATACGGGCTGCCAGAACCCAGTTCAGTGTCTAGACAGAAGCCAAGTTCTCCTGCAAGCCCATGGGTGCTGGGAATATGAAGTTGTGACTCCGAGCTCTTCAAAAATACATTCCTCACAGGCTGCTCTAGTGTGGCCAGTGACTATGGTCATCGGTTTCTAAACAAACACAGTAACCCGGGCACATCATGTTCAGCAGAAACTTCATCCATCTGCTTGCCACAGTGGTTGACAGCATTTCTGGCACATTCCCAGAGAATTTAATTTTGTTAAGTACATTTACTGAAGAAACAAAACCCCCTAAACTGAGCAAATATAGAGTCCTCATAAATATAACTACGCTTTTTTTTTTTTTTTTCACTTGGTCTGAGTAACAGCGGGAAATGAAAAACCACAAAGCTTGAAGGAAGCGAAGGGACTATTTATGTAGCATGGGAAAAATTAAACTGAGATTCAACACTTTCAAGTGGGTGACATCTGTTTATCAAAATACTTTTGTTGTATCTCTTTTGCCTTTGATTACCCAGTCTGTCTGCTAAGACTTAAGAACAGGGATGCAGTGCTAGATTTGTCCTTTGATTTTAGTGGCAATCTATCTAAGTTCTGCCACTACTTTGAAATCAAAATGTTGGTCTGGCATTGCCAATTGCTAATAAAATATACTAATGTATCATGTACCATTTCTTCACAAAATTACTCACACATGTGTATACAATATGAAAAGATGTATGGGACTTGGGAGTTTTACCCTTTCTGCACATGAGATACAAAGTGTCTATGTGCTAACTTTTTATTTCTGTTAAAACAAAACCTGTTGAACAAGTAGGATGTACACCAAGATGTGGTCTGGAAGGATAATGGAAGCAGCCTGTGAATTGAATAGCTGAATTAAGCAGGAACTCAAACCATTGATTTCTACAAGTAGCTTGCAAAAACATGCACCAAGGAAAATAATTTTCAGTGATTCAAAGCAAAATCTTTGGCTAAGTGGTGAGCCTGCCCATAAAATAGGCTAAATAATGTGTTCTGCAACTGCACAAAGTACTGGAGCCTGCCAGGGACCCCATGCCATATTCCAGCAGCAGCAGAAGAAGAAAGTGCCAAGTAAGTGCTGAAATCCAATATACAGACAAATATGCTTTGCAATTTGACTGCTCTTCTGTTAGTAAAAGTTCTAGATGAACTGGGATGACATTTTTAGTAAGCTGTTTGCTAAAATATAAGATGACAGACTGAGGTTTCTTGCCACCTGCATTGGCATAGCTGCACCAAACAGGCGAAGTTGTACAAACTGCAATTTGCTCCTGTTATTTTCAGCTAATAAGAGCTGAAAATGGTTGACTATGAAAAGTCCCATGGAAGCTGTTCTCGGTATAACAGGATGTATATATATGTCTATCAGGATGTGTGTATATATGTGTGTTTATATATATGTCTATCAGGATAATGTCTTTCTTTAAAGGGCTTGGACACCAACAGCACTCATCTCACCCTTTTTCACCATGCTGACTAGAAAGAACAATTTCCCATTTGCAAACAAAACAAAATAATCTTAACAAGAGAAATCTGTTTCATTGTGCTTAAAAAGAGTATACATCCTCCACGCTAAGCATCTCACCTGGTGGAATTAAAGAAAATTAATTGGTTTAACACACAAAATCATGAGGTAAACTAAGAATCCCAAATGAGGAAAGACCACGCCCTCTTCAAAGCGCTATTTGGCATCCAGGATTCCCAGATTATACCCTGTCTCTAATGGCTTTTAATTGCCATCACAGGAACTCAAAATTTACCACTGAATTTACCACTTACTGAACTAAATTAAGAATGGGAATAGATAGGACAAGAATCTGGAAGGAAAATACCCCCACACCTGAAAGATCCACCAATCCTGAAATAATAACCCAAAGGAAAACATGGAAAGCACTATTACCTGATACCTTTATGATGAAACTGGACAAACACTAGTCCCTATGAACCAGGATTCAGTGCAGAAAAACAGATTGAGGCCTTCTCAAACACTGAAACATAAGCTGTGGACAGTGCAAGACCAGAGATGCATCTCACATACACTGCATCCAAAAGACCTTGAAGAGAACATGGTGGAAGCAACTGGTGAAACTACCTCATTGCCAAATAGTTGAGCAGGTTTGTTTGACCATCGTCCCCTACCCCAGCTAGTCCTGCTGTGCTTTACCCTCTTCAAGATCCTTTCATAGTTTTACTATTCAAACTCCTTCCCTAGGTTTCCTGTCTTCTCCAGTTCATTCACCCTAAGCACTCTTCTAGCAGCTGCTTTGGTCACCACACAGGGGTTTCATGAGAGTTTACTAGAATAGATCTGCCTCCTCATTCAACTCCTTTGCTCTTGGCAAAGAACGCCTGGTTTCTGCTGTGTTTCTTCGCCCCATAGGGAACTAGATCATAGACTTTGCTCCTGGAAACACTACAGGAAAATATACTACCAAGGGTGCTAAAAAACCCCAAATAAACCCCACAAAAAACTCCCAAACAATTCCACCAAAAGCTTAGCTCAAATAGCACTCAGATCTATTTACTGGATAGATAAGGAGAGCACTAAGAAGGCATGATATAAACTTTGGTTTTATATGCATGCTTCATCCTTGCTCCTACAAACACTATGGCATGCCAACTCCTTGACAACATCCATCTCTACCCAACTCTATATCAGTACACAGCATGAGTGAGAATTACTCCTGCTGCTGAACTCCAGGCAGCCACTCAGGGCATCAAACCAACCCCCAGAGAGATAAACAGCCATTTACCTCTCTTCACTGATCACACTGAGAGTTCAGTTTCCCTGGTACATAATTTAAGCACCTGACATTAAGTAGTGTCAATACCCAGTGAAGTAAACTAGGTTTGTCAGCTGCCTGAAGACCCTGAAGATCAGTCATGGCTACTGTGAAATTGGCAGAGCACTTACAGGGACAGTGGAGAGCGGAAGAAAACTTAAAAAATAAAAATAAGACTTCAATGCCCAGGAAAATATTTAGTGATATTTAGGTTAAAACAGAGTTTTCTGTGAATATTTTTATTCACCATTTTGAATAAATTTGTTTTGGCTACGCTCTCATTCCTGTCATGTCAAATTTCCACTAGCTTTTAGGAGATGTATATTATATATCAGCCACACATTAATCCCACACTCTCATTTTATGTAACAGAAAAAGCACATGTTCTTGCCCAAGCAGTAAACCTCCAAACTTGCTAACATCCCAAAAGCCCCAAGAGCACAGCTCTGCAAAACACTGGGGGCTCTGGCCAGACTGTGCACACACGTGCTGCTTGCAAGGCAGCATGCACCAAATACTCTGCTGCAGCAATGTCAGTGTGCTCCATGCCTTCCCTCAACACAACCAGACACTGGGCTCTCCCAGTAACTTGTGTTGCACTTCTTTCTGGCTAGAAACAAGCAAACAATGAAGCAACCCACCCCCTCTCTCTCTCTTTTTTTTTTTTTTTTGTTTTAAGCCAGGTCCAACAGTGCTCTTTAGCCATCTCCTTTTCCCCGTTCCACTCCACAAAAAGCAAGAAATTGAATAACGTAGTTGATTGTTTGGAAATGAATCAAAGCAGTCAAGCAGCAGGAGGAGCAAAGACCGAGACAGGCATACAGATTTTGTTTTAAGCCCTGCATTTGCATGCTCTGAAATACCAATGTTGTAATACTTATAATGACTTACAGGTAGGTAAGTACAGCAATACATCACACAGTAACATACTGTGTTGGGTTTGTGTGTGTGGTAGGGTGTTTTGATACTAGTGAAGGGGGCTACAGTGGTGGCCACTGTGAGAAGCTTCTTGAAGCTCCCCTGGCTCCAAGTCAGACCCACCTCTGGCCAAGGCCAAGCCAATTAGCGATGGTGGCTGTGCCTCTGCGAGAATGTATTTAAGAAGGGGAACCTGGGAGGAGGAAGAGGAGTTGTGAGGAAGACACCTATGCAAACGCTGAGGTCAGTGGAAGAAAGGAGGAGGTGGAAGAGGGGGGGTGCACCAGAGCACAGACTCCCCTGCAGCTCGTGGGGAGAGGGCAGGCTGTCCCCCTGCAACCCATGGAGGTCCACGGTGGAGCAGATGCCGACCTGCAGCCCATGGAGGACCCCACGCCTGAGCAGGTGGATGTGCCTGAAGAAGGCCGGGACTCTGAGGGAAGCCTGCGCTGGAGCAGTTTGTCGCTGGGAGGACTGTGACACATGGAAGGGACCCACGGTGGAGCAGTTCATGAAGAGCTGCAGCCTGTGGGAAGGACTCATGTCAGAGAAAGTTTGTGGAGGTCTGTCTCCCATGAGAGGGACCCCATGCTGGAGCAGGAGAAGAGTGTGAGGAGTCCTCCCCCTGAGGACGAAGGAGTGGTGGAGACAGTGCGTAAGGGACTGACCAAAATTCCCATTCCCCATCGCCCTGCAACACTGGAGGGGTGGAGGCAGAGAAATCCGGAGCAAAGCTGAGCCCTGGAAGAAGGGAGGGGTAGGGGGAAAGTGTTTCTCAGATGTGGTTCTACTTCTCACTGTCCTACTCTGTTTGTTAAATGGTGGTGGTGGTGGTGTTTGAATTAAATTGATGTTTGTTTAATTCTCCTAATGAGTCTGTCTTTTGCCCGTGACCATAACGGGTGAATCACCCCTCCCTGTTCTTATCTTGATTTCAGAGCCGCTTGCTTTATTTTCTCCTTCCCATTCCTGAGGGGTAAGGAGTGAGCAAGCAGCTGCTGGTGCTCAGTTTCCCTCTGGGCTCAGACCATGACACACAACTTCACAGACTCCAAAACTCAATTGAAAGAAACACTATGGAAGAAGACAGACCAGTACAATTACCTCATTTAAGATTTTCACTACACAAAAAGTATTAGATAGAATCATACTGCAAAAGGCACAGGAATAGGGTATATTGTCTTATCACTGATTTGGCAGAAGATAAGAAATAAGGTTTCTTCCTATGGTGGATGCACAGAGCTGATTAATCCCACAGTTACAGGGAAGCCAGCCCAGAGGAGTCAAAGAAAGCCATAGGGAAAACAAATTGATTGTGAAGAGGCCTGAGAACAGAGCAGGAGCACTTGCGTGGGCAGACAACAGAGGCTGCTCCAGGATTTCAGCAAGCAACAAAGCAGGGAGAGATGGGTAAAAGCCTGGATTTACTTGTTGTTTTAACTTGAGCAATTGGAGGAAGATGACAATTTAAGGCACTGCCCCCTGGACAGCTCTTCTATTTCTCCCGAATCTCCAATTATTATATTTTTCTTTCTCTTCAATACCCTCATTTCCCCTGAGTATGCACTCATCAAGCAACTTGCATTCCCCTGAAATCCTCCCACTAGCTATCTGGAAAGACATTTATGCTAGAGGGCATAACACTCTTCTAACATGTAGATGCCTTTAAAACCACAAGTCATCTTCGGAAACCAAATTGCACGGAGGTGCATGAAGAATTCCTCCAAGACCTATTTTGGAGGCAAGTGAATTCAGCCAACTCACAAACATCAGCAGTAACTTCAATCCAGTAAGCATGTTTGGTATTCTCAAAACCTTCCCCCAAACCACACATCTCTTTGCACGTGCACTTCTTTTAGAAATACTTTTTTCTAGGTCTGTTTTTATGCTCACTTTTTGCCCTCAGCCTGTATGATAAAAATGTTTTTTGGGTGAGCCCTGGAGAACCAAGCAGACCAAACACTAATGCTCATATGGAATTTATTTAGAGGGGGGAAAAAATCCCTTAGTTGAGTAGTTATGTTATTTTGAACTGGTTTTATATTTTATGCGTACATAGTGTAGCTGGAATTTCAGGGCTGGCTTTTGTTTGCATTCATCATGAAACATTTGTTATATGAGCTGCTGCTACTGCTACCAAAACAGCTGCTGCTCACTGCTAGAAAACCAGAGACCAACTCAACAGTTTCTTTCTTCCTCTCTTAAGTCTAGCTGGCAAATGAGGCCTGGTGTTTCTACAGAAAATCACCTCTGTTTGGCTTCACTGTCATCCTTGCCACCTTTTGACCACCCAGAACATGGACTTGAAAGAGAATGGATAAATCAGAGCAAGACCAGGTATGTACTGATGCTCCTGAATCACCTACAATTAAATGTAGATCAGAACTCCAGCTGTATGAACTCCCTGCTTTGCAGCCAGGGCAGCACCTTTCCTTCAGCTGCTCTTGAGATTTAGCCAGGAT
This sequence comes from Strix aluco, assembly GCF_031877795.1. Taxonomy (NCBI): domain Eukaryota; kingdom Metazoa; phylum Chordata; class Aves; order Strigiformes; family Strigidae; genus Strix; species Strix aluco. Next base: position 59,432,021 of record NC_133933.1, on the reverse strand, counting down.
TTAGCCTTTGTCCTGCATCATCATTTTCTGTCATCTGGAAAAACAGCCATGGCTTGATCTAGCTTAGCATTAAAATTCTTCTGTAGGGGACTGCTTCCCTGCACAGAAAAAACTACCCACCCATCCAACAATCTGTGTACTTTCCTACCAACCTGGACACAGACCAGGACCCAGAGCATCAGCAGACTGCAGTCCTGAGTGCAGAGGACAGATCTTCTCAATTGCACATAAGTTGAATTTTAAGGCATTGCTTTGTTACGAGTACTAAAACACTTCAGTGTGGTTCTTGTTGCTTCCTGCCAATTTCATATTGGCAGTGACCTATTTCACCTCAGTCTCATCTTTTTAAGAGAACATTTATCCCAGGCTGGAGCATAGTCCCTGCGGGACACCCCTGCTTGTTTAAAGTAAGGGGAGACTACTGAACAATTAATGCCTACCTCTTTAACCAATTTTATCCTGCAGGAAAACACTCTCTCTCATATCCTGACAACTTAGAGATTCTGCTGAAAATCACACCTGTACCATCTCATATCCCTGTGCTTGGTGGGTCCTTTCTTGGGGAGGAGTGGCTGGAGAGCTGCCAGTCAGAGAGGGACCTGGGGGTGTTGATTGACAGCCGGCTGAACATGAGCCAGCAGTGTGCCCAGGTGGCCAAGAAGGCCAATGGCATCCTGGCTTGCATCAGAAATAGCGTGGCCAGCAGGGACAGGGAAGTGATCTTGCCCCTGTACTCGGCACTGGGGAGGCCGCACCTCGATTACTGTGTTCAGTTTTGGGCCCCTCACTACAAAAAGGACATTGAATTACTCGAGCGTGTCCAGAGAAGGCCAACGAAGCTGGTGAAGGGTCTGGAGCACATGTCGTACGAGGAGCGGCTGAGGGAACTGGGGTTGTTTAGTCTGGAGAAGAGGAGGCTGAGGGGAGACATCATCATCCTCTACGACTACCTGAAAGGAGGTTGCAGAGAACTGGGGATGAGTCTCTTTAACCAAGTAATAAGCAATAGAACAAGAGGTAATGGCCTCAAGTTGCGCCAAAGAAGGTTTAGACTGGATATTAGGAAGCATTTCTTTACAGAACGGGTTGTTAGGCGTTGGAATGGGCTGCCCAGGGAGGTGGTGGAGTCCCCATCCCTGGAGGTGTTTAAGAGTCGGGTCGACATAGCACTGAGGGATCTGGTGTAGTTGGAAACTGTCAGTGCTAGGTTAACGGTTGGACTAGATGATCTTCAAGGTCCTTTCCATCCTAGATGATTCTGTGATTCTGTGATTCAAGGAACTAGTTGATTTGTGAGGCTCTGCAAACGCCATACTGACTCTTCCTAACTGTCTATTAATCCCATTCTTTACTATAGTTCCTACCAGTACATAAATTGGATTCTTTCACCTGTTGCTGTCCAGGCAACCATTGCAGCCCTTTAAAAGCTTGAAGTCATGTTAGCTACCTTCTGTTCTTCTAAAATAGCTGCTGATTGAATGACAGGACACACCGCAGAGTTGGCAGTTTCGGTTTCAAAGAGATCCTTGGTGAACACTAGCTGATGGCAGCACTCCTGACACTGCCAAGGAGGAGAGTGCTGAGGAGAAAAAAATGCCACACCCTAACACCAAATCTGTTATCTGTATTATAGATGGCATCTGCAAGTAACTGAAAAGTTATTCGAATTGAGTCCAAACAGTACAACTCAAAAGATGAGATTTATAAAGTGCAGTAACAATTGTGCAAATGTTGGAGATAGAAAAAGCAGCCCAACTGGAAAGAAGATACTAATTAAAGGACACAATGGGAATACAATTTGGAAGAAAGAGAGGAGACAGGGAAGACAAACCTAGAGAGCAGCAGAGGGGAGGATGCTCTTTCTTACTAAATTTATAAATTTGTGATTCTAATCCAAGAACAGAGAAAAAGAAGAAAAAAGGAATCTTCCTAGCCATATTTAGTAAAACCCTCTTCTCTTGCTATTTTTTCTTGAAAGGCAAGTTTTCAAGAGGGACAGATCAAAAAGGCTGGGAAATTCCAACTGGGAAAGGAAATAGGGAGCATAATCTCCAAGAAAGACTCACTCTTGGAAGAGCAAGGGGTCAGCTCTCCAGCACCACAAGCTGCCTCCAGGGCAGGTAAAGCAAAGGGGCTGGGAGGAAGGAGCACAGGCATGTCAAGTGAGCAGATTACCTCCTCAGGAGTGATGGCTGGGAGACATACCAAAAGGACTCCTGTGCAGCAGCTGAGAGCTACACAGCTAATAATTTTCTTCATTTTAATTCCTATAACTTTGTAATCAAGGGCCAACCCTTGCACTTTGCTGAAATTTATTCTACTAATTCTTTCCCTTCTTTTCTAATAGTAATAACAGTGGTCTTAAGATGACTTAGAGCACAATATACTGTGTCCTCTGGGAGTAACTGGTCTATTTACAGATGTACTCTGGGGATGTTTATTCCCTGAGAGTGCCTCCCTGTCACCTCTCCCAGCTACCCACTGTCTCCCTTTAGCTTTAATGCCTTTAGCAAGCTGCATGCCAGAAAGTGCCTTGCTATAATTTCACACCTAACTTGTCAGAATTGATGGTCTTTCATGTTTACCTCATTTTAATTATTATACCATTTTAATTATTATAGCAGCTCATTTGTATCACTGTAGAAACTTGTTTTTAAATTACAGTGTTTATGTGAAAACCAAAGTAATTCCTTAGGAATGGCTGCTCATCTCTACTGCATAAAAATTACAGGTAAAAGCATTTTTATAATTAAATTTATTTTCTGTAGTTACTTTACCTTTAGTATTTTTCAAAACATTTCTGAGACATCAAAGATACTGTCTCACAGTACTCGCTTTGCTCTTGCAAGATGCCTCAGGGATAAGAATAATCAGTTTAACCTGTAGCCTATTGTATCATTGATACAATGGGCAAGATTTAGGATCAGTCTGAGGGAAAAATACAATAGACTTCTGTGAAAACTGAAAATGTGATTGTGCTCCTAAAAGTAAACTAAATAGTCAGGTCTGTGATCTGCTCCATACTGTTCCTGTGTCTTCAATGCCAAATATGCTCTGTTTTCAGTTAAAAGATGTTTCTCCCCATACACTGACCCCGAAAACATACTGTGGGACACAATGAAAATCGAGCTAAATTCTCACTTGTTTTGGTCCTATTATTAACAAAAGTTTTTCAGATTCCAACCTCAGCCACCTTGTGCAACTTGCTTGTTTCCATGTAGGTGAAATGAAGAGCTGTGCAAATGTACTGGAGCTACAGCTGGGAACAGAAGTAGCCCTATTAATGGGGATTTAATAGCCATCTGCATCCTCTGCTATGCCTTCTGTTGCCTGAATAGAGGTCAAAGTTGTTAAAGAAGCAATTTGCATGTTCTGGTACTGCTATAATTTTTATTCAAATGCTATTTTTAAAGCAGAAGCAGTAACAGAAGTTTAGCTGGAATGTTACTGATTAAAATTAATAAAATGATTTTATTTAGTAAGTTAGTCAAGAAGCAATGAACTGTTGTTGCAAGCTTTAATTTATCATTAAAATATTTGTGGCGTTTTGTCATCAGTGACCCCGGATTATTTATGAGATATAGCTAGTGCTGTATCCGAATGGAGCTTTCCTTCTGTGCCTGAGCTTTAACAAAGCTGCTTGTCCATGGGTTTTTCATTTTGCTACAGTAGGAAGAGGAAACATACAAAAGATGCATCAGGGAACCAACCTCAAATGAATAGCAGGAGCACTGTTATAAACCATAACATCTTTAGTGACTGATACGCTCACTAGATAAACATGACAGTTGCTTGAAAGATACCAGCACCAACCCTTCAAAATGATCTCCTGACACAAAAAAAATACACATGAATTCTTGATATGTGGGATGCAAGGGTTTGGCTGATGGGCCCCTTGGGATTTACACCACAAATAAGTTTTGTTTTTACTGCAACAAAGTATGAAATTACATCTGTGTGGGTTTAGTCTAAAACCAGACAGCCCAATAGATCTGATGAAAGGAAATGGAAACAATGCAAGTATCATGAAGATGTGGGATGAAATGCAAAATCTGAAGGCTGAAGTTTTTTGGAATTGCACTAAAAGATGAAGGTGATGCCGTAGGTGGTCTCAGCCTTCATATCCTACAGGTATAAATGCATTATACAGAAAGTTTAGAGAGGGGAAACTCTGCTCATGACAGAGAGGCTCAGACAAAGGCATGCAAACAAGTGAAGCGTGTTTGACTTCAGGTAAAGACCCTGCCAGTTGATGGAAAAGAGCAACATGAAAAAGGTGGTGGAGAGGAATAGGAAAAAGGTAGCAGACTGCAGAGCACAAGCTCTGCATATACAACGTGTATTACAGCACAAAGAAAGGAAAGATTTAGGAATTCTATGAAAAAATACTTAGCCTATCTCTACAATACCTTGTAGGTTGTCAGAGCCAGTCTATGAGCTCACGTGTCCAGAAACCTTAGTATAAGACAAACATTTGATCTAGGTTTTTCAAAGGATGATTTAAAGGAACATGGACTTCACCTTCCACTACAATTCATTCTGAGCAGAGCCTTTACAAGTTCAACTCCCATGAAAATCCAAGTCTAAAATAAGAATTAAAAAAATCTGCATTGTAACTGGCAAGCAGAGAAACCACATCCTTCTTTGCCATATTCAGCGGTGAGACCTGGAAGGCGGCCAACCTCCTCAAATTCCAGAGGTGCTGGGCAGGGGCATTGTGGGTCAACACTGGCCCTCCTCATTCCTCCAGTTCATGAACCATGCTCACCATCCCAACCTGCCAAGATGAAATTTCTCACCTGATCTAAGTGATTATTGCTGGTGCTGCTGTACTTACAAAGGCAAACACTCATCTTGACTCTAGGAGAAAGCAGAACCATAGCAATATGTTTGGCAGGTGGACCTGTAAATCGCACTTCCCTGCACCATAAGCTCAGGGAGCAGATTTACCAGGAGTGATGTCATTGTCATGTCAGGCTGACAGCTACCTCACTTCTTGTCTCAAAATGCACCATTCACTTTGTGCCACAAGATGTATTCATAGGCAAATACTCTGCTGCGTAACCATGCACATATGAGCTAACTCCAATCTAACAAGTACATGCTAGCAGGGAATGGTAAATACAGTGGTCTTGAGCCTGGATGCATACAAGCTCCATGTGGGCTTGGAAAGCCATGCCAAACTCTCTTGCCACATCTTTACTGCTGCTCATGTTTAGCAATGAGGCATCCTGGATAAATCTTTGGGTGCCACAGTTATGTCTCTTATGCAACACACACATAATCTGGAGTGGCTTCACCTTCCCCAGCAGAACAAGACCATAGCTGGTATGAGCTGCCAATCTCTGCTGTGGAACTTGCCACAGAGAAGTTTAGCTTCTGAGACAAATCTTCCAATGACCTAGTGGATCTTTTGAAAAACATAGTCATGAGAAAGCCCACAAGTGCTCAAATCCTTCCAAGAGCTCCTATTCTGAAAACTCCTTAGTTTATTCACAACGGGATTTGAAACATCTGAAAGACAAGAACCAACATGTTTTCCTTTTATGGAATTGCAAAAAGAAAGGATATTTCCACTGATTGTGCTTATCACTGATTGGTGCACCCACTAACTTCAAGGCATCCCAGATCAGGCAGTCCCATTTTGCCTCTGCTCTCCAAACCTTGTATTTTCATGGCTGAAGAGCTAAATAATGTATCTACAGCTTTTGATACTACCTTCCACTTTATAAAACAAACCAAGGAGCAGATTAGTTGTGTGGAATGTTCTAGATGCTATCAATCTAATTGGGAACAAATGTCCTCGGGGATATGGACTGTCACTCTTCCTCTTTCCCTGCCTTTCTTGCACACAGAGAACTGGGAATTTGTTTTACAAGAAACAAAAATACACTCTTCCTAGAGCTTAAACTGCCTGTGTTAGCATACACATTGTTTTAGAGTGTTCTATGTAATTTTGAAAGTTCAGACTTCAGAGGGAAAAGAAAGGAACGTTTTGTTCGCATTTCCTATTTTTATTTTCTATTTTCAGAACAGGATGGAAGAAAACGCCACACAGGCAGAATGTAAATTCACATGGGCTATTACCACTGGCATTATGTTCAAGTCCTCTGAACATCCTGAACAAGCAGGGAGATTACACCACCTTCTGGACAAAATTTTTTAAGTCACACATACAGTTTGCTTCACATAACGGATGGGAACATGCCATGGAAGCGTTACTCATTTAGTTGCTTCCCAAGTCCAACCTCACGTTTTACCTCCACATGAAATTTGGAGTTTTCCTCTTCTATAGAAAACTTTCATAGACAGTGATTCCTCTGGAGAGTATATTTAGGGAAAGCACAAATCTGGTTTAGAGTATGAGGTAAAAGAAAACACAGCATGTCTGGAGTCTCGCTTTTGGACATCTGAATGTATTCAAAGTTTTTCCAAATTCTGTTTTAAAAAAGTAGCAGATGCAAAGTAGTGATGCAAAAAAATCTCAGCATTTTAACTGAATCTAATCCAAGTGGCTTTTATTCTCACATCAAGAGTGCAGACGCTTGTAGGAGAGAGGAGGGTTGTACATTTGTGCACAAAAGATGAGCCAATATATTCCCTTTCCACATACCAGTCACAAACCTCTCCAGAAAGTACGGTTCAAGAGAAGTAGGCAGACTATTAGAAACTTCAGACCACGTGTCCTAATTTTGTTCAGCACAAAATGAAGAGAAAGAAAAAGGCAGAATATAAAATGATCAGGACTGTGCACAAAAAGTACTGCCTCCTTCCATCAGACTTCTTTCACCATTTCTTACCCAGAGTTCCTGCTCTTGGAGGTTGTGGCTGCAAAGACATCCATTCCAGTTTATCCGAGGGAAAAAAGAACAGTGGGATCTTCCTGCCCTCCCCTTTGCTTTCTTCATATCACAGCAACTTTTCCAGCAATGATCCTCAGTTTCTGAACATTTCCAAATGCATAGCATCCACATCTTGCCACAGCAGCCCAAGAACAGGGTGGGAGAAAGGCCACCACAAGAATTTAGTACTAAAGGTATCAGTCAGACTATGGGGAGCACTAACAAAGTGATGACCTGGAAGGGGGGATAAAGAAAGAAAGAAAAGCCCCTCTCAGCCTTCTCCACTTGCAAAGAGTTTTATTTTGATAAGGAGTGGGAAAATCTTTTCCACTTCCAGCACAGGAACCATCTGAAGGAATGCCCCACCTTCACTGCTGCCTTGGCACAGAAGTAATCTTCAACATGGTGCAAAGACTTCTGGGGTTGATCCCACCCTTTTCCTAACTCCATCAAAAAAGGCTTCATCATCTGCCTCACGGGACATCAGCCTTGCTATAAAGGCAAATGGTAGCCATCTCCCTCCTTACTGGGTTTAAAGAGAAGGGGAAGCTTATAAATAGAAAACGTCAAGAGTGTGTCACTAGCATTCATGAACAGAATGGACTTAAAAAATCATCACGTTTATATTACCTGCGATAATATTACTGCTACAGTTTAAAACATTCCCTGTAAATGTGATTCTTAAGGATAATCACATTTTCGTTGCATTTTCAAAACAAGCACATTTTACAGTTTACCTGAACAATATATTTTCTTCCAGCTGACAGCATAAGTAATTTCATTGCACTCAATAAAATTCACTGTTTGAAAAGCTTAAGCCAGTCTGCTTGCTTTAGAGTAAGATCTACACATTCTCCATGCAAAATATAACTTTCAGGAAACAAAGATTTTTTTTTTATGGTATTGGGGAAGAAGTGTTTTTATAGGGCTTCTGGTGCCAAAGAAAATTTATGAACTCCTGCAGAAAGGTGAGAGGATATGGGCTATTTCTGAGGTGCTAAAAAACATTTTATAGCCTATTCTTATATATTAGATGCTGTTAACTTTTACCCCATGCCACAGAAGTTGACAAGGCAGAAGACAATTCTATGTTTTGATGTCTATAGTGTGTATTTTCTGCCTCTTAAAACCACCAAAACTACAAAACCCACATGTGCCCATTTCAAAAGAAACTGTGTAAGTATTCTCTGCATTCTGGCTACCAGCCAGGCTATGGAAGTGAACTATAGCCAGCAAAAATGAACAGGCCTGACCAATTATTTTTCCTTCAGTTGTGCTCCTGAGAATGAGGAGAAATTTTACATGTCAAGTTACGCTATCACTATTTCAGGCCTTTCAAAATTTTAAGAAATACTTCCAAATTTTGAGGTAAATATAATCCAAGGCTCTGTAATTGGACCCTATCTGCTCCAGTGCTGGGGAAAAATGAAAGACAAAATTTTGAGCAAATTTTACTGTGTTAGCAAAGAAATCTAGTAAACAAAGTAGTTCATTTTTTTTTTTATATTTCTTCTATCCATCTACAGATACTTCTGTCTATTCCACAATACGTCCACTGCTTCCTACCCTCCCATTTCCATCTCTTGTCAAAGGCAGTTCTGGCTGTCAAGGCAGGAAGAGTTTGTCACTTTGGACAAGATAGGCATCAAAAAAGAGTCCTTTCACAATTCTTGACCTGGTCTCAACATTAGCAAAATACTTAATTTCAAGGAGAGAGTGGAAAAGGAGGAAAACAGGAAGACTGTAGCTCTAAAGTATTCTACAGGATAATATCAGATTGGTTCCAATAAAAACTTTAGCACCACAAAGAGCTTTCACATTTTGTTGCACATTGTTATAAAACATACAAGTAAAAATATTTGGCATATGGATAAGCTGAAGGCAACATTCTTATTAATGCAATGAAGAAAATTATCCTCCTAGTGTCCTCTGACACTAAAATTTCCTGTCATGCAGAATTGCCAACTTCTTCAAACTCACAAAATTAGAGAAAAATTACTGTGCATTTCAAAACGTGGCACTGTCAAAAAGAAAAGAAAAAGCCAGCACAGAACAAATACACAGCAGCTGGCAAGAAAAATATATTAAAAAGCTTGATAACCAACTGTTAGTAATAATGTCTGAACAAGTCAACTTTTCACTCTTTTAATTTTGTTATATTTTACCTTTCCTCACAGTTTTCTTCTGCCATCTTATGTAAAACAAGTCATTAGCATCACCAACAAAAGGACTCGAGTCATATTGCATTAAGCAAGAACTTTGCTTGGATGGGAGCTGTGTCCACCCAAAGCACCTGTAATGAAGAAGGAGGGTCCCAACTTTGGGAAGAAGAAGGGGTTTAACCCAGAACCCTGCAGACATATCTTAAATGCACATGTGATTTTATGGGTTTGGTAACATCCAACAGTTTGTTTCCTACAGCAAGAGGTAGGTGCTTTTAATTTGGTTTAGTTTATGATGTTGGTGGGAGAGTAATCCCCAGTTTCCTACTCTGCTGTTTAATCTATGTAATCTGCTAAAGCAACACTAGATGGAAATTGCCTTCCTTTAGTTACTTTCTGCTTCAAAGCAGCTCTACAAACCCAGTTTTTGAATTGTGTCTAATCCAGAACCACTTACTGCAGTGGACTCTGGTGCAGAGATTCACTGACCTGGATGTGAAACACCTTTCTGTACATGGTCCTTCACTGTGTTCTCCTCATCTCAATATATTCCACTGATAAAAGTTCTGGAAAAGCTTTACTTTATATGAAAAGAGAAAAGACTGCCACAAGAGTATCTCAGGTGGAGCAGCAGTCAGCAGACAAAACTGTACATTGTATAGATCTAATCTGCAAGTGTTAATTGCAACAAAAAGTCAGTTTTGGCCCAAAGTATCTGCTGCTTTGTGGGATCACCATACAGCTGGGCAGAATGACATCTCTTCTTCCCAGCACTTCATGATGCAACAGCAGAGGGTGTTGCAGATCAGGTCTACAGTGCCCTGAGGAAAATGATGTAGGATTTTTTACACAGCACTTGATTTTTGTGTATTCTTTTTCTCTTTCTGCCTGATTCTGTTAAGTTTTCTCTAAGCATTAGCACCAACTCAGAAGTAACCTGAAAATAATTATGGCTGGAAAAAACCCCAAACATATGCATGTATGAAAAGAGGAACAGACTTAACACAAGGAAACTATTTCCTTTCTATTATTCCTTGTTAGTAAGTGAATGGGAAAAATAAAACAAAATTTTAATCCACATGGAAAATACTGAAGGAAAGAGGTGAATCTTCAGACATGACACAAGACCAGCCTTCACATGAAATCCCAGAGGAAATCACTGTCCTGAAATAAGGAATCAAATCTCCCCAAGATACTGGAATATACACAGAGAAGAGAAACATTATCCAGCACTTAATGATTCTGGGAGATTTCTTATTTCACACCTGACGATTTCTAGGGCACCCTGATGAGAGTTGAGACCTTGTGTGCTGTTTGTTAGCTTCCCCCATTGTAAGAGAAGTGAAGATCTATGGCTCACAGAACAGTTGAGGAAGTCCTATAGATTCCCAAAGAAAAGTCTGCTCATTGCAAAGAGAGCATTCTTCTATTGATCCTGCACCTCCTTGTCGTCTAACATCCCCATGGGAAAAACCTTGGAGACTGAATTGTGCAAACCTTTAGGAAGACTTCCACACATTACAAACATAGGTATCTTTTATTTTTGAGTTTACAAAGAAAAGAGAAATAACTGATCCGAAACTGGGGACTACTCTCATGTCAGTACCATACCATGCTCTCCTTATGTCTGTTATTGAGCAAAATAGCTCTATGGCTGGATGTAGCACCACAACAAAGTAACAGTCACAGCTTCTAAATAGTTGCCTTAACTGCCTTATTGAAAGCAAGTAACAAGCCACTGAAATCAGGCTCAGAGGAGGAATGCCACACTTCCCCTGTAATATCTGTATCATTGCTAAATACAAAGTTTTCAAAGATGCATCCTGGAAGCAGGGATTGGTGGACAGTCACCCATAATTCCTGGTTATGGACAGAAACACATAATTTCTCTAAAGTGACTGATTACTGTGATAGCTGCTCTCAGTCAAAAGCCAGCCATCAGCTGCATGCACAAAATTCAATCTTTGCTCCATCTGTTTTAATATACAACTTAGTACAAAAGACACATTTCATTGGCATTTCACACTGACATGAATGCAACCAAGTGACCAAGCAAGAAGGGAAGTTTTACCCATCCCTGGTTCATACGATGTTGATGGCCCAGCCAAATGTAAGCAGGAAATCAGTTTGGCCAGAATGACATGCACAGCCGCACAGAAGCATCGTATTTCTTGGTTTACGCATAGGACACAAGACTGTCTTCTAAAGAAGTTAGCAGCAAATAAGCATTGGGAGGGATGGACTGATGCAGAGAAGAGAGAACCCTTTCAGACTGACCGTGGGGTGCAAATTAAGGGGTAGATTAAGTGCTCTCTGTTTTCATTTCTCTACTCAAGTCTCCTAAGTCTTCTTCCTCAGCATGCTTTGTACTTAAAGTGCTGTAAATATGTGTTCTTATTTGTCCTTTACCTAAACTCAGTTTAACTGAAGGTTCATTTAATTTCAACTCTTTGTCAAGGTTGAGGGAAAATAAATACCCCGGTACTGGAGAATCTCCAAAGCATTCAGCTCCCCAAACCATTTCTTGAAGGTTTACTTAAGTAGATATTGCTGACACTATTTTGAGAATATTTTGACAGTATTATCTGAGAGCCAAGTATGACAGAATTAAAAGAAGAAGCCACTCCAGTGCTAAATGGGAAGCTTTGTGGCATGTGGCAAGATCACTGGAGCAACAAGTGCTTGCCCAGGAATGAAAACCACACAATAACATTAAGAATAATTGCAGAATATGTATCTTTCCCATCAATCAAATCTGCTTCCTAAAAGGGAGATAAATCTCCTTATTGACTAAAAAAAGGCATAAATATACCTTTCAGCAGCCATGCAGATTTTGCATGTAAAATTTTCTGTAAGAATAGCTTTTTAATGGAAAAAGTTACCTGGGTTTTTGTAGATGCTAAGCACATCCTTGAAATAATGAGGTAAGAATCTTTCTAATAAAAGCAGCACATCCTCCAACTCCTCCAGAATGCCCACAAGCAGAAAATTTTCATTAACGTTCAGCTTCGCTCTTTCAAGAGCCCATTCACCAGGTTCCCTGTATGAAATCAATGGAAGGAGAGAGAAGGAGTGGAGAGGAAAAAAAAAAAAAAGCTTAAATATGCATTTACTTCAGAAATTCAAGCCAAGAACACAACTGAATAAAAAAATATTCAGTGCTGTACTTCTAACAGAACATACCCACCCCACCCCCACCCCCCCACCCCCAAACCTGAATGGCTTACTGAGCTTTTCCACACAAAGTATAGAATTGGTTTGACATGCAAAAACATGATCACATTAAAAGGAGGTTAATCACTGTGTGGAAGTACTCTGTTCTGAAGACACCTTTTGCCAAGTTGTTTATAAGCTCAAACTTGTGAACTCCTGTATTTCGACTCGGAAGCACGACCCATCTCATGGGTGGAATGACTGCCCTGGGGGGTGAAGGGTGCTAAGGGGTGGTTGTGTCCCTGAACCACATCAGGAGAACTTCTTCGAGCAACCACTGCCTGCTGTTACCCAGTGAATACCACACAGAGGCTGATGGGCTGTTTACCACCTTGTCCTTCAGTTTAACTTCTGCCAAAGTCACCACGAGTTTCCCTCTCCCTGCCATTATCCCTGACTGCCCTGTAGCTCTGCTACAGGACTCACATTCATTTGCTCTGCCTGATACTGGTTTTGAAGATCAGTTTAGGGATATTCTATCTTTTCCCCCAGTGGGAGAGGCTGGCAGGACACCAGTACATCTTTATGCTTCTCTCATAGTTTCCTGGAAGCACCATTTTGTTAGACAAGCATATAAATCCCAAGACCCTTAGACTAATTCTTACTAATTATGTCCTGGGAGCAGCAGTGAGCATTCATACTGATAGGGGGTATAATGCCACTATCTCACATTAAAGGAAATTAGCTTTTTCACAGGGTCCAGCTAGTATGATTAACACCTGAGTCACATATGCTACCTGAGAGTGGCTGGAGATGACACCTCTTCCATGACTCCATTAGGCTACTGCAAACTCTATGCAATAGTGAATTTAACAACATTTGTCAGAAGCTCTTTTGATGACATGTGGAAAAGCTTATTGCTTTATGCTCCTACTGGAGCAGACGTGGAGCAGGTTTTTCATTCCCTACCACTTTCTGTGCACTGATCCATCTTTTGGAAGAGCAGAGTGTCCTAACAAATACTACAAGCCTCTTTCTTGCAGCTCCTTGTGAGACTAAGAAGTAGCTGAAGGAAGTGCAAGGGCATGACAGGAGACAGATCTATAACAAGCTACAAAACAGTACTTCGAACCTCATAGAGATATACTGTGAAAGTATTCAGGTATGTGACTTGTTAATGGGATTACTCATGCACACAAGTTAAATGTGTAACTGTAAGCATTTGCAAATGGGGCCAAAATACATTAAGAAAAAAAATGTGTAATGAAAATGAAGTCATGAATCTGTTTTGTTTCTTAATCATAACTTCACGTATGCCAAAAAACTAAAGCAGGATTTTACAGCAAAGATACTTAGAAACTGAGACATAAGAAGGAAAACATTTTCACTTGTTACTACTGCTACAAAAAAGTATGGCTTTTGAAAGAAATTTTTTGAAAACACGTGCAGTTGTTCCACTACGGAGAAGGGGTAACAATAAATAAACAGAATTCCTTGAAGTTGAACAAACCTAATAAAGAATATGCTGTGACCAACAATACAAAAGTATTTGAAAACAAGAAGGTATTTAAAATTATTCACGTAGTATTGCATGAAAGTTTACTATGCAGTATCACTAATACTGCAATATGAGAATGGCATAAACAGACACAATAAAAATGAGTCAGCTCAACTACAGCAGTAGAAGGCTGCACTTTACATAGTTTAGCATGATTACTATTTCTTACACAGACATTTCTTACATTTCTTACACATTCCAAACCTGGAATTCCTCATATATAGACCTGATAAGAGCACCCAAGCAGAGCTAAAATATGCATTACAAAATTATAGCACAGCTAAAATGAGTAACAAGCACATACAGTCACTGCCATTCTCACCCTGCCAACCCAGAAAAAAAATTCCTCATAAATACATCCAGATTTGATGAATTATTCAAGTATTAAATCAAGACAAAAGAATAGTACTACATTTGCATTACCTTCCTTACTCCAAAATACATACATGCAGTTACCACATAAAGTGTTACATTGTACTTACACTTTTCTTTTCTTCAAATAACTGATGCCTCTTTATTATCAGTTTCTGACAAAATGTTGCCAGCTATTGCTGAACAAATTGGGATACCCTGTATATATTTACCTGCATCTTGGATGCTGTCCACAGAAATATGGTATGATGTAAAATAACCTGGGATTGGAACATTCAGGGTAGTTTTCAAGGATACATACATTAATGTCCTGTAGGGGAGAAAAGAAAAAAAAAAAAAAGAAAGAAAGGGAGGTTGAATACTGCATTTTCTTTTCTCTATTAATATCTCATACTTCACACAGTCATCTGAGAGTCAAAGAACTGTGTTGAGGCTATACCAAATACCATAAAGTCATCTACCGGTCAATTTATCAACTTCTAAATATCATTAGAAAGTTTCAGGAGGAACAAAAACCCCAAAGTGATTTTGTCCTAGAATGCAAAAAACCACATTTTCTTGCTGCAAATAACACAGTTATTATATTGAGATTACTGCATGATTCAAAGCAGGACACATGGATCAACGTTCATATTGAGTTACATTTAAAATATTCAGGAGATTATTTTCAGACTCTTGCTTCTAAAGACATCCTGGGAGAAACCAGAAGTAGCCAGAATAAATCAAATTGAGACAATGATTTTTTTTTTTTTTAATTCTGCTTCATTTAATGACTGAAATGAAGAAATATATGCTGTAATTCACAGAGCTTACTCTTGATATAAAAACATACATCACTTTTGATTACAATTCTGTATGTTCCTCAGATGTTCAGAATTGAGCCTATTGTGTAAACCCCCTCTGAGAAAAGGGCTTATTAGAAAGCATTTATCATTTTCCTGATTTATCGGTCATCTAATTAGGAGCTATTTATCATTTTTCAAAGACTAGGCATAGCTACTGAACTCTCAGGAACTGTATTCCATTTCTAGCTTTACTCTAGCTCAATAATAAACGCACCTGCAAGTGGGATTGAATTCCACTATCCTTACCTAGTCTAATAGACCCTTACCCTGCAAGCAGACCCACTGACTCCAGAGACATACAGGCCAAAAAAAAACCCCATGCAAGACAACATAAGCAATGATGAAAGGATCTCATCTTTGCAAAACCAGTCTTCATTCTTATTTAAAGATGTGTGCTTTTATAACGCAATACATTTGATACGCATCAATATCAAACCAATGACTAATCAAACCTATTTCATCAAGTAAATAAAACGCGATAGAGAACACTTCAGTGGGCACCATGCCCTCTGCAAAACAGAAGTGCTCAGCAGCGTGGGGCACAGGCTCTCCCCAGGTACCATGCTCTCCCAGGGCAGTGCGGGGTACAGGCCTCCAGCTGCAACATCTGATTCTGAGACCTCGGTGCAAAAAAAGTCTTACCACAACTTCAACCCTCATGCCTAATTTCATTAGTGTCACATTTGGGTCCGTAAGCTGTTTAAAGTACATTCCTGTTTCCTCCTCTGTCTTACACTTACATAAATCAGATTTTACAAGCACATCAGAAGGTCCTGGACTGGGAAGTAAATCACATGGTGAGGAACCATCAAAGAAGACAACATAAAAATTGCCAATTGGAATACAAACAACGCATCTCTCCTGCTTCCCTCAGTGTATCCAAGCATACTGAGAAGGGCTTGCCTTAAATTCATACCAGAAAATTTACCGTCAAGACCTGAATTTTGACATTCAAGGCTCTGAGCTGAAGTTAACCAGCCCCCCATCCTCAACGGTATGAATATTACTAAGAAAACTACCGGTGGCACAGTGAGGTGGCACAGACAATGTGTCCCCTTCTATCATTCCAATGAGGTTTTTTAAACATGAATTAAAAATTGCAGTTCCTTAAAGGTTCATTGTGCTTTTACTACAGACACCACCAGAGATGTTTTCAGGCACAGATATTTTCAGTTTCCATAAGAACCTGCAGAGACCTGCAATGAATTAACAAATTGCTTGGATTTAAAAAAATCTGAACTTTAAAGAAATAAAGAAATACTTTAAATTACACCCAAGTCAGCTTGCACTTAATTGATGGATTAACTGAAAGGCAGAAACACCTCCATAAGATTTAAAAATCATTAGTAACACCCAATCAAGAATGATTCCTCTTTCTTACTCTCATACAAGGGTGAATGGACATTAACTTACAACAAAGAAACATTGTTTCTTGGCAAGAATAATGAATACAGTGAGTCAGAAAATATTCCCCGAGATAAATAAGTATCAATACCCAACACCAAAGTGTAACAGAGACCTTCTTGTCATTCTGAAAGCATTATGATTAATATGGCTGGTGAAACATCCATACAATAAAAGCAATGTAAATTCACATGGAAAATCCTGCAGCTTTAACAAGTGAACAGCTTATATTTAGTCAAAAAGTATTCCTTCTTAGGGTAAACTGCTGTAGGATCACTGAAACAACCGGCACAAACCTAAACTATCGAGTGGCAATTCCCTTCAAATTTGATTTGTGGAAGGAATGCAAAAGGATGAGAGAGAAAAATCTTCCCCACTCCTCCTTGATGCACTCAAGGTTTAAGATCACCAGGTCTTCTCAGCGGTAAAAGCACTGTCCCTTTCCAGTCTCCATTTACCACCACGGCTATATTACAGTTGCTGAAGGGTCCTGGTGATTTGCAGCACCTCATTGCCTTTCCTGTTTTTCTGTACTCATAATCTGTGAAGTAAATCAGCAGCCACCATCCACCCCCTCAGAGGAGATTTTACTTGATGATAATTATGTAGCTCCATGAGCAGCTACACCAAGAGGTGGGGCAAAAGAAAGGTTGGCCTGAGGTGTGCTAGTCATTACAAAACTTAAAACACACCTACAGGAAGCTGCTCTTCAGTTGCTAGCAGGACTTGAAGGAATTTCTGTTTTTTTTCTGAGCACGGAAAGCTAAGATGAAACAACATTATTCTAGGCAGTGTTATTCTGTTATCCTAAGCAACATTAATGCCACGTGTCCCAGTAAGAGCATGTTTTCCCAGCAGGACACAGATCTTTCAGGGCAGAAAGGTTTTTATGTGAAACAAAAAATTGCCAGGTGACAGATGAGAGGCTTGTTCATTGAAATCACTGGAGGAGCCTTGTAAAAAAAAAATTACTCTAACACAGCCAGGAAAGATACAGAAACACACACAGCTACTTTGATCATACCCTTCCACAATAAAGGAAGAAGAATTTTATTTTATTCCTCAGCTCCTGGCTACAATCCACACTGCTTATGTCCCGCTGGGCTTCTGTCTCCAGCAGGGCAGAGGGATGCCCAGGAAGCAGCCCTGGGGCTGCAAGTAACAACAGAAACCATGCTTTTTCTTAATAGTACTATATTTTTCTATTGTTGTTACAATTTTGGCTGAAATGGTAAATTGATAATGTCTACTCCCTTCTTCTGTAAACCCATCTTTCATATAAAAATCACAATGTGCCCTAATCTATTAAGCTGTCAACAAGCTGGACTACTGATCTATCAGAAATATATCAAAGGTGTGTTAATACATTTTTTCAAGTTAACAACAAACTGTTTTATTTGCCATAGTGAGTTCATACATGTCATAAGAGGAAGTTAGCACATGATTAAAATGTGGATACTCATGGATATGAAATTCCTTTGGGAATTCTAATGCTATCACAAAAAGAGAGCAAACTTTAAAGTATTTCTTGCAGAACGATGAACAATTTACTTAAGTTAATGTCTTTAACTCATGGCAAATACTATACCATATACAAAAAGATGTGACCTTAGATTGAGAGTTCCATTTTTGTTTTCCTCCTAATATAAAATCCCCAGAGGGAAACAATAACTTTTTTTTTTTTTTTTTTTTTTTTTGGTCCAGTAGAAGGAACACCTAAGTTTTTTTAAAAAAGAAATAGTTCTTGGTCTTCAAAGCATTCTCTATTTCTTGATCCTCAGTGTCTCAACCAAAAATTACAGAAACACCAGATTCCGCCATAGACATATGGCAATTCTTAGTATCCCTAACAATTTAAAATGAGGAATCATAACTCAAATCCATACATGCCTTGCAAATATTTTTCCATTAATAATCCATTAATCTATGGGAAGCCATAAAAACAGCCTTTCTCTCACAATCAAAATGGAAAACACAACATGGTGTCTTTCCATGCCCTGCCCTTGTGGGATACTGCAACTTCTGTGAAACCAGGAGACCCTGCTTATAGCCCAGCCACTGTGCATGCTCCTTACTGAAGTCTGATGGCTGCATGTCCTGGTTTACCCAGGATAGGGTTAAGTTTCCCCAGCAGTGGGGGGGGAAGCTCTAGCCGGGTTATTCAGATACCCTGCAGAGGTCACATCCTCGCCCGGAAGCGGGACAAGGGGTTACCGTGTGTACTGTGGGACTGGCTCTGTTCTCACTGCTGTATTGGTAGATATTTTGCTCTGTTCATTGTTATTACTGTTATTCTTATTGTTATTGTTGCTGTTTGTTGTGTTGCTGTTGCACTGTTGTATTAAACCTCTCCTTATCTCAGCCTCGGGGCTTTGTATTTCACTCCCTTTGTGGGGGAGGGGCAGCGGCCGCGTGGTCTCAGACCCCGGCAGGGGCTAAACCACCACACTGCAGATGCAAATTTGAGGTGTGTCATGAAGGCTCCAGAGGAAGCAACGACCTAAATACATACCTTTCCAGTTTCCATAAAAGGAAATGAAATAAAATGGTGTGGAAAACCAGTGAGTGAGCCCAGTCTATGGTGATCTCTCCTGCTTACAAGGCTGTTCTTCATCCGCTGCTACAGTCAGCGGCGCAGTCTAGCCCTCACCATCGTCAGCCAAGGAAAATTATTCTGCTCTGCTGAGAGCCCCCAAGAATCCTCTCGTGGCTTGTAAAATGTTTTCTCACATACTTGCTTGGTGTTTGTAAAGAGGTCAAACTGACCGTTACATCCTGAGGACAATGTTGCATCATATGAACTAAATACAACCATGCTGGAAAAAAAAAGTCTTTCTTTGACCTCAGCTAGGGAACTCTGGGTGGCGGCAGAGTGATGGGGAAGAAAATGTAAACATGGTGGCTCAGAAAAGGGCTTGCAAGTGTAAACATGAAATGAAAGAAGGAAAAGCACAACTTCCCACTTTGTAAGGCTGCAGAAAGACATTGAGAAGTCAAGGTATAGTTAGCATGAAGGTTTTCAAATATGAATGTAACATGACTTACTAAATCTTATTTAGGAGCACCAATTATTTACATATTTTTATGGAAAATAATCTATAAGGCAACACATTTTTAACCCTAATTAGAGAGTTTTGTACTTCAGGTGATATTTAATGTTTCTATTCAATCTCAATCAAGTATTTGCATAACTAGAGCCACACAGCAGCAAGATGACCTGTTTCTTTTAAATTCTGAAGGCATTTGGTACTTGTTCATGCATCTATGCCAAAGGCATATGCAGCAAATTGCTGTGGGGTGGGTAGGTGCTGGGCATCATTTCCCAAACCAGCACTGCCAACACAGCCAAAGCCAAGTGTTTCCCAGCCTGTGCTACTGTGGTACTGAGCCCCTCCAAGGAGGGCTGCCAGGCAGGATGGATGGTGCCAAACTGTGTGGGATTACGGTCCTCTGGAGATGACAGCAAACTGGACAAGTCTATTGGGACACCAGTGGCAGGTTGCAAGGCGAGCAGTGGGCACTTTGGGCAGAAGCTCCACAAGATAGCAGAGCTGATCTAGTTAACTGAAATGCGAGTTTCTGTCCCCAAACATCCCCCTGCACCAGTTGTGATTGCCCCCTCACTCCTGTGCAGGCTCCACCAGCTCAAAAAGCAACAGAAACCCTTTTCTTTCCCTCCGTTGCCTTCTGTTCTTCTACCAAAGAGTGAACAATGCAGCGCTTGCTCATGGAAATGCCACGATGCCACTGAAGCACTGCCGCACTCCAGCTGCGCAGGGCACGTCTGCCTCAGAGCGATGCAGGCCACATTTAATGACTTCAGTTGTCACGTTCATTTATTTTAGTCATTTTGCCAACACAGTCATTGCAACGACTGGGAAACAGTCACCAGAGCATGTGGCCATTTCACCTTGGCACTGATTGTCCCCCTATGTCCAAATACTGCCTCCACCTCAAGAGCCACCCATGCTCACAGCATCGGCTTCTGTGGCACCATGAAATCCATGGATGTCACAGACCTCTCTCTTTTTAGCTACCTGGCAAATCTTGCATAGTTATTGACAAGACAGCAGAAGTGGGCCTCATGTTTCATCCTGAAAAGGATCTCAACTGCTGCGAAGGAGAAGACAACTGCTATGAGAGACAACCGGTAAGGCTAAGCCTCTGGTGGGTCCATGAAATAGATATAGGTCTGCCCTGTGAAGACAGAAGCTACAGCAGATGGAGGCCAGTGACAAGACTTCAGAGCACAAAACAGGGAAGGGTTTGGGGCACCAAACAGCTTGCGCTGTGCTCCCCAAAGACGACCTCTTCTAGCTGGCTTTAACCATCACTTTCCTGCTTAAAGGTCAAGAGGTATGTCACTTTATCTTCAACAAACAGTACATCTGAAAGCCGAGCTAAGGTTTGCATTTTAAAACTAGTTTTCAGTTACAGATTATATTCTTTTCAACTCTTTCTCACTTGGCACATCTGTTTTTGAAGAGATACACTTCTGAACACTTTTGCACAGCTGTTGAAAGGCTGCACAGATATTTCACACCTTTGCAGGTATCCAAGTTCCTTTCCTCCACCTATTTGTCAGGAGTTGAAATATGCTTTTTTTAAAAAAAAAATCCTTGATCTCTTTAATTCCCCAAACCCCCTCATAATTATTTCTTCAACAAACTGCTCTTTACCTTCAGCTAAATCATGTATTTGATAAAAAGCAGCAGCGAAAGCAATTGGAGGATGAAGAGAAGGGCCCTCTTATCACCCCTAGTGCACTGCTAGAGAAGGAGACAGTGTAACAGCCTATGCAGGAGATCAGAAGAATATCCTTTACAAAGTTTCAGGGACTGTTAGCAGCAGTGCCTTGGACAAGCAAAAGCACCCTGTAGAGCCAGCTCATTTGATTCAAGCTGCTGTCCTCTGGCCATCTTTATTTAAAGGTTAGTTCAAAACAGAAGCTGTCCTGTAAAACAAAGCAATGTGCTCTTATAAATGTGTTGGGTTTCCCCCTACCCCAGATAATTTTTCACTTATCTGGAAACTCTCTTCCCTTCTCCCCTTTTACAATTCTTCAGATGCTTCCTACAATCAACACTTCTGTCAGCAAATCATTAGTCAACCACTCGCTTTAACATGTGGGGGTATTTACCTATGGACTACAACAAAGTCTCTCTCTTGTGGATGACTGGCTTTCCCACAGGCGAACAGAAGTCCTGGGGATCAAGGGGTGGTGGCAGCACCCTGTCAGTAGCCAGGGGCTACAAAGGCCAAGCCGGTATCATGCAGAAAGCCCCCAGGGAGTCCCTGGGAAACAATAAGGACAACTGGGAGGATTGGACCCTCCTATGTTTTCCTGATTACTCACTAGGCTGTTTTTGAAAGGACTCTTACAAAAAGCTACAAAATAGACAGTTATTCTGGGGAAACAAAAGCCAGCTACAGATGGAGGCAATGTTCATTGCCCATACTTCAGCTCTTCTCCATATCAGCTGTCTAGACAGGCTACTGCAAGCGAAAAGGCTCAAAAGGCATTTTCTTCCCTCTCTGAGAGCGAGCTTCTACTCTGGCATTACTGGTCTGGGTAGCAAGTCACACCAGTATGTTGTCTTGAAGTTTGTATACAACCATGTCTACAAGAAAAAAAAACATTAAAAAAGCAGGGAACATACTTTGACAAATCTTTCTTTAATGGAAAATACACTTTAGAAACTTGAAAAAAACCTTAGCTGTCCAATGTTTAATCTAAATAAAATTAAAGGAGAGTGAGCATTTTTGTTCGTTGTCTAGCATGTCACTCTCTCATGAGCAGGACGGCTACTCTTTCCTCTTCTGAGTCTCCAGCTTAGAGACCCAATGGATGGACAAGATGGCCTGGACAGGTCTCCTTCCCTCCAGGCAGGGGGAAGTCTGCCAGCCATGTTGAGAAAGGGGGGAGGGAGCTGCCTGCAAGTGCTTAGTTGACTTGAGCAAGTAAAATCTAGAAGTATTTCTGGTACTTGTGATAAAAACTTGGAAAGATCGTAAACAGTGTTGTGTTTTTTGGGGATTTTTTTCTTTTTTTCCCCCAATTTCATCTCCAGGAAATGAGTTTTCATGTTAGATCAAATATGTTTAATATGTTTAGATCAAAACCGAACTTACCTCTGCAGTCAAACCAACATCCAAACTTAAAGGTTTGAGTAGATATGTCTGCTGTTAGCTACATGTAGTATGACTGTTGTTCTCACTGACAAAAGTGGCTTTAGTCTAGACAACACGTACGGTCACCTCCTCGCTGCTCCGTTTCTTTGGGGTGTGCAAAGCATACCACCACACTGCCCCACTGAGCAGCAGCAATGCTGTGACTCCCCACAGCTTTCTGCTAAGCCTTCTTAGGTTAAGGTTAAAAGGACAGCTTATAGACCTATACTAAATATTTCTATTTCACATGCTCCATTAATGCTGCCTTTGAGAGAGGGGAAGTTTATAGAACCCCTGGCAACTATTGATGACTTGAGATCAACCCTAAATATCTGCAGAGATAGTATAATAAGGAAAATATACATCTTCTATTCCTTTCCTCAAAGCTTGATACTTTTCTTGAGTAACTGCATTGGTAGGCTAGACATTTATACTTGCAAGTTAATGAAATTTCATTTTGTTTCATAGTATGAGATATTTTTTCTTTAATTAAAAAAGCCTGTAGAGTACAATTATTCAAGAAAAAATTCTATTACGAAAATCTGGAAAAAAAGATAAAAGTATTTTCAAATGTTAGGATATGAAGACTAGTTAAGTCTTTTTAAAATTGTATTATAATGAGGAAACTTGACTTTTTAAGGCTAGTCTAGGGTAGCCTATGGCTTGCTTAGATTCAATTTGTGCTGTTTTTACATCAGCATAGATTTCCTTGATTTTTTTTTTTTTTTTTTTTTTGTGTAGAGGATAATTCTGGGTTTTCTTTGAATTGACCTTCCACATTTTTCTGGCAAAATACATGTTTTTCATTTTTTCCCCAGACCACATAAGAAAACAGGCTGCCAAGTTTAATTCCTACTTTCTTCTTTTTGATGAACTCTTTTGGCTGGGCTAATTTGCCTGGCTCTTCTGCCAACAATGTATTCAGCTCTTCTTCCTGGCATCTTAGCAAGTGAAGCAGCAGCTAACAAAACAGCATCTTCTGCTAATCATCTACATTTTAATTTAGTGCAGGTATAAATTATTCATTCATATACAAACGTTTGCTGGCATTAACATAGCAAAGGTGATGAACTATGCCCACAATGCTAGTATTTAGACAATCATTAAACATATTTACAGATCCCAATTTTCTAACTTATAATGATGTACAACACTGAGAAAATATGTAGGTGGATATATTTCTCTCTTCTCTATTATCAGAAATCATATTAGTAATTTGTCAAAGACTGGTTTTACCAATTAGAATGGAATCACTTGATAGTTGTAAGTAAGCACCTTCCAATATCTATCTTTTCCACTGCTTTTGTATTTTTCACCTTGAACCATCTTAGTACAGGAATTATATGAAAAAAATAGAAAGAAGTTATGCCAAAAAAAGGGAGAGTGCCTGCCAGCTGGAAGAAGTGTGTAAAGCATTAAATAACCATTCTGTTACAGAGGGCACAGATCCAGGGAAGACCAAAAATACAAACCATTATGCTGCAATCAAGAATGAATCCCAGTGGCAACTAACAGCAGGGAGACAGTACATCTGCTAATTCTGTTTACTAACACCTCTTCATAAAAAAACCTGGAAAATTAGTTTGCTTGGATGATGACCCTTAATAAAGTCAATTAGGGATGGCATCTATTCAATTCTGCAAACGCTGAGTGGGAAATACCCCCCATGTGAAGGATTTCTCAGCCCTCCCTAATGCAGCACTGCTGGACCCTAGCTAACAGATGCCTATGAGAAAAGCAGTGACCCGACAGATACCTCCAGCAATTTACACTCACAAAAGGTTCTTCTGGAGCACAGATAAACTTATTCTCTGACAGATGACAGCCTCAGCCTGGAGCTGACTACGAGGCTGAAGTCTGGGGGCTGTAAGTGGACAGAGATGGAGCTGGTGGCTGAGGGTCCTCCTGGCAGGGTGGTCTCACCATTCCTGGCAATGCAGTACAGCCCTGGCTGCTGCCCATCCCGGCAAGGAAGGCTGCTACAGAAGACCCAGGGTGTTGTGAAGCATTTTAGTCCATCCTTTGCTATGGGAGAACCAAGTTTATCTAAGCTAGGATTGCCATTTGTCCAACCTGTTCATAAAAATGTTCATATCTGCTCTAATTCATATCGCTGCTTTATTGCTCCTACTGACAGAAAACCTACTAGTATCTGATATGAAAACACCTTAATGTAATTTAAGGAAACTCCTTTTTGTCTTAATCTTGATGACTACAAGGAATAACTGCAGGACATTTACTTCATAGCACATTTTTATTCATCTGAAGATTTACATTTCCCTACAGCATTTCCTTTTTAAGACCATCTTCTGGACTCTCTTCAATTTCTAAGTCCTAATCCAGAACACTTTTTTAGTTATTTTTTTCAGCTCCAAGTAGAGCAGAAAAGTCCCTGCCAGTGCCCTATGTAAGTTCTCATCTGAACTAAAGAGTGCCGTGGAGGGAATTAAGGAATAATTTCATGTCTCTGACTCCTGGAACGTAGCATCCTCTGTGTAACTTGAAATGCTGGATCCCAGAAACCATTTGTGCTACATATTTTTAAAAACAAAATTGGAGAAGATACAGAGGAAATAATTGTATAACAGTGCAGATCATCACCTCTCTAATACACCACTCTGTTAATGTTAAAAGTCTTGCTGTCCAGCCAACCATATTATAATACTAAGACTCAGTGTGTCCTGGACTGAGAGCAAGTCCAGCTCACAAGTGAGCAGTGATATGCATTATAGATTGCTCAGAATGAAAAATCGTGTCACAAAAAATACCACAGGCGATCTGGGGTGTTTTCACAAACAGAAAAGGGCCCTCTAGAGATGGCATAAGTTGGGAAGAAAAACAGTCTCCAACTGAAGTGACAGTCAAAGATGCTTTAGAAAAAATGGATGAAATGAACAGAAGATTGCCAGAACCAGCTAGTATTAGATGACACTATAAGGAAGAACACAACCAGCAAGGGGAACAATCAATGTCAGCAAAGAAAACTGAGCCTCTCCAACTTCCAACAGGTCTTTGATTCAGTCACTGAAGATGTGATAAACGCAATCCTGTGTTTTTGAATTCTCAGGGGAAAAAAAAAATAGAGGAGAGGCTGATAAAGGATAGGAAGTTAAGGACAGGATTAAAATGGTTAGTTTTCTTAGTGAAATTAGACATTGAGTAGGGCTGCAGAGTATCTGTGCTGAGATATCTCTTGTGCATAACAAAGAAGGGTTAACAGTGAAGTAAGAAATTTTTCAGGGAATATTAACGAGAGCAGATAAGAAATCTGACCTCAAGGAGCTATAGAAGGACCCTATAATGCTGTTTAGGCAATAAAATGCTGGAAGAAATTCAGTGCTGGTAAATGCACAGGTCCTTGCAACAGGATACTCTGGATGACAAAGGTGTAACTGGGTTTAAAAAAACCCAACACAAAAGAATAATAAAAAAAAAGAAAATAAAAAAGATATATTCATAGAAGAAAGGTCTATCAAGCGCTGTTAAATTCAGATATGAAAACAATGTCTGGCTCAGGAAATTGGTAAGCTGAAGAATGTCAGACACTGGAGGGGAAGCAACCCTTTAGCCTGTCCCCAGCTTGTACTGCCTTCCCCAGCTGGGCTGGAAGGTTCTCATGTCTCAAGAAGGGCTTAATGCAGAAAGTCCACACCTTTACGTATGACACAATATCATCAGCACAGATGTCACAGGATTTAAATATTTCAAAATATTGCTTCATTGCTACAATACAAGAAAGCCTATTTTAATAAGAAGACATTTCTGTAGTTCACATTTTTCTCACATTTTCTTTTCCAGGTCAAATGTTCTCATTCCTTTAAAGCTTGACTGCATGCACAGAAATTATGCTCAGCAGATTTTAGCCCAAACCTCAAAAACTCATATACTAACAGAAACACATTTAAGTTGTATGAATGCTACAACATCTTGAAGCTAGCATTACGCTGTTTTTAGTAAATAGTTTTGACAATACACAAGTTTAAAAGAGGCTTATTAAAACAAATTTCAGAGTTCTGAATATTAAAGCTGTCAGAGAGAAGCAATCCATGAGCCAAAGGGAAATTCATTTAATTGGCAATGAGCATTAAATATTATTGCTCTCATACATCCCATCAAGACAGAGGCAAAGCAAACAAAAGAGATCATTCCATTTGCATATATTTTTACAGAACTTCATGTGACAAGAATTAGAGAGGAAAAAACTTCTTCAATATAAGTCTTCAAAATAAAAGAATATATACATGGAGAAGGGAAGATATGTCACAGTAAACCTAAAAATACTATTGCAGGCTTCAGGAAAGCATTATTTCTTTTAAGTATTAAGCTTCTCTCATCTGCAAATGTAGCAAAATTTTCACTAAAGAAAATGAACACTGGATAGCTGATGCATCCTAGAAGTTTTATTTCAACATACCAATTAGTTATAGCTATCTGCTGTCATGGATTCCAGTGACACAATTCTCTTTTACTGATGCTAAAGGGAGAGGGACTGTATCCAACAGCTTGTGATGTGGACCTGAAATAATCCAGACACATCAAATACACTGCCTAGCAAAAAAGAAAAAGAAACTTGCTGCTGACCTGTCCATTAAAAGAGAAAATATATGATGATCATCATACAGTACAGATTATAAATTTCTTTGGTTTTGCCCATTTTTTAAAGTTAGATGATAAATCTTAAAAGCACAGTACTGACTTTTAAGACAAAATAGCAGCAAGGTCTAAACATCTTTTATGTTCCCTTGACCTACCACTTTTGTGGTGGCACTTTACCACAAGCCTCTTGAATGGTGAGAAATTAGCTAGAAGAGCGAGTTGTGTGCAAATTTTGCCTTTTTATAAGCCTTCTGCCCAGTGTCGACTGACTGAGTTTCTCCCTTCATCTCTCAGGGCTGAAATGCAAAAGGAGCTGCAGAGCAGAGAAAAAACCCACACTGCTGCATGTGGCTTCCCTGCTGCAGCAGCTGGGGGTGGTTTCTGCTCTGCTGCCCCTATCTAATTTCCTTAGTTGTAGTCTTCCCCTTGCTGAACAGCTCTGATGCTTTTCTGGAAAATTACTAATACTTTGCATCATTTGTAGCACTGCCATTCTGAATAGCAGCCACAAAATGGAACAAACATATTGATTCCACTCTTCAGTTTGACAAGACTATTGCTGTATTGACAACTCCAAGTATTTAAAAAGTCCTAAAATTACAGGGTTCAGAAGCATAATTAATGTTCCTATTTGCCTCTTTTTTATGTATTTTTTGAACCTTGAGTCATCTGCTGAAGTTCTTTTCTACAACTATGAAAAACAAAACCATGCCTCCTTCCCCACACAGAAACCCAGAATCTCTCAATCCTCTCAACTCAGGTGCTATGGCTTCAAAAAGCACATCAAGTAGCAAGATCAATTATAAAATCATGGAGGTTAATAACTCTGCTAGAAGGAGGGTAAAAGAGTAAAATCTGGTTTTTTCTTCCTGCTTCTCAAATATATCATCTCTGGATTACACTCTGAAGAAATTTTTTTGTTTTATTTTTCTTCAGCCACTGATGAGCACTTCAGTTTTGTTTTTTCCTTTTAAAAAGGACAGAAAATTAATTTAAAAAAAAAAAATCTCGTTTAGCAATCCATATTCACCATGGAAAGTTTCCTATTTGCCACCAGTTAGTGGATTTTTCCCCAAGAAAAAGGAAATTACTCTTGACAAGCTCAGTTATGAATAGTGGCTGGCTTTGCTTGGATCAGAGTTCATAGGAAAAAGTTGTGTTCAAGGTAACCTGACTAGACTGTGTTTCAATAATTCACTGAGCAGCATTGCTGAAACAATGGCAGTCCATTTTCCAGAGTCCAGAACAACAAATAATCAACTTAGCACCCTTTGTTTGTGGTTTGTTTTTGATTTTATGTAAAGCAACTATAGTTGCAGGGACAGAGGAGCTTTGAAAATAACAGTCAACAAGAACAAAAAAAAAGAAAAAAAGAACAGCTAGAATAAAAATCAGAAAAAGTGAACACTCCATTTACTTCAAAGGACTATTTCCCTACCTTGTCCATGGGCAACTTATTTTCTCAACTGACACAGAAGGTCTACTGCTTATTCTGAAAGATGGAATTACCTTTCCACCCAAGACAGACCCCCACCACCCCCACGGATAGCTCATGACTATGTACACCATCAGCCAACTGGTGAGGGACAGGTGAATATGGTTATTCGACTTTAAACAGTCACCTTAAGAAAAATCAAAAAAGTGCATTTGAAACAGCTGATGCCTGTTTCTTGTTGTCTCTCATTTCTGTCTTATAATTCTACCTTATTTAAGGAAAGGCAAAAAAATGAGTTCCTGTCAGCAATATCTTTCCTTACTTGATTGACTATAAGGGAACAACGGCCAAATGCCCCAAACCCCAACTCAATGTCAACAAATACGGGTTGACAGTTTGTCACAGTTAGTTCCCTCACATTTTCTTCCGGCAACATCATACCAAGTTATGAAAAATTGCTTTTTTCTTTTGAATTCAAGTAAAATCCACCAAGAAAAGGCTGAAAGAGTCAGGGTGTGCATAGCTTTCTGAAGGACTCCCTGTGACCATCAGTATCCCTCAGATACCTGGGATTTTTTCCATTGGGTTTTCATTTCATTAAGGTGCCAAGATGCCTTAGAGCATGTGGTTTGAATTCGTCCTCATCTCAGGGCACAGAAGTCATTAGTCTTCCCAAAGATACTGCACTATGCAGCAAAACCTACCACCTCCTTTTTTGAATGCAATTGCTTATTGGCCTGGCAAAAAGGCCAATTCGTTGCCTCATTGTCTAAAGTCCCTTATCCTTTCATATCCCTTCCAGAAAAAAATGAGAAGGAAAGACACCTAATATGAGTCTGGAGCTTCCATACTAAAAAAGTTCATTTAACTGAAGCTATTAGTATGCTGATAACTTCATAACACAAATTATACTCTTGCAAAAAAAAAAAAATCTTTAAGAAAAAAAAGAGAGAAAGAAAAACATCTGTAGCCATACCCTTTATGCCAAGATGGAAAATCTGATTTCTGGAACATCTGACACCTGAAGAGCACTCCTGTGGGAAAGCACACCAGCCACTTGCCAGGTAGGGCCAAACAACCAGAGAGACCATCCCAATCCAGTTGCCAACACATACCTATGGCATTTGGTCGTTGTTTTGTAGAAACACAAATGCACATTTATACATCAGAGGAGCACACTGAAGCAAACAGAGAAAGACTAGACACCTGTTTTTTGGGAAGACTATTCCTCAGTTCAGATCTGCTCATTCTGTAATGAGACAGAAACAAGAACTGAATTCGCACCTCTGTGCTTCATTTTTACTATTGTACAAAGGGTTCTTTCCTTTATTTGTGTGTGTTCAGTCAGTCAAGAATTACAGTCAATTTTATTTTTAAATGAAAAGAGACACTATTCAGCATGTGTCCTGGTTTAACCAGGATAGGGTTAAGTTTCCCCAGCAGTGGGGGAGGAAGCTCTAGCCGGGTTATTCACCTCCAGAGCGCGGGAAGAATCAGTGATCTCGTGGGGTTCGCGCCGCCGGGTTTTCTCTCACTGCTATATTGGTAGATATTTTGCCCTGTTCATTGTTATTACTATTATTGTTATTGTTGTTGTTTGTTGTGTTGCTATTGCACTGCTGTATTAAACCTGTCCTTATCTCAGATCGGGGCTTTGTATTTCACTCCCTTTGTGGGGGAGGGGCAGCAGCCGTGTGGTCTCAGACCCCGGCAGGGGCTAAACCATTACAGCATGCAATGCGTTGTGTTCACAATGTTGTGAATGCAAGACCCTTACAATTTAAATATTTTTCATTACATTTACTTACTAACAATACATAGTCTTCATTCAATAGAGGAGGATGCTGATACTCAGACACTACAGAGAAACCCACGCCTGTCCTTCTCTACCCATAAGAGAGAGACAGAGAGGGCTGATCACAGCAGTGCATAGGGAGGTGGGTCTTGGACAGGGAAACACTCCCTGTCCTGACAGTTTCCTGTGTGATACTCAGGGTAAAGACGGAGTGCTCTGAAATAGGAAGTGTTTCTCTGAGAGGACAAGTGAGTCTGAACAGTGGTTACAGCTGCCTTCAAATCGCACATAAGATTTTTATTGTTGAATCAGACATTCCTGCTGTGATTGTTGACACTAGTCTTTTTAATTCAAGTAGCCTTTCTCTTTTTTTTTTTTTTTTGTCCCCTTCCTGCATTTAACTAGAAAGACCTGAAAATATAGCAACGCCAGCCTGGAAAACTGTGATCCCTGTACTGAGGATGTGGATTTGAGACTTCTCCCATTCACACCAGCAGCTCCCCCTCCTCTCCAACCACTCCTCCAGCTCCTTCGTGTTCTTCTTGATCTTAAATTCACATGATACCCTAATCTGAAAGATTACACTGTCAAACTAAGCAGGGCTGGCATGTTTTCCATGGCGCTCCAGACTGTTCTTTATTTAGAAGCCAAACCTTAAAGCCATGCTCTGACATCGTCCAGACAGTACTGGGTAGGGGTTGCCCCAGCAGAAAACCTATTGGTCACAGGCAGTAGCAGTTTTATTTATAGCCTGGGCAGACAACAATATATCAGCTTTAGCATCTGAAAGAAACCTTCAGCACCAGTACCTGCTGAGAGGATGCATGAGGAGGCAGCTGAGATGCCTGCAGTTGCTGGGGAAGGCAGCAAGGCAAGAAGCTGTGGAGGCTCAGCAGGCTCTGCCCAGTGGGCTGGCTGGGAAGCACCTCCCACCTCCCCAGCATGGACATGCACCCCAGCTGTGTCCCATGAGATGTTCAGGCACCCCGTGTGCATGCCAGCTCCAAGGATGTGAGCCTGGGTGCTGACCAGAAAGGAGCATCCTGTGCTCCAACAGGCCCCGGGGTCCATGCAAGCTGGGACCAGGACCAGGCACAGATTTTACTCTGTAGCTTAGAATAAACCCTAGAGATTTCAGAAGAACTATGATAAACTAAGTTTTGAGTGTGCCTGGGCACTGAATGTCCCTTTTTTTTCTGCAACATGCCATCTCTGCTTCCACGTGGTTTCAACAGAGACTACTTCAGAGTCTTAAAAATACAGAATTCACATGTGTGACCCAGTCAGTCTGCAGTCAACGGAAGAGTCCAAGCCACCACCAAAAAATTACACGATAGGAAAATACTTTGTTGTTGACAAACAGCTAAAGTCCAGGGCAGCCTTGGATGCTTTTATAAAACCACAGCTATCCCTCATCACATCAGCTGCACACCATGGGCAGGTGGTTCTCCTAAGCTCATCACACAGAATTCTTCCTGCCATCCACCACCTCAGAGCTTCAGCTTTGCTTTAGCTAGTAAGTTTTAAAGACCAGGATTTCAGTTTATTTCACTTTGCTGGCAGTGCTGACAGCCTGAAAACTTATGTATAAACCACAAAAAGGAAAGAGGCAGGAGAATGACAGACAAGGAATAAAATGGGCTAATAAATTCTGTTTTATTCTCATGGGTTGTCAGTTCCTACAGGTTTTGACACCTACAGAGTAATGTGAATATCTGACTGCTTGAAATTACATTATCATGCCACAGCCTGAACACATTCAATATATTGGCAGTAAGGGGAGGGCCACTTCTCTCTGCCCTTCCTCTATCAAGAGGACTAAAAGGTTCTGCATTTTCCCTCCCCAACACACTGCCAGTAAAACAGTTTTCATTTAAGGTGGTTAGAGCATAAAGCAACCAGGAAAAGGAAACAGGTCTACTCCTAGCAAGAAGTGTACTTATGAGGGTATTCAGTAAGGTTTTCTAGGGAAGGTTAACATGGGTTCATTAGACAAGACTTCAAAACAATTTTTCAATGTGAATACAATACTAAACATTTGAAAAAGTCAGAATTCTACTTCTAAATATATACACACATATATACAATTACATCATATGTTTAAAACAGACTACATGCTGGTCAATGCCCCATCTCTGCTATTTAGGTCATGTATAAACTAAATTTAAAAAAGCTTAATTTTAAAATTTATACTAACAGAAATGGAAATTGGAGGCATTCTTTTCTTCTGGATGATAAAACATTGCAGTTCTAAAAATCATTCTATTCCAACTTTGGACAAACAAAATCCCACTCCTACCAGCTTGATGCCAGTGCCAGCAATAGATGTCCAGAGCCTAAAGACAGATCACAGGTCAGCAGAAGAGCACCTGAAGAGCAGCACAAAGGAATTCCAGCCATTCCAGCCAGTAAGTCAGCTTCATCAGGGGCCCAACTTAAATGCCTCTATGCAAATGGATGTAGTATGGGGAATAAACAAGAGGAGCTAGAGATGTGCATGCACCTGCAGGACTACGATCTTATTGGAATCACAGAGACATCGTGGGATGGCTCCTATGACTGGACTGTTGGAATGGAAGGATACAGTCTCTTTAGGAAGGACAGGCAGGGGAGAAGTGGAGGGGGTGTCACCCTCTATGTCAATGACCAGCTGGAGTGCATGGAGCTCTGCCTGGGGATGGATGAAGAGCCAGCCAAGAGCTTATGGGTCAGGATTAAAGGGAAGGCAGGGAGAGGAGATGTTATAGTGGGGGTTCTGCTACAGGCCACCCGACCAGGAAGACCAAGTGGGTGAGGCCCCCTATAGACAGATAGGAGCAGCCTCATGTTCACAAGCCCTGGTCCTCGTGGGGGACTTCAACCACCCCAATATCTGTTGGAGGGACAACACAGCAGGGCATAAACAAACCTGGAGGTTCCTGGGATGCATTGATGATAACTTCCTTCTCCAAGTGATAGAGGAGCCAACGAGGAGAGGTGTTATGCTGGACCTTGTTCTCACCAATGACGAGGGGCTGGTGGGGAGTGTGAAGCTCAAGGGGAACCTTGGCTGCAGTGATCATGAAATGGTGGAGTTCAAGATCGTTAGGGCAGTGAGAAGGGTGCACAGCAAGCTTGCTGGACTTCAGGAGAGCAGACTTTGATCCCTTCAGGGATCTTTATCACATGCTTGGCAGAGTTACATGTGATAAAGACCTGGAGGGGAGAGGGGCCCAAGAAACCTGGTTAATATTCAAGGCTCATCTCCAGGCTCAGGAGCAATGCATCCCAACAAAGAGGGAGTCAGGTAAGAATGGCAGGAGACCTGCATGGATGAACAAGGCACTCCTGGACAAGCTCAAACACAAAAAAGAAGCCTATAGAGCGTGGAAGCAAGGACAGGTAGCCCAGAAGGAATACAGACACTGTCCAAGCAGCCAGGGTCAGGAAGGCCATAGCCCTGATAGAATTAAATTTGACCAGGGACATCAAAGGCAGCAAGAAGCAGCTTCCATAGGTTCGTTGGTGGTAAAAGGAAGACTAGGAAAAATGTGGGCTCTCTTCAGGAGGAAATGGGAGACCTGGTTACCCAGTACATGCTGAGGTACTTAACTTTTTTGCCTCAGTCTTCACTGTCAAGGGCCCCAGCCACACCACCCAAGACACAGAAGGCAAAGGTGGGGGCTGGGAGAATGAAGAACTGCCCACTGTAAGAGATCAGGTTCAAGACCACCTAAGGAACCTGAAGGCACATGAGTCCATGGGACCCGATAAGATGCATCCAGGGGTCCTGAGGGAACTGGTGGATGAAGTGACTAAGCCACTACCCATCATATTTGAGAAGTTGTGGCAGTCTGGTGAAGCTCCCACTGACTGGAAAAGGGAAAACATAACCCCATTTTTAAAAACGGAAAAAAGGAAGACCTGGGAAACTACAGGCCTGTCAGTCTCACCTCTGTGCCTGTCAAGATCATGGAGCGGAT
This sequence comes from Strix aluco, assembly GCF_031877795.1. Lineage (NCBI taxonomy): Eukaryota > Metazoa > Chordata > Aves > Strigiformes > Strigidae > Strix > Strix aluco. The sequence goes on along the minus strand of NC_133933.1, from coordinate 59,397,726 downwards.
CCTCCTGGAAATTATGCTAGGACACATGGAAAATAAGGAGGTGATTGTTGACAGCCAACATGGTTTGACTAAGGGCAAATTGTGCCTGACAAATTCGGTGTCCTTTTATGACAGGGTTACAGCATTGGTGGATAAGGGTAGAGCAACTGATGTCATCTACCTGGACTTGTGCAAAGCATTAGATGCTGTCCTGTATGATGTCCTTGTCTCTGAATTGAAGACACATGGATTTGGTGGATGGACCATTCAGTGGATAAGGAACTGGCAGGATGGTCACACTTAAAGAGTTGTGGTCAATGGCTTTATGTGTGGGTGGAGACCAGTGATGAGTGGCATTCTTCAGGGTCGGTATTGGGACCAGCACTGTTTAACATCTTTGTTGGTGACATGGACAGTGGGACTGAGTGCACCCTCAGCAGGTTTGCCAATGAGACCAAGCTGTGTGGTGCAGTTGACACACTGGAGGGAAGGGATGTGCCATCCAGAGGGACCTGGACAGGCTTGAGAGGTGGGTCCCTGCAAACCTCGTGAAGTTCAACAAGTGCAAGGTCCTGCATGTGGGTCGGGGTAATCCCAAGCACAAATACAGGCTGGGTGATGAGTGGATTGAGAGCAGCCCTGCGGAGAAGGACTTGGGAGTACTAGTGGATGGAAAACTGAGTCAGCAATGTGTGCTCGCAGCCCTGAAAGCCAGCCACATCCTGGGCTGCATCAAGAGAAGTGTGGCTAGCAGGTCGAGGGAGGTGATTCTCCTGCTCTACTCCGCTCTCAGGAGACCCCACCTGGAGTCCTGTGTCCAGCTCTGAGGCACACAACATAAGAAGGACACAGACCTGCTCGAGTGAGTCCAGAGGAGGGTCACAAAGATGATCAGGGGGCTGGAGCACCTCCCTTATGAAGACAGGCTGAGAGAGTTGGGGTTGTTCAGCCTGGAGAAGAGAAGGCTTAGGGGAGACCTTATAGCAGCCTCCCAGTACTTAAAGGCGGCTACAGGAAAGATGGGGAGGGACTCTTTATCAGGGAGTGTAGTGATAGGATGAGGGGTAAGGGTTTTAAACTGAAAGAGGGTAGATTTAGATTAGATGTAGGGAAGAAGTTCTTGAGGGTGGTGAGACACTGGAACAGGTTGCCCAGAGAAGTGGTGGCTGCCCCCTCCCTGGAAGTGTTCAAGGCCAGGCTGGACGGGGCTTTGAGCAACCTGGGCTAGTGGAAGGTGTCCCTGCCCATGGCAGGGGGGTTGGGACTAGATGATCTTTAAGGTCCCTTCCAACCCAAACCATTCTATGATTCTACAAGAATATCAGTCAATAATTAGTTTTACTTGATGACTGCTAAATCCTACTCTCCAGTTTCACAACGCACAAAATGTTGGACTATGCACTGAAGATAACATTCATATTACACACAGATTCTCTTGTTTCCATTCACCTGCAATGCTTACTTGCCAGCTAATTATCATTAAGTCATCACTTACTGGGAACCATTTAAGTGTTGTCTCCTTAGACGTGTCTTTCTGTTGCTTTCACATCAACAACATACATGAGAACCGAAAATGCGAATACTCAAATCAAGACTTACAAAAATTATCAAAACACCGGAAACTCATCCATACTGAAACTATTGTACATCAGAACCAAGAGACTTCTACCTTCTGGAAAGCATGCACTGAAAAAAAATGTTTAAACCCACTATCTTCAGGATTTTGACATCTTCTGTTTTGGAACCTTTACTATTTAGCAGTGCATAATGTAAAGTTGTGGATGCATTTAATACTTTAAATGTATTCATATCTTAGATTTTTAAGATAAATTTGAGAATAGTCATGACAGTGTTAACAATTAAGAGTTTCAGTGCCAGTTTGAAAATTACAAAAATTCATTTGATCGACAAAGCTGTAAGACAACAAAACCTTAGCCACTATGGCATAAACCCAAGAACACTCAATTGCTTTCAAGTCAAGATACAATACATTCAGCTGGAGATGTCTATAATGGTAACTATCTTATATAAATCACCTAGTAGCAGAATTAATTTGCAAGCATATAATTACAAAGTCTGCTTCTGAGTTACCCAGAGCAGTCACTAATTTCAGAAAATCAGTATGGGCTATATGGAACATCTACCGTATGCACAGGACCCTTTTCTGGGTACCCTTGAGGCTCTGGTTATGTACTTACCGGAGATTTTCTGATGAAGAGATCTTGTCTTGGTAACTAATAGCCCTTGAGAGCTACATATTTACTCTTTTTCAATCGGAGTAGAGTAGAATATTTCAGTTGGAAGGGACATACAATGACCATCTAGTCCAACTGCCTGACCAATTCAGGGCTGACCAAAAGTTAAAGCATGTTATTAAGGGCATTGTCCAAATGCCTCTTAATCACTGACAGGCTTTGGGCATCTACCACCTCTCTAGGAAGCCTGTTCCAGTGTTTGACCAGCCCCTCTGTAAAGAAATGTTTCCTAAAATGTTTCCTTTCTGAATACATATAAACTTCTCATATCTACAACAATGTCCAGCAAGGACTTTCACGGCTTAATTACATGTTATCCGAACCATCGCATCTTTCTGTTCTTTCCTGGTCTGGCAACTGCCCATTCCAGTTAGGATCTTCTAGTTCTTACACAGAAACAGCCCACAAGCAGTCATCTTTGATGCAACTTTTCCATGCCTCCTGCAAGTTTGTCTTCTCCTATCCTTTCCCTTGTTTACTTCTTCCTCATCTGAAGAGTCCTAATCTTTGTCATTCCTCATATGGAAACTATTCCATCCTTTCACCATTGCTCTTACCTATTTCTGAGTATTTTCCAGTTCTTCCAAACCCATTTTGGGAATGGGAGGTCAGAAATGCCAAATGAAGGAAGTCAAATGCAGTCACACTACAGATTTATATGCAGTGAGGTTCGCTGTTTTGTTCTCTATTACTTTTGATTTGCCTTTTTTTTTTTTTTGATTGCTATTGAGTACTGAGCTGATGGTATGGTAGAACCACCCACCACACACACAAGATTTTATTTCTGACTGGTAACAGCCCACTGAGAATCCATCGTTTTCTATGTGAAATAAGGATTAGCCCCACCCAAACCGCTTTCCCACCTTCACTGAAGTCAAGGCTGGCTTTAATCCCTGGGCTACACAAGAATGTTCCTTTCTGTTCTTGTTTCAATCTCCAAAAATACATCCCTGAAAATATAACATGGACATACCCTCTTCTGTTATACAGTTTATTTGGCTGTAGAAGGCCAGCATCAATACGTTAGACTCTTTGTTCTGCATTTGGGATTTTCCACTCTACAAACTATAGCTTCCTATAGAGAAGCTGGAGAAAACTAGTTCCCCAGGCTACCACAAAACAAAACCCAAAAAAGAACAGAAAAGAGAACATCAGGAGCTATCCTGTATTCATGCTCAGAAAGGCACAAATACCAAACCTGGCAAAATTGCCACAAAAATTAAGATTCATCATTCTTAATACAGCTAGGTCCTTAAATAAAAGAACATAAATTACTATAAATACAAATGTCTTAAATTATATACTGCTTATTGGTGGTGCTAAGACCCTGTAATAATGTTAAGTTTAAAGAAGATTGTGGGTACTTAGTGCTCGGGACTCTTTTGCTAATTGGCTTCTGTTTTCTCATGTAGTTTCTTAACATTTGCAACAACCAGAAATTTTCAGACCAGTACAATATTGCATGAAAAAATAACTCATGTTTTTACATTCTGAAGCAAAATATTGTGGTTATGCTGCATCTTGTCTCCACAAAAAGGAATGCAATACAGAATGGTATCATTAAAATAAAAGCATGGTATTAATAAAATCCAGATCTTTTTATCTTTGCTATTAATATAAGTATGTATTATGAACTACATGAAAGATTTTAGTGCTGCAATCTTAACCAATGGTATATTTCTAATTTACTATGTGCAATTGACTCAGACTAGTAAATGAAAACAGATTAGCAAGGCACATTTTCTTGCTCTCCTATAATTGCATAATGCTGCAAATGTTTGGAATGCAAACTCTGCAGGGGAACATTAAAAAATATTGGTTTGTAAATTAAAGTCACTGAAAAGTAAATGTCAGCCATGAAAACATTTCCTTTAATTTTACATTTTATAAATTGCTTAATCTGTCCCTCCTCCAGCTGAGGTCTGAATTATCATTAACTTTGTGGTTCAATAAACTATTAATACAAAATGGGAGAATCTAAGGGAAAGATGGTGCTTTAGAGCATACACAGCAGATGAAGAGTTACAAAAACCGGCCAGAAATTTTGCTGTGAAGAGTTAATGCAGTAAAAAGGAACAGCTGGAGACTATTAAAAGCACTCATTAGAGGGAAGAAGCAGCAAACTGTTCTAATTGGGTCAGCTGACAGGTGGCCGCGCTTCAGCCCTGCCCTCCTGGCAGTCCCATCCCAGCCGCAGAGATTGATGCTACTGTGTGATCCTCAAACCAGATCTACAGCTGCAAAGCTGTGCTGCAGCTCTGGACATGCTGTGGGACATCCAATGACCAATTGAAACCATCTCAGCACTGATATGTAACACAGGGAGCAAAAGCACTACTGTATGCATGGGGGTTAGGGAAAACACTGAGGGTGCATAAAATGTTTAGTCTCTCAACTACAGCTCAGAACCCAGTAACTGGAAAATGTATTTTTTTTAATTTATATAACTCCCTAATATCTGGTATGCACTGCACAGATGTAGGCAGATCATTTTAACCTCTGCATGCCTCAGATTTCCAATCTAAACAATGTTAACCAAGTTCACCAGGCCCTCCCAAAAAGTCCCAAGGTTCAATCAATGGACATGTGTAGCCCCTTGTGAGGTCCTCAGCAGAAAAATTCCATATAGAAATGAACCCTCTACTCCCCCTCCATCAAATGTGCAGGCAGGCAACTCTCCCACTGCCTTTTTCATACACAAACAGATGCATGAGAGTGCATGACAGTGACAGTCAGGAGGTGGAGGCATGGGTTCCATACCACGGTCTCTCTTGGAGGCCAGGTACCTAGCAGATTAAAAAGCTTCAAGAAACATATCTAATGTCATGAAGGAGAAAGCTCAATGTGTTACTACTAATGACAATTCATGATACAATTACCCTTGGTTAAATATTTCTGTTATCCAGAAAAAGACAGTAACTAAGACAGCTAGCTGCTGTCAGAAAACCAGTGCAATTGGTAACAGAATGTTTTTCATTGTATATAGAAATTTGGGACTATAAATAATAAAATTGATTAAATGTGTTTAGCAAATATTCTTATGTTAATGGAAAACAACGTAGTCATAAAAGAAAGTTCTCAAAATTCAGGAATACAAAAAAATTGTTCTATGGAGATTAACAGTTCAGGTTTTTCTATAATTTTGTTTGAACATTATGAAGTAATTTACACAACATTGGTTTAAATATTTAGCAAGAAAAGCCAATCTTTGACACAGGAGAGGTCCCTATTGTAAGAAATTTGACCTGAAAGTTCTCTGACATCCTTTGAATTTTACTTCCCTCCTTTGCAGTAACCCTTACACACTTTTTACAAATAGTTTAACATTTAGTTTAAAAGATAAAAAGACAGATGCTCCTTTATGGGATTACTTGCATGAGTAATCTTTAGCATAACTGAGGCTGAATATTGTTAGAATATTTTTATTTTTAGCTGAGAAAAGCATATTTATTTTCAGAGATGAAGTTGAAAAGCTATGCTGAGCCTGACAGAGATGCAGTGCAAACTTAACTGCCAATTATAACAAAAGCCTGAAACGTCCCACCTGGAGTAATGCATCCAGCTCTGAGGACGCCAACATAAGAAGGACATAGACCTACTCAAGCATGTCCAGAGGAGGCCATGAAGATGATCAGGGGGCTGGAGCATCTCCTCTATGAGGACAGGCTGAGAGAGTTGGGGTTGTTCAGCCTGGACAAGAGAAGGCTCAGGGGAGACCTTATAGCGGCCTTCCAGTACTTAAAGGGGGCTACAGGAAAGATGGGGAGGGACTCTTTATCAGGGAGTGTAGTGATAGGACGAGGGGTAAGGGTTTTAAACTGAAAGAGGGTAGATTTAGATTAGATGTAGGGAAGAAGTTCTTGAGGGTGGTGAGACACTGGAACAGGTTGCCCAGAGAAGTGGTGGCTGCCCCCTCCCTGGAAGTGTTCAAGGCCAGGCTGGACGGGGCTTTGAGCAACCTGGGCTAGTGGAAGGTGACCCTGCCCATGGCAGGGGGGTTGGGACTAGATGATTTTCAAGGTCCCTTCAAACTCAAACCATTCTATGATGATGATGAAGATGACAAGTTCTTAATTTATGGAATGATCTTTTGTATACAAAATCTCTCCTGACAAATTAGCTCAAAGATGTTTAGATCTTGTACTTGAGTGAGCTGAGCCTTGCTATTCATGAGCCTAACAGAGATCAGAACCGCATATAACCAGATTTCCTGCAATTCAGGCTATAATACACAGTCCATGCCGCTTCACACACTCATACAGCCTTAGCTGTCTTAGATCAAAGTTTTAGCAAGTATTAAGGAAAGATGAAAACCCTATACATACCTTTTATATTTGATGTCTCATGCTACAGTTGTAATAAATACCAGGTAATTACTAACAGATCTTCTATAAATGACAATTTTAACACAAAGCTTTCAAATATTTTTGGTAGATCCTCTCTTTATCAGGAGTGCTTCCTACCTTCTGCACTTTTAAGCCTTAAACTAAATCATCTGGTGCATGTTCTTCTTTTGCTTGGTACCAGCAGCACTGCTAGGGGGTTACTTGTTTTATTGAAGCATATTTACTCTAAGAACTCTCTGAAACACATTCACTACAATGGATTTAAATTAACTCTTGTGAATTTATCTCATCTTACAGGACCATAAGGTAAGGGTGACTCTCGCATGAGTGTGCCTGAAGCTCAACCTGAGGCACTCACCACCGTTTCAGACCATTACTTCTCTGCCATATTCCACGCTAATGTGTTGCCACTATTTATTTTGGGGAAGGTTGGAAGTGATCTCTTTAGGTGACTGACAGTAACTCACGCCAGCAGAGAAAGCACCGGGTCAGGGCAAGGAGCTGGCTGATCTGGGTGGAAAGTCTCACATTGCAGCAGCTGCTTCTGACGTATCCAACTTGTGAATAAAGGGCTTGTTTTCCATCCTGGCTTTCAATTAAATTTTGGTAAACACAGACATTTACCAAAACATTTAAAACAATTTATCTGACTCCTGAATGAATGGTTGTTTTCTCTGGAAAAGAGTCAAAGCCTGAAGCTCTATTCAGAGAAAATTTCAAATGATCAGTGAACAGTGGAAATTTCTGTCTCTGTTTCTGATCTGTGCAATGTCAGCAGTTTGGATTTTCAAAGTTTAAAAAACACAGTGCCCAAGGTACTACAAGACTTCAGGGTTGTTTTTTTTTCAACCTCCCTTTTTTTTTTTTTTTTTTTCCACAGATCAGAATTGAGGGGAGGGAACGCCTCCATTAAGGATATCACAACCCAACAGCCAAGCAGGAATTCATCAGACACAAAAACTGATCTTAAAATGCTTTTCTCCCCTTAAGAGCCCACTTCATAGAGCTGCTGAGCTCCCACACTTTCACACTGCAGTTTCTAAGAGAAAATGCACACTGCCCTCAGCTTTTCAAGGAAGAAGGCTAGTGTTGGCAGCTTTTGGCCAAGATGTCAGGATGGCCTGGAAAGGTTCCCAGTTGCCCACAACACCTCCCAAGAGATGGGAAGCCAGAACATCATGGCTGAGAAAAGCACAATTAGTTCCTAATACCCCAGTTTCAAAAGATGTATATCTTTCTGCAGGCAAACCTGTCTCTCCTGGTAAAACAGGAGTTACACTTACAGCTTCTCCAGTCCATTTTGCATGTCTGTAACTGCCATCAACACAAGCCTTCTCAGGCTTTTCAGCAATGAGCTCAACATTGTGGAGCAACTGGCAGTTTTGTATTTTCATAGCTGTTGATCTGAGGCGTGATGGAAGAAGGAAAGTAAAAACTTCTTGTATCCTTCCCCCGCTTTCAAGTGTCTGCTCAGTCAGGCACACCTCATCCCAGATGACTGTGATCAATATAGAAACTATTTAATATGCTAAATCTAAGCTTATTCTTCAAATAGTCCCCTGTAAAAGAAAATATCAATGGTTTATGGTGAGTTTTCAATTAAAAAAAAATGAGGCAAGAATTGCAAAAGGTATGAGGCCAGCAATCAGCCAAGCTATCAGTCCTGTGCTAAAGGGGTGCACTGGCTCATCATGCTCAGAGGTAAAACCAGCTGCTTACTTTCTTCACAGCTAGACTGGGCAATTGATTTAGCAGACTTCTAGAGCTACCACTTCACAAAATCCATTACCTGAGTTTTAAAATATATGCCAGCAGATTTCCTTGCACCACTGAGGAAAAGATTAAAATGCAGTCATGCAATATATTATGTGGTTGGATAACCGAAGTCTTAAAAATGCTTAACATGCGGAATGAGTGCCTTTTGTTAAAATTGATTTCACTGGCGGGTGGCCTATACGTTACTATGACAGGAGCAACTGCCCTCTTTGAGCAGTGCAAATGACAGCCAAAGTCTGCCAAGGAGGGTTGGAAGACAGATTCCAAAAACGTTTCCAGGATTCTAATGCTGAATTACCAACAGAGAAAATCAAAATGAAAAAGCAAAATTAGTTTTTATAAAGGATGCTGATGGTGCCTCAGACCAACAAACTGCCTTTTGAACAAAATGACTACTGAACTCAGATGGCCACTTTTTATTTCCCTTTCATTGTAGATTTTGTACTGATCTGTGCATGTGTACATATGTGCGTGTGCATATAAGTAATTAATTTCTTAAAGAACATTCCAACGCAAACAAAAATGCAAGGTCATTTCTATTAGCTTTTAAACCAACATAAACAATGGAAATTAGATCTATTCATTTCAGTTCTTCTTGAAGTAAAATTTCATTGGCCGTACATATCATCTTAAACTGCACAGTCAGTACTAAATTAATACCAGCTTTTAGAGTCAGTCAGTTGTGAGAGGTGTCAATCACTGCACGATCCACTTCAAATAAGAAGTGGAGGCACTGAGAGTGAAGTACAGACTGTACTGCTCATTTTAAACATTTTCAAAAATAAAACATGACAGCACTAACAAAATAATAATGTAGGAAAAAACCCACCCGCACTCATTTCTGCAACCCCTGTCCCATTCACAGACGGGGAAACAAAAGTCCATGCACACAGCATGCAAAGCCTTCCAACTCTGCACACCAGCAGGTCAAAACCTGCTCAGCTGATGCAGTGACCTCTTTGGTATCTCTACACATATAGCAAATAAGAAATCCTTTGCAACGTTATTGAAATGAGTTTTTATCAGTACAGCAGATATCATTAAAGTTTAAGGCTATACACAGCTACATCGATACCTTCTCCCACTTCAATTACTCATAATTTATAAGCTTATCTGTTCACAGGGCTTTGCATGACAAACAACAGTAGTAAAGTACAAAATAAATCAACACAGCCTTGTCATACAGAAAAAACCCCAGCCCTCCTTGGATCCATCTGACTTCAGCTAGGACTGAAATGTGTTGTGTGGCAGTCATTCAGAGCTGTGCTCTCTACGGCTCATCCACACCACATCTTGTACTCTACTGCCCCTCCACAACATCATCAAAACATCCTCTTTCTTTGTTCTCCAAAAGCCACAGTACTCTCTTGTTTCGATGTTACGTCTGGCCTGCAACATCTCATAACAGACCACCAAGCTGTCCTGTCACCTCTGTGTCATTGAACCCTCTGCAGGTTCAAGTGTGGCTGAAGTCTGAGTCCAATCAAACTAGATCTCCATTATGGAGAGGGTGAGAATTAATTCCACCCTTTTGTCTTCTTAGGGAGGTGTCAGTGTGCATGCAAAGAGACCAGCATCAAACTGACCACCTTCCTAGCTTCTGTGTTTCTCATTCAGCATTTGTAGAACACCTACTGCCATGGGAACTTGGTCTGTGACAAAGGCTGACAGGCATTATGACAGTTATTAAAACTAAAACTTACTATGAACAGCTTATCTGGCATTATTGGCACCTGCTTAATCTAAAAAAGGCAACAAAACCAAACCCAGAATTGAGATCAGAGCCTTGGCATAAAGAACACTATGCACAACTTACCAGCAAGAACATTAGAGGCTTGAACTCACTGAATTGCTCCGTTTCCCAATTTTCCTCTGAGGCTGCACAGTTACATACATAGTTTCAACCTAAAAATCTGTCTGAATATTCACAGTGATAAATATAGGCAGAATTATTACGCCTAACCACTATATAGTACAAATCCAACTCAGCAAAAGGACTGTAATTCAACAGTGGCAATCTGGGATTTACTGTCAGCTTATACAAGATCAGACTGGATCACTGAATTCTTCAGCAACACTCTACATACCAAAGCTGGCCAAACTAAGGACCAGGCAATACAAAGACAGAGGAAAAAACATAAGAGAGAAGATGCCTCGGTCTCCCACTTTTCAAGCATCCAGTTTGAACGTCAGCATTATGTAACGATGCTGGGAAATCAGTAATTGCCTTTTCTTTAAACATACCAGATATCTTTCCTCCTGCCTCATGCTGGGGGTACGGATCATGTGATTCTGTTCTCCTCTCCAGTCTCCAAAACGTCGAAAAAAATAATTGGATAAAAATCGATTGACAGGATCTCTAATAATATTGATGTACACTGGCTGGTCTCCTCCAAACCTGTGGGAAGAAAAATGAGTGAATCTCATCAGAAGGTTCCACACAGGCATAAATATCCATCCTTCATCTGAATATTTTCACGTTACTCTCTACAGAAGTTCAGAGTTTTTATAAGGTTAGGACTGAAACTGAAAAGTTTACAACTAGTTACCAAAACTCTGTAAAAGCATTTAAGATCTCTTTAGGGTGAATGGTAAATATGATATCAATTAAGCTACATATGCACTACATTTTCCTTTAAGACTATTTTTTCCACTGTGTCAATAGTTTTGCTTCTTGAATTTTCTCCTTGCTGTTTTCAGATGAAGAACCTTCTGCGGCTGAACCCGAGAATGAGCATTTCTTCTTCTCAACATGTTTCCCATCTGGGAAGTCATGTCAGAGCAGGCACTGCCTAACACTAACTGCTATAAAAGGCAGCCTTGGATCACCTTCACCTGTACAGTAAGTGCAAAGGGTTTTGCAACATTCAAGCTTATTTCAAAAGGCTTCCTTTGGAAGAACTCACAGATATGCATGGTATTTCCATCTTTATATTTGCTGGAACTTGTGCAGATCTTCCTCCCCTCACCCCCAGCCTGTGCCACTGGCTGGATTTGAGGTTATTTTGTGGTTATGCAACGTCTTATCCTTGTACTGCACTTTGAGACGACTCTTTAAAAAAAAGACAGTATGAAAATTCCTGCTTCAAAAAAGAAATTAAGTATCAATTTCAAGTCCATGCAAGTCCAAGGAAAAGGAAAGGGTAAAACCAGCTGTGACCAAGCTCTGTACAAAAGCAAAATGCAGCACAGGTACCTGCAATTTAGAGATGAGAAGATAAACCAGAGCTATGTCATCAGCTCGACTACCCTCTTGTACACCTCCTCCTGGTAGTTAATGACAAACTTCTTCAGTTTAATAGGTGGGATACAAAAAGAGAAAGGAGGAAAAGGGAGTTTGAGAAGGTCTGTGATTACACTGTATTTTTACAGTGTTAATACACTGACCGCATATTTTACATGAATACACAGCATCAGGAGAACAGGCCTAACTAGAAGTAAAAAAGGGAAGTTGCTTACACTCTCCCATGGTCAAAATTGAAGAAAGAACATTTATGCTATGGAACAGACTTATGGACTACAAATGCTCTGAGATGAAGAACAAAACAAAACCTCTTGGGATTGAGAAGTTCATAGGATAAGTTTAACTTGGAATTTGCCTGATCTAAGAACATGAATTATGTTTCTCCCTTCTGTTTCCCCAGTTTAGGAGAACAATTCTTACTTAAGCAGTAGCTTATGCTGTATTTTTGGGAGCTTGAGGACATAGCCATATTTAAGTATTTAAATGCTGTTCTGATGATTTTCTGAGTCAAAATTTATGTATTTTCTTTTAAAATGTAAAATATTAGATTAGAAGAGAGAAAACTGAAGACAGCCTTTAGATCAAAAAAACTCTCTCAGCTTCTCTTCATCTTTTGAGTCAGATGAATAATTGAATATGTATAATAAAAGATCAGGGCTCCTCATAAATATTAAAGAGTCAGCAAAATTGTTTAAAAACATGAATTCTAGTAAAAGACAAGAGAAAAATCCCATACAGTTTCAACTTGATTTTTATTCTGCATGATTCTCCAGATCACTAAATACAGTCTGCAAAGGCTTGTCTCATGAATAACTATGCATATCAGTAATTTCATTGACCTCAGTGTTGCAGGATCACTGCCATAATTTGAAATTACACAGACAGTATAAAACTTTAAAACAATCCAGTTAAGAAGGCAGATGCTCCTTGCTTCTTGATTAGTGCATAGCCCAGTTCGGACATGGGTGTGCAATTATCCTGAATTCAGTATCCTGAATTCTTCTCTGAGCTTGTCTTTGCTGCTTTGTGTCTTTATACAGAAATAAAACCTACACTCTGATAAAGCATTCCTGCAAATACCACAGGACAATGAGGGCATAAAGCTTTGACAATATTTATTCAAATAGAAAGCTTTTGGTGAATGCCATGGCTGGTAGCCATGAAAATCAAATTTTTCAAGTGAAATTGCTGGCAAGAATAGGTTGCACCTGAATTATTGAACACGTTTTCTTCTTTCTGCTTGATCAGTAATAACCTAAAGACAGAAGGGAGTGGAGAAGAACAAAGAAAAAGGGAAGCAATAAACACAGTAAGAAGCAATGACAGCAGCAAGTTGTATGAAGATAGAGACAAAAAGATGACAAGATTCAGAGAAGCATGAGAGCTGGGATATCCTCATCCAGGTGCTCCTCAGAAGAGAGAAAAATCAAAAGCGGGCAGTTATTAGTTGTCTAGATAGAAATATTCCACACATATTGTCCTTTCTGAAGTAAAAGGAAGGGCCAGATAGCATAACCAACACACCGAAATGTTAGAGCCCATCCTTTTGCTGGTAAGGTCATGTTCCTGAACACATGAACTCTAATTCAGTACCAACAGCTCTGAGAGAAGAGGCACATGCAAACTCATCTGTCCTGAGAGGACAGCTGAGATGGGAGGACACTCTTTCACAAAGATATACAGAGGAACTTCTCATTTCTGAAATGGTGACTGTGCCCCCCCAAAACACGGGACAGCTCAGATTTCTGATTTCCTGCACACTGTAACCAGCCTGGTATATGCCCAGCTGCAGTTGCTCCACCAGGCAACAAGCAGGGAATTTTTAGAAAAAAATAAGTCTGTTCTGGCTCTTATTCAAATCTGGATTTTTTTTTTTTTTAAACATAGTTTATAATATTTCAAATTCCAATCATTTGTTTCTATGGACCATACTGAGACTCTTTTATGGAAGCTAAGCAGCACTCACATGGCATAAAAAAATCCTGATGGTTAAAAAAAAATAAATCAATAACCTCAAGCTATTTAGAGGAAAAAAAAAAAAGGGTAAATCAATGCTCCATTTGTTCAAGTATGTTCTGCATATTTTTAGGTACCTATCAATCACAACATATTAAATATTACTTAGCTCTCCAGAATGAAACTTCTCAAATTAACAATACCCACATGAAAGTACTCTTGCAAACAATAACATATTTTGCCCTCATTATACATCATGTCACCTTATTTATACTCAAATACCTATTGTGAAAGATTCAAAAAGGGATACAATCATATTTTTCTAGGCCTGAGCAGAAGGCTTACCTTAGAGGAGTGGGATCAAGATTGGATTCTGCATGAGAAAGGTACCTGATCATCCTCATGCCCAGCAGCACATTTCTGCAACTGGGTAGAGAGGGTCAGGACACCATGACTGCAGTGCAGCACTGGAAATGTATGCACCAATTTCTGCAGTGCTCTTCCTGTACTTAACTTCTCCTGATTTATTTAGTATATACTATTAAATCCCATTAGTTTTAACTCCTCTGTTGTGACAGGTATATTTTTGGAGTCCTCATGAAAATAATGAGAATATCTGCAGGCTTCAATCAATGATACTTAGGTTCATTAGTAATATATCCCTCCATCCCTTTTTTAATAAAAGCAAAAAAAAAAAAAAAAAGAAAAAAGCCTGAGAAGTATGCCAGATATTGCAAGTCTGTCCCTTCAAAAAATGTCTCTGACGAATTCCAATTTTATTATTTACATGAGCAAAATCTTTGATCAAAACCATTTACTAACCTCTTATGAATTAAAAAAAAAAATTTAAAAATTAAACCAAATTGATTTGCTTGGTTTTAAAATGGAGGATCTCTTAGCTCCTAATATTTTTCACTTCACTTCAGGAGGCTGCTGCATTTCCATTCAGCACAAACTTCTTTGCACAAGCAGAAGCAGGCTTCTTAATCCCTGCAGGCAAACCACACTCCTCAAGGAAAAGAAGACTCTCAACCTCTTCTCTGTAAGAACTTTGGCTGCCTCTTACTCCTTTAAAGTAAAATGTCTCCTCTTAAAACAAATGAGTTGGTTGCTAGAAATTCAATATAACGGCAACAAACAAATACTGACAGTCACCTAATAGGGACAGGCATATCTGAGAAAGGAAGCACAATTTCCTTTTACAGCCTCATACAACTGAGAATCACACACCGAGAGCACAATTGCCCAGCAAGCTTTATTCATCAATTATGTTACAGCTCCATTACCTGCTCTGCAGCACAGCTTCATGGGAAGGTCAGGTAAAAGCACTAATGTACAATTTTCACCTTTTTAGGACTTAAATAAGATGCAGTTACATCAAAATCTATCTTCTGAAAAAGGTATCTTGAAATGAAAAGTTATTATGAAATCTTGTATTAGCGTGCAGTAGTGGCAAAGCAACCCAATTCAGCACACAAGGCACCAGGCACCTCTGGGATGCTTCAATGCCCGCCCCCCCCCCCCCCCCCAAAGGATGAGCTGCAAAGATTCCCAGAGGAGCAGGCTGAAGTACTACCTGCCTGGGACTACATGGTATCGCCAGCCTCCAAAATCACCAAGTTTATCTTCTTGCTTTTGTCTGTAGTGCCTCGCTTCCAGCTTTTGTGCCTTCACCCTACACTGTGGTCATGTTTTCAAGCTTTTCTTTGGAATTAGGATGGAAAAAAGGAAAGTGAGTTGAGATAAATCTTTTTGTTTTGAAACTGTGTCCTTGGCTGGTCTGGCCTTGAATGGGAGGTGCTTGTGGGGATCCAAAATGCCCAGTGGGTCAAGGTTAACAGTAAGATAGCGCAAACTGGCAACACTCCAGTCATTAATTACCCTTTCTGGAGCTGTGATTTCAATACTGGAAATTTCAGCTTCTGAAGTGATGTGTCTGGGTAATGTCATTGTAAAAATCACAACTGAGTCCTCTGGGAATTGCTTAGTAAACTGCCTCAGACCAGTGAATAGCTAAAAGACTACACTACAAAGTCTTATATTTCTCTATTTCACTATCCTATAAATCTCCCAGAATATTTGATGTATTTGTCAGTCTTTTACATTCATGCATGTTAAACAATGAGTGGTTTTTTTCCTATGCCTTTCATTATGCTGAGGATATCAAAGTAGTTTAATATATAAATTCATAATGAACAGCATCAACACTGATACAAACCCTGTCTGGGTCTATATAGCATCCCCAACTCAAGTAAAGGCAACACTTGAGAAGGAAGTATTAACTGAGCTTTCCTTTATGCAAAGTTACAGCTGGAAACAAGTAAGAGAGAAAACACTAATTCTCCACAAAACACAAACAGCAGCTATAGTCAAACTGCATTATTTAAAATCACTTAATCCAGATACATTGTATTCAAGACTTTCCCAAGATCTGGCTCAGGATCCCTCTGGACCTCTGATTAACATTTCATTATAATTCAGAGATGCAAATGTTGCACATTTGAACAGAAGAACTAATTACAAGTTATTATGATAAATTTCCATCAAATAGTAGAACAGCTGATACAGCTCTTTGAAAAGTATTAAATCAACAAATGCGGTGTGTAGAAAAGATACATCTTCAAAATTGGATGAGACCACAGATTGTCTGAGATAGTTACGTTCACATAAAATCTTGGAGCTCAACTTCTCAGGAAGGTTGTAATGCAAAGGATGTTGCAATGCCACTCGGCACTGAATACTCAACTTCTCGTATGAATACATTTATCAAGAGTATCATGGGTGATTCCATCTGTCCCGTGGAAATGGCTGTTGCAGAGATCTACTCAAGATAATGCTAGGAATGTCCATACGGAAACTAAAATACAGTAAATTGGGTACAATAAAAAAATCACTGTAATTTAGCAGTATATATCGTGTATACAATGTATAGAATATAAAAATCAGTTAACTGAAATTGAAAGCATGGCTGCTCTGTCTCAGATGTGAAATCCTACATAATCATCATCAAATAGACGGAGCTATGGACATCATCATGCTCAAGGCTTTGAAGCTACACAGTTTAACATGATAATCTGTGATTCGGAAGATAAGCGCAAAACTCCTGGTAACATTTTCAGATAACTAAGTCGCAAAAGGTGAGAATAATGAAGGGAGCGGTTTGCTGATAAAGAGCCACTTGAGCTACAGGGCAAGCAAGACATAAGCAAACATCATGCACTGTAATATGGCAAATACAACCCAAAGCATCTAGAACTAGAAGCAGAGGACACTCACAGGGAAGGCACAGTTTGTCCTTGCATGCCTCCACAGATTATCGGCAGCGTGTGAGACTTTACAGGCCAGAATAATCTTAGCTTCCCTTTTTCTGAGAAGCAGAAGCAGAGAGGAGCAAAGACCTGGCACAGCACTGATGTGACCACTAACAGAGTTCATTTTAAGCAAACCATGCACAACGTTCACTGCAGAGTCAGAAGAAGCATGAAAAAAAAAATTGCTTGCAATGGAAAAATGTCAAGAAACTGAAAACCTTCAGCTTGAAAAGAAAATGAGAAGGGAGAAAAATACAGAGAAGGCTGAGGGGTGACTGCACCGCAGTGTGTAAGAAATTACACATGAAAGCTTACATAGGGGAAAAATTTGATAAAAAGAGTCTATACACAGTGGACAAATGTACTCTGAGATGCAAGGAAAATGAGTCAACTGGATTTCTCAGAAAACTTAAGAGGAAAAACAACTCACAATTTACAATCTGAGAGAACAATTCAGTATTGTAAGAATTTACCAAAGGCAACATATTCTCCATTACTGGTGATTTTGAATTAAGACTTAAATTTTGTCCCTGAAAGATGAAGGTTTTAGGTTCAAACCTAAATAGTCTGTATCGTGCATTACACAAGGGCAAGAAAGACTAGAAATTACTTGGGACTGCCACAATTCACCTTTTTAGCTGAAGACAGGATCAGCTATGTAATAGCCACTACCAGCTCCAAAATCCTCAAGTACAACCAGTTCTGTTGCTTTGCTGTCCTTGTTGTTCAAGTGTTTTCCTAAGTATCTGATCTAGAACTCTGTTGATGCAATTTAAGACCACCACTTTGGCTATCATTACTCATAAAGAACTGTATCCCTTTATCTCTGCAGAATCTTTTTAATATAAAATTCAGGAGTGTTATCACAGTCCCCTCTTTCCTAGTCTTCTGTATTTTATCTTTCTCTGCCCTTTCAATCTTTCCTCACAGGTCAATTTTTTATATCTTTGATCATTCTCTTTTGGAGTAATCAACACATTTCTTAAATTAAGTTACTCCTGAACTGGTAATATAATCTACAGTGTGAGTGTGAGCACAGAAACCAAACATCAGTAAAAAAAAGGATAATTTAAGTGTTATGCTTGATCCCACCTTCAGTAACTAAATTTCAAGCAACCATCTCCATTCTGAGAATATCATATTACCAGCTGAATGAAAGCTAAAAAAAATCTATTACATGAAGAACAAGGGAAATAAATTTTAAATCAGCTTATCTTAAGATCTGTGGAAAAACTCACCATAGAGCAATGTTTTTTAAAAAACTAAACCTGAAAAAAACCCCTTTAGACCATAGAAAGGTCAAACTGCACATTAGATTTGTGCTTAGCCTTCCATCAAGTAATTTAAAAAACACCATTACACACATAATTTAAAAAATGTAGTATAAAAAAGGAAAAAAGATGTAGGAGTGATTACAGCACCATGTGGCCATTCATGAAATGTGTACTTTACAAGGCAGACCTCACATGATGGTAGAAAGTGTTTCATGATGTGTTAGCAAAAAGTATAGATTATAATGAACACACATAAAGACACAGTGTTAAGGCCATGCACATAAGTTTAGCTGACATTTCCCCACTTTTAAGAGTTTACCCAGCGGGTAATAATTTTTTTGTTACCTTATTTTTCGTGACATTTCCTAGGATTGTATGTTTCTTTTTTTTAAAGGCCAAAAAATCCACAACATGAAACTACTTTAGTAGATAATCTTAGGCTGCAATCATTGTTTCAAGATGTTGATTCAAGGAGGCGTTTAAAGAGCCCAGTCCCTCCCACTGCTGAGCTGTACAGAATCGGTGTGAGCTGACGGAATCACCGCTGTTCATACAAAATATACCCAAGTTTGCATTCAAAGGGTCATGGACATTCAGCACTTTGTTATGCCAGCTCCATGCACACCTTTGCACAGCACGCTATCTTCAAAAGCTAGTGGAGCACAGCTAAAACATGTAATAGGTATGTTCTGCAAAACATCTACACTCTGTGCGGCATTACTTGTTCAAGAGAAAGTGAGAAACAAGAATCCTCAAGTTATTAATAAATCTGAGTATTGTGACAAATATCCCATGACTCTGTTTTAAGTCAATGAAAAGAACATCACAGAGTCACCCTGGTTTTACCAATCTCTTACCAGTCTATTAAAAAAAAAAAAAGTGAAACGCTATTTCCAAATCAATGGACCAAAGACACATACATAGGTTAAGTTATGGCAAAGCAAGATATTTATTTGCCATAAAAAATTTTAAATGTATCATCCAACCCTTATAAACAATCAACAAGCTAGCATGCAGGGCTTTCAAATTCTCTGTCAGCACAGTGTGTTCCTCTGCTCTCAAACATGCAGTGTATTCACATAACATATAGTCAAATTAATTCTTCAAGATTTACCTCCTTTTTGTTTGTTGATTATGGACACATTTTACAGAGCGCAAGAACAGGGAATGCTGTAATGTCAAAGTACTGCGTTAAACTGCAATTTTTAGAGCTGCTTCTGCATGAGAAAAACCACAAAACTGATGAATAACAAAAAAAATCTTAACAATATTCAACAATTAGTTTTTGGCTTATCCAGACTGAATCTCTCTTTGTCTATCTCTGCCTTCATACAGCATGGGATTTACTGCTACCCATAATTCAGAATTGAAGTCAGAGCTGAAGGAAAGTGTCCGAACTGATCAACACTGCCTGCATGTGACACTGCCACTATAGCAGCCTGATTTATTGATTTTTACTAGTTGAGAGTTGGCCATTGTGTCTGTTTAAAAAAGTAATATTAAAAAAAATCCCCAATCAGTAATTCTGAGACAGATTGTCTACCAAAAAAGACTTTTTCAAGAAAAACAAGAACTTTACATATTAACTCTCCTAATGAATAACAGAAAACCAGAAATATTTCTTATGTTGATTCCAGGCAAGTACCTTCCCAAGCAGAAGACCGAACAGAACTTTCCCTCCTCCCCAAAACCTGTCCCCCCACACCCCTCATGCATCAAGCAAGAGGGACATGGCAGAGCTGGGGCTGGCATCCACGTAGGGCACAAGGAGGCGGCTGCTGGCTGCAGCCCAGCAGAAGATCCAGCAGCTGTTTTCCTTGGCTTTCTCTTCAGCAGATGTACCCGCATCAGCATGGTTGCCTCTAAGTCTTCTACTGACCTTCCAAATTTAGTTTGAAACTGCCCAACAGGTTCAGAATTTATTTAGGAATTAGGTGTGGAGGGAAATTAGAAAGACATGCAGAACAGCTGGAATTGATGCATGAGTCTTATTTCCTTAGAAAATTATGCTGAAAGGAAAGTGTCATCCCCTCCCTTTGAGCACATGTACACATATGCTAAACAGACACCGCAGATATTAAATTGCAGCTGAAAGGAAGAAGAGGGCAGCAGCCCAACAGCACAGAAAAGATGACTCCTCACATACTAATGCCGGGCAATAATTTATCCTGGCTTCGAACAAATAAGATATACTGAACCGAATTATAAGAACTAATTAAAATGCAAGATTAAATTGAGTCCATGCTTTATCTTTGCATCTCCTTACCACATCATAGGAAATTTTAAAGGACATCATTCCCCAGTGGCCTGTAACTACCTCAGAAAGTAAAGAATTCATGGCTCCAGTGAGACACAAAAAAGCCTGTTTTCTCTCTCTGGGTGGTCTTTTTAATGCTTCTCCCTCCTATGACTTTACCCTGACCTAATCAGCCAGCCTTTAAACAAGCAAAAGTCACTTACCAGTCACTGACAGAGGTATGTCTTTAAGTTTTTACACACTCCTCTGTAACATTCATTTACCCCGAGACAGGAGGGAGCAGTCAAGCTTCTTGCTCTGCCCAAAACAGGGTCTGTAAGTGCATGGTTGGAAGATAACAGTTCGGTGTCAGAGGGAAGAAAGCTGTCTTCCCACGTCCAAAATTGGACTTGTGCAATTCTCCCTATCCCTGACTCACCCTGACCCAAAACCGTGGCCTCACTGCCCCCTGTGCGTTCCTGCAAACGTTCTTTCTGCTTCTCTGAAAACTGTGACACTTGGAGCACAGACCAAGCATCCCGAGTAGCTGCCCAAAGACTGTTATAGCTACTTAATTGAGCAGAAGATTACTAAGAGGTCAAGTGGGGCTTTTCCACAAACTTGAAGCTTCTTCCTGCTTCATTTTTTCTCAGGCTAAATAAATAGTTGACAAGTGACATTTATAGTAAAGCATAGCAAACAACCTGCAGTTATCCTGAAATAGCTTTTTGTCTCTCTGCAGGTTACTCCAGTTCTTCACAGCTTCTGCACTCTTAACACTGTACTGCCTGGATCTACCAACAACACCTGTAATCTCAGCAAATGTATCAGCGTATAAATCTTTACCTGCTTAGAGTAGAGACATTCTTTAAATATCTGCTTCTGATTAACATTTTGGATGCTTTTCCTGGTAACATCAGTATATAAACTTCAATTCAGAAAGAGACAAAAAAAAATTATCAGCATTTTTATTAATTTAATGGCTTCCATGAGTCTTTTTAAATACATGCAGCATTGACTTTGAAGAGGAATTGGAATATGACAAAGATAAACGATAGCTGTCATTCTGGTCCTGCAACGTGCCCTTTTCAGGTACACATCCTTGTGTGGAGGCAAACCCCCTGAATTCCCGAGTTCTGCACATGTGGAGGTGGGTGCCCCTGCCCTGGGCACTGCAGACCACAGCACTGGTTATGACTGACAACTACTAGAGCTCCTTGGGCATGCAAGAAAAAAATTCTTTGTTTTTTCTTGTTTTTTTTTTTTTTTTGTTTTGTTTTGTTTTTTTAAACATAGGCCAACAGATCTGAGCATTTTGAAAGTACACATAAATATCAAAGGAGATTTTTTTTTTCTTTTTTAATTCAAAGAATATTCTACTTCATAACATCTACTGCAGTAGGACAGCAGCTAGTAATTTTGCATGCTTCATGTTGCTCATTTTTTTCCCCCTTGGTTAACACATTTAAGAATAAGGAATGAAGGCCATTTCTACAGAATGGGAAATTGCAGCCTGGTAAACTGACTAGGAAAGTAGGAAACACACTGGAAAAACAACTCACCCTGAAAGCCCAGGTTGCTCTGGTGCAACTATAGCTTTAGAAGGTATAAGCATGGCGACCGCAAAGAGGTTTTTTTTTCTACCATATACAGCATTAGTGAAGCTGATATAGGTCTAGAGTGCAGTTTTGATGCTTACGCTTAATAAAGACTACGGAATTACTGAAGAAGTTTGAGAAGAGTCACAGAGTTATTAAGTGAATGAGGAAAACACCCACTGGCAAGAGGTTTGAGAGTACCTGTGATCAAAAGGAAGAGTGAAAGGTGTTTGAAGATGGCAGCGGCAGATAGATGCATAGGGAGAAACATCAGGGAACAAAAAAAGCATTTTGGTCAATAAGGAGCAAAAGCCAGAGAAATTCACATGAGAAATTAGCCACAATAATTTGACAGTAAAGCTGACAGACAACTGGAACCAAGTACCCAAGGAAGTGGCAGAGGAGGTGTAACACAATGCCTTCAAACAGAGCCTGGATGGTTTCATGGAAGACTTCCGAGAAATATACTCTTTTTCCAATCAAGAGTAAGAAAGTCCGATGCTGGGATAGCCCCAAAAGCAACAGCTTGTGTGAAAGCATAAGCACCTAAACGTTTATCCGTGTATAAGAACATTTCCAAATAGGGTTATTAGAAGAAAGCTAGGTATGGTCAGTCCCCCATTTAGGATGAAATGAGCAGGACTACGATCACAGAGCCATAATGAAAAGCCTCACTCAGGAATCACAAGTAATGAAGAATTCAATAAACAGCACCACCTTCCCCAGAAGAAACAGTCCCAAAATAGACTGGATAGAGTAGCCACCCTTGCGAGGCACTGGATCATCTCCTGAAGCTAGCCCTAGTTGCACTGGAGAGACTGGGAACAGAAGCTGCAAACCACTAGGAATAAACGTTTTTCCTGTGACAAGTGCTATGTAAAAATTCACTCATACCAAAGAAGAGCAAGAAACTTAGTTTATCTTCTGTTTGAAACTACAATTAATTAGATTTATGTCTGCTAAAATTCATATAAGATTTGCTTTTATGCATCCTTTTAAGATTTATCTTTTTGTCTGCCTCTATGCACTACTTTGGATTGAGAAAAGATAGTACTGAACTAAAAGATGAAGATGTAGGAGAGTAAATGAGGATTAATTTACTCAGCTGATCCAGCAGGCACTCTTAAAACACTGTTCAAAAATGAGGGGGAAACAGCCCTGGCAAGCATTCAGGTCAGGATGAGATTTTCAAGATTTAGAACTTTGTTCAGCAAAACTAATGGTGTCTCAGAAACATGCATGTGCTCAAATTCACCACTGAAGGAAAAAATCTCTTCCACTAGAGATTTTTTCTGCAAAGAAGGTATAGACCCTTTTTTTTTTTTCAGTTGGAAACAATCATAAGTAAATGCCATGATGTTTTACTGAATAACAGAGAGCTTTAAGTGCTGACAGATTTATAGGCAGGTGCAGGGTGCAAAGGGGGGAAATCCAAGCGATGTCATTGCTGCCATTCACGTCAGTGATGTTAAACAAAAATCAAGTTTACTTTTCTTACTACTGTTTGGGAAGCTGAGAAGCACCAACAAGTGAAAGCAAAGCAGACTCCTATTTTGCATAACTGCTTACATTTTTCTCTGCTTCTCTAGTACCTTGGCGATATGCTCTAAAGAGCTTAACGCAATCCCTACAGATCTTGAAAGCACTAAAGCAGAGAAATGCAAGGTGAGTGGAAGAGACTCCTTTGTCCCAACAGTGAGCTTTGATCTTACCAAAAGAGTAGCAAAGAGAACATGCCTTCTATCTCTTACCTGTCTTCCAGGTCAATACACACACAGGAGGAAGGGGAATAAAGCATTTCTTATCCCTTCCTGCAAACAAAAGCTTGGTTTCAAAGGTATAAAATGCCAAACAAGAGAAGTGAGTTTGGTCACTGGACTATGGCCCAGAATGGCTGCCCCTGCAAAAATTCATGATTTCCAGTATTTAGAAAGCCTCATGCCTTTCCCAGGAAGAGGCAAGGGGTTTCACCAAAGTAGAGTTCTTCAGTCTTCAAGCTGAACTTCGAGCGTTTCACAGATCTGAAGCTGCCCATAGCCTGCAGCCAGGAGTCAGTTGTCTCCTGCCATCCCTGTGCATCCATCTTGCTCCCCACTGTGCCAGCTGCTCATGGCAAGCTGCTATCTAAGATCTTCAGCTGTCAGCTGGAAAACATCACATTGATACTTTGACCCTCATTCTTTTAGTTTCTGGGGTATTGCACAGCTTGTATGTTGAGTTGGCAGAAAAGCTGGGGCAAATGGGAAGAACCATATCCTTTAGACAATCTGAGTTCAGCTATCCACTAAAAACTAAAAAGCTTTCACAATACTGTAATATTTATAATGTGCATTTAAATCACATTCTTGAAATTTCGGCAAAATCAATACTTGACACTCTAGTTCCTAACGAAATTCAGTTAAAAAAAAAAATCACCCTAGAATTAAGGAACAGAGAAAATATTGAACATGCTTCTTCACTATTAGGTGTAACACTGTCAATAAATTTTGAAACTAAAGACTAAAACTCTCACAAATGTTACATTTATGAGAAAACACCAGGAAATGCTAAACCAAAAGTAAGCCACATTGATGCACTTCAGTGATGTCTCATTTAAAAGACTCATCATGCTTTTCACTAGTCTACAGCTACTAGTTAAACCAGGTGTCCTCTCAATAAAACGAAAAATACGCTTTTCAGGTTTGCAAGGAACAGCCAAAAAGGAAGCTGCAAATACTTTTATACATCTTATATAATTTTTATATATTTTCACAAATTTGTATTGGAAGAGAAATGTACACCTATTTAATCTTCTCTACAGAAGAAATGTGTTATTTATGTGGCAAGGATGTATGTATAGAAAATGGGATCTTGGGAAAAGCAAGAAGCAACGATGTTCATCTTTTTCTCATGTAGTTGCATACCATCTCTGAAAAATCAGTTTAATCAAGAAGCATCCTTCGACCCTCAGGTGTGGCTGCTTGTTTGATCTTCCATTTCAGCAGAGAGATCATTTACCAAAGATGTGAAGTCCTATTCTAATGAGTTTTATTCTTTAAAGGTAATACATTAGAAACAGAACTCTCATGGAATCAGAATAGGCAATGCAGAAGATTGGAATTTTGTTTAAACTCCTCTTGTTTTCATGTAACAAAATCATGCCCAAAGTTAAGGTATAGATCAAGTTGCTCAAAATATTTTATTTTCTTAAAAAATAAAACAAAGCAACAACCCCATCAACCAACATTACAATTTCTTACTACACTGTCTACCCACACCTGAAGCCATATATTCAAAGGACATGCACTGACATTACCATGTATCCAAAATGCTGGGAAGCTAGGCAAGCTCTTGCAAAGACCTGTAGAAAATTCCAATTTCTACAGAAATTTTTTTATCTAAATGTGAGAAGTCCAACCTAGTGGCACAGATGGCACAGTTCCTGAATATAATTTCCAAATTAAGTTTACAGCCTGGGTAATAACCATCTGCAGTCAGCTTTAACCTCTGTGTCCTGGCTAAATGCTAACTGGCATCACTCATTCGCATCCTTCCAAAAATTCCTCAGAGGTTTGATCCAAATTCAATTTTCTTCACATTCCATGCTATAAAAGTCTCTAGAGCCTTGGTGCATACTTTTAAATAGCTGCCAGAAGGGACTACACTCCCATGTTACAGAGCATAATCCGTTGGCACAGTTTATGAATACTTCCATATCCTCTGGAACAGGGACTATTTTGTCAGAACAGAATTAAATTGGTTAAATTGGTGAAGAGTCATCCCAGGTACAAAACTGATGAACTCAGTGGAGTTTTCAGTCTCGTATTAGCATCTGACTACAGAAATGAAACATTCACAACAGCATGCTGCCACTTTTAAAACACAAGTGCACAGTTTAAATACCCAAGTTACGATTTCATGCATGTTGGCAGGAAATGTTGTAAACAAAGATCATCTTGGAGGCAAAGGCATGCAATAGCATCCTGGCTTTTCACAAACATACTATACATAACTACTCTGTAGCAAAGAGTGCAGGAAAAGAAGACCCAGTTTCTGAATGTGACTTGCAGTGCCAGAAAGGAGGAAAAAAAAGTACATTGTATTGTTTATATGTAAAAGAGGAGGGAAAATGTTTATGTATTACAATTAATAGAAATCAATGAGAAAGACTTTTGACTGAAAAAATGCCTTACCTTGAGAAGTTGAGGAAATGAACATGTCTAGTGAATAAATAGGGCTGCTCAGCAGTGCTTACGTTTTTAATCAATTCCATCTAAAAAGAATTAACAAATCAAATTTTCCATGTTACGTCAATGCACATTTTGGGACAAATATAACTCTCAAACAACATATGATGATGTAATTTTCAAGTCTGAATTACTCAGTAACTCCTTCTCCACCATCCCTCCCAAACACTGTCATCAAGATAGCACGACTACTATTTCATGTCTAAGCAAGAAAGGTTAAGCTGCAGACACCATCCCACTATCATGGAGCTTATGTACTTCCAAAAGTGGGTATCAGTTTAAGGAAAGGCATAAACTAAGGAAAAATCTAAACCCTGCCTAAATCTGTGCTAGGGCTTTGCAAGTGGAAGCTACCCTCTGAAGACACTGGTTCTATTCACCAGAATGCCAAAACGTAAAATGTCTGAATCTGTAACAGAAAGGGCTACCTGAGCCCATTTTATTGTTATATGACCATTCTCATATAACAATAACATTTGTCAGCATTGCCAAAACACTGATTGATTTGCCTGTTTACATACAGAAATCAGTGCTTGCCATTCCTTTTACTATTACAACAAATTGAAAGTACAAATTAAATGGGCACTTCTAGACAGATGATGCTAAGTTCTAGTTCAGGCACATTCACATAATTTTTTTCTTTTAAATAAATTATTTAAATTTTCAGATTATTAAAATGGAATCATGTAAACAGCATATATTGAAGACTGTGCACCATGGATATGAATATCTATGTTGTGTAAGCTGAGCTCTAGCTATGATCTAGAGGAAACTGAAAGTGTCTAGTGGAGCATCATGCTACAGACTTGAGATGCCCTGTCTAATTTTGCTTCCATACTATTAATCTCCTAAGAATTATTTTCAGATTTTCTGTTCCATGATCAAATGCAGGCTATATTATGGACACTGAACACAAATGCATTTGAAATGATAGGCTTATCAATTTTACAAACTGGGTAGTAGAAAGTCATACAGAAAGCGACAGAAATTCATAAACTGGAAAAAAAAAAAAGAGATCAAAGAAGGTGAACCAAACATTCTGGTTTGACTCATATCAATTAATGTACTAAATTTAAACACCATTAAGGACACATTAATTAAAAAGAAATCTATTTCTTAAAACTTGAATGCTATGCCTTACATAGACAAAGCAAGGAAAAACATAGGGTCCAGTCTGTTATGTGGTCAAGATAAACTGACTGGCATGTGATGAGTTACTGCACTAAAAGCCTGAAGAGCATAGTAGAAAATAATGTCCATAACATAACAAATATTAAACTACATTTAAGGACAGCAATTGTCAATTTTTTTTCCTTCTATTTCCCAGTTTCAATGTGTCACATTTTACTGCTTCTCATCCATCTTTCATTCTCCATTTTTTCCTAGGACACATAACCTGCCTTCTTTCAGACAACACAAACTATAGCCATTTAACTTCTAGGACTGAATAAAAAAGTACACACACTAATATGCTTTTCCATACTTTTCCTCTGCCTTTAACAATTTTATACACGTACATGTACAATGAGCACTGAAGCAAACAGTTCAGTTTGTCCATCTTCTCAGGATGGGCCTTTTCCTGTCAAACTAGTTTGAGTAGATGAAGGCATATTAGGTATAAACCTTATATATCAAGACATATTAGGTCTGAGAAAGTATATTGAGGTATATTAGTAAATCAAGGTATATTAGGTCTGAGAAAGGCTGTAAACCCAAGGTAATGAAACATAAAGAAAAGACCACCAAAAGAAAGACAATATGAGAGGAAAAGAGAAACAAGAGAAAACAGAGAGAAGATGGGTGATTTTTTTTTTTTTCTTAAAAAAAAAGAAGCAGGAAGCCAATAGCCCCGCTGCTTTAGTCAGTCATATCTGGACTCCGGACTGTTTGATTCAAGTACAAACAGGTCTTTATACAGCTCCTTCAGCACAATATAAATGCTATAAGCAAGAAATTCACGAACCTGAAGAGCAGAGCTTGCCCAGACCAGAATTAGAAAGCCCAGGAAACTTTGCAATAATTGGCATGAAGTAATTGAGTATTGTTTGTTGATGCTCTGAAGAGACAAAGGCTTTCCTAGCGAACCAAATAGACTGATATTTCTTTAGGACTGGTAACTCTCTCTGCCAAAAATTATATTCATTCACCTTGCAGAATGAAACAATAGGAGACTCTAGCAGCTGGGTATCAGATGTCTCAATTGGCTTCTTTTTTTGTTTTTACCCAGACAAGTTACAAGAGAAGTGAATTTCTCCAAACTGTATGAAGCTTTATGTTATATTGGCATTTTACCTGTGTTATTCTATCTGCATGAATGAAGGAAAGATGTCAGAAGGAAGTTACTGATACAGGATAAAAGCTCTGTTCATGCCACTAAGGTCACCACTGTAATTCCATCTTGGAATACATGAAAAACCACCATTACAGTATGAATGGAGATGTAAAGATAGTGTACCCACACAAAGTAATCCCATGCGGTTTAAAAAGACAGGGATCTTTTATATAAATACCTCTAGATAAACATGTGTGTGTGGGGGTATATGTGAGTGTTACAAAGTACCACACAAGCCTCCTCCCTTGCCCCTCAGCTCTTCCTGGGGCTGGTACCAATTTGCTAGCACCAGGCAGATTCACATTATACCACCACCATGTTTCCCATTGCACTTCACCTGATGTCAGTGTCAGGCTCATGTCACCCTGCTGCCGGACTAGCCCAGGCACTTCTGCCTCAGGAGCAAAGGGAGTCTGGAAAGATGCACAGAGAACAGGACAGCATCTGGCTCCTGGCTTTTTAAAAATCTTTTGCTACCAAACTCTATCTCTTGAGCTATGATAATATCTTACTCCAAAGCAGACACAGAATTTTGTTTTGACTTAAAGTACCTTCATATTTAGACACTTAATGATCAACTGGACTTGTAAGCAGATGTGGATAAAGCTACAATGTGCATATGAACAAACAAGCAAAAACCATTCTTTTAAAAACACTGCCAAAATGGTAAGCAAGGCTCAACAGAAACACCACACAGATGTCAGGAGGGAAAAATAAATAACTGTAATGGCTCACAGCCACACGCAAATTGTGGCCATATTTCCCAAGTGCCTCTCTCTCTCTGATCCCACTGTGCCTAACTGATTCCAGTCTAACAAGACAAATGTATTGCTTAGGAATACCTAGTGATCCACCACTCCTTTTAAGATGCTATTAAAGAAAAAAAAAAAGAAAAGAAAAGAAAAACCCTTTGAATATCTCCCAGAAAAGTAAGGTCTCTAGTGTTGTGGGTTTTTTTGCTTGGTTTTGTTTGTTTGGTTTTTTTGTGGGTTGGTTTGTTTGTTTTTTTAACAAGATGATTAGTGTAGAGGACCCACAGAGAGGAAGAGTGAGCAAAAGATGACAGCTGAGGAAAGCAAGTACCTTTGGATGGAACGAGTGATGAATGAGAGAGATACATACAAGCGCACAGATGATCTAGGATATGGTCTTAAACCAACCCAAGCTTGAAAAGAGATGCAAAAGGCAGAAGGAGCAGAAGATAAGCTACCCTGGCAAACACCGTTAAGGGAAAGGTGAACCAGACACATCCATGTTTGGAGGGAGAAGCTATAAAAATACCCAGAGAAAGCCTGAAAGGAGCACGAGCCTGCTACGGTAAGTGCCCATAAAGAGCCATTCCTCTTTTGCTGCTGTCCCGAGCTCTCCTGCAGGAGTTAGGCTGTTTCAGTGAAACAGTGTTGAAACAGTTAGTAATTTGCTTTTGAAACTAAATTGCACCAGAGAGTTAATGCTGCTAAACAAGGATCCAGGGAGAGGGAAATGCCAGAACACAAAGAACACGTGGGGAACCCTGTGCCTCCCAGCTCACCTCCACCAGTGGAGCCCATGGCACGGCCAGTCACAGCCCAGACACATCAACTTGACTGCTGGGCACAAGTGAACTGAAAGCACCGGGTGTGCTGTGCACCCTGAGAAAAGGTGGGCATGCACACCACATGGCAGGAGTCTGCAGAGATTTGAAATCACAGCAAGCAGTTGCAAAGACCTCTGTGGTGTGGTCAACGTGTATTTGCTGTCATTCCACCCCCCCCCCCCCTCAAACACCAATTAGTTGTAAGGAACAGAGTCTTTAGCCTAAATATTGATTTTCTCCCTAGCATCTTTCTACCACTGTGACTCCTTGCTTAAGCCTTAATCTAAATTTTCCTCCAAAATTCATTTTCTGCACTGACTTTTAAACAGGACCTTTAAAGAAGACCAGATCTGCAGAGGCAATCCTGTAAACCACAAGCTATCTCTAAATCTTAAAGCTCACCTGAGCAAGAACACCAAGAGGAATACTCCAAGGGGAAAGGTTTTTTCCTTAGTCTACTGTCCTACACTACCACTGTAGGGTGTTAGCTGGCTATACTGAAAAAATCAAACTGTAATGGCTCAGCATCATCTATGCATTTGTACTCAGCTGTTGCTGCATTGTAAATAACAATCCAGCAGATGGCACAGTGAAATGACGCCGAGAGAGACTGGATGGGGCCCTCCCAGGAAGGGGGGAAACGTGGAGGATGGCTTTGCTCCAGCCACAGCATTGTTCCTGAACAAAAACTCAACTCAGGCTTGTGAGAGAGGACACCTTCTTTCCCTCTTCTGGAAACGGCCAGCCCCCCGCACTGACTGCTCAGAGCAGTCCCATTTGGTTGGAGATTTGCAATAGGTAAATTCTACTCGGAACAAGAAATAATCAGATAATAATTCCACTCAGACAACAGCTAAAGCGTTACTATTTTTTTTTTTAAGCTGCTGTATTTCACTGGGAGAATTTGAGGCCAAAATGTGTAAAAATGGTGAGGCAACTGGGATTTTGAAAGTGAGGTCAGCTGGGTCACACTATGGTCTCCACTAACACTGATACAAATAGGACAAAAAAAAAAAATCTCTGTATCTGTCTTTCTTGTGAGTTCTTTACCTTCTTCTACTGTTTTCAGTCTCTACTGAAGGCATGTAGGGTCCAGGAGGTGCAAGTATCTACAGGTATTCGGTATATCACTTTCATCTTGGTATTCATTTCCATAAACAACTCACAGGAATGAGACTAGATCTTCATTTTCAGCTCTCAAAAATTTGGAAAGATTTCAAGAATTTCTTCGGCTTCCCAAGCTGCTATCACCACTCTGTCTTTAAAACCATTTAAGAAAAATTAGTGATGGAATTTTAGTGTGTTAAACTGAAATTATATATAAAGCTGGCTGCACAGCCATAAAGATGGGTGGTAAAAGGAACTGATACAAGGATAAACTATCAATTGCTCCCATATGTGATTGGTATTTGTATATCTAAAAACATACTAATTTCTCTGAATGCAAAGAAAAGGAGGTGGCAGGGGAAGTCAGGGAAGGGGAAGAATTAATTTTGCAACAGCTCGTGTGTCATTTTAAAGCCACATCAATCAGATTGACTTTGTATACATGAATATTACATATTATTTTCTGTATTTAATTTACTTGGAAATATTATAGCAAATGGTAATATTAACTCATCTGTTTCCAGAAATCACTCTCTTATGCCCATAGATGTTCAAGGGCTGCACTTCTAATTGCTTTCAGGCACACATAATTTGGGAGAAATTCTTACCATGAAGAAGGAGAAAAGGCAATGAGAATATTTATGTGCAATCCCCACAGTCATTAAGAACACCTACGTGCTTAACTTTATTTAACAACAGCAAACTGCATAAATTAAACATTCACAGAAAAGTCTTGGCTGGATCAGGGCCTTAACCAAACAGAGGACAGACAAATAACAGAAAGAAGAGAGACATATCATCTCGAGCAAGAAGTCCATGCTCATGCTGAGAGCCTGCAGCCCAGCTCTCTTCTGTTGTTGTAATGCCTGGAACCTGAGACCATCCATTCCCTTAATTTCCTCTTGTGTACACCACATTAAAGGTGGGAGAAATAATTTATTTTTTCATATTCTGCTCATAAAAAATGAGAAGACAACTAAAAATACCCTGCACAACAGAACAGTTACTGTCTTCAGGCATGTTTCCTGGCGATCAAAGGCGCTTTTCAGCAAAAGTACTCATTAAATTATGAGCCTATTGTAACTATGTAAATAAGCCATAAATTAAAATAAAGAGACTCAAGTTATAGTAATGCAATCTATAGAGTAAATCATCAGCTCTGTAGCAATACATCCAGCACCATCTGTGTTCCAGCACACTTGCTGTCTAACAGCTTCTGGAGTGCAAAAAAGTAATGCAGATATTAATCCTCTGTCAGTGTATTGGTTGCATCAAAAAGTAAGTCTGGGCCTCTCTGGAATCTCCACATGCTGGACTAAAGCACAGAAGACTGCTGAGATGTGATCTTGTATCATGTTTAATAAAGAACAATCCACCTACCAGAAAAAGGCAGAACAGAACTGAAATGAAGTAGCTGATGAGGGTGAAAGCTGGTGATTATTAATACCTGAAAGGCTTCTAGGTTTTATGATGCATCTCCCAATCAGCAGTGAAACTTGATGGAGGACATAGTCAAAACAAAACCCAAACAACCCGAAACACAAAAGCAGTCATACCCACAGAAAACCGCTATCCCATATCCTACAATTAGTCAAAAAAACAGGCAGGATCTGTAACATAGGATAGTTTGACCACGACCTGATGGGATGATTTTGCGAACTCCCCAGGCTCCGTGGTGCTGCCAGTAGGATACAGAGAGATATTGCAGTAGCTGCAGCCCGGGGCCCTGCCCCTTCCCTCAGCCACAGGCAGGGGCAGTGGGGGGCCACTGGCCTCCCCCATAGCCTTTCACTGAGATGTTACATCCAGCTGTGCACAGAAATCTTTGGGCTGGCGAGGCAGCCCTGGCCAGCTGGTCCCCACCTCGTGCTAAACTTGAGGACTGTGTGGGGTTAGATGAGCCAGCTGCCGGTGGGACCCCAATGGCCACCTTGGAAGGGAGGAAGGTGTGACCTGCAGGAGCAATATCTGCTCCCAAATTTCCATTTGAAATGAACTGCTGTATCTAAAATAACAAACTTACACTCATGAACAAGCTACAAATAAATCACCCCCAATCACAGCACAATGCCACTGGCAGGCCCACATCTGTATTTTGATCATCTCATACATCCTTTTGTGGTTTGCAGGCTGCTGTTCCTGGGAGTGACGCAGGCAGTTGTTGTGGCATTTACCTGATCAGCAGATCAAAATAGCACCTGTGGTCAATGTGTATAACAGTCATGTGTACAGCATCTGACTACATCCACACACTTTGGAGTCTGAGGTTTTTTTTCTATTACTTTCATCAATACCTACTGATGGCAGTGATACTCACAGAGGGCACATGGTTACCCTAAATACAGGGGAATTTAAATAACTGGATCTTTTGTGGAATCAAAGCTGTAAAAATAATGCCCTCTACAACTTTACGGGAACATGAAAAAGGGTATCTGGGTAAAGAGATTTCATGTGGTATTTTTGTTTCTTTTAGTGAAGTTTGTGCAATAACATGAAAAAGGCAGATCACAGAATTATAGAATACCAGGCTGGAAGGGACCTCAAGGATCATCTGGTCCAACGTTCCTTGGCAAAAGCACAGTCTAGACAAGATGGCCAGCACCCTGTCCAGCTGAATCTTAAAAGAGTGCAATGTTGGGGAATCCACCACTTCCCTGGGGAGATTATTTCATTGACTGATTGTTCTCATTGTGAAAAATTCTCCACTTGTGTCCAATCATAATCTCCTCAGGAGTAACTTGTACCCACTACACCTTATCTTTTCCATCTGATTCCTTGTAAAAAGGTGGTCTCCATCTTCTCTGTAGCCACCCTTTAAATACTGGAACATTGTGATAAGGTCTCCTCTAAGCCTTCTCTTCTGTGCTGCTCTTCTGGATTATGTTTTCCAACATGCAAGATCTTACACTTGTCTGTGTTGAATTTCATAAGGTACTTGTTAGGCCACTCTTCCAGTCAATCCGGGTCTTCCCTCAGGGTGGCTTTCCTTTCCAAAGTGTTCACTTCCCCACTCAGTTTGGTATCATCAGTGAACTTCATCAGGGTACATTTGATCCCATCATCCAGATCACTTACAAAGATATTAAACAGTGTTGGGCCCAATATTGATCCTTGGGGGACCCCACTTGTTGACAGACTACTAGTTTGAAAAGGAGCTATTTACCACCACCTTCTGGGTGGACCTGTCAGCCAGTTCCCCACCCACAGCACAGATCACTTGTCTAGACCACAAGTCCATCAAGTGATGCTTCCAACAAACGTCTGGGTCATTGAAGTCATCCATAAGAACCAGGTTCTGTTGACCTGAAGCTTAAGTGATGCAAATATTGCTTTGTTGGCCTTATCATCTTAGTTTGGAGGTCAGTAGCAGATGTTTACTGTAAGATCCCCCTTGGAGACAACCCCTCTGACCTTGACCCAGAGACATTCAATAGGGCTTCCACAATCACAGATGAGCAAGAGGCTGAGACAGGATCAAGGGAGTGTCAGATTACAGCAACATGGGTTAGCATGACCCTGGGAAACAACTTTCTGAAGCAAGTGATTACCAGAAGTGAATTAAGAAAAAAACCAAACCTTGTTGGCTATTATTTGCTCCCGCTCTGCTTAAAGAGACCCAAGCTAGGTCTGAATAAGCTGTCTCACTTATATGATAAATGGTTGTGCCCTGCAGATACATTAAGACAGGTCCCAGAAGCTGTTAGCACCTAACTTCACCTGTACTAACCCTTCTTGCCTCTCTGTCGGACTAACTGCTGTGCTGACTAAATTCAAGAGCTGGCTCACTGGAAGTTAGTTTTTTCTGGTTAGCTTCCACATCGTGTTGCTCTTGGCCCTACCATCCATTTCTCCTATTAACTGAAGCCACTTACAGAACAGATTCTGGCTGATTACTCAGGTCAAAGTAGCAGTACACCTTTTCAATATGATTTCTGCTAGTATATACCTTTGCTTCTCAGTTTCACAAACATAATAAGAAAACAGGATCTAAGATAAACAGGAGTAACTTACCTGTTCATTTTTGGTCAGTCTTGTTTTGTTATGGATGTCAGATGTAACCAGGTTGAATCCATGTTTCTCTGATAAAATTCTCAAAAGCAAAACCACAGTTCGACTCCCACACTTTCCAACTCTGTTGTAGACCACCTGGCTGGGGAAAGGAAGTACCTAAAAAAGATTGAAAAAAAAAAAAATGGAGTCAGTATATTCATATTTTTGTTTCTCTGTACCTCTGAATCACAGCATGTTTTGACCGTAAACCAACAGATATGTACAGGAGAATTTCTAGGACCTTGCCCAGGTCAGAAGTATTCACTTCCACCAGCAAGGTAGAAGCTCTTTAAAATAGAATCACATGGCTCAGGAGGTGGCAAGCTGAGATTTTCCCCTCGTGATCCAGTTTAACGTAACAGTGCAGACTGGTTGCTACTCCAGAAGGACTAAGCCACTGCTTGACGTTTTTTAGTGAAGATGATGATGAGCTTAAGCTTGCTGCTTGCAACCTCAGTGCAAACAATCAGTTTTAGTTGACTGCCTCCCACAAAAAGAATGAAGAGTGCATTTGCACTACAGTTTAGCAATTCAAAATGAAGTTGACATAATGCAAGAGGAATGCTAGAACTGCAAAACTTCAGCTTAAAAAGAAGAAAACCCCAACCAACCACCAGTTGTATAGAGATAAAATTAATCAACTGTTTCAATTTCAAATATAAACATGAATCTTCCAAAGGGACTCAGAGAACAACTCATGCCACTGGCTAGGCAGGTACTTGTGGAATAAACACTGCTAGAGGCCACAGGTGGCCTGGAGGCCAACTGGCACAGTCTGCTCACATCTGTACAAGTAACCTTTACTAAACTTCAAACCAGAACAGCTACATCCCACCTACCCACCAGGAATGGTCTCCAGCCCATGCTAACTCTTGCACCATGCTCTCTTATCTGGGAAACCAGAACAAGTGAGTAGTAATTCACTGTCTTGAAGTACATTGGATGCAGCCTTGTTTTGTTACTGGATGATGTCCATGGGCTATTCTTTCAGTAAAAGACATTCTGGAGTCACACCATCACACTAGATGAGTATTTGGTGTATAGCGTATAACAGCAGCATCTGACAATATAGGCCAAGAGGCATCTGTTTTCAAGCCTTTTAGACTGGCTAACATAGTTGGGCACTCACAGTTTCATCCACAGCAGTGCATACATGGGACACATATAGAAAGCTCATTTTTTTATTACAATGATGGGTACAAAATGTTTCCCGACACTGGGCCTGCACCCTGGTTCCAGGTGGCGTGTTCAGTGCAAGGAATGGCTCATGTGCCAAAGTGATAGTATGCCTCAACCTATAGTTACTTTTGCTGTTGATAAAATCACATTCTCCCAGCAGAGGATTTCTAACATAAAAGCAGTCAGATGAGGCATATGGGCTTCTGGCACTTTTCATGATATTTGAACAGCTCATAGATTTTCATCAGGGAAGCAAGATGATTCCTCAGGCAACCCTTCAGATTACTTCCAAAGAGGACTGCAAACTAGAACTAAAAAATAAAGGGAAAAATCTGGATTCCCTTACATATAATAGGAACATACTGGCACTTCCCTATCAGTGTTACACTTCATGACCAAAAGAACATTACTATTGTTACTGGTTTCAATGTTTAGGATATCCTTCACTGCAACATAAACATGGAAGGCATAATGCTCCAAATCAGCTGGGCAAGGGGTAGATATTTAGCGACAGCCTCGGTTAAGATTTCCAAGCTCCAGGACATCACATCTACTGATTCAGCAAGTAAACATGGGCCTCCCAAGGCTCACATAAAACCCACACAACACACCAAGTCTTACTATTCTGTAATGTTTATATAAAGTTTTCTATGAGAAACCTAGCCCTCTTGTTCCTTATCAACCCTTCCTTCAGAAACCTTGCTTCCTGTGAAATGCAAAATCCCAGGCTCAATGATTAGAGAACTCCAAAGGTGATGAATTTAACATCTCTGTGTTACAGCTGTAGCTAACTGTGGTGGGTTGACCCTGGCTGGATGCCAGGTACCCACCAAAGCTGCTTTATCACTCCCCTTCTCAGCTGGGAAGGGGAGAGAAAATATAACAAAAGCCTCACGGGTTGAGATAAGGACAGGAAGAGATCATTCACTAACTACTGTCACAGGTAAAACAGACTTGACTTGGGGAAATTAGTCTAATTTATTATCAAATTGGAGTATGATAATGGGAAACAAAACTACATCTTAAAACACCTTCCCCCACTCCCCAATTCTTCCCAGACTCAACTTTACTCCTGATTTCTCTACC
This sequence comes from Strix aluco, assembly GCF_031877795.1. Lineage (NCBI taxonomy): Eukaryota > Metazoa > Chordata > Aves > Strigiformes > Strigidae > Strix > Strix aluco. The sequence goes on along the minus strand of NC_133933.1, from coordinate 59,360,195 downwards.
TCCTCCTTCACAGCAGTGCAGGGGGATGGGGAATGGAGGTTGCAGTCAGTTCATCACACATTGTCTCTGTCACTCCTTCCTCCCCAGGGGGCAGATTTGTCACACTCTTCACCTGCTCCAGCGTGGGGTCCCTCCCATGGGGGACAGTCCTCCATGAACTTCTCCAGTGTGAGCCCTTCCCACAGTCTACAGTTGTTCATGAACTGCTCCAGTGTGGGTCCCTCTCACAGGCTGCAGTCCTTCAGGAACAGACTGCTCCAGCGGGGTCCCCTGGGGGGTCACAAGTCCTGACAGCAAACCTGCTCCAGCGTGTGCTCCTCCCTCTACATGTCCACAGGTCCTGCCAGGAGTCTGCTCCAGTATGGGCTTCCCACAGGGTCACAGCCTCCTTCGGGCATCCACCTAATCCGGTGTAGGATCCTCCACAGGTGGGTATCTGCTCCACCGTTAACCTCTATGGGCTGCAGGGGCACAGCCTGCCTCACTATGGGCTTCACCATGGGCTTCACCATGGGCTGCAGGGGAATCTCTGCTCTGGCACCTGGAGCACCTCTTCCCCCTCCATCTTCACTGGCCTTGGTGTCTGCAGGGTTGTTGCCCTCTCATATTCTCACTCTTCTCTCCAGCTGCAATTGTGCAGGTTTTTTCTCCCTTCTCAAGTATGTTATCACAGAGGCGCTACCACCATCACTGATGGGCTCAGCCTTGGCCAGCAGTGGGTACGTCTTGGAGACAGCTGGCATTGGCTCTGCTGGACATCAGGGAAGCTTCTAGCAGATTCTTACAGAAGCCACCTATGTAGCCCCCTGCTACCAGACCCTTGCCATGCAAACCCAATACACTAACCTCTTCCAAAACAACTGCTAATGATGCCCGAAAGGTTAACATGTGAACACATTTTATTATATTGACTATAACACCAGGGACACCATCATTAAAGTTTTTCTTATGCAAGAACACACACGAGCCATATTCTGGATTGTCCCCTTTCTGATTATTTTATTTGTATAACAAAACCCATCAGTATTTACCACCACCCTGCAGCACTATCCTCACAACACTGTAACTTGTGGAATGGGACTTTCTCCTCTGCTGAGACATATACTTTTCGCATACTTTGCTGTGCAAGTATGTGAAAGTCTTCAAGAGAAATGCTAAGTAGATACTGACAAGTGCCACCTACAGCACGTGTTTGCCCAGCACCCTGGAAATGTGATAAACAATTAGAGTTTGTAGGGCTATGGAAACTTTGAAAAATGCCTCATAATTATTAACTGCTTTGATTTTTATAGCAAAGTTGCACTTTATAATACAGCAAGCAAAGTTTTTTTCTTCATTGATACTTCATTCATTTCAAGTGGAATTTTGCTGCACCCAGATTACAATGCAAGTTCTAATTAAATCCCTGACTTGATTAGCCAGTAACTTTGGGCAAATCTTATTAATATGATTCTTTAAAATGAAATTAAATTAAAGCAGTCCTTTGTAAAGTCTCTATTCTAAGTGCAAACAACTCTACCAGCTAAAAAAAAAAGACTGTTGCTACCAAGTTTGGCCAGACCTCACCTTTGTTTCTGAAACTCACCTTCCTACATAGCACAATTCTGTTCTGGACACAGATGATAACCATGGCACCCCCCCCCCCAAAAAAATCATAAGCAAATACTCACTGCAGATAGAGAAAACTGAAATAAAGGGCTATTATTTTCAGACAACTGTTTAGCTTAAAGGAAGCCAATATATCAATGCCTTGATTCAGTAAACATCTGAATGCACTTAAGTAAAATCGGACAAGATTCAAGATAAACGCTACAGCTCAAAGCTCACTTCAGAAGAACACAGTCATTAACAGTAATCAAATCTTCATTTGCAGCACTGCTGAATGTGTCTAGCTTTAGGGATGCACTACTGAAGCTTTGATCATGTTTCATCTGTTTACGTCACCATTCCACTTACACACCTAAATGCACCAGAGGGCATGCCCAGTACACAAAGCCATGCGAAGCACACACACACAGGCTTTTGGTACATAAACAAGTATTTGTTTAATGTGACCACTTCCCTTAGGAGGCTGCAAATCTGCTTTCTGCATTTTAGAACATGTCTAAGTTATTTCTTAGAAGAAGAAATACTTCTTCCAGAAACCCACGTTTGTATCAGGCAGATCTAGAAATGCAAGAAATTGAAAACTTTTTCAGAGAGGAACTTCTTTCTTTTTCCCCTCACGATACTCACAAGAGACTCAGACAATATAAGAGATGGTGGCAGAGGAGGCACTTGAAAAGAAGGCTCCTATTATATTAGCAGAAACAAGATGGAAAACAGCAGCTGGAGATTTACAAAATGCCAATTGGATTACATTTTATTTTACAATGAGAGTAGGTATCATGTAGACTGACTAACTGCTGAGGTGATGCTCTGGCAACATGATATCCATGTAACAATATACCCAACTTCAAAATAATTACAGATTGACTTTATTGAGCACTGCATCAAAGCCCAGAGGTAATATAAACAATTCAAATATGTAATTTGCTTCGGAGTTATACAAATTAGTACTTACAGCTATAAAAAAAGTAAAACCCACAGTATAATTACAACAGCTTTCTCCAAGGGTTTGGAAAGTTATATAACAATTTACTTGTCAGTTCAAACTGAGGTTTTTTTTCTTTTGTTCCACAGTTAAAGAAGATGTCAAGAACCACTGCAAATGAAATCGAGGAGAAGAAAAAGCAAGTTTAACCCAAAATGAATTTGCATTATGGACGGCGATTGCCAAGGGGCTCTGCAGGGTAGGGCTGCCAGTCTCGGGAGGGCAGTCATTTCTCAGATAGCCTGATAAAAGCTCTGGCTTCCATCCTCAGTGGTGGCTTTGTCTTCAGGTAAACCTTTGCAGCATTTAAAAAAAATTAGGCTGGATAATTACTTGCAGTGTCAACAATTTAGGGATCCACCCAAAGGCCTAAATCATTCCACTTTTATCGAGCCAAATCTGGTAAAGTTTTGCCCATTTGCCAAAAATTTCCCAGCCCAGGTACAATCTGCTGAGACAAATAACTCACGTCAGAGATATATGTTCCCAGAAAGCAATCCATTATCTTCATAACTTCTGCAAGTAAGCAACCCCTCTCCTTACTCATGAGAGGGGCCAGAAATGGGTGCCAGAACTGGCTTCTCCTTTCTGAGCAGACACTAACCTGTGGGCAGATAGTGCTCCATGTTTATCAGGTGAATGAGGCCAACCAACACAGACAAAACTGGTAAGACCATGAAAGCAACGAAACTTCCACTGACGTCACACATCTCTATAGCATCACATCTTCCCAGTGCAACCTCTCATTTTTTTCCTGTCCAACTGAGACAGAATTGTAGGAGTTAAAAAAATGGCTTACTGGGTTGAAGCAATGGCCCATTTGGCTCATGAGTGTTGGAAGATGCTTGTTAGGCACCTGCAAACCTGAGTACTGTCACCATTCCATTTCTCTCCAGTATCTCTCCCCCTCCTCCAGTGCCCCCAAAGATTGCATTTGGGATGTCAGAAGGCACATCCTTGCCTGTTGCCTGAAGAATTTCTTACTCCACCTGCTATACCAACAAATTCCAGAATTTTATTACCCACTGTGCACTTCATTTTTAGCTCATCTTCTACCATTTCCAGAGAATATCTCTTCTCACACTGTGGGTTTCATAAGACAGATCAGATAATTAAGTCACCAGCTTTGAGATTTTCTTAGATCCATCAGATGCCTCTTTTTAACTGAAGTTTGCCACAAGCCTGCCATGGCCTATTTAAAGACAAACTCTAAGGCCACTAAAAGATAATATATTCCAAACATAACTTCAGGAGCTGTTGCTCCTGAATCTCATTCCAAACGAATATCATTCTCCAAAAGAATCTCATTCCAAACAAATATCAACTTATTCTTACTCATTTTTAAAGCAATTACAATGAAGAACTGCTAACACAAAGATATGTCAGCAGAAAACATGACTGAAAGATGAAAAAAAGAGAGAAAACAAAATAAATCACTAGTTAGCTTCCTTCTTCCCCAGCTAAACCATGCAGATCCAGTTATGTCAAGATCCACCTGCAGAATGTAGTGACACTGGACAGAGACAAGTTTTTGGAATTAACCAACTCTAAAGCAGACCAGACAGCATGATCTCTACGGGTCACTGAAAATGCACTAGAAAGCACAAGAAAGGTAAGGCTGAAGTTTGCTTGTTTTCAAAGTTTGAATATAGCTGCAGTGAAGCATTGAATATAAGGCAGAAGAAGAAACAGACAATTCTTCTGTTGCATTTTCATTAATCAACTAATTTAATTGAAAAAGGATGACTTCCCCCCCACCCCACCCGACACAATGCATTTCATCTGTTTGGCAGCTGACATATTTGGAAGAATAAGTTAAATGTGTTCTCTAATGATTCAGCTTCCCTAAGTACCAAAATAAATTGAAAACATAAGCACGGAGCACAAGCAGCAAAAGGAGACTAGTTGTAGATAGTCCTCAAACTTATTAAGACTAAAGAAACACAAAAGCATGGAAGTGCCCACCAAAGCTAATGATTCCTGATGTCTCCCACAAAACAGATCTGTATAGCCAGTATCAAAATTTCCAGTAATTTTTCTGTGAAGAAGTACTGCACCCTTACAAATCTAAAAAGAGCTCAGTCCAAAGCATAGTAAAGTCTCCCCCTTAAGTCTCAGATCAGGTCCTATTACAAGACACTATGGCTAAACATACAGCAAATTGAAACTATGATAATATCAATAGCAACATGGGAAAATTACAATGAAAATGTCAAAGATGAAGTTTTCAAAGTACTGGCTGCATCCTGTCAACACATTTAATTTTGCTCCTTTTATACCTTACACCTGATTTACCTTCCTACAACAACAGCTCGCAGCTAAGGAAAACTTCTGCAGTCTGCTGCACAAGATTCCCCACCAGAGTGCACAACCATGTTAGTTTCAGGTAGATGAAGTTATGGCAATGTCGAAATCCAGCACATGTATACAAAGAGTCAAACAAGTTGGTAAAAAGCAGATACTCTGTTCACTCAGCAGTTTCAGGTGGTCACTGATGTTAGGCAGCCTCTGGAGGTGTGAGCAGGACTCCTGGCTCTCATCACTCACCAACACTCACTGTATACAAGCGATGGCAGCTCTGGTTTCTCTCAGGGATGAAGCAGGTGAGAGGGAATCACCCTACCAAACAGATAATTGCTTGGGGAGGGGGTACAACCAACACCTGCTAGATTAACCAAATCTTTTCCTTTCACCCTTTCTTAACGTAACATGTTTTTCAACCTCCTCTTCATTCTTCTTGCTTTCCTCTGAAGTTTGCAACTTGTTCACCTCTTCTGGGACCAAAATTAGATAGAGTGCTGAATCTTGTCACCCTAGTGCCAAAGAGAACTGAACAGTTATCCATCATATCTTGCTGACATCCCTTTTTAATACATCTCAGGATGGCATTTAGAAGAATCAAAGCATATGGGACTGTCGCTGGTATGGAGGGGTGCAAAACAAAGTCATCGCTCTTTCTTTTTTACCCTGCATGAGCATACGCCAATTACAACAGAAAAAGAATAGGAAAACCCTCATTAGTTTTCTTGTGAAAAGCAGTATTTTCATCTCTTATTTCTGAAGTTCATCGTGTTTTGGAAGTTGTCGTACTGGTATGCACTTATCTCACATACAATAAAGGAGATAAATGATGTAAGGACATGGTTCACTGATGCTGGTACTCGTTGAGGGAACCAGCATGAATTCAGGCAAGTTAAGAATTTTGGTGTCACTTTAGTTCCACTGGGAGGTTTTCCATGCAATATCAAAAAACCCTTAAGCTGCAGAATTTGTGAAGCCAGATTTTAACTCCAGACCAGCTTCACATTATATGTATATGTATTTTGGAACTGTAAAGTTTGAAACTGCTGGTTTTCCTTCTGAGCTCAGGGTTTTGTACACTCTGTGATGTGCTCCGAATACACTGGCACAGTTATTCTCTGTTTTAAGTAGTAAATCCTATCACATCCAACCCACATGTTTATATTGGATACTTACAAAATGAGAGATATTAAGTAGCTAAGCCTGGTTTTAAAACTTTTTATAATACATCACAGCACTGGTGTTCCCTTAAGTAACCTAACTACCTTACAGTAGTGTCTATCCTTCCAATGCAGTATTCACAAATTCACCCCGGGCGCCAGTAATACTGGATTTGAATGTGGCGAGTGGTAGGCTAAATAATTTATTCTTCTGTATGCACTTGTCTTTCTTTACATTAAGGTTTAACCCTTTTATACCTATTCTGGCTGACTATCTATTAGGCCGCAGCTAGTGCAACAACTTATGCTTTCACCATTGCCAAGGATCTGTCATACCATGTTTCAGTTTGCCCTCCTGCCCTTTACTTTAGGCTCTTTTCAGTAGTTTAACATTTTATTTTAATGTCTACAGCATACTTGTCTTTTCCACTGCACTTTGCGCAGGCACTTTATAAGTCAATTGCAGTATGAAATAAAGGTTGTTTATAGCTTAACTGGACTTTAATTTGTAGAACAGGCCAGTTCTGCTGGACTGTAACCCACACGCTTGTTACTGATGATCTGGCTCTGAGGTGCTCTCACTCTGCATGCTCTGAGGAACTCAGTGGGACTGAATTTCCATCACAGCTTCTGCAGGCAGCAGATTAAATTCTAGATCATGACAATGTGTCACCACCTGGAAGGAGCAACACCAAGAAGCACCTACAGAGGGACAAGGTGCTGCTGGCCAACTCTTCCAGCAGCTCTGGAACACAGCAGAAATCCCAGTGTCATCTAAAATTACTCAAAGGCCCAGAATACCTTCCCTGACTGATCACAGTCCATGTCTGAGTCTCAGCTGGATCCTGTGAAATTGGAGATACCACATGTTGGAGGCAATAATGGACGAGACCCAGCATCAAGTGCTCCCATGTCACCCTCCGCAATTTGAAATTATTTGCTCAGGCAAACCAAACCTCATTCCTGCTGACCAAGGCAGGACCCCTTTCCATTTTGATGGAGGGAGCTTCTTCCCGCCTACTCAAAATCCGCAATGGTGCCAGCAGCAAAGGCCTCCACACTTCCCCAGGATGCTGAGGTGTCATGGGTGCTGTCCTGAGAACTACCTATTCATACCTGTACTGCTCTGTCCTTACACTACTTGCCCACACTCCTCCTTCACCTGAGTTACCATGATAACACCACTCTCATGGCGTCAAGACACCCTATCCTCTCTTTGCCTGATGTTTTCACTCTACTGTTGACCACTCATGGGTGAGTTCACAACCTCATTTTTTATTAAAGCTCATGGTCCTTATTAGAGTACTTCACCACTATTTACTGTTCCCTAAACTACACTTTATAGTTTTGTAAAGCCTGACTAGAAGACTGCCAGGACATACCAGTTCATCTTCAAAATAATACTAGAATTCTTATTTGGTGTGGTGGGGGATTTTTTGTTTGGTGGTGTTTTTTTTTTTTTCCACTTTTGCAAGCCTTCACAGCATCCCAAGTTCTAGGTTTTCAAGTTATCTTTCTTCAAACATTCTAGCTAGAAAAAAAACTTTTTTTTTTTTTTCCCCCCCCAGGTCAACTGAGATTCTTTCAGAACTGTTTAATGGTCATAGTTCAGGATTTAAGAACAGGATCAATTAATATAAGACTCGTGGTAAAATCATGAGTGTTACTCAACTGAGTCACAAGGCTTAGCAACATCAACCAAACCCATTTGTCACTTTCAAAAGATACCCTGTCATGCTACCCCTTCCTATCCAGAATGGCAGACTTGTTTTTCCACTGAAGGTTTAGGTCATCCAGACTCACCTGTAATTGGACTTCAGTATTATAATCCAGCACTTCCTAATAAACAGATAATGAAGGTGGCCATGATTGAGTGGATATGATTGAGTGCTTATGACCTCCTCCTATGCTATGTTAGTTTATGAATACCTTTCTGTCATGAAAAGAAGGGGAAGACAAGGAGAATGTATTGGACAGCTGGAAATTTAAAACTGTAATCTGTAAAAGATACTCATATGCTGTGAAATCATCTGCATGGATGCTTTGCAGGTGAAAAAAATCAACTCAGAAAGGATTATGGCCTAAATTTCAGTGAAAACACAGAGCTCTACTAGCTTCAGAAGTGAGGAGCCTAATGCTTGGGTATTTTTTTTAGCTATATGTGACATAGAACAAAACCTACAGGTTGCAAAATTACTGATATCAGAATTTTTATATTTTATGTAAGAGTGGGAAGGCTGCTGTATTAATGCCAGAAACAAGCAAAATTCACCTTTAACTATGCACACAGCCTGACAATTAAAGTATAAACCAAAAGGTGATTTCCAAGCATTTTTGAAATTAGATGGATGAAAACTACAAACTACTGTCATTCACAAAACCTGCATCCCTGTTGTCTCTCCGAGTCTTTCAAAATTGAGAGGCTGAAAATGTCAGGCTTAGTAAAAAGACAATTCTCTACTGTTGAAACTTTTGCAGGGTATCAGCATGAACAGTGTCCCTCATGGATTTATTTTCTTGTGACAGGCAATCTGGCTTTAATTTCCCAAGCCTCTCTGTATTCTCCATTTACTATCAGTTAGCCTCCCCACATCAACACCTTTCTGATATACTACAAACGGAAGAAGTATTAAAAAAATAAGTAAGCATCTTCTGTATTCTGGTAAGTAACAGAATAAAATAATTTCTTATCCTGAAGATTCTTGATCAATAAATTGATATAAACAAAACAGAATTTGGTATTCTAGTACTATTCAAATATTTTTATGACCCAATTCACACTTAATAGTACAGATTCAATTCTAGCTTTTGGCAATATCTCTGTAATACTAGTGTGCTGTATCATTCACCACCTGTAGCTTCAGCAGGATTCCAACCAATTATAAATAACAGACAATGGGGAAATCTGTAAAAATAGTATTTTACTTCCCTTGAGATACTGTCATTTATAAGGATGGAGAACACAATTTAAAAAGAACATAAAATAATTATTCCTGATATTTTTACAATTATTCTACCCCACCTTTAATAAACTGAAGTGGAGAAATATTATGTTTTTTAAAATCCCTGTATTTTATTGACTGTACTAGACTCAAAAGGTCAGTTATACAGTAAAACAGTACCTCAAACTATAAAGGGGATCTTTGTGGTTAAGGCACTTACTGAATTCTCTTTAATATTTTATCATCCAGGTATTGAGTCTGGTAAGCACAGAAAGTTATTTTAGCGTTTCTAAATTATAAATCAATCACTTAAGACTGTAGAGCGCTGAAGGGGTAAAACCATGTTCTCAAAAAAGATGGGTAGAATTAAAACACAAGTTCAAATGAAACAGGAAGTATCCACTAAAAAAAAAATCAAAACTAAAAGAAAAATGCACAGCTCTTGACTGTTATCTTAGTACTATTACTAAAAGAATTGGAAAAAATAAAGCTGACACAAACCTGATGAACATAAAAACTCAATGTAATGGGGCAATGCTGACATCAACTTTTAGTACAATTTAAAGTCAAATTAAATAAAAAAAAAATCTACTTGACAATGGTGGGTGACAAGGACTGGGTACAGTCCATACATACCAAGGGCCGCTCAAGGATTCTGCTATCTTTTCCCGTAGTCTTGATCCATAAGGAAAACATGAACAATTATCACGTAAGTACTATGTAAGAACTGAAGGAATGGTGAAAAGAGTATTTATCCACTTTCCAGCTTCAAACCAATAAAATCAGATCAATCTTACTTTGTGTATGCATTTTATTTCTTTTCATTTTGATCTCATCCTGACCCACATCCATTTTTGTATTCACTTGAGCTTTGAAGCACTGTCACACATGCGCTAAGCATAGGGCTTTGCTGACACCTAAACAGCTGCCAAAAGACATTGGGTCCATGACAGGCATCCCATGGGAAAACTGTCAAGAAGAGAATAGACCACTTGAATGTAATTTATCTGTCACCTACGTGCACAATTCCTTTACACATATATAACAGCTGCATCAAAAGAGGGACATATCCTGATGCTCTTGCCAAGTTCTCAGGGGAAAAGCTTTCAATCCATAATAACAGTAGGTTTGATAAATATCACATCATTTGTCCTCTAGGGTCAGCTTTACCATCTTGGAGGAAGAAAACTCAGGAAGTTCTGCTAGGGAAATAGCCTAAATACTGGAACAAAATTCACCTATTCTATTTGCTGAAATGTTTAGACATAAAATATATGAACTGAACACCATCAGTCACTAATGAACATCAATTTCACAGCTGTTCTTTAAAAACAGGCTAGCGTCATCTATAGGCACCACTGAGACTCCAGTCTACAGAGAAAGGATAAACAAATGAGCACCTTGCAAAAACCTTAAAATTGATATTTTCAGATGTGTATAAAATCATCCAGGAGGTAGTGAGATAGATATCTGAACCAGGAAATTTCAAGTGCTTTAACTTGAAGAATTAATTCTTACTGACAGAGTAGGAGGTTACGTTTGGCCCTTTTTATCTGTCACATACTAATACCAGCAACACTAGAGGTATGCCAGAGTTACTGCAGGTTGCATCTACCTGCAGAGAAGCAACATACAGATCTGTCTTGGATCATGAAAATCTAGGATTAGTCAATCTCTGGTCAAGTCTTTCATGCCTACAGACCAAAGAAGAGTGGCCTATGTCAAACACATTACCTTCATACTGGTGGCATTGTAACCTTCATACCACTGGCAAGGGTAACCACTGCTAATCTTTAACAGTCAAGTAAACCTTTACTGAGGGAAGACTTAAAACTTGGCTCAACTGGCCTTAAAGGGAGAGCCAGAACCACACCAGCCATGTTCAGTCACAGGAGCGAGCAGAGCTTTCCTTTACTTGCACTGAGAAAATTGTTGCTGCCACCTTTATTTGAAAAAACAGCCCAGTACTCCGATCTCCTGAAATGTGATGATCCTATTCTTTATTCAGAGAGCAAATGCTATTTTCAGTTCTTCCACTGGGAAAAAAAATCCGTAGTATTTAAAAAACCCAAAGTTTTGGCACCTAGCCACAATGAAAAGCCAAAACTAATATGATTTCCAACAAAACACTGGAATGTACTCTGCAAAACAGCTACAGTCCAGTGCGTATCAACTGTTGGTGGCCTTCCACTACAGCTAACTACATACCGCCAATATTAGCTATCGGTCATTTCAATCCCGGGCAATGGATTTTTGTTAATTGTCTCAATTTCTAGCTGTTAAGCATTTTTAAGCACACACATAAAATTAGAATCCTTTTGACTCTAAAACTTACTTCCTAAACCTACCAAATCCTCCTCTCATGTTTTCATTTCATTCAGGACATGCTGTAATTCCCTCTGATGAACACAGCAGGCATTAGGAAAATGTTGGAGAGCTTCACATAGTAGTGCCATGTAGGACTGACCACAGTTGAATGCAGCAGGGCAAAGGCACACTTCCCAGGGTAAGTGACTGGCAGGATTGAAAAAAACAAATCAAGTGCACATTACACATACCACTAAAGAAAGGTGCATCATGTCATCTGTGCTTTGTGAGGATCACAACTGAAAATACTATTAGTAATGAACTGTTTTAAATGTTGGATTCAGGATTAATTTATTCTGACACCTTTTCATATGTCAAATTAAACCATTCATTAACCATAACCATCTCGTAGTTTAAATGTAGAGTTACCTACTCATATGAATAGAGGCTACCTGAAAGATGATGACAACTACAGTGAATTTGGTTTCACCAAGGCAGAGTTCACAGCTCATAGCTGAAGCTGTATGAGGTAAATAATTGCACTTAAGCAATAATGCAGTGCGTGAGATTTACAAAGCAAGAGCATCTCCATGCAAAACATGACCCTAAGCAAATACCAGGAATTATCTGCTCTTTTACCAATCCCTGCCCCTGCTGTTTTGATTAGAAGAATGAAAACCAAAACAAATAAACCCACCCAAGAACAAGCAGACTTGCCCATGTTGTCCAAGGGATGATCAAAATGTGTGCACCCATCTTTTATCAATGTTTCTAAACACAGGCAAGTACTTCAAAAAGGAAAATACTTGTAACTTATACAAGGCTATAGTCTGTTATTCCACTGAGCTATTCACCAAGCTTTTGGGAGTGAGGATGATTACAGAGGAAGCCCAAAAACTTTACTGACTGTCAGTAGCTAATCAAAGAGTACCTACACAACCAATTAATTGTGTAGGTACCCAATCAGCTGGCCATTCTCCAGACAGCTAAGCTGTAACTGGATGAAGCTGTGTGAATGCAGTCCAAAATTACACCTTTAGATAGGTAAAAGAAATTTTCAGAATGTAAACATGAAAGTGTCTGGGTTGGATAAATCTGTCCAACTGCTACTGCCATTGGAGAATAGTTTCCATCCATAGCACCATTAATTGGTAATGCAAAATTCCTGAAGTAAAAGGACCAAAACCTGAATAAAGTTTTCAAGGTTAAAAACTCTTATCTAGATTACAGCCTTTTCTTTACTGGCACAGCCAGGCATTTCTGAATGCTAACGCAAGCATGAAAAATACAGGTCTGGAATAAGCATTGCTTTACTCTTCCAAGCTAAGCGTTGTGCAGACCTGAAATACATAGTGCTTCACTCCATGCAAGCTGCTGTACTTCTGGGCAAGAGAAACAGATGATACATAAATAAAAAAAAAAAAAATCTTTCAATAGCACAGGAGGGTACTAAATAAATTTTAAGTGTGAAACATTTGTTTAGCCTTAGAATCCCCCCCGCCCCCAATCCTATCTCATTTAGTAATGATGAACTTAACAGGTTGATTTTGTCACTTCTGTCTACATCTATTTGGTTTTGTAACTGCGCATGCAGAAAAAGTGAGTTATTTGTGTTGAGTGGAAGAACATCAGATGTACATCATCCCTCCAAGTAAGCTGTCTGAACTTCAAGAGCGTAACAAATTTCCACCTATCAGCTGAAAATTACAGATCTCGTGCATAAAGACTTGGCAGCAAAAATGTGGAGAAACCCAGGTTACTGTAGCTTGCTTTCACTGATAACTAAGCCAAGTCGAATTGCTTTCCACATTACCCTCCTTCCGCTGACCAAAAGCCAACTGTCACCACACAGATACACACATATGGGTGAGCATTTAAACTGAGGGCGTGGTGGTACATGTGATTTCATGGTCAGTTTAAACAGAGATGGGTGAGGATCACCATCAGAGATGGTGGCTAATTATTATTATTATATACATAATCACAGTATCTCCCACCCCCTTTCTGCTTTGGTGTTTTACAAGTAACAGTGAGAATTCTGCATGATTTGGACAGGAAACCTTCAGAAAAGCTGCACCTTCAAGAGTTGCAACTGCACAGCATAAAGACTTCAAATCCCAAATACCTCAGTAAGATACTACACTGTTCCTACAGAAATAAAGTGAGTCTGGAGAAATTAGAACAGAAAACAGTTTCTCTTTTTTTAATAGCTATTATACAGGAAGAGTTATAATAGCCTTCTTGTCTGAAAAGACATACACAAGATAGTACCAAATTGTGTTTTAGAGAATAAACCAACACAGGGTAGAACAAAAGAAAAAAAAAAATAAAAGAAAGAGGCCCTAAATGCCTGCTTCCACTTTTTCCTCTTAAAGAAACCATCAAATGCTGGTCCTCATCTGAAATGTCAAGAGGTGCTATGATGACGGTGAGGAAAAAGTCAATGCTGCACAGTCATACATGATGGGAACAGTGTACCCTATCCCTATAAAAGCACTCATTACTCACATTCATTAAATATATCCTACTGCTCTGCTTCAAAGCATTGCACCTGCAGCAGAGCCCATGTTCCAGGAACCGCTGCCAGCATAGGCCATCTTTACTTGCCATATTAGATCCAACTGTGGTGTCTTATTTTTGCATGATTGTGTTGACAGACAAAATGTCACTAAAATCCTACCTCCCCTTGACTCAATGACAAAAATTCCATTAGTTTAATCGCACAGAGATTTAACCCAAGTTACTTACAAATGCCTGAAAATACTAGGGGGGAAAAAGTTGTAAAGGCCAAGTGCTGTTGAAAAAAAAAAAAACCAACAGAGTTGCTTTGCACACAAGTAAACATACAATTAGTTAAAAAACAAAAAAGCAAAAAGAAAGCAAAGAAATGCAAAATAACAGCAGCTTACCTTTTGAGGGGGTGGTCCGTGGTCATCCAAGTAAGTGGAATTTCCTACAAGAAGAAGAAGGATGGAGATAAACAAAACAAACTTCAGAACTTTCCAATTCATGGAACCAGTGTATATCTGTCCAACTGGTTCCATGGTGTCAAATAATTCAAGGGAAAAATACCCTCTGCTTTAGTTTTTTATTGACAAGAAGAAAACAAAACTAATTTGTTTGGGCTACATTTGTGATAAAAGATTAGATGTACATTGTCATTTCAGCATAAAACTAAATGGGCCAAGGCAGCTTTAATTAAGTAATCCCAGCACTCAATTATTTGCATGACAAAAACCGTCAGCTGCATCCTTGTACATTTTAAGCAAGTGAGCACAGTTAACCTCAGAAAGATTTCTTAAATAATAAAATATTACAGGACTCCAGATTTTGGTCTGATGGAGTTGACAAGCATTCACTTTTTGTTCCCTAACAGTATGAATTACAACTGCCCTTTCAAGATGCTCTTTTAATTCAGACGAAACGCTTCAGGAAAATAAAGCTTCTACAATTGTTAAGTGCTCCCTTCTTAGTTAGCTACAATACAAAAGGCAACAGTGTCAGACTTTTTACCTATTACTTACAAACACACACTGATATATAAAATACACCCTCCTACACGCACCCATAGGCTGTCTTCCCTGCAACTGTTCTTCCTGAACCCTTCTCCTGAAGGATTAATTAGGAGCTTTCCCAACATGTCCCAGCAGAAGATGAAACTTTAGCAAGTCTAAAAGTTCCCATCAGGGCACACATGCCTCTGCTCTCAGTCATCCTCCTACCAAAGACAGCAAAAATACCTCTGCTCTCACCTTACCTCAGTATGTAGTACTGAGTGTCATCTTTACAAATGCCTACTAGATATCCAAATGTCACATGAAGGACGACTCTAAAAAGCATGTCCCACTCATGAGCATCTCTGTTCTTGCGGTGTTGAACAGGCAACAGATACTGCCTCTGAGGCAACACAGGCTAGTGGGAATAAAACAATTTGGCACCAAAGAGCTCTTCTCTTGTTAATGTAGCCAAGAGGACACTGTGTCACATTTTTTTTTCTGGCACTCTGAAAAACAAGATTTCTGGATTCTGTATCCAGGAGCCAGGAATGAGAAGTTTGTGTGATACGATGGATTTCCATGTACAATAAAAACTGAGTATTACTTCACAGAAGTATTTTCCTTTCTGTTTTTTTCTGTGCTTTTCTAGCTTAAGTTATGAAGTTTGAAAACTTGATTCAAAAGGTTTCCAACTTTGTTCCCCGAATTTGTTCTTGTATCTACCTCGATCTTGCAAGAGTTCACACTGCTACAAAAGCCTGAACAGTAACTTCTCTATCATCAACTGAATCATCTTTGGAGCAAACCAGAAACTTACCTTCCTATACATTTGACACAAACACCCATCCTTTGAATAAACCAATTGGTTATTTCGATGCCATAATTTGTCTGATTCCCTATATTCCGTCTAATTCCTCTGATATGATTCTAATTGCCAGGGAAGTAATTCAGTTCACAGACTGGTAACAGAGCTGTGTATGGCTTTTCAACAAAGTAGCTACGCCATATCCAGTGAGATGGACTTAAAAATAAGCATTTCTGGTAAACCCAATGGTTACCCTGGGGTGGGGAGCAAGAAAAGCTCTATTACTTCCTCTCCTTCCACACTCATTTAGGATTTCACTTTCCTGTAGGAACAGGCTCTTACTACATAGTTCATAGCAACTTTCTCCTCTTTGTAATAAATTAAGCTGAAAGACTACCACTGGTTTTGATTTTAAAAAGCTCTTACAGTTTTCTCGCTGTGTCAGGAAAAATGTTTCATTTTGATCCATGCTAAAACAGGTGATGTTTGCTAAAAAGCATTTTTGTTGTCTAAACAAGTTAATGTATTAGAAATGCCATAAACATTATATGAAAACTACTAATCTGTTCAAAGCAGGAGTAACAAAACTTTGAGTTTTATAGTTAGTATTTAAAAGGATACATTAATAGTCATATATATTTCTCGCCTCCCCAAAACAGTTTATGTTCACCCAAATAAAAAAGCAGTATTAACTACATATATATTAACTATATCTTTAGCAATCACCTACCATGGCCCATTTTGCTGTAGAAAAGGATCTGAATTGCCACCTGCTCTTGAGAAAACAGATTACTGCAGTTGTAGTTTATACAGTATCTTATAGAGCAGCATCAAGATTGTCTGAGCTATATTATGGAAACCTTTCTGAGATATGATTTAAAATCAAGGAGCCAATAACTTAATCAATTTCACCTTCCTGCATCTACCTTCTGAATCTATGTTCTTAGTATGCATACTGCATTTTCCTTCTTTTGTAAATTTTAATGCTTAAAATTACATCAGAATATCCCTGCCTTTGAACATATATCCTGTAGGTTTGATTTATGTTCTCAGAATGTTCTTTTTTTACAGCACAGTCTAGTTACTACTGTAACCGCTTAAAAGACAATAGTACAATTTTGGCCCGTTTTATAAAGGTCTTTTTCATAGCACTAGCTTGCTCAAATCCAGAAGTAACTAACAGTGATAGAAACTAATTGCCAGACAGACGGTGATTTAAAACCTAGCCAGAATAACTTACAAACGAAGAGCAGAGGAAGGAAAGCTGCAGACATTCCCCACTCCCTAACACCGTCCCATATGCCACTTGCTGAGTGAGTTCTCTTCTCCTGCCAGATCTCCTACTTCTGCTCCTTAGGCATACAAACCAGAGCTGATCTCAGCATCCACAGCACGCCACATCAAATCAATAGTCTGAATGCTTTTGGTTCAAGCTTAAAATGAGTATTTGTTATAAAAGCAAAAGAATAAAAGTAATAAAAGCAAAACCTTTTGCTGTATGATTCATACCATACCCTAAGTAAAAACCACTAAAATAACTCAACAAATCCAGCTGTGATGGAGTGGGCTGGCTCTGGGGTACACTGGCCAGTTCCTTAACCCCGCAAAGCCCTGCGCGTGCTCTCACTCATCATCATATCATAGAATTGGGCTTGCTTCCATTCTGCTTGCAAAACAGCAGCCACACTACAGGAGACTTAATGCATGCAGAAATATCCTGAAAAATGTGCACGCAGGTCAGAAGATTTCTGCAGAAAAACTGCAGGAAAGATGACTTTCTAACATAAGAAGAGGCCATGAAAAGCTTATTAAGCATGACTCCTGAGTTGGGTATTTACAGATTTTGTGAACTTAAAGACAGGATGCTGCTTTCACATGTAGGGCCACTTTTCAGAGAATACATATCAGACTAGGTTAATTTAAAAACAAAAGAAAAATTCAGCATTATAAACATTGCAACAGTGGAGAAATACGAAGGTAAAGTCAATCTATAAACTATTGTCTACTAAGACATGACAAAGTAGTACAAAAAGAAGAGTTGCACAGTAAAAATCAGGGACTTAGGAATGAATACCATAAACACTGAAACCACTGTTCATAAGCTCAAGTGTTTACTATAACTACATCAACATGACAAGCTTGTCTAAGATGGAGAACATTATTATGCAGCTTTTATACGCTCTGGCACAGACAGCATGTGTTTGACATCACTAAGTGCCACAAGAAGAGAAGAGGCTTTCTGTGGTGGAAATGATAAAGTGATAGAAGAGGAGGTCATCCTTCCTCATTAAGAATCTAGTCCACCTCCCTGAAGCAACGTATGCCATTAAATTATTAAGATGACTTTTCCAAAGTCCTTTAATAAAGCTTTACTAAAGACATCATTGGTCTTGTCTGTTGCCTGACGAGACACTTCTAGATTTATTTTTTTTCTTGGAGAAGAGTATTTATTCTTTAAAAACAAAGTTTTCTGCCTTATAATATATTCTGCCTTCCTGCAATAGTGTGAAAGTCTAAGGCATTAGAAACAAGTCAGACAGAATAATCAAGTCTCAAAACAGTGGTATTATGCATTCCACAAACATGCTCAACAGTGCACTTGAGCTAACTGAACAGACTCCTCCAGTCTCTGTCAGAGGAAAAAGAAAAAAAGAATTCAGCTTTATTACAGAACATGGTGAATACATGGAAGCAGTCCAAATTTTTCCATAATTTATTATCTTTGAGGTTAAGTGAATCAGCTGTATGCAAAATCTTTGGGGAAACCTTGTGGTTATGTTCCTTTTTTCTTGGAATCACTGAAGTGTGGGGGTTTTGCTTGAAGCAAGCCAAGTTCACGCAGAGAAAGATGGTCAGTCACCAGGATTAAGGACAAATATCACTGTGTCCAGTTCAGAACCACAGAAAAAAAGAATAACTGCAATGCTGGAAAAAACCTTTCCAAAAAATGACAGGGAGTACAGGAAGAGGTAGTAAATGGGTTTATGTATGAACTGAAGACCCTTTGACAGCAACCGAAACAGGATCTCTCCATTTCAACAATTTAGGTATCACGCAAAAACAATTGAGTAGAGACGAAGGGAGAAAGCCAACACAGAAAAAGTGGAGTTTTGACTATTTTCCTGGAGCAGGGTTTTCCCTTGGTGGGAATCACAAGCCGCAGTCTAAGGGAGCTGGGATCCGGCTACAGTCAAATTTAATGTGTCTTGGGAAAAGCCTTGCTTTGTTCTCTTCACTTGGTCACTGTCTCAAACTTCCAGGCACCAATACAACCTTTACGGGCATACCATCCCTTAGATCATCTGACATCTAAAGGAAAGGAACAGTTTAATAGCTGTCTAATGAGTCTTCTGGTCTGGAAATCAAGGCTTTGAAGAACAACTTCCCACCAAGCACCCCTAATCATTAAGAACTGCACCTTCAAAATAAACAAAAGTGCCAGTGAGTGATCAGAAGAGGATCAGTTCTCCCCTGTTTCTAGACAAAAAAATTATTTAAGCCAGAAACTGGAAAGTCATCCACAATCAAAATCAGTTCATGGCTCCCCAGTGTCAGTAATCATTTTATTCTATCCAATTTCCTCGCTCCTTTCTTTCCACCACAAAAAATTTCCCACTACAGAAAACACTGAGGAGGCTCCACCAGTAGGAGCGTTAACAGGACACCCATGGCTGGCAGCATGTGCCCAGGCCAGACAGGACTGCCAGAAACAGACTGGGGTAGATACTGCAGTTTATTCTCAGCCTCCTGCATTTTATACATGTGTGTCTCAGGTTTTTTTTCCTTTTTTTTTTTTTTCCTTCCAGTGGAACAGTGGACACCCTTAGAAATTTCATAATTTTTACACATCTGAAATAATAACATGTTCTTAGTCATCATGTCATGGAGCCCTTTGTGGTCCAAAGGCAGGAAGGGGCTAGGGACTACAACTTGAAAATGTTGCCCAGCTCAAATCCAAACTAAAAGGAAAACCCTGCTATTGCTGAGGTCAGCATAGCCACACCAGCTTTAACAGAGGGAACTTTTTCAGAGGTGTGCAGAGAAGATTAACATAGCAAAGCATAGCAAAACCCCACTGACCAGTCTGCACTGGAATACAAAGTGATTTATTGCAATTTCTTCCGTCATATGTAAAAGGCTCTGCACCTACAATTGGTTTCGTCTGTGCAGGACTAACATCCTGTCAAAATTTTCATTCTGACCATGAAAAAAAAAAGTAGAGTAAGCATTATTTTTTAAAAAACATTCCAAAATGGATTTTTCTGCTTCCTTTTCTGCCTTTCAAAACATTTTGGTTATTCATCATTTTTTAAATGATAAATACCAAAAAACCCAACACCAAATGAATACATTTAATTCACTCTACATCACTGCATGCAATGAAGCAAAGAAGCTGAAACATGATAAAAATACCCATTTGGCTTTATTACCCAGTGAACTGAACCCTGGAAACTTAATTAAGATATAATTCAGATTTGTTTACCTACCAGTTTCATACTTCTAACACAGTTAGTAAAGAAACTGACACACATAAGTACAGTTTTTGAAAACTTACTGGTAATTCTGCATAATGTATTTTATATATATATATAAAAGTACCACTGGAATACAGATACAAAGGGTTTGCACAGTGGTAGGTTCTAAACCAATGCAGAATATACATCAGAGAAAGATTCTAAATGAAGAAAAATGCCTTTATGAAAACAAATATTAAAGAATAGTGACTATCTGTATACTTAACAGTTTGTGCAAATCTATTAGTGTTGATATTTATATGCTTGCCTTTTAACATACTCAAGACTAGAGTCCATAGAACTTAGGAAAAACGTCCACATTAACTGTAATTGTTACATTCAAACATACTGAAAGGTATAACTATAATTCATAAATAAGAAATTCAAAACTTTCAGTTGTTTAGTTAAAAAAATTAAAATGAAAGGTACTAATATGACCCCATCTATCCAAATTACGCAATCTATAGCAAGCACTAAGAGGGAAATATTGCAGACATTGGGTTTATCAGTGATATTCCTGGTGCTTTTTGCTTTTGCTTCTATTCTCTAATGACAGACTTTCCAGCCTATAATTCTACAAAATGTAAGATCCATTTTAATGAACGTTTAGAAATGCCGGCTAGATGAAACTGAATCTGAATGTTAGATAATGAAAACTCTTGGCTAAAACTGTTCTCAAATAAAGGAGAATAATTCTTCCATCTTACAAACTCACAAAGACAGACCTAGGTGGTCTGACATCATAAAGTTTATAATCTTCCTACTACAAGCACCCACACTGTCTATTTATCCCATATAACATATGAAACAGTTGAATATTTTGCTCCAAGACCCTTGCTGGGAAACTTTTCCTAACCCCCAGTTGTTAGACAATTGCATCTAATCTTCACTCTGGAAGTCTTCCATGACCAGTTCACACCAACGTTTTTCTCATACTGGCCTTTAGCACCCAGAAGTCTTCACAGCCCAGCATATACTGGCACCAGCCTAACGTACCTACAAACAGCAGTCTTATCCTCTGCATTGCTAGCTCTCAGCCTCTTTCCACTCCTCCGAGATCCTCCTTGCCCTCCTCCAAGACTTTTGCAGGTTCAGTCATCCTTTCTGCACCTGACAGTGGCACACCGCCTGCCCAGTTACCCCTGGTAAGAGGCTGACTGCTGTTCTCCAGGTTTTGGCATGTGCAGCAGAGAGGTGAGGGCAGGACAGGGGAAGGTGCACGTTAGGCACAGCCCTCCTCCTGCAGAGACAGGAGACTCTAGAAGGCAAGCCACTCCAAAAATCACAGATCCTCTCCAAACTGTGCGGTTAAGCCTTGCTCCAACACAACTTACACAGAAAGGTAACATGCATTTCAAAATGTATGGACAGGCATTTCATTTTATTGCTTGTTTTGTCAATAAACTGTTTTATTACTACTGGGGGCATGGAGAGGGGAAAAAAAAAATTGAATCAAGTAATAAAACCAGCCCCAACAGGTATTTTCCTGCACTCAAAGGAAAAGCAGATATGCAGCTCTCTATCAAGATAGTGCAGAGAAAACCCCAAGACCAAAAAAAATAAGGTGCCATTAAGCCAGCCTATTTTGATTTTATTTGAATGCATTTCGCTAAGAGAACAAAGACTGCTATCTATCTCTGCAGCCAGGAAGCTCTTTACTAAATGCCCTTCAAAGCCCCATTAATCTCTTCTTCATCTTCACTCTACTTTTCAGCTGCTTCTCAAATTCTGCTTTCTGGTATTGCATAGCAAATGGACACTGATTGAATATGGGGTCTTTCCTTTTTTTTTTCTTTTTCCCCCCAAGAAGATTTTTATCCTACCTTCTGTCACAAAGTGTGCCAGATATTTTGCAGATATTCTTTTCTTAATTTCCTTAGCAAGTTTTACCTTAACAAACACGCAGATTTAGTTTTATAAATATACTCAGTACAAAGTTTTTGCTGTGTTTTGTGGTGTCCCTGGGAAAAATTCTCCTCCCAAAATGTGTGGTCAAGCAATGCTTAAAGCTAGGCAACTACAAATGAAGCTGTTCTACATTTGAGAGGCAAGTTGGGAAAAGCTCACAGTTTGACAGCTAAACGGCTGCCCACTGAAAACACAAAGACTGGTCTCGTACTTCATTTCCAAACTGGCTAACATGAGGAGAATAGTGGAAAGTGTGTCAAATTACTATAGCTGGATACAAAAAGGATTGGTGGAGCACAGAAACTAGCAAGTTAGAGAAGTTAGAAACGAGCTAGACTTAATGACATTCAGGTAGTATACTTAGGAAACTGCCTGTGGCAGGCTGCATTAACAACTATTTTGAGAATTAACAGAGAACGAATGAATGAAAATCTGGCTGAAGGACAACATTCTGAAAGTAGTTATCAAAAACCAACACTCTTAAACTGGAAACAGAAAAATGCTGCAGTAAATCAAGGGGATACAGACTGGCCACCACTGGAGATCTCCAAGAGCAGATTAGGCAGGCACCTGCCAGGAGCCACCCAGGTGTTGCCCCACTGCTTCACTGCTTTAGAACTGACAAGCAAATTAAACCAGCTCCTACTCCAGCCCTATTTCTTTTAATGATTTTTTTTAATCAAGCAAATTTCTCCTGGGTGTTGTTCTGGATCCTATCACTAAATATTCTCATTCATGACTTGAAAAATATGCATTAAAGAGCACTGGTATTAAATTTTATAACAGTGCCAAATGAAGGGATTTGACATCTGCTGAAACTCTGGGGCGAACGCAGAAAGATAATGATCAGTTAAAGAAATGGTCTGAAAGCACAAGATGCAATTCAGTAAAAACAAGCATAAAAATTTCAACTTTGGTAAGAGCAACATCTTCATAAAAGCAGAACAGAAACAAAGGGGAAATTGCAGAGAAGAGCGTGGGGGGAGGTTATAGGAGGTGAATACCAATTCCCTTCCTTTGGATCTCTTTGAGCACTCTGTGAAAACTTTTCAGGAAGATCTTTCCTCTCCAGCTCAATGTACAGTGATAGTTTTGCTAGCTTGGAAATAAGTCTGTTTGAACTGTCATATGAAGAAACTTTTTAAGGCTTGGAATTACTCTGTTTTCCCCTTTTCCTCATGAGTGATAGACAGGTGTGAGAATATTTGCCTTCATCAGAGAAAACTTTTTTACATCTACCCTGCAGAATGCATGATGCATAGGAAGAAACTCTGTGGGACAAAAGATGGTGGCAGAGCAGTGACACTTCCCCTTTCAATGCACATGCTCTCCCCTGCATGGAGAGCAGCACACCAAATGCAGGAGACCTCCCTCTGCACATCTGAAGTACAGGACTGCAACCCAGAGATAAACCTTCTCTCTACAGGCTCTCCTTACCAAAGTGACGACAATTTAAAGGTGAGGTTGAAGGCTGGACAAAGGACATAATGATGAAGCTTCAATGAAGACCCTGTCACATGTGAGGCCTCTTAATCTCACTTTACTCTGCCATTCAGGCTATAAACTCTAGGGAATCTGTATCTGACTAGACACCTTCTCAGATAATACGAGTTTCAAGTTTCCTATTACAACAATATCAGACATCAGCTCTGCTCTTTTGCATGACGTTTTTCCAGAGACAAGGATTTTATTATTTAAACTTAACCTAACTTGCAAGCTTTATTCCTGTTCATTGCATTTATGCAGATATTTTCAGATACACCTCTCTCTTTTCACTCTGCACAGGCAATCTTGAAAAACAGCAAGTCAATGAATTTTGGAAAACACCCAGCTGGCAAGTCACCAGTTATTCAAGGAAGACTTTTATTACTATTATTATTAAGTACTACGCTGCAAATGTTGTCCAGAATGGGTTGTTTGTTGGGCGTTTGGTTTGAAGTTCCTGTCCCTGGAGGCACATTTCCAAGAAGCTGCCTAGGTCTGTGGTCTGACCCCAGAGGCACCTTCCTAGCGGAGAAGAAACGAACGCACTTCACAGGCAACTGGTCACATAAAGCTCTAAAGAATTATTCATACTTTTATTGTGCTAAAACCAAATGAGTTTTCCTTGCATGTGTTTTCCACAACAACTCTTGAGTCATATGGTTGCTATGATTTTGTCACACTTCTTTACAGAGGCAGCTGCATTTAGGATAATGGACCCCCATATGAGGTAGACTACAAGATCAAGTTGTATGTCTGTATGGTTTTCCACTTCCTTCACAGTTCAGGTTCTCCTTCTATCTGATCTCAAAAAGTACAAATGAAAATAAGAATCTTTTTACACATCCGTTTTTCTCCTCTCTACCATTTTTGTGTGCCATGAGAGAATCACTGTAAAACCCTTCCTTACGCTTATATACCTCCTGAAAAGCAAGAGCACTCTATGTAAGAAGCAGCTATCTTTGTATTGCCTGCTTCTCTGAAGATAAAATTTTAAAAAATTAAAAATTGGTTTTTTAGCTTCCCATCCTCAAAAGGTTTAACTGGCACAGAATTGGAAGTAGCATTTCTTGTCAAGGTCTGTTAGAAGCCTATAAATGCAAACCAGAATATATAAGTAGGTCAGATAAGGAACATGCTGTACTTATATGAGCTATTTCTTCTTTATTACACATTAGCACAAAGTTTTATTAATCTCTATCACAAAAAATACTAAAGCTTCAGATGGCTTTCTAGACTTCAATATGATTTAATACAAGTATTTTCCATCACTATAAATGCTTTGGCCAAAGTGGTCAATTTTCACACTATCCAGCTACTGGCTTGTGCTCACGAAGACATTTTAACTCCTTTTCTATCCCTGTCTCAAACAGATGCATTTGACAAAAGACTTCTCAGTATAAGTGTTTTGTATTTTAGGAACTTTTAAACATGCAATTCCTATATAGAAGTAAGAGTCAAGATTTAGCAACCATAGAGCATTGGACTTGGCTTAAATCCACCTTTCCATTTCAGCACTCTTTCATCTCCTGCAACTGTAAATGGACAGGATTAACCCCATTCTTCTCATTCCAATGCCTTGGAATACATAGCTTCTACTTCTGATTTCAGCCTTTACTGAGAAAAGAGTCATTTTAGTACATGGAATAGGTAACTTAAAACTCAAATGTTTCTCAAAGAATTTTCTTCTACAAAGCACTGCAAGTGCCCAGCACAAACATGATTTCTAGAAAGAAGCCTTTTCCTGCCTTCTGCCTCATTTCTCATCATCGTAAACAAGATTCGTATCCATTTTTTGTACGAGTGCATGATTTGTTAGATTGATCCTTAAAACATTCTGTAGGATGCTCTATGAAAAAAATAATTTTATGTATTGTTATAAAAACTTTTGCTCTTCAAAATCTAATGCTGTCCTTATTACTGAAGTCCAAGACCCACAACACATACACAAGGCTTACCTATATGAAAGATACAATGCAACCCTCTTGACTTTCATTGACTCATAAATGTATCCAGCAGTAAATATAAATGTGTACTGTTGTTTTTTCCCAGATTGTCAACAGCAAAGATTTGGCTATCAATTATCAAGCATTTAGTAAGCTTTCAATAAGTTTGAGTGAAAACATTTGGAAGACAATGGACTCATGAAGAGTTTTCAGATGTATTAATTCTTGCAACCTTAAGCTCTCCAACGAGTAAAACTGTCTCAAAAATGTCAGCAATGACAGGTTCTGCATTAACATCTTTATGATAAAAAGGTAACTACACTGGATGCAGTGTCATAAAACCACACAAGCAGTCCAAGTTTCATCAACCTCATCAGAAGTCTTCAAATTCGCATTATTTCTCTTGTGCTCTCAACCTGTCCCAGAAAGATTTGCACTTTCTATATATACTACTAACCTAACTGGTGAGGAGTTCAGCTTGATGGAGGTACTAAGAAGGTCTAAAATGCATTTTGACTCACTTAGATAACTGTTTATTTAGGACTGCTCTTGGGTGTTTTGACCGCACTTATGAACTCTGAGATGCAAACATTCACTACTGGTAACAATTACCTAGGCGTGCTCTTTCTTTTTATATAATTTTCCTGTGTTTTATTTAGCTTGGAGAACCACATCAGGATGTCAGCACTAAGATGTGGTAGTTTAATAGATCTCTTACTGCTACTCACTAGCCCTCCTGCAGACCATGCTTCTTACAACAGACATCTTAAAATATATGAAAAATATCTGTGCCATTTAGACTATCACAATATAGTAGCCATTATCTAAATTCAGCTTCTCAGTGTACACATGCATTAAGAGAATTTTTTTACTATATCTACATTTAACTATATAAATATCAGCAACAATCTCTGCTTTGTTTGAATAGTCAGGAGACTCCTAACCAATAGGAAATTAGTTGTTAAAAAAAAGTTAAACCAAAAGTATTCATATTGGCACATACTACAGGACAGTATAACTGAGATGCATTATTGCATTATATTACTAGGTGGTGTATTATTTTTAGGACGTATCTGTCAGCCTTCTTCGTACTCTTCTCTGTAAGAGTAATAATGCTTTTTTAATGCCAGAGCTTTATGGCAATACTTTTAAACTTTTGCTGAAAGGTGAGAATAGGCTTTTTGTTCTAATCATATAGCAGGCAGAGTGGTGTAATTGTACAACATTTCATAGGGTCATTTCAGCGACAGTATTTCATTTCTACAAATTTCCATTGAACTTGGCTGAGATACAGAGTAAAGAAATTGCAGCATAGTGAAATTAGCATTCAGATACATGAAAAGTGCAATTCTTTGTCCTTTATTCTGTATTAGAATATCTACATTTCTCAGAAAGATGACATTTCATCACCAACGATAGAGAAATCTACCTAGAGAAATCTAGAGATTTATTGGTTACCATAAAAGAAAGCTTGATGACCCTCTAGAGCTAAATAGAGGCTACTGCTCAATGTTAATCTAACTGCCAAGAGCAGCACTTGTTAACACGATTTTACAAAAACCTCATGATTAACTACTAAATGTGGGTTCTTCTCATTTTCTTATACCTGAGAAAACAAGAATACAAAAAAATTTCATCTTATACAAATGTAATACATAAGAAGTATCTTCTGACCTATTACAAAGTTTATAGAGTTGCGGGTTTTTGTACATTAGAAGCTTAAATACTAACTTACATACAATTATAGCTCAGTTTACTCTTATGTGCTGTGTGTTTTCTTAAGTAAAAACATTCTTACAAGGCAAGATCACCCAGATCTCACTCATTAATTTTCTTATGGCTTTGTCTTTCTTCACGTGGGATTTCTGTCTCTTACAGCAGAGGTTCTCTAAGTACAGTAATTCTGAAGTTAAATTATTGAGTTCCCCAGTCAGCAACATACTGAAAAACCCACTTCTCACGAGCAAGCCCCATTTAGCATGACTGACAGTCTTTACTCAGGAGGTGTATAATAGAGATGTGTTCACACAAGCACCACAGAAACAAAATCAAATCTCATTCCACATATTGAAGTGTTTGCTGCTCATGAGTTTTGCTTTGGGTTTGGTTTTTTTATTTCAATGTTTATGTTTTAAAGCCATCTAACAGATTGGATACCTTGCCTCTTGAAAGAAGACATTTTCAGAGGGCAAATGCTCAGATTTTTCTGAAAAAAAAATGGCCAGGTACCTAAAAATTAAGGAACCTAGCATCTCCAGACAGAGAAACGATGGTCTGCAGTCTAAAAATCATCAGGACAGAAAACTACGTGGATATCATCTGCAGCACTGATATTAGTTACTCAAGGAGAATTTAACACTTCTGTGGATCGCCCTGACTTCTGATCCAGAGAAAGATAGTACCTTCTGATGAATACTAAACTCTCCTTTAAACTTCATCTTGTGGGAAAGGGATTCTGTTTCAAACACCACCCAAAAATGAGTATAATGCCAACATTAAATTTGTTTCAATCTAAAGGCAGCCTTCACACTTTAAAGGAGCACATTTGACTGAAGGGCACTGCCCCAGCATCAGGCACAGTCAATTTACTGCCCTGCTATGAACGTGAAATAACCTTTCGACAACGGTTGTAGCAGATTGCTCAGGGCTTCAGTGTCTTTGGCCTGACAATGCTCTAGGCTTTGGGACACGTGTCAGGACTTTCTTTGGCATTGTTTGCCCCTCTAGCCCTCAAAAATTCATCTCAGACTTCCTACCACAAGTCATTTTGTTCCAGGTCTTGACATTCTTATGGACCCATGATCAGCAGCTCTCATGCTATGGTGAGCCAGAGTGTCAGCTCCTCAGCTCCCATAACTCCAAACAAAATACAGCTGTGAAAATACCTCCTCTCTGCTGCTGCTGCAACTTCACACAAGCCATTTAAGAGGTCTCCACTGTTTTCTTCTCATTTCCCACAGCAGTTTCCACTGTATTACATTATTTACCAATCAAGAGACCTCCAGAACTTATTTTTGTCGAACATTAAGAAACAATGTAATTCCCCTAAGCTGCATTTTTAAAAATAGTATATTATTTTTTTACTTACATTAAAACAAATAGTTAAGGGAAAAAAAACCCACATCATCCTGGGACAGACTTCTTGCACTGAAAATGTATCAGTCCAAACTCTTGAAAATTAGAAAGCTGAAAATGGGACCTTAAGGAGGTAAAACTGGGGTAGAAACCTTGACAAAATGCCGTGGCACTGGGATTAACAATATTCGTATTTCAGAAGACACCAGTGTATTTACTCAGGCTGAAGTGTGAGTTGACAGCCAAGGCACAAGCAATAAAGTGCTTCAAATGACTCAACTGGGCTCAGAGCTCCTACTCCCATGCCAGGCAGTTTTCCTCCCTTCTTCGCAATCCTTCCTTAAAGTAAGACAAAACAGCGTCACTTCAAACATCTCTAACAGCAATTTTTTCTTCAGAGTCATCTTCAAATCCAAATCATTGTTTGACATACTTTGTAAGAGCCATTATAGAGCTAAACTGATCTAAAAGTCCTGCAAAGGGTTACTTCAGTGCCGTAGTTATTGGAAAGCCATGAAAGCAACTGATGAAATAAGTTTTACACCAGTAACACTTGCAGGATTGAGCCTCCAGATTAGCACCTCTTTGGAAAGAGGATACAGCCTTCTGACACGCTCATGTAGGGCCCAGCACTCATTAACTTCACAATTAACTAAAACACATCAAGTTTCCAACATCCCTAGAGTTTATTATTGATTTATTTAAGTCCCGGACTTTACATACTCTTACACTTTTTACTCTCTTTGGGATGTAAACAAGCATTGCATTTAGTTCCTAAGAAACCCTGAAATATGCTGCCATTTTAGTTCATGGAAACTTAAAGGAAGAGGCATAAATACAGCGCCATCAGCTGCAACATGCAGCGAGCAAGCACAAACAGGATTTTGCACAGGCAGCTATACAATGCTCATATAAAACGACACAATTTTACAGCAAGACAGAGACTCCCATGTACCACCCTGAGTGGAAAACCAGGGTGGAGGGGTTGCTTTTGTTTTCTTTTCAAAACAAATGGCCTGGTGCATGAATTGCAGCCTAAAGCTCAACAGCAGAACCAGGAAGCCCAGCTTTGACCTCATATATCCTTTTTGGTTGTGATTTGTTCATTGCTTCTCTCCTTCCCCCTCACCTGCTATTTTAGAAGTGTGTCTTTATTGTTAAGGAATCATAGATTATTCTACATATAATCTCCATGGGAAGAAAAGCAATTTTGCACTTAATTTATCATGTCATATTAAGCTACTATATTTCTGCTTGGGCTGGGAAGGATGCCAGCAGGCTCAGCATACCCTCTTCCGCCACCTTCAGTCAAGGAAAAGATTTCAGAGCCTTCTGCTTCTCTCTAGCACTTCACAAACAGTAGCTCTGATGATATTCTCCCTTTTTATAATGCAGCTGAATGACAGGATGCATTTTCATCATGTATTCTCATGGCACTTGCTGAATGTTTAGTCAAATTTTAAGTACCACGTCTGAAAGCTATTAACTAACAGAAGTCATCCTTTATGAATTCCGCAGGAGAAGAAAAAACACACACACACAAACCTGGACATCAGCACCTCATCACTGACATTGCAAAGTCTCAGTCCTACACTGCAGCCTCCTGGGCTATTCTGGCAGCTGGGCTACCACAGGTACACGGACCCAAGAAAAAGCCCAGACCGCATGCAAAATGCCAGCCTTGCTTCAAGGGGTTAGGCTATGACCTCAACCTCTTCCACCATCACTGCTGAATCTGAGCGCGCTACCAGCAACAGCAGGACCACTTCTTTTAAGTTAAACGTCCACACAGTCTGAGAGACAGTGTTCACAACTGCCAATGTTCATGGCTCCCGGCAATCACAAGCCTGAGTTTAGACTGCAGAATCATAGAATCATTTATGTTGGAAAAGACCTTTAAGATGACCAAGTCCAACCATTAATCCAGCACTGACAAGCCCA
Source organism: Strix aluco (assembly GCF_031877795.1). Taxonomy (NCBI): domain Eukaryota; kingdom Metazoa; phylum Chordata; class Aves; order Strigiformes; family Strigidae; genus Strix; species Strix aluco. The sequence continues at coordinate 59,329,724 of NC_133933.1, read as the reverse complement.
CCACTAAACCATGTTCCCAAGCACCACATCTACATGTCTTTCAACTACCTCCAGGGATGGTGACTCAGCCACTGAGGCAACCTGTTCCAGTGCTTGACAACCCTTTTGGTGAAGAAATTTTTCCTAATATCCAATCTAAACCTTCGCTGGTACAACTTGAGGTCATTTCCTCTCATCCTATCGCTTGTTACTTGGGAGAAGAGACCATCACCCACCTCACTACCACCTCCTTTCAGGTAGCTGTAGAGAGTAATAAGGTCTCCACTCAGCCTCATCTTATCCAGGCTAGACAACCCCAGTTCCCTCAGCTGCTCCTCCTAAGACCTGTGCTCTAGACCCTTCTCCAGCTTCATTGCCCTTCTTTGGACATGTAATTTGGACACATTTGAATGTAAATACATTCAAAGTCACTGTGGGAGCTAACACAGAAAAAGGGCAGTGTGGATGAGTCCCAAGAAATGTGGAGAGAAACAGTACAGCATCAGGTGTATCCCTCTCCTCTTTCACCAGAAATGAGCTGGAAAACAAATACTAGCAAGTTGAACAGCTGTTAAGAAGTTTTTGGACATCTGTAGTTGTTTCTCCAACTTGTGGATTCAACAGAGCCAACCCAATACATTGACCAACATAGGTATCATTGCTGGAGGGCTAAGGGAGGTGATGCAAATCATATTAGATTAACGGTGCTCTAGCTACAAACCACAAGAAAAAAAAAAACAAAAAAACCAACAAAAAGATAAAACAAAACCACCATTTACTTCGGCACTCCTGATGTTAATTTCTCAACCATTCTGTAGAACACATACTTGGGTCATCAGAATCCAAATGAACTTTTAAAATAATTTCTGCTGGAATCCAATCCTGAAATCAGTGGAAACTTCCAGCTACTTTTTGGTTACACAGAATAGTTTCTCCTCTGAAGGAAGGAGGGATTTCCTGCACAGTCCCAAGCTGTTACAAAGGTGGACATTTCTGACACTTCACTTCCTGTGCAATATTCTGACAATATTAACAAAAATAGCAGATAGTCAAGGCACCCGTTCCAAAGCATGCATACACACATGCATAAGCACACAACACGCAAATAAAAAGTGATGAGGGCTGAAGTGTCAAGAACTTCTAAGGTGTTTATATTACTCTATATGACATTTCTAGTCAGCAATGGCTTTGCCCAGACAGAATAGGACAGCAATGTATGTCAGAAGTAGTTAGGATAGGTTGGGAAATGTGATTTCATAGTATAACTAAGATCTAGGAATAATTTAGTCACTCAAAGATCACAAAAGGGAAAGCAGTTTTACTCCTCCCAGCCACTAACCAATATCCTGGAGGAGCCACGGTTTCTGTTAAAATGATCATGGAGAAACAGGCATTTTACAGTTTCAAAATTTGTTTTCAGTACAGAAATAAGTAAAAGCAGTTCACGCTTTTCAGGAAACTCATAAAGGCAGCACAGAAATGTCAGAAACCCAGTTACAATGTCTTCAGTGATTAGAAAGTTTCTGCCATTACAAATGGAAGAATATCTTCACGTCTAACATAACACTGTTTTCACACAGCTGAAATGAGTCTTTTTTATTTCTTTGCAATCTGGCACACAACCTGTTTTTGACTTGACTTCCGTTAGTATGCTATTTAGTACTCAGAACATTATGCAATTTTGGCATTTTAACTATTTTTCTGCAATTATGCCAGTTCCATATTTTTCCACAACTGCCCTGTAATTTACTGTCAACCTAATTTTTCTAGATTGTTCTGAAATGTATCTCTGCCCTTACTGGCTTTTACAATATCGTTACTTCAGAATCATCTGCAAATATAATCAAAATGTTAACTCTCCACTTTCTAAGCATTAAAGCAGATGTTGCACAAAACCAGAGTACTGATCCTTAATAGACACCTTCCTTAACATGTACATATGCCATTATAGCTCAGCACTGTGGTACAGGAAAAATATTACACTCATTACTATTATTCTCATCAATAAAGAATGTGTGATACTGGTTAAATGAAGTAAAAGAAAATTTGCTTGCATAAAACGCTATCAGGTTTCTGATTATAATGGCAGTTTTGCACTCCAGCAACCCTAAATGACACACAACCACATCCAGCAACCAGACCCTATTCCAAACCAGCAGCATCCTCAGCACTGCAGGAGGCCATCACGACCAGCACAAGGACATCCCTCTGCCTTCTGAAAACCTGCCCTGAGCTGTACCTGGGCACAAACGTGGCACCTGCATCACCGAGCCCCCGGTGCTGCCCCGCAGCGCACAGACTGACACCGGTGCAAGCAGGTTCCCTCCGCCTAACCCAGCTGCAGGGCCGGACCAGAGCTGGACCTCAGCAATGCCGCTCTCCCTTCTGAGCCAGACCGGGAAATGTTGCACCACCTGCTCCACAAGTGGTTTTCAACACGATCTCCGAGCACTAAACCACTGCAGCAAGACCATTGTTCCCAGCACGCAGCAGTCGCCCTCCAGCTTCTCCACGCATTGCGTAAAACCCGAACAGCAATGGTTTTATGGTTGATAGCAAACTGTTTGACACTACACATGATGGTGTTTTTAAACTTGAATTAGTTTATGACTGAATCAGCAAATGCAGCTTTGAATGCTCCAAAACTACAACGCGGCACGTATGAAATTACTGTGATACAATTTTTTACTGTATTTTCATTTCTAGCAGCCCTGAATTGAAATCATGCATTTTGAAAGTAGGATCCCCGATAAGCTGGTTACTTTGGAGACTTCTGGTTAAGTGTTAAAGTGAGAAAAGAGACACAGGAATTACAAGCTGTTTTGACATACTCTTTTTCTCTCTTTGTTTCTATGGAAACAGAAACCTGTTTGCTTTCTGTTCCTACTGCTCCTTTTAAAAAAAACTCAAGTGCATTCACACTTTCATTTAATCTTTTGGTTTTACTTTAGCAGAAATCCCCATTCTGCAAAATACTTAAAGAAAAACAAACAAAAAAAACCTCTGGTGTGATGACAGCATCCCATACGGAATGGTGGGAGAGCTGTGCTACTGCTGCTGATCCGCTTCTTCCTAAACTCCTCCCGATTCAGTCATTCACCTGACCAGCAACAAGGGAAAACAGTACAGAGAGAGAAAATACTCAAAGCAACAGCTGAATAACCCACTACCACTCAACGATATCTGAGATTTTGCCAAATTAAACATAAGGCCAGCTAAATTGCTCTTCCAGTATACTCCATCGTATGTTTACATTTCCTGTAAACACTTTAACCATGACAATTCTGCACCTTCTTCAACTGTTAGGAATGCCATTTTAATGCAATAACAAAGAAAAGCCCTGAACCACAACCCCAACCATACAACATTTAAGAATGAAGGCTTTTGCTCAAGTGCTACAGATACACTTCATTTGTGATACAAACCAAACTCAACCTCCTGACATCCTCTTGCCACAAACCACGCCAGCCAGGTGGGCAATGATGCAACCTTACAGTCCCATCAGCACTTCAACTGCCACCCTACTCAACATAGAAACAGAAGGCCCCAGCTGAGCTGAGCCACCATGCTCTCCTCCAAAGGGCACTTCGGTTACAGCTTCCCCACCGGCTCCTGCACAAGTCAAACCCTGCCAGGCCTTGTCTGGCAGCCCCACAGCAGCGTTTTGCAAGCTTGGCCGCGAGGGACCCTTGTGCAAGGCCACCATGGAAAACCTAATGTTCCCCACACCCACAGGCACCCAGCAGGAATTTCTGCCTCACACAGAGGGAGCCGCAGTAACTCTTAGACCTGTGGCCACGGTGAGTTTGCCATGGCCACACAGGCAGCCACAGTAGTAATTAATCTGAGGAAGGCTCAGTTTGCAATCACGTGCAAACACTTTGACCTAACCGAGCTGCCCACCAGAGCACCTGCTGCAGAGGCAAGGATAAATGTCAGCCTCCAGCGGGGCACTGGTGCCGCCGGCAGGAGGTTTTCCTCTCCCACCCTGACACTTTTGGCCTCATTTGGGACCAGTCTTACACTGGCAACTGATGAAGCAGAGGACAGCCTGCTTCCCTGCATCAAAGATGCAACACGGAGTCCTGCACCTATTCTCCAGCTTCTCTACTTATGCTCCTTTGGCACCTATCACCACCACTTTCATTGTATGCTGTCTCCTGATTTTCTTCCTTGGTCCTTGGCAGTGGTCCTGATGGCAACACAACACTGCCCACTGACTGCCTGGGTGGGCACAGATCTCCTGCTCTCATTGACCTTCCCAGGTGGATGACAACAACATATTAAGAAGGGTGACTACTTTTCATGAAAATGGTGAGGGAAACCACCAATATTTTAACTATCAGATGTCTGCAGCTTCACATGGCACTATTACAACTAAACAAACACACTTGCTTTTACTCACCTCCTTCCCCCAGACAAACCATTATTTTCATAATGTGGCATCATTTCTGGCATCAAGTCATGTTAAAAATAAGGTTAAAGCAAACTTATTTTCTTCAATCTAAAGACTGCAGAATGTGTGAACAACTTTGAGCATTTTCCTTCTAAAGTCTTGTAATTTACAAAAACTTGTAAAAACAGGGAACATCTATTTTGAAACAGACTCTCAAGCTAAACATAGAAATTACAGCTGGAAACAACCTGTTTTTTTACTGAACAGAAAAAAAAAAAGGCGGCAAGACAATACATACAGACAAAAGCTCGATACTGCGCTATCCAGATAGTTTTCAGTACACATGAGAAACGCAATTATATGACAAGAAACAAAGAAATTAAAACTAAATCCTTTTTGCTCCACCAAAAAGTATTTTTGTGTGTAACTGAATGTTCTCCAGACAAGACATCTGAATTCAATTAACAGAAGTTTTGTTTTGGGGTGGTTTTTTTTTTTTTTTTTAGTGGTTTTGTTTTGTTATTTTAAGTACTGAAAATTTAACTATGTGAACTCATTATTGCTGAATGTCAGGATCACGGGATGGTAAAAACATAATCCAAGTTTTGAATAGCTCCTTAGGAAAGGTTGTGTGCAAAACAAACGTGGAATGTGATCACACTGAAATACTGCAGTGAGATGTGCAACAGTCATGCTGTTACTAATTCATATATTCTGAATTTCATTATTTGTTTATCCTCAAAGTCTTGAGCATACAGATGATGTGTTAATTTGTTCTCAACTGTCTCATTTTAATGACTTTTCTTCAGAAGACAGATTAAGGTTCTTTTTGTTTCTGGTAATATAAAGACCACTGAAATAAATTAGTAAACTTGAAAAATGCATAATTAAGAGTTCTTTTTTGCCTAATATTTCCAGATATTGTTTTGCACCTGATATGCAAATATTGATGCACAGAAAGTTCTGATGCAACAACACAGAAATCATCAGTAGCTTCTTTCTGCTGTCACTCATGCCAATTTGGGTTTCTCTGGAAGCACGGCCCTGGTGTCAACTTTCCAATTTTTATCTGAAGTATATCTCACAGGCAACCTACAGGCTGGACTTTACCTACAAGAGGCTTCCTTTGCCTTCCTTTAAAAGGTGATGACCACCCAAAACTACACAACTCCCCCTCCAAAAGCTGCCATGATCCTGATGGATCCTGATCATCCCTGGGATAAAGCATTGCTGTTACAAGCCACTGTGGAGCAGAGCAGTCTATTAGGTCTGCGAGAACATTCACCGAAAGCCATGAAATCCAGAACACCCACAAAAACCCACAGCAGTATTAAGACACAGCACATGGGAAGAAGATGGAACAGTCTTACTAAAATATATTAAAATGAAGGCAGGCTGGTACTACTGAAGTGAGGAACCTTAACAAAAGGGATGCAGGACAACTAAGAGACACTGGTCAGGCAGGATAATGCAATAAAAGGGTGGGCTCTCAGCAGGATAGGCTCTCAACAGGAGGGGCTCTTGAGATAAGGAAGGAGCTGCAACTACTGAGTCCCAAAATAAGGAACGGGGATTCAAAGAATGCTAAATTGACATGCTGAAAAGACCTAATTGGGTGAAAAGTCACGAGAGGAAGAGGAGGCATCTTCAATCTTCATCCTGAAGACCCCCGCCCAAGACCACCAGGAGCCACTGTGCAGGCGCAACAGAGAGGGACTTGGGGCGGGATTTATGTTAATGATTTCTCAAAACTAATCGTAATATCTCACCTTATTCTTGGAATTATGAATAGGTAAACGCTTTACACTATAGAAAGGAGCCACTTTTTGCTCCAAGGCGTGCACGCTTGTGGAGGAGCGATCCCCCATGCACCCAGCGCTGCAATAAAGAATGCCTGCTTTCTAATACTCTGATTCTGAGTCTTAGAGAGTTCTTCCTCGACCGGCTTTTCGGTATCATTACCAAAGAGAGAGAGAGAGAGAGAGAAGCAGGCTGGGAAGAGGGGATGGATTCTAGCTGATGATACAGTCAAGCCATTCAATACAAATAAAATATCCATTTTAGATCTTTTCAGACACTGATTAGTTTGTTAACAGATCACAACAGACTTCTCCCAGCCTCTTTAAGGATGTTACCCTGGCTGATATGTGCTATAGAATATTCTGCATCAGGAAATCCTTCCTCTTCCAGTGGCTGTACATACAGACATGTCTCAGGCTGTTCTGCTTTGCACAGAAGCACAGAAGCCATGACCATTCTTTTCTTATAAAAAAAATTTCACCATTCTCCTTCCTAATGTCTGACAAAAATATACCAAAAGACTTGTTTGCACCAGATCCACCTTCTTTTCCAGAGGTATTTGTTCAAAATTAAGAGCTGAGACAGAAGTACAGATCTCAGCAAGCTGAGGGTGAGAGCAAGAAGCCTTCCAGCAGTGTCCACATGAATACTTTCCTTTGCACAGCTTGAGCCCATTAGCTTCTTTTGTTGTCTCTACACTGTCCAATAAAAGTAACTAAATCCAGCCTCATCTGTAGTATCCCATTATGTAAATGCAGGCATTTATGCCTCTCTTTCCTCCAGCTTTAACATGGCAAATTTCCTTGGATTAATAAATTGGTCACCCTATTAGATCTCCAGCTTTATGGGAATAAAAAGCTGGGTTATTACAAAGGTGGGGATCTGCATCTTATGACCCGTGAGTACTCTGAAATTGTAAATACATCACAAAGTCCTTAACAAAATACTCAAACCACACAATATCACAATATCTACCAGCCATGGTAAACCCAACCCTAATTTTAAGGCATTATTTTTTCTCCAAAGTAGCAAGTGTCAGTTTCAAAATAAACAGATTCAAAATTTGAGAAATTAGTTCATGCTCTCTGTAACCAAAGCACGCACATTCAAATGAGACTATCTAGCACTATGGAACATCATTAACTTCCATGTAAAGCTGGGAAGAGACACTATACCATTTCTTTTGGGGTGTTTGTGTGAGAAGAAACTGTCATCTCTAAGTTCAGAAAAATCACTTCTGTGCCTCAGGTCACACTGTTTCAGATGACAAAACATTTCTTTCCAAATTGTTACCTATCACATCTGACTTACCAGCACATTCACAAGAACAAGCCTGTTTGTTTTTCTAAAACAATTCTATATATAAAATTAGCTTGTTTAGTACATTGTGGTGGTGATCAAGTAAAAGCACTTTTCTAGTCTATCTCTGAGCAGATTACCAGCTCACAGCTAACACTGGTAATGCTGGGCACACGCATGTTACTCCTGATGCGTGAAAGCCTAGGACTAACTGCAATACTGAGGAAGAGCAGCTGGTATTATGCAGTTATGACAGAAGCTAGTGTCCTATTTTTCCTGCTATGTTACACTAAGGAATATAGGAGGAAAGAATCATTGCTCAGCATTTTTAGTCCCGTCATTCAAAACATTAAGAACAGAGGTATAAAAGGTTCAGCTACTGTCAGGAGAAAAGACTGACTGCCATCCATTTGAAGAGAAACCAAGTATTGCAAGGCAAATGCAGAAACAGGGCATTAACACTGATGTTGGTATTTGGCCCTGGTTTAGAATTGTTTAGAAATATGCAGTGTTTTGGGCATCAGCTCTTAAACCACAAGAATTCGTGTGCTATGTTTTTTGATTTCCAACTTCACTTTTTCAGGAGGTCGAACTCCAAATTCAATCTGATGCTAACCCTCTCGCTGTTTTCTACGAAAAGCTGAAGACAGAGATCCAAGAAAAGCACAGGCAAAGCTTTCTCCTGGCATGTACGAAAATTTCCCAGGAGCAGCTATGATTGTTTCATTGGTCACTTGGCTCCACTTCTGGGACAGTCCCACTCCACTGCCGTTGTCAGCTGCAAGACCTGGCTGGGTGGTGCAGCCAAAGGCAGCCTTCACTTGCTGGCCATGCTCTGAGGCACCTCTGCCAGCCTCCCTGGCTCTCACTGCCTCCTCCCCAGCCTGCTTCCTCCCTCTGCCTGTATCTGCAAAACACAACCTGGCTCCATCAGGTTCAGGCTGAGTTAAGTGTCCTCCCTTGCCCCCATGTCACCCAAGTCACATTGCACCCACAACCCTTCTTCCTCCCTTGCAGTCAAAAGGGATTATGATCTTGAAGGGGGGTCATGTGGAAGAAAAACCAGATGGGAAACCATTCTCATTGAAAAACTTGCTCAGTGAAAACTTACACAGCTTGTTCGGAGAGCTCACAGGGAACTCCTTCCCATGACAACTTTGTAGTCTGCTGGTGACAAAGCCTGCTAGAGTCCAGAAGCTCTCCTCTCTCTGGCTCCCACACAAGCTACTTGTTCAAGGCTGTGTCATGAGTAAGCTATTATCTGTAGTAGTTATAATACCAAGCCTTGCAGCATCCGCATTTTGTAATGGGACAAGTATCCAGCTCAAGCACACAGAATTTAACCTTTGGGCAAAGCATGTAGAGTGAACAAACATGGTCAAAAATGCTGCATAAAGTTCAGATTCTTTCTTGAAATCCAAAAGCATCTCCCTTCCCTCCTCTCCCAAGGGCCAGAAGAGGTTATTCTCATATCATGGTCCTGTACAACAGGTTAGGAAATTTTACCCCTCAATTACTACCCAGTTCTCCCACTCGTATTTACAAAGTATTTACAGAGTCCACCTGCTTCCAGTGAGAGCTGCCATTTTTGAATGCATAAGCAAAGCACTTGATACTGCTCAAAAGAGCTCAAGTCCATTCTGACAAAGACTGCTACAGACACTTATTTCAAAACTGAAGTGCCACGATGAGGTTGTAAAAAACTGACTTATTTTTGGACCACTGAGTATTACAAGTCTAGCATTCGCCAAAGAAATCAGCAAAACGTTTTCTTTTTTTTTTCAGAAAAGACTTATCTTTGAGTCCTTGCCACAAGAAATGTTTTTGTCCTACATTTTTTATAACCTCCCAGAACATTTTCTCCTCCCTTAATTAAAAGTGTGGGTTTTTTCCATAGCTTCTACACAAACAGCATAGGAAAGCCAAAATGTTTCTCATAATAACTTTTAACGAAGAACTTGCTACTGATGTGGACCTTGTGACAGCCAGATTCTCCACAACAGATTTTTCTTTTCACATATCTTAAGGTTGTCCCCAGTTCTCCACATAATTGCATTATCATTGCTATTCCAAATTCAAATTTATCTGACTGCAGCTTCCAGCTATTGCTTCCTGTTATGACTTTCTCACGTACTGCAATTTCCTAAGTATTTTCTCCCTGCAAAGGTACTTGACCATTGTGATCAAGTGGTCAAGTCTTCTCTATGCTAAACAAAAGCCAAGTTTCACATTGCAAGGTGTTTTTTCCAGCCCTCAAATAATTTTCGAGTTCCCCCCCCCCCCAGTACTCTCTCCAGTTTGGTTTTTCCTCCTAAAAATGTGGCTGTTCAAAACTGTACTATGCATAGAGATAAAAGTCATCTCACTGTTCTGTTCACATGTATCAGAAGCAAATCATTCCTTTAATTACCAGAGCATCAGTCTGAAGGGCATGTTGATACATAGGAAAAAGAAAATTATATACCACACAAGCTTAAACTTGAATATTGACCTACACAATTGAGTGTATTCAACATGTATATGTATTCAAGCATTCTAAATCTGGATGGCACAAACATTATACTAGTGATGTAGTAACTGCTGCTTAAGCCAAAATTAACAAATATGAAAATATATAAAATACTGGTCTATCTCTGCAAGTCTGAGTGGATTTTTTGTATTTTAACAACCAAAACAAGTCGTTCCTTAAATGACTCTACTTGATACTGACAACACTAATAGCCAAGAAAAGCTGAACAGGACAACGCTGTCTATTAAATAGAGTTTACAAGTATTACTCGTCCAACTCATTTTCAGGATTAGTCTTTAAAAATTCTGCCTTTGGCCTGTGGATTGGGACTAATTTCCACTTGGTCACAGACACAATACTTAACATCAAGTATTTTAGTCAAAAAGACAGCAGGTACTGACTGATTCTAAATGGACACCAGCAAGATAGCTATTATTAACTTGCTACATAGATACAATTTAAAACTGCTACTTTGTCAATAGCCATTGAACTATACCTCATGTTGGTCACTGTCATTAAATACTTCTGAAGCAAAATAGCACATCTACATTCAAAAAATTAAGTCTACATCAGCAGAAGTCAAAGTGCGACTTCCGACAAACACTTATCATCTTTGGTCATCATACAGCCGTCAAGTTTTGTATGAAAACACTGTTTTACAGAAGGACTGGGTAAGTCTTCCCCCCATATATATAAATATATTTATATTTCTGCAGAATTTATCTTCACAGTTTTTTAAGTCTTCCTTTCTTATGGAGAAAATACTTGACTGGCCATAGCCAAAAAGCCTACACTGTCTTAAACCCCAAAGAACTTTATTTGTTGTATTTAATTTTTTTGAACATTCTGTAGACTATTTTCCCCTCTTTTTTCTGTAAGTAGAGGCAATTTCCTATGCTGTCATGGTGATTTAGACAGATGTACACAGAAGTGCACAGGCACTTCCTGCCTTTGCCTAGGCTTAGCTTTTAAAATGAGGCAAGAAATAAAAATACTTAGCATCTGCCCTTTCAATACAAACAACAAAGATGAAACGCAGCTAAGTTTTAGAAGGTTCTTAGGTCTTTCAGTTCCCCCTTAAGTATCACAGATTTTGTATTTCAGGTTATTCTTAAATACAGAATAAGTGAATCTGAACTAGCATTTTCACATCTAAATCTCTCCAAATGGTAGCACATGCCTCTGTAAGCACCAATTCCTCACTGATCTGCTGGCAGACCTTTACCTTTTGAAGCTCTGCTAGTACCAGAAACAAGAAAAACATTTTTTTCAGAGGTCTCTAGTAGTTCTTTTTCACATTCCATTTCCATTAGAAGTTCTTTCTTCAAAATAGCATTTCTTTCCTGGATCTGTTGAACCACCCTCATGTTGACAAATTTCTCTCGTAATAAATGATGAGCATCATTAGACCTGGCCATAAAGATGTTGGAAAGCAAGAAAACACTTAAACATATTAATTTCTAGGTTTTACCAAAATACACACTGATGACAACATGAAAGCATGGAACTGTGGACACCTCTGTGACCCAGAGTGGGTGGTGCAGATAGGAAAGTCACACCTGGAAACAGAAAGAGAATATCACCTCGATGCAGGCCAGCACTCACACTAAAATGCTGCAGAGCCAGAGTGCACCAGGGCATGCCGATGTGATGGCATTGTCCAGTGACACCCCACTGCTGCCCTGTTCCCATGCACGGGGAAGGCCTGCCCTCGACGGACAGGGACATGTTGGCATGACTAGGGGTGTCCAGCCTTGCACCACTGCCTTGGTCTGACTGGAAGGGGCTGCCACATGGCCTTCGGCTGGTCTCCCTCAGCCTTGCAGCTGGGGACAGACTATCAGCTGCACCTGCTGGCAATGGTGGCACTCATCTCCTGCCCTAAGGTCCCATTTCCACTTGCTTAGAAAGTAAAAGAGCTTTGGCCATTTTGACCAGTATTTTCTGCATCAAACCTTTGTCTTGTGCTGTAGGAAGTAACACCTGACACGTGCAAAAAGGAAGCCTTCACTTATCAAATATGCAAGCAATAGCAACTAACGACTACTTGAGAGAGAAAATACTTGTTTACCTCATTGCAAAGAACTGCCAGTGGTAGACGGCATAAGTCTTACTGAGGCGTACACACGCTTCATAAGAGCAAGCCAGGTAGTACCCTACTGACCTTGTGGATTAAATAAAAGGGTTACGGACAAGCTGCAGAACATAGAAAACAGGATCTCCAAGATCCTGGAGAAAAGAAATATTGAGTACATTTGCAGAGCTAATAAGAAATCCTGTTCTCACAAACTAGTCATGTCAGTTAGCAGTTATCTTGTACAGAAAAGTTCTTTTTTTTCTTCCCCCCAGTCATAACTTATCTAATAAAAACAAATCTTAGCCCTCTTTCCATAATGCTCAGCTTCATCAATACTGTGGCAGAAATGGAACATTTTTTCATCTCTTGAAGGCAAAACAGTTCCAGTACTTCTGCCTGAATGTGACAGAAGTGTCACTGATTCACACACATGGCTTCTACCTGACATCAATACCCAGCAAAGCACTATGGATTTCACCCCTTTCATTTTCAGGGCAACTCTCTCAACAGTATCCAGTTAAGACAGTACAAGATATGAGACGCAATAACTTTCAGGTTTGCAAACAAAAATCATTTCAATACTTACGCATTTGCATTTTTATTTTTTAGTATAAGCATTCTTGTCTCTGGAGTTTAACAAGAACGTGGGTACACATGGAGCATCTAGCAGAGAAAGCAAAACTTAAAACCAAACTGTATCTAAATCTGTGGAGTCACCCTGAGCACCCAGGTTCTAACACTTATAAACATGCATAACTCTTTAAAGAAACTGCAAAGACATATCTATAACAAGACAAGCAACTCAAAGCTAGTAACCAGAAGCCAGTGCGACAAATGTACCCACCTCCCTCCCACCACAGCATTTTCCAGCCCACATCAATGGGCTCTGCCCCCAGAGCTGACTGGAGCGTATGCAGAAAACTCTCAGCACCCGCCAGACATGGGACTTGAGATATCTGTGGTGAAAATATCAGAAGGCTCAACTTGTCTTCACTTGCAAACTTACCAATCACTTTTCTAAGACTTCTTTTTTGTGAAGAAGGCAAACCAAGAATGTTCAAAAGGTCTTTCTCAGCTTCAACTGTTCATTTCTTCTCTCTTGTCTTTTGGCTTACAAGAAAGGATGGGACAACTGTAAAGACTTCTTTTTCCTCTCTGTTTCTCAGGTTATAACCTACTATTTCCTTTTCCACTGCTCCAAATAGGAAGTGTCTGGGTTGTAACTATTCCTAACCATTTCCAATGGCTAAAAACACTCACATGCTTTCCCAGAGCCTGTACTTCTAGAAGAGTAGTGGCCATGAGATAACCACCACCACAGCCCTCAAAGTAACTCTGTCACTGTGAGTAAAATTACTCGTGTAAACAAAGAGCATAGACAGGAGGTGTGGGAAGGGAAGGAAGGTATTACATCTCCAGAGAGGACCTGCCAGACCTGCCACAACTGCAAGTATCCCATTCTCTGCTGCTTGGACTCCCAGCATCTCTTTCCACCTCTGTGTGAGTTCTCTCCTGCAATGGCCAGTTCAACCCCCTCTTCCCTCACTTCCCGAAAACAAGAGTTTGACAGCATTATTACTGAAATAAGTATTCTCTAAACAAAGGATTCAAATTTTTCCTTCTCCTAAGAAACAGTAACTGAAGTAATATCTTTCATTATTATACAATCCCTATGTTTTAGGCAAATTATTTGAATCTACAGTAAGACCTTCAGGCACATGCATGAAATCCCACAGCCTGGGGATTCCACAGTATGGCCTCTTTGTTGCTATTGTAACTCTCTCACTTAACCACTGAACTATGAAAAGCCCAACATATGTCTCTCATCTTTTTGTATATCTTCAAACCCCTTTGACCTACTTCACAAACTGCAACCAGCACATTAATCGCAGAAAAGCTTTCTGCTGGCTTCATACAGTAAGAGTTTCCAGAGAAACAGCAGTAAAGGTAATTGAACCCAAAGTCCCCCATTTTCTGGAATAATCATGCCACTCAAAACAAGAAAAAGTAATTATGAAGAAATAACAGCTTTCAAAGAAAAAAAAAAATCTTGTTTCAAGAAAGGAGGCCTTCATTTGTTTGACAGAAGTATCACCTCTGATGCAGAATCACTGCTGTCTAAATCCTTCTCCCCGCATGTAAGGACACAAGAACGCAAAAGCAGAAGTTGTATATGCTCAAACACTTTAAAGATTGTTATGATAAGGACTAAACCTCTACTGTTCTCTCTACCTACAGGAGTACCAATTTCTGCAGATATGAGTAACTCCACATATAATAATTTTTAAATGTTAATTTGTCTGTGTCATGAATATAGATATGGAAACCTTTCAAGTTTTTTCGCATGAGGAGTGCTATCTGGTCTGAGGAAGAATTGCTTGATGTGAAGGTGAAGGATTTAGGATCACAGGCTCTTTCAAAGGTCAAGCAGTGGATGAATGCTAAAAGACTCAACTGCTTTCCATCATTCGCTTTAACTGAATGAGATACACAGAGAGACCCAAACAGCCCCTTCCATTAGCTGTCATGAAGGCTGGATTTGCAGACTATGGGCAGAGATATTCCTCATTCCAGCAAAGTCAAACATACAGCCAAAGAAAAGCAGACTGTACCTAGGACAAACTAAACACAATACTGTTTTTTCCAATGCAATGACTGCTGCACTCACCAGAACTGAGATGTAGCCTGGCCAGACAACCTGAAAGAACTCAGGTCATGTTTGCACTGCCCAGTGAAGTCCTGCGGGAGACATCCAGCTAGTCCTGGAAACAAGCTATTGCATCAGTCTCATTGCACTAGCACAATACTCTGCTTGAGCTCATTATCCTGATTAGTACATGAATTACTAAATTAACTAAAAAAAGCTTAAGGAGACTACAGGTTATTCTCTTATTCTTCTCATCTTCAGTAGAACTGTAACATTCTGCCACTCCAGTAAGATTTTTACATGACAAACATACTTGCCCATATTCAGACACAGTCACGTTTTTTCCCTTTCTTCAGTGACAGTGGATCTCCTTGGAGACCCTCAAAACCCTGGATCTTGCTATTACTTTCTCTCACTTTCACTGCATACCTAAGTCTTCCTTGCAACATGGTATGAACTACACAGCTTTACAATATTTCTGTCTGAACTTGCAAGTTTAGACACCCACAGTGCCTACAAGTACTGGAACAAAGCTTTCCATTCAGCTTCATCGATCAAAACAAAATTATCCATTTCCCCATGAGGTAAAACTGCACAGTCAGTCACCACTGCATAAAGGAAGGCTGTCTTGGGAGTTCCTCAAAATCCATCCATACATGTTGAGTTTGAGAAGTATCTAATCACCTGAGTCATATGGCATACACATGACAACACAAGATCTAAAACTCGGCAGATCCTATCCTGAATTTCCTACTATTTCAGTCATTTCTGTTAACCTTAAGCATTAAACATGTCAGCAGGTTTTGAATCAGATGCATCCTGAAAGATGCATACAGATGGGGTTGTTTGCTCTCCAACCTTCTTCAGTTTAGCCTTCTCACTTCTGCATTAGGATATGAAACTAAATGCAATAAACCCCACTGTTTTCCTCTGTCTGTCCTACCACTTAATTAGTAAAGCAGTGACTCTCCCTGGTTCCTATGGTTTAGGTTGTGGAGCCATCTCCTCTGTCTTGTACGCTCCTGAAGTTCTGATATGTAACACAATCAGTTCATATCACTCCCCATTAAATCCTCTAAGCAAAATTTAAATACAAGGGAAAACATAGGGCTCTTTATTGGTTTTACTAACTTAGCTGAGGGAAAACTCTCTAGACTAAATATTTTTCCAGTTACTGTTTTCCATTAACCTTACCACACATTTTGAGCAATGCTTCCTCATGACTCTCCCTGAGAAAGGACTGACAGGACTGCCTCTATTTAATTTCTTGATATCCTACTGCATCTTAATTCTTAACAGGTCAATTACTCAGGTATATCAAAGAGGATGAACTGTTAATGTCTTATAAAAGAAAGACACATTATTTGGGAATGAACTATACTTTTCATAAGGTTAAGGGAAGAGGCAAGAAGCTCACTTGTTGTCCAGTGCTGTATTGAGCAGCAAAAAATGTCAGTCAGGTTTCTTAGGGAAGAACTGTAACACTTTCAATCCCCTCAGCTCTGAGAAGTATCGTGAAAGTTATTTGCATTCTACTTCAATGCAACTTCAAATAAAATAGTCTGAAGTACCACACAGTGTCATTTTTCACAGTTTGCTTAGCTCTATCAGTTTCAGGCTAGAATAAAGTGAAGAATTTCAGATACAAGATGGCTAGTCTCTCCTGCATTGCTTAATGAAGACAACTACATATTAAGCCATTTTAGATGGAAATGCATTTACCCAGGAGTGTCGGCAAAATCCAGCAATGCTAAGGAAGCTCACTGTAGGGCAGGATCACTCCGATTGCTATTCCAATCATTCTGTTCAAGGCAGGCACTCAATGGCCATCCATACACAGCAACAGTTGAGAAGATGACCAGAGAGAAGAATAAAAAGGCCATGGCATTAATATACACTATCCTCCCTTCACTTTGTGGACCTGCTTTACTCCACTCAGCCTCTTAGAGGGAGTCCTGTCACGGGGCTCTACTGCACTGCAGCAGCAGAACGTAAAGGCAACAGTAATCAAAACCCAGGGCATCAGACTAAAACCAAACCCAAATTCCTTCCAGCCCTCATCAGTGAGGGGGAACAGTGCAGAACTGAAGTGGGAATCTACTTGCTGGAACTGCTGGCAAACAAGGACTGGATTTCCAGAGGCTAAATAGACTAAGCACCATCCATCACACTGGACATATGTGCAGGTACCACTGCAATCAGATTTTCACAAAGAAGTTGCTCCTTGAATTCTGTAACTTCCAAAAGAACATTTGTCTGACATTCACTTTCCTATGTATCCATGGTCACGTCAGGAACACCAGTTTTTCATGTAAGCACCCACTTCTTTCAAAATGGCCTAAACCCACTTCCTAACAAAATTCCCTGCATCAGCTATGACACTACCAGCTGGTCTAACCACCTGCTCAGGACTGAGAGCAGGAGCACGCGATCAGACAAACCTGCAGCTCAGTTTCAGCAGTACTGAGAAGACGGCTTGGATACTCAAAATACTTAGTGCACTCCTCAGCAACTAGACAGCCTTTTTGTCATTTGACTGATAGAAACGATTGCTTTAAGAAAGCAAAACCAATACACTTAAGGCATTTTAGAAAGTTTTGAAACAGCAGACGTTACTTTCCAAGCAGTCCATTGCCATGTTATCAATTGCTCAATTAAATAGGAGGAAGAAGTGCTGATACAGCCACTCCAAGGTTACATCCTGATTAGGGTGATTTAGGCTAATCTTGCACAAAACCTATTTGCAAGTGTTTCTAGCAGGGCTTTCTTGCCCCAGTATGAAATTCACCCTAGTTCTCCCTCTGTCTCCAGATTCAGGGGCAAACACTGCCTATTTCCAGCACAAGAAAACATCAGAAAGCCTTCCTTTGCAATAAAACACTCAGGTACTTTGGCAACCTTGGAAAACTCCAAGAGGGAAAACAGACCACCCACACATTAAAGCTCTACACAAAAGTTTCTCTTGCAGATGTACAGTCCTTTTGCTTAATAGATCAGATCTCACAGGTTTTACGACATAGAAACATCCTCCTTGTGACAGTTCATTTGCTTTAGCAGACATACAAAAATATAGGAGACAGAGGTCAACAGTTAGAAGTATATCACATTTTTAAATGATGGAAAGAAAGATACTTTGATATCTCACATAAGTAACTCCATATGTTTTTCTGAAAAGAAAGTCTTCTGAAGGCAGTCA
This sequence comes from Strix aluco, assembly GCF_031877795.1. Taxonomy (NCBI): domain Eukaryota; kingdom Metazoa; phylum Chordata; class Aves; order Strigiformes; family Strigidae; genus Strix; species Strix aluco. The sequence continues at coordinate 59,311,821 of NC_133933.1, read as the reverse complement.
ATAATATCTAGCGTCAGATGCATTATACCTGGCACATGGAAAGGGGAAGGTAAGCAGCTTACACCTAACACACTAAGATTTTACTTGTGATATTTATTGATGAAATAAATCGATAAATTGCCAGATCTTATAGCAACTGTTGAAACGGCTCCATACTGCCAAGAAGACTCTTCAGATCACTATGGTCCAAAACTTTTCACCCCTATCTCTAAACCCAAGCCACATACATAGAAACTGCCATGACAGAAGATAATTACTTACATTAAGTTAGTTCAGCAATCTTATTCTTTATCATGATCTTATAAGATTGTGGACTACAAAACTAAGTTCCCTTCAACAAAGATTTGTCAAAAATATCACTTTAATATTTTTAAAATTTAATTACAAAAAATATTAAATACCTGCAGTTCAGTGACTTATTAGATTTTTCCAATAAAAAAATAACAACGTTGGGGATTTCCAAATATTTGATGTTACTACTCAAGAAATAAATAACTAATGACTTGACAAGTCTTTTAAGATCCAGTCAGAACCATCACCCATGCATGATTCTCATCCTTTTATCTTGAATTTGATCTCCTGAGAACTCTGCCAGGGTTGTGGAAGGAATGCACTGGATCTGACACATAAGCTGCCACAGAGCATCTTCAGGTACAGAGCAGAACACATACATGAAATAGAGAGGAAAAAGTAACTGTAACAGTTATCCAGTTCTAATTAGAAATCTTAAGAGTGTTCCCTGATACCATCCATCTCAGACTTACATAACTTCCAACTGTGTGTTCATATTTTACAAAAACATTTGAAGTTATAAGGAACTGAAATGGCAAATTCAGAGAGAAGGGCTTGTTTGATCTTAGTCTGATACTTGAAGAAATCCATAATTGTTACAGTTTCATATAACAACTGTAGATCAACACCAAACCAAAACACAACAGAATTTGGTCTTCTGCTCTGAACTTAATTTCTGCCCAAGAAAGAAGGAAGTTAGTAACTGTATAATAAGAACAACAAGTTGCACAAACCTTACTTTGGACATGCTGCAGTCTATAATCAGAACGGCATAATTTTTGTAATTTGGGACAAAACTTAGGACATCTATAATGAAGCTTCCTGGTGACACAAAGCTAGAAGAAACTGTCAGCAGAGAAGGATTACAGCTTGGTCTATGGAGAACCGTGGTGATGCTGAGGATTAGAATAACAGAAATGAAGTGAAACTGAATAGTACAAAACCACACAGAGGGACCCTCCCCAACAGGACAGGAGCTTTTCACCTGAAAACAATGGATATCGATTAACATGTCCCCATCTATAAAAAGATGATAATGAATGTTAAGAAAGGCAAACAAGAGCATAGTGTGCAACAGAAGTTATGCCCAGTAGCAGAAAGGAAGTAGTAACACCATCGAACAAAGTCTTGCATGAGACTGTATATAAAATACTATGTACCATTCTTGTCCATTTTGTTCCCAAAAGAAGAATTTGTGCTGTAACAGGTGCAAGAAGAGTTACTAGCACCATCAGAGGAAAGGAGGGAGCCCTACCAGAAACTAAAAGCTGATTTTCTTTACATGAAAGTGCTATGTTAGCTTTTACAGGCTCAGAGGAACAAGAGCTATTTAAACTACAAAAAGACTGTGGCACAAGAACAAAGATGAATAAAGATGCCAGAGTGAAAAGTTTCAGCTGGAAATGAGAGGAATTTTCTAAACATCAGAGCAGTGTTGTTTGGTAACAAGCTTTCAGAAGGAATGTAAAAGTAAATAAACCTAACTAGTCTTAAAATGTTTTTTTAAATGGATTACAGGAGGTACTTGCTTACAGTAGCAGGGGATTGGATTGTAGGGTCCTTTCCTCCTGTATTGCTAAGTTTCATTTCTATATTACATAGCTCACAAGTCTCTAGAACTGCTCAAGAGAAAGAAAAGAGCACTTGATTTCTTCAGGTAGCATTCTGCAATTTTCTTCTTGCAGTCTGGCAGCCTGAAAACCTAGCTGATATTATTGGTTATTTCTTCACCGGTGTAGCTGCTGTCCATAAAAGCATCCTTGAACACAGCATTTATGAACAAACCTGTAATCTTTATTTGTTTACAGATTCATGCATATTCGTAGAAGAAAACACAAGGGCAGGGATTTCAGCTGCTGGGCAACACTCACCCCCTCCAACTCCCTCTCTAATCTCATGTTGTTGCCAGAGCATGCAAGTTGGAATCAGGAACTCTCCAAAAGGAGGTAGGCTTTCAAAGTGACCCTGGAGGCAAAGAGAACATGAAGGAGAAAGTGCACTGAAGCAGGATGCCCTTAGCTCACGTTCCTAGAGCTGGATCTTTAAGGATGCCTCATTACATAATCTTAAACGTACCCCTCTGCAGTTTCAAACCTAACTGCAAGCTCAGCCATCAAAAAAAAAAAAAAAAAAAAAAAAAATCAGTGATCCATGACTATAAAAAAATATTTGGTAAGAAGGGGAGAGTTCTCAGCTCAGCTAACTGTAGAAGTTGAAAGACCTGCACCCAAAAATTTCAGTAGTACTACTGTTGCCACTTGTGTTCACAGTTTACTGCCCCAGCAACATGTCTAAACAGACAGAGCAGGGATTCAGCACAAGATCGTCCCCCACACAAATCCAGTCCTTCACCTTACAGCTCAATCAACACACAGAGGCATCAATTGGTACAAAATGCACCACGGAGCCACAGCTACCTGAGCACTAGAGACACTAATGTTCATTTCAATAAAACCTACTTCAGTTACTTCCAAAACATTTACCACTATTTTTTTTGTAACTCACACTTTTTTTTTATTCTTTTCAATCTGTAGCAAATGATGTATTGTGATCTGCATTTTAAAAAAAGTAATTGCTCGTAACAAGAAAACATTACAAGCTAGACCATTTCTAATAATTGGGCTTAATCCACAAACACTCAATAGGGGAACTGAATTTCCTCACTGCGGACTTCTGGCAAACGGCAACTTCTGCACTCTGCTGCTGATGGCCAGCATCCCCAGGAGAGGGGTGGAATGTCTGTTCAAACACGGTGCCTCATTTATGCTGCTCAACATACAAATAAAATTTGGACATGTTTCAGCATCAGAATATTTTTTTGGCTTATTTGCAATTTTCCACTCTTGACAACGCAACAAGAGCTAACAGGAAAAAACCCACCCTCATGTTTTTGGCAAATTATGCCACATCATCTTGAAGTTTCAGTTGAATTTTAAAATTCAAGTGTAAGAGAAAGTCAACAACTTCTAAACAGGCAGCTTTGCTGATATGCGCTATTAAAAGCTGCTTATTTTGCACCAACTCAGACAACGCCAAAAGAGTAGGTTTGATTATATTCAGAGTCTTTCCAGTAATTACACATCCAGAATCACCACAGTGTGGCTTACTATTCAAAAATAAACATCTTAGCCCATATGCTTATCGAAAGGGAAAATAAAGGTAAGCTATTTTAAACAACATACCAAATATATCCAGTAATAGAAGCATATATGGAATGCAGGTTGTCTCCCCCATCCCAAGCCTCTAATCATGTTTTCCTCCGCTGAATTGTTGCCACAAAAATTCCTAAAATGTCAACAGCTCTAGCACACAGGAAAAAATTGAAACAAAACATCTTAACCACAGTATTGCAAAGGTTCTCAGCATCTGGGGAAGATGCACATGACAGAACAGTGTTTTCACTCTTAGCTTTACACTACAAATGCTTCCATAAAGCTACCGCTTGATGCACGTATTTTCAACACTTACATACGATGCACTAAAATGCTGGACATCTGCAAAGTTTAAGAGACATAGACACCACTCCTGGGGAACTTGGCAGTGCTCAAATTGAGAAGTTTGCTGCAATCAATTTTCGACAGACCTAAAAAGCATCTTCAAAATCTAATCCAGTTTATCATCTCTAGCTTTTGTAAATGCCATTCTCCATGATCTGCAGAAAGGGCTCAGTCATTTAACGTAACTTGAACTTCAAATTCCCAGTTTTATTATCATCACACAAAACAAGCAAACATTTACTTTCCCATTCAAGTGTTAACACAATTTGAAGTAGCATAATGAAACCAGCTAGGACAGATGGCCAGTATCATAATCAAGGCTAGAGTGTCCCTTTCGACAGGCAGAAGATTAATTGGTTAGAAAATTCACAAGTGCAGACTCCCAAAATTTACATCTAAATCCAAAGACAACGTTAAGGATAAACAAGTAAACATAGTTTACATATTCTTAATTTAGCCAATACACAGCTTATCTCCATAACACACAAAGTAAACCAGCAAATATGTTCAGATTGTTTCTCAGTTCAACAGTGGTAGCTTCACGACTTAGGATGGGGAGAGATGACACATGCCTATGGGTGTGTTTCAGGACAAGTGTAGGCATCCAGATGTTGCATGGAACATACCTTCTTCAGCCTCTGCACCCCCACAGCCTTGTCCACAGCTTCTAGATTCACTGCATTACACGACAACTTAATTCTAACACACCCCCCAAAAAAAGCTAATGTAGACCTATGGGGTGTTGGTCCAAACACAGTCAGTACTACTGCAAGAGGTATTGGCTGGCTATCTATCCCCTCGGTCAGACCCCTGAGCAGACTGGGAACCTTGCAGAGTTGGGGTCCATGCTTTTGGAGGAAGGCAAGGGTTTTGTACGTAGCCTCGGTTCCCTCTTGGTAAGACTGAATGAACACCTTCTGGTCAATAAGCCACAAAGCCCTTGTGTGTTTGCTCCCACTATCTTCAAGCTGTTTTCAATGTTGATGGTACCATTTGACAGTACAAGAGTTACGCACAGCCCACAATGGCATCTCCTGTTATTCTGCAATGGTCAGCATAGATGATTCAACATCCATCCAATTAGTATTACTCCACTAATGTAATTCAATATTTTAACAGATAATACCGACTACACTATTCCTAAGTAAGACATTGTCACTAGCAGAAAAATCACAGCTCTGGCACAGTGACCTCCTCAGCCCAACACACACCACTGGCATACCCCAAGGGAAGCTGGCTTTCCTTCACACCCTTCACTCCACTTCCAGCTCTACAGGAGATGTTCATCAGCCAACATGACCAGGACATGGCCTGTGATTACCAGAAGACATGGCTACGGCATGTCCAAAACAATATTCTCCTGAATCTGCTCTGTTTATTTTGGGCTTTAAACATTCATAATTTTTTCCAGCTGTTCAGTATTACTAGAAACTTTAATACAAAAATCTGTATTACATTCTTGGTATCACTGGACAAAACTGAAAAGCTTTCTAATTTATGAAAGATGTGCCTATCCCAGGAGCCATCAGATTTTCAGAATGTCAGAAGAAAGCAACTGCATGCATGCTAAAACCCAAGTACAGACAGAATTACTATGGTTCCAGAACTCTGAAGCAACAGGAAAAAAATTGTGAACTAAAATATTAATAAAGCTAAAATGCTACAATGTCTGAAAAACCTTCAAAGCTTTATCTTGCTAGTGCCAATGTTCTCTTTCTCTTTTCTTCAACCTGGTACCACACCCGCTACCACCACACTTACCATTATAACATTTTTAAATGCTTTTCACAGAAAACTAAAAGTGGCCAGGAAGTGTCATGCTCTTTTTTCCCCCTGCGACTAGAATAAAAAGAAAAAAAGAGACAAAAAGTGACTCACCCCCATTCTTCAGAGAAGCATCTTCTGTATTTATGGAATAAATACCATATGAGCTATAAAACCAAAACCAAATTAATAGTTTTGTGCCTTCCATCTTTTTTTTTTTTTGTCTCTTCCTATACTGTGAGACGTTGCAAAAACAAAGTTATTGCAACCACCAAAGATGGTGTTAATTAAAACTGTTTATTTTGAATATTCATTTTGTCCCAAACTACCTAATGTGACCCCACAAGAATCACTTAGGACACTATTGATTGAAATACACTTTCAATTAAGTATATTAATGTATCATAACATTCACAGAAGCTGTTGCTAAACTCAGATGCCTATTTTGCCACGTCCTTTACAAGATTTGTTACCAAGGGCCATGTTAGCACTATTTCTCCATCTATTGGGGAACATTTATGTTGGTACATCAGACAAATCACACTCAAAACTACACCCAGTGATGAGGGCCACTATTCTGACCAGAGGGTGCTCCACAGCCAGGTGAGGTTACGGACCCCAGGGCAGCAAGGTCAGGAAGAGCTTCTGCCTGTCACCCTCCCAGTGAGGAAAGACTTTCCCAGACCAAGGCATCAGAGAAGCAGCAGACAGACAGATCCTGGCTGCATATTATGTCCCTGTCAAAAAACAATGTAAAACATTACTTTGTATGTTGGCAACAGCAGCACCCAAGTTTCTAAAAACAGCAAGCAAGTTGCAATTGTCATGCCTTTGAAAATTACCAGGTTTTAAACAGAAAACAAAACACCATATGCTCCTGGGTGGAGTAGACCCTACTCCCTCAGTAAAGGAGAACTAACTTTTCATGTTACTTTTATTTGTAACATGAACCCATAAACAAGTTACCTCTTTGTAAATTAAGATAATCTACACAAATTTTTTCCTGCATGTTAAATTACATTCACACTACCTAGAAAATGCCAGTGTTACACTCTTTCTAAAATACAGCCCACTGGCTAAAATGTAACAAACAGGAAACAAATGCTTCTTTGGCTTGGAGCAAATAAAGCCTTAAGCTTATTTTTGTGGAATTCAAAAGTAAGATACTGTATCCTGTGGCATTTGGAACAAAACACACAATAGTGACCGAGACAAAATGCTATCAGTTCTCAGTAATAATTGATGGACTTAATACTATATAAAAACTTGGAGTCACTTAAAGCAGTCATTGGAAGTCAGATTTTATGACAGTATTGAATTTATATTCACTAGAAGATGGTTAGTCAAGAGTTTCTAGCTTGTAAAAAAACTTCCTTCCATATGACAAGCTCTAAGTACCTTTCAGTGAGATAGAAAGTAGTATTTGGCACTCCATGATGCACACAAAAAGTTGCATGAATGCACACCTTCATACTTATCACGCTTTATACTCACTGCTTTAATTTTTTCTGATAGTGTAGTTTCCCTAATTTTAGTCACAACCTACTCTTGTTTGAAATCTTCCACATGCAGATTCAGCTACAGTCTTAACTGAAACGTGACACACACTATTTGCTCCTTAATAAGGGGGTCACACTTCCCACAATGCAGAAGCCTGCCAAGTAGAAATATTTTATTAGGCCACCGCCACCTATCTCTAGATGATATTCCTCATAATCCAGGTGAACCAGACATAAGGCTTTTTTGGTCAACACATGTTGACCAAGTAGCTTCAGAGATGATGACTGCAGAATACTGGACCTACTGTCCTATCCAACAAATACTAACTGTCACAGAAATGTGTAAGAAATGCTAGAAACACAAAGGTAAGAAATAACAGGATGAAGTTACTCTAAAAAAAGTAACAATATGTTGGTTTTAAGTTGAGAAATCTTTAATCCTACAGATCACCTAGAAAAGCTTACTTCCGTATATAAAATTACCCCAAAGTATATAATTCTAGCCTGAAACCAAACACCAGAGGAGCCGAGGCGGGCACTGCTGCCTTTGAGCTATGCTATTTTTCAGAGCGCAGCTGTTCCCTCTCTCGGTTCTGTTTGTACATTAGCTGGCAGCTACAGCCGGCTGCATTTTTCTGAGAGAAAGAAGGATTTTGATGCAAGTCCAACAGTAAGCAGTGGTTATTTGTTCTCTTTAGATCATGGGGCTTTCTTAACTGTTAGCAGTAAGTGTCAGCTATGTGATGACAAATACAATATATTTGAAAATGTATAGACCATATTGATATTCACTCTCAGAAAGCCAGATTCAAATGCACATCCAACTTCTTCCTTTAGGAAAAAGGCAAAAGAGATATTCAGAAATTCCTGCAATTTCAAACATTCCTCCTTGAAGCTTAAGACACTCATAACTTTCTGGAATACCATCTGATTCCTGGTTGTTTCTAGATACTTGTTCATGTGGTATAGAGAATGACACACAGAGAAACAAGCTTAAAACTCAAGTAATTTCTCATTCCTCCCTATTGCTGTAAATGGTTCCTTCTTTGTAAATTCTTGTCTATCTAAATAAAAATTTGTATTTCACGAAGTTTACTTTGTATTTAATAACAATGAACACTGTCTCCTAGACTGTTTCCTCTTTCTGGTCTCAAACATCCTTTTAAAGATATCTGTGCTGGGTTTTTAGTGTTGGCTTCTGATAGGCAATGTTTCAACAACCTTACTCTGATTATGTAGATTTTTACCTTCAAAGCATCTCCCTTTAGTTAGTAAGGAAATTACAATCCAACTGGGGCACAACTTAAAATGAAACAATGAATCTCCTACATGTAAGAACAAAAAAAAAAAAAAAAAAAAAAAAATCACATAATCATTTTTCCAAATAGTAAAACTAAGTCACAGTATAAGATACTGTATGTAGTTTAAGGTGATAAATTCTAATTTCCAATGCAACTTCAGAAGAAATTCTTTGTGCCATTGCTTACACTCCTGTCTTTCCAAGAAAAGGTAGTCTGGAATAGCAAACACAGTGGATGAGGGAATGCTGGCTGCCCACGTATCACAAAGTTGCCATCTGACCAAGGGCTGAGAAACCACTCTTACCCACTTCAGTACCCAAAGGTTACTTAAGGGAAATTTCCTATTCCTTGCAACAGTATGTACCAGTCCACAGATCCACAGAGCAACAAAGTGTAGCTTTGTAAAATGGCATGCGTCTACCCTAATAAAGCAGGATTGAATATTCACTTTACAGTATCAGTGCTTATCTGTATTCCCAACTGTCTTTATTGCCACTGTTTGTTTCTCAGAGTGGAGAATCATCAGCTTTAAATGACCACTGCACAGTGGTGCAGCACCACAGTCCCTCTCCCCTCTCAAGAAGACCCCCTTGCCCAGCTCGTGCTTGCAGTCCACCAACCATCACTGAGTCCAGTTTATATTAAAGCATCAGCTGAGGGTACAGTGAAACAGCAGAAAAGCTTTTCATTTCTTTCCTAAACAAGCCAGCCCACCACACTAAAGGAACAGATCTTTTGCATGGCCTACAACTAACCAGGCACGTCCCCACTCCCAGAGTGACAAAACATTTGCCAATTTTAAGGGCAATTACACAGGCCTGTTACCCGAGAACTGCTGCCCTCTTGTATTTATCTACTCGAGTAATGAAACTTTTAACAGACAGGTACCCCTTCCACAAAAGTCACAAGTCATGTTTTAAGTACTTAATCCTTTTTATTTTCTTTTGTTTCCTCGTTTTGGGGTGTTGGGTTTTTTCAGAAGCATCCTTCACCTCTCACCCAGTGGTGATTCAGCAGCAGACTCCACGTTAAAGGCTGAGAAGTCACTATTAGCTAGTTTGTTCTTCTCCTGCTACTGTAACTCAGATGTTCAGAGTTTTAGGCAAGCAATAGGCAAGCCACCAGGGAGAGCTACAGAAAAGAGAGAAAGCAAAGCCTTTTAAAAGAGGAAAGTACCTGGTATCTGTTTAAATGGAGAATATCACAAGAAAGACTTCCATGATCTATTAAGGCATTTGAGGAAAAGGAAGTGGGCAAAAAAAGAAGAAAAATCAACTAAATGCAGTTATATACCTCAATTCTATCATTTGAATTATTTAAATGAATTCTTTGTCAACTTGCAACATCACTGCATCCATTGAATCTCTGTAAAGATATCAGAGCCTGCCTTGATGAAACAGCACCTATCCTTTCAGTCTTGACCCTTTAAAGATTTCCTTTAAAACTTCCTCAGAATCTCTTAGCCAGTTAACTAGATCTAATTAACACTCAATTACAAGGGGACTGTAGGAAGAGAGATGCAAAAGTACCTAAATTGCTCTTCCTTCACTTCAGGAAACAGAAAGGGTGCTGCAAAAAACCAAGAAAAATTCCTTCAGATCGGAATGCTTACCAGTGCCAAATAGGAATGTCATGTGTGTGAAGGAAAATCTCAGAACATTACTGCTCATCTCAGTAAATAAATTAACACAATAGCAATTCTGGTGTCAATCCACATGTAATTTTAAGCTAAGACTGCTGTATTTTTTTAAAAAATTAAACCATAATTGAAAAATTTTTCTGTTTTCTTTTGTCTCCTTAAACTTCAAGACTCCCATCATTGGCACAGCCATCTGAATTAGATCCAACTTGCCAGAGATATCAATTTCATTGAAATAAATCTGCTCCAATATTTTTCGCTTGAAAGAATTAGACCATGCCTTTGCAAGACAGAATCACACTGGAGTCAGAGAAACAAAAACAAGCAGGCTAGATTCTATCCGACTCTAGCTAGGACACCGAAGCATCGTATCTTCTGAAGTTAATATGTCCTAGAGGCACAATGGATTTACTGTACTACTTTCCCATTCTAGGAAACTGCTATCCTACTGACCCAAGAGGAAACACTGAAAGTAAGAAAGGGAAAAAAGTGATAGCACTAGAAGTAGTAAATGATAACTGGAATCGCTAAGAAGCACTCCCTTCCCAAGATGATCATATACATCCTCTCTTGAATTTCCTATCCATTCTCTTTCTCCCTCACACTCAGACACACATTTTTTTTTGTTCAGAAAAAAATTAATTTTGTAGAATACATGCAGAAGCTAATCAAATAGTACTTCGAAATGTTTTCAGCTACAGTAAATTGTAGGTCTAAATTATTTTGATTCCTAGGCTCAAGTCCAACTGGATATTTAAATGCCTGTAAAACATAAGCCCAAGTTTATTACCAAAGTCACTACTTATTCTTCTCTTTAATCACTTGCTATATCCTTCTTTGAGACTGACATGTTATAAGACAGCAGGTAGATTTCACACAGCTACTAAAAGAAACCTATGCAAAGAACAACATGATCAAGCAGAAAAGTTTGCAGCAGCATATTCTACCTTCCAGCTTAAAGAAATGAGTAAGATTTTAAAGTGGCTTAAGTTAAGTAGTTAGCAGTCAAGTAGACTGTCCTTCCCTTTGCAACATGAACACGGAAGAATGTAATTTTCAATTAATAAATTCCTAGAAAATAATTTTCCAGAGTCCTGAAAAAAAATTCAAGTCTTGGAAGTGATTTATGAATGTGACATGCAACCTTGACCTATCAATCTCCTCTAGGCTGAGACTGTTACTAGGACCAAGCTCTGTTCCTAGACCTGCCACTGATCAGCAACATGTCTTATCATGTCCATCTTCCTTAATGCATGCATACATTAGAGTCTAAACAGCTCCACATAAAGTACACTACCACAAATAGTGAAAACTGACTACATGGACTGGACTCTCTTCTCAGTGTTAGAAGTCTTAATTTTATAAAATCTCACCTACAGCAAGAAATACAGAGTAGTATGATAAATGCTTTTCTATGCCCTTTCATTTCCTAGCACCAGAGAGGAAACATTTTCTCCGTGCTTCACACTGCAGCTGACTTCTCACTCCTACTCCTAACCAAGTTTCCAAAGGGTCAGCACACACCATTAGATTCCAGGACAGCCTCACAGCATGGTGGGGCAGGAAGGCACCTTGGCAAAGCCTCTTGTCTGTGCTGACCCCCTGCTCAGAGTGGGGCCAGCTGGAGAAGGGTGCTCAGGGATGGGTTTTTGAGTATCTCAGGGCAATCTGTACCAGTGTTCAATCACCCTCACAAAAAAACCTGGGTTTTTTTAATGTTTAAATGGAATTTCCTGTATTTCAGACTGTGCCCACTGCCTCTTGTCCTGTCACTGGGTATTACTGGAAAGAGTCTGGTTCAATCTTCTTTACTCTCCCCACAAGGCATTTGTACACATTGGTAAGATCTTCTCCAGGCTGAACAGTCCCAGCTCTCTCAGCTTCTCCTAACATGACACATGCTCCAGTCCCATGATCATCTCAGTGGCCCTACACTGGACTCGCTCCACGAAGCCTATACCTTTCTTGCACTTACTGAAGGTGCACTCCTTCCCATCATCCAGGTCATTAATGAAGATGTTTATGTTGAATGGTGCTGGTGATCCCTGGATACACCACTAGTGACTGCCTCTGTCTGGACTTCAGGCTGCTGATAACAACCCTTTGAGCCTGGCAGTTCAGCCAGTTGCCAGTCAACCTCACTTCATCAGTTTGTCTATCACAGGATGCCAGGGGAGATGAGAGTCAAAAGCCTTGCCAATGTTGAGACAAACAACATCTGCTGATCTCCCCTCATCCACCAACACAGTCATCTCACTGCATCAGGTTGGTCAGGCATGATTTCCCCTTCATAAATTGATGTTGACTATTACATATCACCTTCTTATCCTTCATATGTTTGGAAATGGTTTGCAGGACTACTTGCTCCATCACAAGGATCAAGGTGAGGCTGACTGGCTGTTCTAGCCTTTCTTAAAGACAGGATTACTTTGCTTCTTCCAGCCCTCAGGAACCTCCCCCAGTCACCACAACCTTTCAAAAGAATAAGCACGAATGGCCTTACAGGGACACTGGCCAGCTCCCTCAGCCCTCATGGGTACATCCCATCAGCCACATGGACTTGTGTATGTCCAGTTTGTTTTAGTGTTCCCTAACCTGATCTTCTGCATCTGAGGGCAGGTCTTCTTTGCCTGGGATGTCTGAAGGTAAATTGCACCAGTAAGGGCTGAGGTGAAGTGGCTTTAAGTACCTCAGCCTTTTCTGTCCCCATTGAAGAGCAGGCCCTCATTTTCCCGGCTCTTCTTTTTGCTGCTGTTATGCCTGTAGGAGCCCTTCTTGTTCTCCTTCACTGGATTTATCTGCAGGTGGGCTTTGGCTTTCCTAACCCCATCCCTGCATGCCCGAACAGTTTCTCTGTACTCCTCCTAGGAAGAATTCAATATAGATCTTATCAGAAAGTCATCAGTGAATTCACGTGTAGTAACTTATGAAAATATTTAAGAAGTTTGAAGTATAAAGCAACTTTTCACAGGAGCAAGAACACACTCCTTGTTGTCTAAGCTCCTGAATTCTAAGAGGAGAGCACCCAGACAAACCAAAGTTACTTTCAACAGCACCTCAGACCAATTTTTTCATAGCCACATTGGTATCTACATCCACAGGCACATTGGTATCTACATTCACAGGCAACCCGGCCATCTTCACCTTGAGAAGAATTTGTATGAAACAGATAAATATAGACAGTATTTGGGCCCAATCTACTGGGTTATTTAACCCTTCTTGTACACAAAAATTAACTACTTCAATCCTTGCGTAATACCAGCTATCTATCACCACAGATGTAGGATGCATCATCAAACATTTCTCACCTGAACCTCATGGACAAAGGAGATCCAATGGCGTTTCAATTTTTTATATCCATTCCTTATCCATTTTTAGCTCAGAGGGAAGACAAAACCACTGACAAGTAACAAGACAAAGAAGAAAGCACAGGTTTAAAGCTGAAGCATGTGTTTATGTTGTGTACAAACAGCAGCATCCTTTTCATGTTGATTAAACTGTGTGTAACCTAGAATATGATTTCTATTTTCATACATATATTCAAACACATGTACTATTGACCTTGTTTATTCCAGAAGCAGATTATGTCTTATTTCTATTATGGAAAAAGTCCTGTAACACAGCATCTAAGCTTTGCAGCACCTCTACACTCAAAAACATGCAGGAAAAAAATTACTATTGAGGAAACAGATCTAGCAGACCTTCCTCCTAAAAAAGAAAATATGGTACTACACATTGAACTCCAAATAAAACAAACTGAAGATAGAGTTACATAAATAAAATAATACTAAATAATGAAATGTAAATTCTAAGAAATTTCAATATATGCCAGTATAATAAACTTACTTTGGTCACACACTCTATGTTATTTCTAGTTAAAGAAAATAAACATCAGGCCCTACTGAACTGGAATTCTCAGCAGGAACCCAACTTTTGTGTCACAGACAGACTGAAGCTGGTAAGACTCACATAAGAACCATTAATGCAAACTTTGACTTTTAGGCTGCCTAATACAAACTTTCCCCATTCTAAACTCCTTTTCTTTCCAGGATTTTTAAGCTGGTAAATCAATTATTTGGGTTTTTTTTTTTTTTGTCAAAGAAACTGCAATGCATTCAAAAGCACACAAAAGAACGTTTCACAAGTTTATACTTTAAACTGTTCTTTATGGTTCACAAAAAAGTACAGCTGCAGGACTCAGAACACATTAAGTCTCACATTAGTGCTAACATCACTTTGTTGTAAGCGTCCAACACAGTGAAGGAGGAAAGAGAAAAAATGCTTACAATTTCCTCTTCCTTGTTTTTCCCTCCAACCTTCTTTCCCAGCTGAGCAGAAGCATTTGCCAAACTACAGGCGTGACCAGCACAGTATCACAAGCCTCTGTGAGATATCACCAAATGCAATATACAGGTTTGTACTAAGAAAACTAGTTGTGTGGCATCAGGAACTAAAAGTTCAGCAATCCACAAACCATACCCTGGTTCACGACATACTCACCAGCATACCACTAAAGTAAGTAAGAGAGATTTATTGAAAGTAAGAGAGATGCCTGGCCAGTGAGCAGGACCCAGTGCAATCAGAGATCAGGAGTGCAAACAGTCTAGAACAGAAGTGAAGCATGGGTGTCTGGAGAAAAAGAGCGTAAACCATACTTATGATGTTATTTATAGAATATGAGTAAGGAAATACTTTTAACCAGGGCCGTATTACAACTGAATAGCTAAAGCTGTCATTTTTAACTTGGGACTTAATAATATACTGAATCACTGTGGGTTTCTTATTTTCTTTGATGTTGACCATATTCACAAAGGAATAGTCTGAGACCACCACATTTATTTCTTACAGAAATGAAATTTCAAGCTTGAATGAGGATCCAGAGTACTCTGCCTGAAAACAGAAAATTTTCATACTTTGTGAGCCAAAACATAGTCATGCTGCAAGAGCAAAGAGCAACAGCATAAGCCATTCAACTGATCTGCCTTAAAGTTTCATAATTATTTTTTGCTCGTGACATGGTAATGCTTCTGTTAGAATGAGAAAACAAGTTCTCTGGTCATTTCTCTTATACAATGCAACTGTTAACATCAGAATTCACTCAAAGAGTTGACCGCGCTCAAAGACTTGTGGTCAACGGCTCAATGTCGAAGTGGAGAGCAGTGACGAGTGGGGACCAGCGCTGTTTAACATCTTTGTTGGTGACATGGACAGTGGGACTGAGTGCACCCTCAGCAGGTTTGCCAATGAGACCAAGCTGTGTGGTGCAGTTGACACACTGGAGGGAAGGGATGTGCCATCCAGAGGGACCTGGACAGGCTTGAGAGGTGGGTCCCTGCAAACCTCATGAAGTTCAACAGGGCCAAGTGCAAGGTCCTGCACATAGGCTGAGGAAACCTGAAGGACAAATAAAAGCAGGGCAGAGAATGGATTGAGAGCAGCCCTCTGGAGTAACTGGGGGTATTAGTGGATGGAAAACTGACTATGAGCCAGAAAAATAAAGTCGCCGCTCACAGACAGGAAAAAGCGAGTTTCATACCTGTGCTGGATAGAGGCTCTGCTGGGTAAAAGCTGCTCCACAGTCTGCCAGACCCACTTTCACACTTCCCTGAATCCATCCTGTGCTTCAGAAGCCTCATCAGAAAAATAACTTCACTACTTCTCAAGAATGTTGTGCAGATACGAGCCCCACGGGTTGTACAAACTCAAATCACCCCAGACAGTAGAGGCAGGTAGGTGCTGAGATAAGGGCAAGGAGCAGAGTTTCCGTATTGCGGACCATCAGTGTTTTGTCAGACACGCTGCACCCATTTCCAGGCAAACTCCCGCCCTGTAAGAGTGCAGGGAATCATGGTGTTGCCCCAAAACCTGGGTTCTTCCACCCAGGGTGCAACAAGCCGAAAACACAAAAGAGTCAAGATATTTGTTCAATCCCTATCTGCACAGAGATGGGTGCTAGGTGGTAACTCCACAAAGCTTGCACACCTTGGTTAACACATGGTAACCATTTATACGTTCGGAGCAAAGGTTATCAGTACTTCTTATTGATGAGTTTGGCCACCCTCATTCTCACTGGTTCTTGTGAGGTCTCATCTCCATTTAAAGTCACAGTAGCCTCTTTTTTAACTGTGCATGTTCAGTGAGGAAGGGGCTTTTCTTGGTAGGGGCCTTCTTCCTACTCCAGGGTGGGTTTTTACTATGTTAATGACAAAAGGTCACTCATAGTTCAAGCAGCTCTCTCCTTGGTTCAATTAGCAGCTTCTGTTCCTGTGCACTCACCTTGGTATTTCTCTGTTTGATGGCTTTATGGTGTCATCCCTCCACACTTACCTTGGTATTTCCTCGTTCTACCTACAGTGTTGCTTCTTCAGGGTCGATGCAGCTTCACCAGTTCCTTTATCAAGTCCTGGCATTCCTTCACAACCCTCCTTTGGTCGTTTTACCAATTAAGATGTAACAATGGCACTATTCTTGATACTGCTATTGATCAGCCAAATGACACCAAGCAAGCACATGGCCTCTCTGTGCCCTTTCAATAAATGTTAATTCCACCTTCCTCTTTGACATGCTAGATGGAAACTGCTGTATAAGGATAAAAAAACAGAAAGTTGCACTCTCCAGTCAGGAGTGACAGAGAGAGAAGAGGAAGCGAGGAGGACATTTAGCAGCTTCTTTTGCAGAAGATGGAAAGATTTCTTGGCCTATGACACCTAAACAGGAAATGCCAAGCTTGCCCTGGTGTTGGGGTTTTTTTGGTAAGGAATAAGTTTATCATTGATACAATAGCTCCAAACAAACACCTCTAACTATGGAGCAGGGGAGTACAAACAAATCCACTATACAGGCACAGCTCTTACCTTGGGGACAGCTGGGTCCATGACCTCCACAAGCTTTACAACCCTCAGTAACATCTTCCTGAGTCTATTTCCCTCTTGCACTAAGCACGGACAGCACACATGCCTGCACCCCTGAACCCCTCAGCACAGTAATAAGATCCAGTTACTGCCAACCTCAGCTGTATTTGAGCAGGGGTCAGAAGGTGAAAGACACTACATGCTACTTAAAAAATCTTTCAGCTTCTACCATTCATAACCAAAACGCTCCAGGGAAAAAAACCTCAAGCCGTCAGCTCTTTCCATGTAGCATAGTGCAAAAAACAGATGACTGCTGAGCTATAAAGAATCCCAGAGCTTTGCCAGAATTTGCCTCATTGATTAGACAAGTATCAGATTCAAAACTAGAGAGGGGGAAATGCAACAGGCTTAATAGAGTAAGGCTGTTTATTGGAAGATTAAACAGCTCACACTGAATCTGACTGACTCCCCAGAAAAATATTCCTGAATGGACAAAAATTATTAGTGAGACAATGTAGAGAGCTCACAGGTAGAGAAAGAAGCAGTTACTCCTTCAGCTTTCATTGAATCACATTTCTGAGATGGCTACTTCACGTGCAAGAGAGCAGTAATGTTATCCAGTTCTTTACATAAACCTCCATCAGCTCAAAAGTGATTTAAGAAACAAATCTGCAACAGAAAGACAATATGCAAGTATGTGGTATTTACTCAGATTCCTCTCTCTCCCTCTTATACATGCTGAAAAAGACCTCCTAAGAAGCCTCTACTTTGCAAAGAACTTCCCTCACACATTTTCAAATCATGTTCCCTTGTACAGAAGATGAGGCCACAACTGGAGTACTCTGTGTCCAGTTCTGGGCTCTTCAGTACAAGACACATGGACATACTGGAGAGAGCTCAGGGAAGGGCCACAAAGATGATGAAGGGACTGGAGCACCTCACATACAAGGAAAGGCTGAGTGAGCTGGGACTGTTCATCCTGGAGATGAGAAGGCTCAGAGAGATCTTATCAATGTATATAAATATCTGAAGAGAGAAGAAGGCAGAGCCACGCTTTTTTTAGTGGTGCCCTGTGACAGTGCCAGAGACAACGGGCACAAACTGAAACACAGGAGGTTCCCTCTGAACATCAGGAAATATTCTTCTACTCTGAGGGTGACCAACCGCTGGCACTGGTTGCCCACTGAGGCTGTGGAATCTCCATCCTTGGAGATATTCAAAAGCCATCTGGACGTGGCCCTAGGCAACCAGCCTATGTGGCTCTGCTTGAGCATGGGGCGTTGGACCAGATGACCTCCAGAGGTCCCCTCCAAGCTCAACCATTCTGTAATTTTTTGAGGGTGGCTCAGAACGATTTAATTGTCAGATAATTACATTTGTTGGGAAATACCCAACAGAGTATGTTTATCTACAGCAGCTACTCCTTGATTCTCATAAAACATCAAACTTCTTCCTCCCAGATTGCCTCTGGTTTCAACATTTCCTCAGCCAGTAAGTGGCAACGCATCCTCAGATTGCAGCTAACTCTCAGCCTCTCCTGCCTCCATGCCTGTTCCTAATGGTAGCATATAGATTTGCTATTTACTTATATATGCAGCTACCTCTATTTGCCTGTTGCACTGATGATTAAAATGACACAACTGGAAAAACAAATCAAAACACAACAGCCCCCAAAAAACTCAGACAACCACAGGTGGTAGTATTTAGGTCCTGCTATTTTTTTATTCAACCTAATTTACTTATCGTGCTATCTCCCAGTTGGAAACATTAAAGAAATCTGTACATTTGTATGGGGAGTTCTACTAGGAAAGAACAATCAGCTGCAGATATGAAAGGAACTGAGAAGTCAGCAATTTCATAGCCTTTGCCTTATGATCTTTGCTGCAACATTTGTGATTCTATCAAAGCTGTTGTCACACACCCTTTTCATGGATATGCAAGACTTAGGGAGAAACAAACATGGCATCGAATCTACCCATTAAACAGGGATAGATATCCCCTGCAGTGCTATTCTTCCAGTGCTTTATGTACTCTTTATTTTTAGACATCCTAAGGACTCAGGTTTCAATGACCCACTGACATGAAGTGACCTATCCATCTAGAAATCTTGCTAGCATAACTTCCAGGCTCCTCTCCCCTCCTTCTCTTTGGAAGCCTTCAACCGGTCGTCAACCAGTGTTTCTAAGAATAAATACCATGATGACCCAGATTCCTCCCACCAAACTTCAAGCATTTCTCCATGCACAAGTCCCATGACTGTTGTCATAAAGCCACAGGTAGTCTGAGTTGCTCTTTGGAGATACCTCTGTCTCTCCCTGCTGACTTCAGAGGGAATCTCTGAAAGGAGGAGTCAGGGAGTTATAGACAAGCTATACACAATCTAAATCTTGAGTAACTTTTTCTGATCATCAAGACACCTGTCTGTCCCCTCCTCCCCCCACTAATTCTCTCCCACTTAAAAAAATCTCTTCTTGGCACTGTACTGCCCAGTTTGGATGCAATTTCTACCTGTAATCTCACCAAACCTGTACAGAAGAGGTCTACCAACATCCCAGCTCCAAAATCTTTGTGTATTTCAAAGTAGCGCATTAACATTTTTCCTTACCTTTTACGAATTCAAAGGCATGGGCTACTCACAGGACACTTCTAAGACCCTACTTACTTCTGATGTAGGTCAGACAAAAGAGGCAGGAGTATCTGCTTTATAATGCAAGCCACCTAGAAATAGAACCTGGCTGAAGGAAATAGGACCACCAGCAAGACATGATTTGGAAACCACCAGCTGCTAAACATGATCTGGTATTGTACAGGAACAGATTAACAAGAGGACTGGGCAACTACCTGTAAATATAAGAGGAGTGGAAGGGAAAGGACGTGCTCACATCTTGGAAGGTAATAAGGAAACAGACGAGAGAAAATGAGATCAAAGAAAAAGACTACATAGGTACTGTATTTAACTCCTTTCTGATACAAAAAAAAAAAAGGAAAAAAGTGGCCATACTTAATGCTATCTCCTGCTAACTGCTGCAAGGTAAACAAAGTCATAATAACACTCATCAATTGCTATAGGCATTCACAAACTACTGTGTCATCTGAAATTGAAGCTGAAACTGGTATATTGTGACAATTCTCAAACACTTCATGAAACAATATCGTAAGGCTTGGTTTCTTCTCACATCTCACCATCTGCCCCAACCCCTTCAGGTCTCATGTCCACTTCAACACAAGTCACTGCCATGGAGCAAAAGTGTACAATTTCATATTCTGAATAGATAATTTAAAAAAAAAATCTATTCAGAAAAACAATGCAAGTTCTAATCTGTGCAAGAATTCCCAAAGTTTAGGAGATCTGACAAGGTAAAGAGACATATAACTGAATTTAGATATCAAGAGCAAGCTTTGAATTCTGGGCTAAAACATCATGTAAAAATCTTTGAGATGATCATAGTTTCCTCCAAAGTAACCTGTCATTCTTATCAAGAGCCAATCAACAACAGAGACTTCACAATAGTCTAGTAGTAATTAGGCAAAAGCTATGAAACTTTCACTTATTTGCTACAAATTTGTTGTATGTATTTTAGAAACACCTATTGTTAAGCTACAAGGACAGTTGTAAGGAGCACCTCCTCCTCCTCAAATCTCCAGGACTTTCCAAATTGGAAAAAAAAAAAAAAGTGGAAATAATAAGTCAAATCCCTTTGACTACCAGCTTTTAATCCAGCCACCAGCAGCTCATCTCATACATTTGTCACTTGCTAGCAGTTTGGTGACCTTGTATGAGTACAGCATTATGCTGGCATCCTCTCTCCAGGGCAGATGTATTAACCTGAACCAACCATCCACTTGACCAGTAGAGGTTTTTAAAATAAACATTCTGAGGGGTGCTAAAACATACTATTTATGTATGACAGAGATGCACTGCTTCTTTACTCAAACTGCCATGGGCTCCATGATTTCCATCCCAGTCTCCTGATGACTTCTACCCTGAATCACTAAGTGTGATAAGAAGCAAGCTTTGGCAAGCATCCAATGTCTATTTCTAAAGCATTAGTACTCAGAAACCATAATACAAGGACCTAATCATTGTGCTTCCATGCTTACAAACATAGCCAAACATCTTTTTTCCACACAAGAGGGTCTGCTTCCCTCTGTGCAGCTCTAAAGAGCAAGAGAGTAAAATAAATTTTCAGTCAAATAATTGCTCTCCACTTCCTATCCACCCCTCCAGTCTCCAAACATCCTCTAACCCAGATTCTAAAACAAAGAAAAACAAATGCCTCATTATATAAACATAAGTTATGTTTGAAAATCTACTTGCCTGCTCACCAATAACGATGGGGAAACTTTCCTTGGTGAAAAGTCATGTGTCATCATTTTCCACAGCTTTCACTTGAAAGTTAAAAAAATAAAAAACCCAACCACAAGCTTTTAGCTTATGCTTTTGAGTCACTGCTGCACCGGCCAGATTAGATCTTGCAGGCAAGCACCTCCACTGCCCAGGGAAAGGCAGCAGCAGCAGCGTACACAAGCTTGGTGCTCCCTTCCAACTTGATGGCAACAGGCTACAGATGACCGACATCTCTGAAAAGGGGCGATCCTACTTGCATCATATGTCTAGCATAAACTGCAATGACGCAGAAGTGGCGCTCTCCCCTCACTGATAAGACAGGAAATCCAGATAAATAGCTAAGAGTGATGTGACTCACAGTGAGATCTAAAGAGGAACCTAATTCTCACCAATTTCAAAAGGATTCTCATCCCTTTCTTGCCCCCATAGTAAGAATGAGCAGCCCCTAGACCCTTGCAAGCCCTGGCTCCAAAACTTACGGCTCCAAAAGCACAACAGCACAGAAGGAGGGCAGGGGGACCTCCCCCATCCACTCAGTTCTTCAGAAAAGACAGTCCAATTAGAAAGGGCTGTAAACTCATCCTTAAAAATTATCTGCCCTGAATAACAATGTGGTAGTTTATTTTAGTAAATATGTTCATACACACTTGCACAAGCACACAGAGTGGCTATTCATCCCTTTGGCCGTACTCGTAACAGCGGAAGCACACAGGGCTTCCTTTCACAGCAATGCAATTTAAAACAGCACTCACAGGGGTCAGCAGCAGGTGCAAAGTCACAACTTCCAAAAAAACCTACAAACAGACTTTTTTGTCCAGTCCAAGATGAAAACACAAACTCTCACATCTCACCTGCAAACTGTCTTTGCACAGAGGGACAGCTATGAGACCAGAATAAGCAGCAGTGCTCTTGTTGAATGTGTTACAGGAACCAGAAGCTAAAAATGTGCAAGTACTATCACACGACATTAAAACAACAACCCAGAAAGAAGGACTCTCTTACGTGCCCAAAATCTACATCCAAAAAAATGGGGTGATTATCATACAAAACACAGTCAAGCAATTTCAGTAATTCCAGTTTCTTGATAGACACTAAAGACATTAGAAACTCTCTCCTGTTATTAATACATGAATTTAAATTACAGGATCAGAAGAGGATGGGGGAGAAGGAATTGATTACCACCTGGAAACGGGGGAGAAGAGGATCCCAGAAAAATATGAGGTATGAAAAATAAAAGCATTGTTCTTTTTCTTTTTATCCCATTGTATTTACTGTTTCAAGTTTTTGTGTCAAAACATTCCTAGGATCTTACTTGACCAGTTCAATCATTTCACAGAGGGGCCTCGACAGGCTTGAGAGGTGGGCCCCTGCAAACCTCATGACGTTCAACAAGGCCAAGTGCAAGGTCCTGCACACGGGTCAAGGAAATCTCATGCACAAATACAGGCTGGGCAATGAGTGGATTGACAGCAGCCCTGAGGAAGTAGTCCTGGAGGTACTAGTGGAGGGAGAATGGACTGTGAGCCAGCAATAGGCGCTCACAGCCCTGAAAGCCAACTGTATCCTGGGCTGCATCAAGAGGAGTGTGGCCAGCAGGTTGAGGGAGGTGATTCTCCCCCTTTACTCCACCCTCATGAGACCCCACCTGGAGTACTGCAACCAGCTCTGGGGCCCCCAACATAAGAAGGACACAGACCTGCTCAAGCGGGTCCAGAGGACACCACAAAGATAATCAGGGGGCTGCAACATCTCCCCTGTGATGACAGACAGAGAGAGTTGGGGTTGTTCAGCCTGAAGAAGAGAAGGCTCTGGGGAGACCCTGTAGCAGCCTTCCAGTACTTGAAGGGGGCTACAGGAAAGATGGACATTTTACAAGGGCATGTAGTGACAGGATGAGGGGTAATGATTTTAAACTGAAAGAGGGTAGATTTAAATTAGATATAAGGAAGAAATTCTTTACTGTGAGGGTGGTGAGTCACTGGAAGAAGTTGCCCAGAGAAGTGGTGGCTGCCCCCTCCCTGGAAGTGTTCAAGGCCAGGCTGGACAGGGCTCTGAGCAACCTGGTCTAGTGGAAGGTGTCCCTGCCCGTGGCAGAGGGGTTGGAACTAGATGATCTTTAACGGCCCTTCCAAACCAAACCATCCTATGACTCTATGAATTAAGGAAAACTGTGGGTGTAAAATTTTAGCCAAAAATAGCCAGAGGGCCGAACAGATGGATAAAATTTGCATTAGCCTCTCAGCAACTCCCTCGCGTTATGAGCTCCTTTG
The DNA here is from genome assembly GCF_031877795.1 of Strix aluco. Taxonomy (NCBI): domain Eukaryota; kingdom Metazoa; phylum Chordata; class Aves; order Strigiformes; family Strigidae; genus Strix; species Strix aluco. Next base: position 59,288,361 of record NC_133933.1, on the reverse strand, counting down.
TATTAAAAGTATTTCTGTCTTCAAAGTAAATAAGTTAGGGAAACATTTCTGAGGCTGACTATACAGCTTTTAAGCTGTGTTGGCTACATAAAGCAGCTGTTTTAACATCTACCCATGCCACAAATACAACTTTTTCCACCCACAGTAGAGACTTCAGTGAGCAAATTCCACAGAGGTGTTGAAGACAGCTGCAGAAAGCAAGAAACACTTTTCAGTGGGAATAGGCTTCTTAACATGTCGTTTATCACTTATCTGCTCCCCCAGTACTATTCCTGTCTCTTGCAAGCTCATTTTAAGCAGAATACATTAAAAGGTAGCTTAAATCGGCAAACTTTTACCCAGCAACCTGTCCTTCTCTCTTCCCACTTTTTCCCTCCCATATGCTTCCCTGTCATTTTGAGACTCCTCAGCCCAACATACAACTCTGCAGTAGCAGGCTTCACTGCTGACAGGAACAGGGTGAGGAAAGACTCTAAGAAGTCACCTCTCACAGACAGGAAAAAGCGAGTTTCATACCTGTGCTGGATAGAGGCTCTGCTGGGTAAAAGCTGCTCCACAGTCTGCCAGACCCACTTTCACACTTCCCTGAATCCATCCTGTGCTTCAGAAGCCTCATCAGAAAAATAACTTCACTACTTCTCAAGAATGTCGTGAAGATACGAGCCCCACGGGTTGTACAAACTCAAATCACCCCAGACAGTAGAGGCAGGTAGGTGCTGAGATAAGGGCAAGGAGCAGAGTTTCCGTATTGTGGACCATCAGTGTTTTGTCAGACACGCTGCACCCATTTCCAGGCAAACTCCCGCCCTGTAAGAGTGCAGGGAATCATGGTGTTGCCCCAAAACCTGGGTTCTTCCACCCAGGGTGCAACGAGCCGAAAACACAAAAGAGTCAAGATATTTGTTCAATCCCTATCTGCACAGAGATGGGTGCTAGGTGGTAACTCCACAAAGCTTGCACACCTTGGTTAACACATGGTAACCATTTATACGTTCGGAGCAAAGGTTATCAGTACTTCTTATTGATGAGTTTGGCCACCCTCATTCTCACTGGTTCTTGTGAGGTCTCATCTCCATTTAAAGTCACAGTAGCCTCTTTTTTAACTGTGCATGTTCAGTGAGGAAGGGGCTTTTCTTGGTAGGGGCCTTCTTCCTACTCCAGGGTGGGTTTTTACTATGTTAATGACAAAAGGTCACTCATAGTTCAAGCAGCTCTCTCCTTGGTTCAATTAGCAGCTTCTGTTCCTGTGCACTCACCTTGGTATTTCTCTGTTTGATGGCTTTATGGTGTCATCCCTCCACACTTACCTTGGTATTTCCTCGTTCTACCTACAGTGTTGCTTCTTCAGGGTCGATGCAGCTTCACCAGTTCCTTTATCAAGTCCTGGCATTCCTTCACAACCCTCCTTTGGTCGTTTTACCAATTAAGATGTAACAATGGCACTATTCTTGATACTGCTATTGATCAGCCAAATGACACCAAGCAAGCACATGGCCTCTCTGTGCCCTTTCAATAAATGTTAATTCCACCTTCCTCTTTGACATGCTAGATGGAAACTGCTGTATAAGGATAAAAAAACAGAAAGTTGCACTCTCCAGTCAGGAGTGACAGAGAGAGAAGAGGAAGCGAGGAGGACATTTAGCAGCTTCTTTTGCAGAAGATGGAAAGATTTCTTGGCCTATGACACCTAAACAGGAAATGCCAAGCTTGCCCTGGTGTTGGGGTTTTTTTTGGTAAGGAACAAGTTTATCATTGATACAATAGCTCCAAACAAACACCTCTAACTATGGAGCAGGGGAGTACAAACAAATCCACTATACAGGCACAGCTCTTACCTTGGGGACAGCTGGGTCCATGACCTCCACAAGCTTTACAACCCTCAGTAACATCTTCCTGAGTCTATTTCCCTCTTGCACTAAGCACGGACAGCACACATGCCAGCACCGAGTCTGAAAACACAGCACGCAGAAACGGGGAGGAAAGTGCACCAGCCCATTGGGATCCCCACCAGATAAAACCCACTGGATCCTCCACTGCCCCTATACGCTCCCATGCTGGCCTGACATGCCGTATCCTTGAGCCAGCAGAGCGAAGGGGAGAGTGCCAGCAATGGTATCACAACAACTTACGCAATGAATTTACTGCACACAGCTCACTGAACCCCTTAGCACAGTAATAAGATCCAGTTACTGCCAACCTCAGCTGTATTTGAGCAGGGGTCAGAAGGTGAAAGACACTACATGCTACTTAAAAAATCTTTCAGCTTCTACCATTCATAACCAAAACGCTCCAGGGAAAAAAACCTCAAGCCGTCAGCTCTTTCCATGTAGCATAGTGCAAAAAACAGATGACTGCTGAGCTATAAAGAATCCCAGAGCTTTGCCAGAATTTGCCTCATTGATTAGACAAGTATCAGATTCAAAACTAGAGAGGGGGAAATGCAACAGGCTTAATAGAGTAAGGCTGTTTATTGGAAGATTAAACAGCTCACGCTGAATCTGACTGACTCCCCAGAAAAATATTCCTGAATGGACAAAAATGGAGTTTGTTCATTATTAGTGAGACAATGTAGAGAGCTCACAGGTAGAGAAAGAAGCAGTTACTCCTTCCGCTTTCATTGAATCACATTTCTGAGATGGCTACTTCACGTGCAAGAGAGCAGTAATGTTATCCAGTTCTTTACATAAACCTCCATCAGCTCAAAAGTGATTTAAGAAACAAATCTGCAACAGAAAGACAATATGCAAGTATGTGGTATTTACTCAGATTCCTCTCTCTCCCTCTTATACATGCTGAAAAAGACCTCCTAAGAAGCCCCTCCTCCACCATTTTAGTGTTCCCACCAAAAATCACATCAAAATCAAGTCCCTGCATTATACCTTCGTCATATGTTCTACACATTTTGACAGTATAGACTTTCACTTAAATAATAAATTAAAAACTTCCACTTACTGTCACTGCTGATTTTGACATGTGCTACTGATTTCAAAATAGTTTTATCAGGAATCAGTGCAGTAGAGCTAGCACAGATGTTAATCCAGATCCTTTAGTAGATTTAAAGAAAAAAAAAATAATTATGACAGTCTCTCTGTGAGTTACTTTTGCTAGAGAGTCTCCCTTTCTGGCAGCCTTTAATGCTTGTCATTCTTTGTCAAACCCAAAGCAAAAGCAAACTTCCTCCTCCCTAATTTCATATGAAAATATGAGATCCACTGCATCACCGACTTTTTTTCCTCCATGACAGCCACGATTTATTTTGGCTGAGTATTCTCTGATAGAGCATGAAGTGTTTGCCATTCACCGGGTGAACGAAGCTTCAAGAAAGTGCATTTTCACTTTCATTTTTGCAAATCAATTCTAAGTAGTGCCACTGGAAAGAAAAAATAAGTAACCCAATTACATTCTCCTGGACATGAAATCTTCTATATGGGGACACATACAAAAATGTATGTCCCTTGGTGAGACTCTGGAAACCAATTATAGCAATAACTCCTGAAGTAAAACTGCACAAAGACTGTGTTAATGAACAGTGGCAATACCCTTGAAAGGAAAGTAGCTGGACTCCTGACTTTGCCTCAGCCTACACAGGAACTCCCTTCTAACACTCTCTATCTGCCCTATCTCTTTGACATGGCCAAAATCCCTCCACGACAAAAGGATTATCACAAAATACAAAAGTATTTTTTTCCTTTAAGTACTTCTATGGCTGCGATCACTGCAACATCCAAGAATATCATATTCTGTTACACATTTATCTTCAAAATGTCCTTTGGACAAAAGGGGACTAAATGCAGACAGAACTAACACACAACTTGTTCAATGTCACATTAAGTCTGTCAGGGCAAGGAACAGAAGTCTCCCTCATCTCCCCAAGCCCAAATGGAGCATCCCATTTAACCAGTAGACTTGTCTTCTCACAGGTGTATATATCACATTGTCATATAACCTGAAAGTAAACCAAAACCAAATACATTTTTGAAAAAGCTACAGTAATATTCCCTCTCATCAGGAACTGAATTAATCCTTTAAATCCCTTGTCAACAAAGTTGACAATATGAAACAGAAAAGGTACACAGCTGCATATATGCAATACCTGATTCCCAGACTGGAGTCCGATTTTCAAAGCAGAAAATACATCTCTGAATAGATGCTGTCCAATTTTCCAAATATATTTAGAATATCATCACAATACATTCACACAGTCTTAAACATTTTTTGCTATGACTTCATTGTACACAGTGTTTTATGGCCAGCCAGGATAACGTAGTCCAGTGACCACTTCATCTTGTTGAAGGGAAAAGGCTCGAGATGGTCATAAAATAAGGTGCATTCTGGTTCCCAATGAGTATTCCTTGACAGCAGCATGCGTTAGGTAGAGCTTTGTTAATCTTACAATCAGACAAGCGAGTGAGTGATGTGCAAGTCATGCAGCCTTTTAACAAAAGCTGCTTGGAGATGAAGCACATCTTTTGTCTTCCAAAAAAGCTCACATAACTTGAGAGCTTAGCAACATAAGTGGAAATCCAAAGAGATTTTATCTAAAGGATAATACATATCACATTCACAACTGCAAAATGAGGAAGTCCAAAGAGGACTGAAAAGTTAATTAAGGAAGATATAGCTACAGGCTGTCATTTTGGTTCAGATCGCCTCTTTTCAAGGCTTTAAGAAGCAGTTTCCAAACTGACTTTTCAGTTCCTTACAATGTTAATGAAATGCAATGGAAATAAACAATCCACTGAAAATCCAGAGAAAAATCAAAATGCTCTGAAGTATGGAAGAGCTCTTTTGAGAACACTACTCATTCTTGAAAACAATAAGAAAAAAAATTGTCAGTAAGAACACAGCCAGGGCCTTGTTAAAAGCATATTAATTTCAGAAACAGGTATTGTGTCACCATACAGTAAACCTCATCCATAGACCTGACTGTCTTTCCTCAAGTGTGCGTCTCCTACTCACACACCTGAAGGGACTTCAAAACTGTAAAGGATTCGTGATCCATGTGCAAAACAAAACAGGATGAAACAACTCTTTTTGACCATAAAAAAGCAGCATGCTGTCTGCCTACAATGGACCATGCTAGGTGCTTTTATTGTTTAGAAAAGCTTGCCCTGAAGAATTCTGTGCTTTCCATAATTTTAGATATAAATGCAGTATTACCAGAATAAAAAACCCAAACCAGCCCACCCCAAAAACCCCAACTGTTGCTCCCCCTTCCCTTCTACAGTTTAGGAATAAAATTTGTATACAAAACACTGTCAGTCACTTTTATTGCTTGCTTTGGATAGTCGGTTTTTCTTTTCTGTCCCTCTCTTACTTAACATGTTAACAGGAAAACGCCAGACAGTTCAGAACAAAAGAAAAAACAAAACCACAAGAAAACAACTCCAAAACACCCTACCAAATTAAAGCCAATTCATACTACCTCAATTAAAAAAAGTTTCACTTTGGGTTTAGCTTTAAATATTCTGAAGATTTTTGTTACAACCTCCCCAAATACTCTGATCTCTTTCTGCTTCATCCATTTGACAAAATTATGGTTATATTCCCCCATGCATCCAAAATAAACATAACTGTTGTGACAACTTTAAGCCTACCGAGCACATTGGCTAAAATACCTGAGAGCTTCCAGTGGTATGAAGAGTGAGAGCATGGAGCAATTTAGAGATGGTTTGAAGAACACAACTGGCCACTTAAGTCTTTTGTCTGTCATAGGAAGCCACAGCACAGGCAACTTCCACATGAAATCAAACCAGTGTACTTGTCGGTAGACTCCTGGGGAGTTCAACAGGGGAAATGATTTAATTGACATGAACAACAACAAGTTTGCACTGCAAATACTGAAGATCAAAAGATATTTTTTTTTTATTGGCCATCAGAGGATTGCTATCAGCCCTTGGAAATACTCATTTCTATATTTTGAAGCATGTATATATCACAAGCCAAAGCGAGGAAGGACAAAGCAATGCAAAACCACCGCAGTTGCAGGGGAACGGAGTCCCCAGCGCATTCCCCAAAAGCCACAGGGCTGTCCAAGATTTACGATTTCTGTCTTACTCATCTAAGGGAAGACTCTTCTCGCTTCCTCCCACTGCTGGAGTTGGTTTTTGATTAGCGAGCCAGGATTACCTTGGCAGAATCAACAAGCAAGACCTCATTTATGCGAATCCCAATACTCCAGTTTATTACTGGAAAGCCTGGCAGTTTTTAAACTTTCTTGTTTTTTGGAGCTCATAGATGGTCCAGGACTGGTATGCACCCCCATACAGCAAATATAAGCCGACTGGCAACAGATGTGCTTTTAATTATCTTCCACAGATTCTTTGGAAATAACCCACTAATGTCCATGACACCACCAATTACACGCTGAAAACCAGGGCTCTAGATCCATCCTGATCAGATGACTACAGTATGAAACTTGAGCCACTTTATCATGAACCATAGCCAGTATGGACAGCAAAAACCATTAGCTTTCCACAGACTTTTCTGTCCTCCTAACTATTATGAGCTTTAAGTCAGAATGGGATAAAATGGGACAAAGCACAGCCTCATATCTGCTACTCTGTTCATTTGCTCTGTATGACTCTGGTAGACTGTTATAAAAGAGAAGAGATGGTGATGCAAAGTGGAAATACCAAATATAGCTACCTTCTCCCCTACAAACTGCCATAATGTTTTTCTAAGATTCTCCCCAACCAGTATGGCAATGAAAACAAGAAGGGAGACACATATAGGCAAGACACCAGAGAAGCTGGTCCAGGAGAAAAAAATTTACTAATAGCCTGAACATTCTGAAAATACACTCATCCCCCCATCACCCAAGGAAAATTCACAGAACTAGCAAATCTTCACATGTAATTCCTTTGAAAATAAACTTATACCTCCTCCTCCTCCACAGTGTATGATCAGGCCTAACAACAAAATTGAAGTTTTTCAACCCCAGTGTTTTCACACTGCCTTGATTTTCTTTTATGCACACACCTGCCTGATGCAGGTGTGATTTCTATCCTGACTGCTATTGAAGTCTCTGTTATTATTTAGGAACATCCTTTCAAGTTCTGAGGTAAAAAAATCCAAGCATTCCCTTCAGAGTATCATGACTAACCACGACCACTGCACTAAAACCTGCAATGCAAATAAAAAACCCAAAGCCAGACAAGATGACCCCTCCCCACACAGTGGGGGCCACAAAGTAGTTAAACAGAGAAACCAATTTTCCCTTTAGGCTAGTCCTTCTTGGTTCTTGTAGATTTAAATGCAACAAGGACGATTGCAAAATTCACACATTGCAGACATGGTTTGAAAACTTAACTGCTCCTTTTTGTTTGGGGATTTAAATTTTAACACCATAAATTGTGGGTTGGAAGGACTGGAAGGAAAGAGTTGCTTGTACACTGGATCTGTGGCTTCAAGGAAAAAAGATGTTTAATTTTTTTAATGATGTCATGAGACTTGACTAGTCCAACTGTTGTATAAAACACACATGTACATATGTAGGGCCTCGGTAGCTAGCAGGATGGGATGTCCAATACCTATTCCTCCAAGCATTTCTGTTAAGTTTCCTGGGAGATGACGACACTACTGGTTACAAAAAAATTGTTCATGATTTGTAAACCCTCCCAGCTGGATACCTCAAGGAGTATACGCCACTCTTGCAAAACCTACGCTCAGTACAAAAAAAAAAAAAAAAAAAAATCTTTGGCAACGTCATCCACATGGTTCAACTTTGACAACCCAAGTGAAACAGTACACCAAGGAAGTGTAAAATAACTTTAGAAAATAGCATGGGAACAGGCACCTTAGCATCCAGACAAAGTATGGTCCTGTTCTCTGCAGAGGCAGCAGCACAGCTTACTTAGTGAGTACTAGGGACTCCAGTCACAAAGACTCTGCTTCCCTCTCAGCCACTGGCCTGCTGCAGGATGTTAGACTGTCTCCTCAACATCCCAGGTGACCCAGGAACAGAGAGGAAATTCCTATACTAATTGATACAACAAGTGCAGAAGTTCACTAACAGATAGATATTAATAGATCTGTCTACTTTCTCCTGAGAGAATTCAACACTTCAAAAAAACCCCAAACCATTTTCAAATACGACTGTACTCCTTCCCCAGAGGCTCATCACATTCAGGCATACATAATAAAGGCTTTTCTGCACTTGCCGAGCGCATCACAAAAATTATCATGACCCATTCACCAAGATGCAGTGGTTTCCAAGCCTTTCATCTGCAGGCCTCAGAAGATTTTCCAGCAGAGACACAACTACTGGCTAGAGTTGTTAGGGTAGCAGAACCTAGTTTTATTTCCCAGATTGCTCAAAAGCAGTCAAAAAGCCACAAAGTGAGAAACTGTATAACCCTGTGTTTCTCGCAGTCTATTCCCACACAAGCCAAGCAACATTCATCCTTGATGAAGATTAAAATTTTAAAAAATTGATATCAACTTTCCTCTGAAAACTGGAGATCTGTGCTTGATTCCATTAAAAAATTCAATCAATTGTAAGCAAAATCTGCTTCTACCTTGATGGAAAATTTGTCTGTTTCCTCTTCAGTGGAGGAATTCCTTCTTAATTGTAACATTAGAAAAAAAAAAAAACCAACATTACAATTCAAGCCAGAAAGGCAATACTCTGTTGTGTTTGGGAAGTAATATTCAAAGCATTTCTTCTTCTCCTGTTTTCACTTGAATTTTCAGAGATTTTTTTTCCTCCAGGTAAGGTAGAATCACAGAATAACATGAACTGGAAGAGACTTCTGTTCACCTGGTCCTATTCCCCCAATATAACAGGAACAAATTGACTTGGGTTGCTCAGGGCCTTGTCCAGCTGAGTTCTGAATATCTGCAAGGACATCCCAAACCTCCCTGGTAGCCTGTTCCAACATCTGACCACCCTCACGTTGAAAATTTTTTTCTTAATATCTCATTGGAATTTCCCTTGTTGCAACTTGTGTCTGTTGCCTCTTGTCCTACTGCCGTGCACCTCCCAGAAGAGCCTGGCTGTGTCCTCTCCGTATCCTCTCACCAGTTAACTTAAGACATGGGATAGTTTTCCCTTAAAGCAAAGCAACACTCACAGAGTTGTATTCCCAGGATGTCCATAAAATATGTACACATGGATACAGATTTGCAGCTTATTTTTCTGAAATACAAGTACTGTATTTTTGTTTGCAACCCAACACTGTCTCTTAGGGATTGCCCTTCTACAGCATGTACCACCAAAGGCTTATTACCTTGACAGACAAGTAACACAGAGTAGCTAACGTGGTAAAAACTCCCACCGCAAATTATTCTGTGGTAATCCTCCCATACGGAGAAACCCTTCGTTTTCATTCCCTATTCGAACTAGTCCTGCCAGTCTACGGTACTGACCACGACCTCACGATACACTCCACTTTTCACAACTTCTCTGTTAAGATGGGAAGCGACGTTTAGCGATGTGGAAACTGGGCCGAAAGGAAAACCACGTGCAAACCTGTGGTCAAGACGAGGGCTACAGGCCACAGCGCTGGGCTTGTACCTGCCCCGCGGGTCATGCAGGCTGCGGCCAAGCACCAGAGCGAGCTCAAACACTGGAGCGCTGCCGCTCCGGCCCCGCTCGCACTCCCCTCCCCAGAAGCAGATCAGCTGCACAGCGGGGGTGCTTGGTTAACAAAGTATATGGGTTTGGTTTGTTTGTTGGTTGTGGTTTTGTTTTGGTGTTTTTACAGCAGCATCTTCCGCCGTGAGCCGCCCGCGGCGTCGCCACGGCCCTGCCGGGCCCCGCCGCTCCGCGACCCGCGGGCAGCCAGCACTGCACCCCCCCCACCCCGACGGCAAGAGGTAGCCGGCAGACCGCGCTCTGCGACAGTCACCGGGCAAACAAAGAGCCGGCCCCGGCCACAGACCTCTCTCGGCTCCGAGGAAGGGTCTCAAGGCGACTCTACCCTTCGCCAAAATTAACTTCTGAGAGGGCGCACCCCCACGCCCTGCTCGCAGGGTCCCGCCTGCCCACCCTTCCCGGGCAGCCCCGGCCTCCCGCTGCCACCGGCCCCGCTCCCGCCGCCCGGGAAGCCGGGGAGCCCCGTGGCCACCCCACCACCACCCGGGGCGGCGGGAGGCTCCAGCCCAGCCGCCACGGGGGGTGAGGAGGAGCCGCAACAAGTCGCCGCCGCCAGCCGCCCTTACCCAGACAGTGCCGCAGGTCCAGAAGAAAGTGCGGGGGCCCCCCGTTGAGCTGGTAGAAGAGGGAGCCCAGGCAGAAGAGCAGCAGGGTGGCCGTGCAGAAGCCGTAGTCGCGCAGCGAGAGGAAGGGCAGCAGCGAGAGGGGCCGCCGCCTTTTCCAGCCCCCGCCCTGCCCCGGGCCCGGGCCCCCTCCCGCCGCCGCCGCTGCCGCGGGGGGCCGGGGCGCCGGGCAGTCCCCGCCGCCGCCGGGCTGCTGCTTCTTCTTCATCCTCCCCTTCGCCGCCGCCGGGTCACGCAGCCCGCCGGGGAAAGCGCATCCTCCATCCGCCTGCTCGGCTCCGGCTGCCCGCGGCGGGGAAAGTTCCCGGGAGCTCAGGGGACCCGTCCCGTCCTCATCGCCGGCTGCTCGCGGCAGGCGAGAGTCCCCGGCGCTGCTACTGCTGCTGCTGCTGCAGCGGCGGCGGCGGCTGCTGCTGCTGCGGAGCGCCGCTAAGGGGAGGGGAAGGAGGTGGTCACCATCCCGCTCCCTGGGGCTCCTCTCCTCCTCCGCCGCCGCTCCCGCTCCCTTTCTCCGCTCGGCCTCTCGCTCCGGTGTCAAGTTACAGCCAGCGCTCCGCCGCCGGCCGCCTGCAACTCGCGGCCGACTTGTGCGCGCCGCCCGCCCCGGCCCGGCCCGGCCCGGCCCCGCCGCCGGCCCGCCCCGGGCCCCGCCACACCGCCCGTTGCCTCCGCGCGAGCGACCCCTGCGGGCGCCGCGGCCCCAGCGCCCCGGCTGCGGCGGGGCCCGCCCCGGCCCGGCCCACCTGCCCCGCCCCGGCCCTGCCGCCGCGGGCCGCCCCGCGGGGCCGGTGCCCGTGGGGCAGGGGCTGTGCCGGAGGGCTTCCCGCTGTGCCCGGCCGCCGGGGCCTGCCCTGGCGGCCGGCCCCGCGGGGAGCAGCGGTCGGGCCTGACTTGCCCTGAAGGCCGCCGCGGGCCCTGCCCGCGCCTCTCCCGCGGGGACAGACCTCGGGACACCCCGCGGGGCCTGGGCGAGGGGTCTGGTCTCGCCAGGGCCGCAGTGGCCCACACAGCGCACGCTAGGACTGCCGTATCTTTCCTTACGGTAATGATAGCATCAAAAAGATTTGATATTACGGTGATTTAGACAACTCTTAATGCAGCATTAAGATTCGGCGCCTTTATAGTCGTGTAACATCATTCGTGGGGGAAGAGAGGGATCGCTCCTTGTTGTGGCTTTGCTGGGATCATTAAAGCAGGGCTGTTGTCTACTGGGGACAAGGCTGTAGCAAGTACGGAAATTACAAAATTACAATTGCTCATGCAACCTTAATTTGACCCCCTTGTACATATGGTTTATGATACAGCCTCTAATTACCCGATCATGCTTTTTTTCCTAGAGAACTGCTTTCCACCATGCGTAGGGTGAATGGTGTTCACTCAGCGCTGAGCTGTTTAATAGCTTCATCCTCTTTATACAACATATGTCCCCAATATGTCCTGATGGCTTATTGGAGCTATTCTTATCCTTGGGCATTGTCTAGAGTAGAAATACATTTCATTCCCTCATGTGGCTGCGTTGCCAGAGCAGCAGAGGAGGGAGGAGGGCTTGGGGTGGTATTGCCAGTTCACCGTTTCGTTTTATGGACCCGGCTGGAAGGGGGGGGGGGGGGGGGCTTCCCTAAGATCCTGCTCGTGGGAGGACATGAGATTCTTCATTTCTAAGCGATAGCAACTTCTATCCACTGTGGTTTGGGAGAAAAGTAGGAAATCATGACCCAAGTGCAACTCGCCAGGTCGGAAATTAAAAAGCAATCACCCTTTTCCTTTTCAGGCTTAAAAAATGCACCCTGATTTAGGGGGCCTGACTCATAATCTTTGCGCACTTGCAGCTGGAAATTTTGCTCAGGAGACTGCATTCTGATGTTTTTGCCGCTTACACTGAGGCTTGGGTAAATGCCTGAACCTTACCTACTCTACTGGCTTCTTTTTGTTGCTGCCATCCAGCAGCAAAGGGCATCTGCTGAGACATGGAGATTAATCTTGCTGGTGTGGACAAGAGCACAAAGCCAGAATCTGACAATAAATAACCAATCCCACTGCATTCCTTGATAAAAAATAGCCACATACTGACTGAAAGAGCAGACCTTAGATAGCTCGGAGAGGAATCTCCTGGTTTTAGTTACACAGTTCTATGGCATCACTGCACAGATCCTTCACAATCTTACACAAAACCTGCAGCAAAAACAAAGTTAGGAACGACAGCTCATTTTTGAAAAAGAGAAAAGTAATAGGATACAAAATATAAGTCCACTGTGGGCTAGTGTCCATGCAGCAAAACCAAAAGAGAGAGCAAAAGGTAAATCTTTAGGACAGCAGTTCTCTTTGAACAGCAATATCCAACACCTTTCACTAGTTGAAGTCATAACTCTAATTGCACAGTTAAACTACCACTTCTTAATTCTCGTGAATGTTGCTTTGAAACACTTAGGAAGTATTGGGGGCTTACTTAACATGCGCTGCCTCCATGGATGTTTTGTCTTGCACTGCTTCCATGGATGTTTTACATTGTTTTACATTCTTTTGAATGCTTCCATAGCTACTGGCTTGTCTGAATGACCACACTGCCGATTTGTTTAATAGTGCTGGTTGCTGTTCCAGATGAGAAACAGGTAAGCACTCATGCTGAAATGTTTGAGAAAAATGAATGCTTTGATGAGAAGACAGACAACACCTGTAAGGTGAATCAATAAATCTTTATTTTTCTGGTTGCAAAGAATGTCTTTGATCTCTAGGAAGACTTTTTTTTTTTTTTTAAAAGATGGAAAACCAGACAAATCAATGAAGTAAAATTTAAGTGGGAAGACTGTACCATTGAGAGATTTCTTGCTGTATTTATAAGCATTAACAGGTAAAAAATTCTCTTGGGAGGAAGAAGAAATAGAAATCTTTGTTGCTGGAACGTATACTTAAATGTATAAATTAGCTGTAAAATTAGTTACTTTCAAATATATGAACTATCACACCTATGTTATGCTATCAATTAGAATGCCTAAATCAAAGTAGGGCAATGAGCAGGAAAATAAATACTATTTACTTTGTGCTATAGCTTGATACAGTGCAAATGTTTCCTGTCTTTAATTCCCCTGTTACTCATCTACTTTAACAAAAATGGTATGATTTTGCATGCACAGCATAAAGCAATTAAAACATATACACATCCTTATTAAATTCCCATTCACACAAAAAACCCCAGAGAATCCAAAACACAAACCCCACATTAAAGGAATATTATGGTTGAAAAGCCAACTGTCGACACTTTAGGATAATCTGAAGGTAAGATTTTTCAGGCAAGCTTGTTTTGACTTGTAGAGGGTATGGCTTACAATTTAGCCTTTAACCGTGTGATGATATTGTTTTGCTCAAAGGACCACTGCCTTGTACAGTGCATGGGACAGACACTGTTCACTGAATGTGCAGCTTTCCAGTTTATTTTTAATCTCTTTGTTCAACATATGTCCTCAGGCTTTGTTTAAAGCTATTTAAATCCTGCTTGTAATGTGGAATTATTAACGTCATAGCAGGCTTTTCTACAGCGTTCATTGTTGCAGTACCTTGAGCGTATGATGAATGCTTATGAATTACTTTCATAAGAGGTAGCTAATATCATCATTTTACTGATTGGGAGATGAGACACAGAGAGATTAAGGTTAAATGCATCTATTAATTTTGGTTGCCAGCCTTGAGATGGCTGGGGTTTGCCTTGGTGAAATAGTTAGCATTATGCAGCACTTTGTATGTTCAAAGCATAGCTCCCTTTGACTTCAGATGCAGCTGTGAATGCTAACTACTTCTACAAATCAGACCCCAGGCTCTCAAACCGAACACCAAGCATAAAAAGAGCACTCGGTGGCCACCTGTAGTTCAAGTAATCTGCCTGACATCATATAGGAGTGCGCTGGTGCCAGCAGACACAGAATCAATCATTTTCAGAACGGTATCCACTGCAGCAGTCCTCATCCTCTGCCTGCCTTGACCTTGTCCCACTCTTTTTCCTCCTCTCCAAGGTCTAGTCTCAGCTCCAGGCTCTTTGTCCAGATCTGTTTCCTTCCATGACCTCATCCAGTCTAGGTCCAGCTTTTGCTCAGACTGAGTCCCTCTCCCGGCTGCAATGGTTCCAGCAAGAAGGACATCGTGAGTACAGAGGTACTTCCCCAGGGCCGGAGGAGGTTGCTCCGTACAAAGGAGCGGAGAACATAGTTGCTGAAAATTTCCAAGCGGGTACACACTGGTGCTGTGCTAGAGATTCCTGAGCTGATTCGTAACTCCAAATACATGGGTTCAGAAACAAGTTCAATGAGCCAGATAGAGAGCGCGTGGAGGTTGCATGTCTGGCAGTACTCATCAGAGAGACTCGTTTGGCCATGACAGCATGGGTTACCCACTGGCGAGTCAGTTCTGCTGCTCAGCCAGCCTGGACATATCATCTTGCCAGCAGGGCTGGGCATTCGTGATTCTGAGCCTACGTCGCTAGTATCTTGTTTGGAAACGTGTGTGCCAGGCTGCAGCACACATAATCTGAGGTTACAGAGAGATCTCTAGTTCATGGGAATGGCAAAAACCACATGCTTAAAAACCAAAGACCAATGTTCCAAGGAACATGGACTACAATTTCCCATTTTTGCAGTGGTAGGATTTTGTTTCTAACACAGGCAAAACATTTTTCCCTTATTCTTAGAAACAGCTGAACGTTTTTTGTTGAAATTTTCTAAATAAATTCTCATTAAGCAAAATTCCACAGCTGGGATATTTCAGAATAGGCAGTTTGCAAAGGTATAAATATCTAGACAGGGATAAGATATAGCCTGGGCTCTAATTTTCCTAAGACAGTAAGGACAGAGGAAATACAGGTGCAAGGATTCACGGAGTAAAGGTTCACTGGTATCACGGAATAACTTAATGTCATCTGAGAAGCACCTGTGAAAGATCACAGCTTTAGATTCCTCCAGCACTCTCTGCTATTCAGAAAGGCTTCAGAGTATAACAGAGTAATTGATGGCAACTGTGCAGGTTTTATTTTGCTTTACTCAGCAACAGCTGATAATTTGATGGAGGTGAAATAAGGGTGCACCATACCCTTTCATTTCATGCATATAGAATGCTTGCAAGTTTCATCTGCCTTGACTGAACTGGAATTGCAACCCTGTGCTCACTGGTTGTATTCCTCTCTGTCCTTTGTAGAAGGTTCAGGAATATATCCCTGGCAAAAATATGACAGTAAATACCTGAAGACAAGGAAATGAGCTTGTGTGCTGGATGGGTACAACTTAGTGCCACTTTGCTGAAGCAGGTTCACTTCAAAAGAGGTATTTATAATTGAAATGGTACTTGGAATTACATGAGCATATTCTATCGACATGATGGATTTATCAAAAGGAATTTATATTAATCCCTTGGCATTGCTGGCTATGTCCAGCAAAATGCTACTCACAGGGCTATCCTAACTCCTGATACCACTGGTTTTATTTGCTTAATTTTCTCAGAAAATGAGTAAGAAGAGTATTCACCCAGGATGCTTTCCTTTTTGATCAGCATGCATATCAGTCAGAAGATGCAATTGAAACTAGAGGTGCAAGAGGATGTTGTATAATGTATAGTCCTGATGATCAATCCTTTTGTCTCATAAATATCCACTCAGAACCCCCTCACTGAGTTCCCTTTGACTTTGTGTTCTTTTTGTATTAATTTTCCAATAGCAGTCCAATTCCTGCATTTGTCTGCAGAAACTACTAATAGAAAGGCAGAAGTTTCAATGTGTAAACATGAGTTTTCACACAACAGACCCATTAAAAACTATATTTGTTTAGACAGTTAGCAGAGTAACACCATATGATGTAGTGGACAGATTTAGACATGTAAAGATGGAGTCAGTCATATGGGGAGAATACTGTTCTGGTGCTAATTAGGAACTAATTAAAGTAGATAGGCATTTACATCTAAATCCAGGAAATGCGAAAATATGTTAGAAACACACAGCTACCTCCAAAATAGCTAGTGCATGTATGCAACCCCATGCAGAGCTATGCCATTGTAACACTGGGGAGCCACAGAGCCCAGTTAGCGCAGGGCTCTCAGCCGGATTAGCCAGGGTGGGTAGAGAGCCATCCTGGCTCTGGTTTACCTCGGCCAGTCCTAGAGACGTTTTACAGCTCCCCGTAGAGCACTGCATTCTGTATCATAGGGAAAAACTTCAGGGAGAAGCTAATGCACCAAGAGGTGCACTGGTGTTGTAGCTGGGAACGTTATGGGAGGAGGAAACAGCCATCTAGTCTATAAGAAACCTCAATCCACATCTCTGAAACTACTGCTAAATTTAATATTCTAACTCCTAATATTCTAATAATAATGCTACCACTGCTGTCCTACACAACAAGGCAGACCTACAAATGAGGTCTCTCTTTCCCACAGGTGAGGGCTCCAGCCAGTGGGAGAAGACTCTCCCACTTGTCTGGTTTTTAGTTTGAGAGGTTTTAGGGAGAGGGAGGTGAGGTAGAAGGAAGGTGAAAAGCCAAAGTGGAAAGAAGTTAAAAAAAGAAGTGGAAACCAGGTTCATATGAGGCACTAGAAAAGACTGGTGCACCAAAGGTGAAAACAGAGAAAATCCTATACCTAGTGTGGCATGCAAGGTGGAGTGATGATTTGTACTTACAGCAGAGAAGGAAATTCCTTCCTAGTGGAGTGGGGAAAACAGCACTTGATGTGGTGCATTTAATGCTTAGCAGCCTTGAACTCCAGGTCAGATTTTCAAAGGCAGCTGTCTGAACAACTGGGGGTCTGAATCCCTCAGTAAATTTGGCCCTGTGTTTTTTCAACTCATCTCAGACCTTAAATATGAAGCAATTCACAAGCTGAAAGTTACTTTACTGAATTATTCATAGACAGATTGCATGTAATTAAAGTATTTCAGAAAAACTCTTTGTTCACATATCAAAAAGCCAGCAAATGTCAAGCTCTTTAGCATGGATCCCTCACTTGGTGAAGTGATATTCACCGAAAATAGAGCTATGTACCGGCTGCTTTTGTATAATCTGTCATTACATGTGTTAGGTCAAATTTTGGAAAAAGCAATGTACAAAAAGGGACTGACCCACAAGATAAAGTTTAAAGTCTGTAAATCAGGTGACTTCATCTTCTAACCTCCCATGCGAGAGGTGGCTCCACATGTGCTGCAATAAACTGCCTTTGCTCTTCCTTCAGCTACCAATGCCCTGCTGCTTTCAACCCCAAGACAGAAGTATGCCATATTTCAGACAATACAGACTTCACTTGTGAGCTATGGTGGAGAGAATGTCCTTTAGAACTGTTTACCTTTGCTGTATAGGTAACTTGGCCTTTTAGGCGCTCAGTCTTATCAGCAAACTTTTAAACAGTGGTGATACATTGCTCAGAACTGAAATGGAAGGTCAAAATTTAAAGACCTCAAGTAATATGCAAATTCCTTGAACAGTATGCAATAATTCTCCTCTCATATGAGGGACTGGAAAAGAGTGGTGCACCAAAAAGACACTGTCCTGTATACAAGTATGCAGACACACATATATGAGGTAGCTATAGGTGTAAAATGCTGACTTATACTAGTTCAGGAAACTTACTGCAACAGCTCAGAGTTTTCTTTTTCTAACTTAGTTTTGACTCATTTCCCAGACAGTTACATATATAACCTTGGCTTCCTATCATTTCCTTGACACATACACATAGAAACCTGAAAGTCTTTAAGTTGTATGTAAAGTTTCATTTTGATTCTATACAGTCAGATTAGGAGTTTTATTTAGTGTCAGCTTGCAGAATAACTGTGGGAAATATGGAACCTCTTTTTTAATTCAGTAAGAATATCTCTCATTTAAATAATTCATTCTTGTTACTCTTGCAGTTTCATGTTGCTGTTAAAATGTGAAATATGCAGAGCAGCAAGTAGATCTGCATATCATAAACTTCCCCCCCCCCCCCCCCCCCCTTTTAAATTAGATTCTTTGGCAACAGTATTTCTGGAATGCAGTAAGCATTTCTTTTAAACATATACTAAATACATCTGGAAGATAATGCCTATGAAAATGCCTGTTGAAAAAGTAGACTATATAAATCTATTATTTAGGAACTCTAAAGTAGAGCAATAAAATCTATAAAATGAATATATAAAAAGATGCAATGCAATTAACATAGTCATGAATGTTTACACAAAAATAGCAGCCAAGCTTTTGCAAGAGGAGAAAGAATGTAATTCATTTATAATGAATTAAGGCGAATAAATCAAAGGCTCCTTGCTCAATTTATTGAGTTTTACTCAACATCAAGGCTTCCTCTGGACCAGTTTGATTTTTCTGCAGTCTTTGTCCAGAGCCACGTGACTGGAGCAAAACTATGAATTGCTTTAAGCACTCCCAGATGCTGGGGTTGTCAGTCTTAGATCATACTATTTCCAATTCTTGTGGAAAAAGAAATCATATATTCTCATTATCCTGGGCCTTCAACTGAGTAATCTCCTGATTGAGAGACTTGAGTTTAAAAACCAGAGCAACAATTATGATCAACTGGTTTGATTTCTGTTGCTTGATGAAATAAGAATTGACTCTGGTGTTGCTGCTGTTATTATTTTGTCCCCACTGTATTTTACTTCCCTGCCTCTTGCTGCAGCAACCTTAGCTGTTTCAGTGGGACTGTGTGTGTGCTGCTGATTGAGCTAAGCCAGACTTTAACATCACACCTTGTAAAGGCATCTCCTATTGCCCTTATGGGAGGCTCTTTCAAAAGATGTCACCTTTTTTTCCCTTTCTTTTTATCTCAAATTAACACAAGCAGGCTCAACCATATGTCATTTGCATTTAAGAGAACAGTACACTGTGTCTTTTGAAGATCTGCTTCAAGTGTTGTTACATTTTCATATTCAAACAGTATAAAGCAGAAAGGCTTTATGTTTGTAACTTTATGGAAAATGTTAATTTACTATAAAAGAAAGGCCATATTGCCTTCTCCCCAGCCTTGCCTTTTTATTTCACAACCACATTTACCCATGGACAGAAGACTGTTGCAAGAACTGTGTATGACAGTTCCTGCTTACAGCCTCAGATGAGTTACAGACCTCTTATGTTTGTAGAGTCTTACGTTGGCTGAAGGATAGGAGATGACAGATGTGCATCTGGGTAGGAAATCTCACCCTGAATCACATAATGGAAACCCCCAGATACATACGGAGGTCATGTGGTATATAAATCCCTCTTTCCTTTAGGATAGATGACAAGAGAATGGTGGTAGGACAAGGCTATTGTTCCAAACTCTGCACATTGCACCAGCTGCATCTCCACTCTTCTGGACCTCAGCCTAGGTTCCTTGTGCCAAGCACAGCGCGATGAAGAATTATTCCTCCTGCAATCATCTGTGTCTGATCCCAGGTCAGGAAAAAACTACAGCACTGTGCTGCAAATGTTTGAAATGCAAGTGCTGTGGAAGAAATTATGATACAGGGTCAAAAGTGTGATTCTCCCACTGAATTCAGAGATTTGGTTGGTTTGTTTGTCTCTGCAGGAACTGAATTTCACCCCAAGAGGGTATTTTAACAATTACTTTGTTACTCGCTTGAGTGTTACACCATCAACATCCATACAGTTATGCATCATAACAGAGGATATGTTTAACCTTTTAACCTCATTCAAGCTCCCCTTCTGAATGACAGCCTTGTACCTCTAATTCTTCTCAAGATGGAAAGCTAAAATTTTCCCACTCTTCATTACTGCATGTACTGCTTGCACAAGTGGCCAAAATGTCTGTCTTCACAAATATAGTATGTTTGTTCAAGCCAGGGGAGGTAGGTGCAAAACTGAGCACTGATGGTTTGAAAATTCTTCTCTTTTTAACCAGAAACATAAATGTTAGATGGAAATAAATCATGATTAGACCAAGCCCTCAGCCAAAACCAAAGGAGAAAGGTTGTTGTAGTGATGAGATATTATTTTAGAAAACTAGGGACATCAAAAGTTTGTGGTGGTGGTGTTTTTTTTTTTTTTTTTTTAATTCCTGATGCTTTAAATTTAAGCTTCAGAAATGTGGAAATGGCTTCATTTTTAGCCTTTAGACTTACCCCAGACATGATCCCCCACAAGGACAAGTGACTGTGTATTGTATATGTACACAATGGACTAACTGTTAGACTAACGGGGGGCTGCAGGAGGTTTCTGGGGCCCCATCATTAAACTAATGACAAACATTCATCTCTTATTACAGAGGATACATTCTCTCCTATATCCCTTTTGCAACTCACTCTATTTTCTCTTTTTTAAAAAGGCTTTTCACTTGTGTTCTCCAAATTCTTAAGGGAATATGAGTAGAAGACTTTTATTACCTAGTAATTACCAATCAAATTTTCTAATACTAATAGGGAGCTGAAGTTCTCGTAACTGCAACTCTTCTTATATTATAGCTGACACATTCCAACTTCTCTGAGCTTGTGGACATGGAAGTCTAAATCCATTTTCCATGTGGTTTGGATGCACAAGAACGAAAAGCCCAGGTATTTCCCCTAGCATTGAAACAGCAAGCTGTAAGCTTTGTTATTTATGTATAATTTCTTATATATCTAAAAGCAAGAATACTGAGGATTCAGTGCCTGAGTTTAGTGTGCCATCTACAGCATGAGTCAATTAAACAAGAGACTTGGTCTGGTGGTCTTCATGCTCTTTAAAAGTACTTTTTGGAATATTTCCAATTTACAGTCTCCCTCCCTACTCCTGTATCTTTTGCCTTCTGAAGCCTGGTTCTACTGCTCTGCATACTGAAAGTCAGGATTCCTGTTGCCCTCATGTTGTACGGAAGCAACATGCCTTCCTCTCCTAATAGCCACACCTGTCTCCTGATGATATACAGAAAACCAAAATCTTGGGTGGTACAATTAATTTATCTTTTCATGTAAGTTTTTTCCAGCCTCTGCAAAAATGAGCTACCAAATGTCCACATAGTATGAGCCTCCAGGTCTTTGCTTTGTTTGCAAATATTTGAAAGGATATCCCTTTCCTACAAGTCTATAGAAAAGTGAATCCTGGCTTACAAGCTTTATAGGCTGCTTTCCCAAGTCTTTCCCTTTACCTGGGGAACTCATTTGCTGTTGGGGCAGAGCCACAGCTCACCTGAAGACAGTCCCACATATTTCCTGCATCTCAACCAGATGGATGTTCCTTCCACTGAGTTTTGCCTGATAAATGAAAGGTGGCAAAATGAAAATCCAAATCATTCCCCCACGTTACCTCCAACCCCTAGGATGCCTCTACTTCTCATGCCCTGGCTTTGCTTTAGAGGTCTTTTCCATCCAATAGATGGAATAGGTTTCCTACAGCAAACCTGTAACCAAACAAAACTAGGAGGGGGTGATGGCAGTAATTTTTACAGGAGTTTTATGGCTGGGAAAACTCTGAGAAGCAAACAAAACAATATAATTTCAGAAGAGTTTGGGTAACATGGCTTAATGGTGAAGGCGCAGGAGTATCCCACATGCAGTTTTTCTGCATAGCTCAAGGCTTTTGTAAATTAAAGCAGGGCTGGAAGATCCCAAAGAAGTTTGGCAGAGAGACTGTGAAACATTTTATAACATTTACATCATTGTCTTATGTTTTTCAAGGGAAATTACTCATAGTGTGATTTCTACTGTGAGTAGAAATCTACTCCCTCCTGCGGCACTGCACGCTAACTTGCAGAGAGCCAAGGATTAGCTGATGATAGCAAGGTGAGAATTCCCAAAGTTTGTCCAGTGTCTCATAATTTAAACTCTAACTGTCCTTTACTAAGTGAATATGAAAACATGTTAATGCTTTGTGGATGTCTGCGGTGAGAAACCAAGATAAGAGAGATGCTGAACATACTGTGTACAACTCAGTTCTCTGTTTCAGAGAGGCTGCCAGGTGTTTGCACTTTGAGCATGCTTTGTATGTCTCCGAAAGGAATAATCGCATACCTGCTTTGGCAGTGCACCCAGCTAGAAGGAATTGCAAAAGAAGTTGCTTCAGGGACAGCAATGATTCAAATAAAAGTTTTTGAGAAAGTTAAGATGCAGAAAGTATCAGAAGTCTTGAAGTGTGCAGAACAGATCTGTAACAACAACAAAATGGGACAAGCTGTGTTCTTGCAAGCAGATATAGTTCTAGTTGAATGAAAACAAACTATAGGAAGGAGATGTTAAACAAGAAAAGAAGGTAAAAAAAAAAATTACAGTAGGGAAATTTCCAAAGTCATAGCTAAAAAAATTTTTTCATGGCCACTATTTTCCAACAGTCTACATTTCAGTAAATGTGAAATACACATAATATCACTTTATCTTTTAAAGAAGACAATGCCTATCAAACAAACCTGAACTGCCACTGCAGTTCAGTTTTAAGCTGTGACTACAGTGTGATGCAACGTGTTCCTTTTGCACTTAAAAATCATACTATTAGCCTTGTCAGGAATGAAGGATTGGACCTTATATTGAAAGGTAAGCCAAAGCCTATAGGAATTCTGCTGTATTTTCTTTATGTTATGCTCTAGAAAGTGAGAAGAAACTGCTGTCATTGAAACTGTCAAGTTCTGTTGGGATTTGGCTGGCTGGGACAAGAAGAATGCAAATAACTGAGAATAGGAGAGTGTTTTAAGAGATTGCAAATGCATCATGTTCAGAATATGTGCAATTTTTGCAGAAGCCAGACACAGAGAACCTGAAACTGTCCCCAAACATGGGTTCTCTGACTGGCAGAGTGGTAAATATGCTCCAAAGGCAGCTGTAGAGTATGTTCTGATCAAAAAAAGGGCCACGTACAGAGACCACCTTGCTGTACCTTAGTGCTGCTTTTTAATTTTTAGTTGAAACCACTCTTTAAAGTAATTTGAACTTTGTATTTGTTATTATTATGTGGACTTTCCAAGCATGTAATTATTACATTCTGTTATTACAGTGGTAGAATCTGCAGCAGTCTCTCATGCTGACATTTTAATCACTAGTACTTACTATTGCAAAACTTCTCACAGGGAGAACTGATTTGTAAAATCAAATCTTACATCATTTACAGGGTTTGACATCTCACATAATTAACTAATTTACTATACACCATAGGTAATTGATTTTTCCATGCGAAAAAAAAGTTAGACTGAAACTCGCATCTTTTATTTTCTCCCAATGGATCATTCTGCCCACTATAAATGTCCCTTTTTTTATCCATTGTCATTTCCATGACAGAAACTTTACTAGTTAGATAAATGTGGCATGGTCTTGCAGTCTTGTTATCAAGATATTTCTCCTTTTAGAAGTGCAGTTTTTGTTTCTGAATGTGGTTGAAATAGCCCCTGAAACCTGACAAAAGGATGCTTTATATCTTCTCATTTCAGCCTTTTCATAAAAATCAATGTTATCTTTCCATATAAATTATAACTAGCTTACAGAATAACTTACCTTGCATAACAAGTTTTTCTTAATTCTTACTATTATTATTAATAGAAGCAAAAAGGGAAGAGAAAAAGACAATAGTGTTTTATGTCACCTATTCATTGTATGATATTAATGTAGCTGAATGACCGGATGGATTTTCCTAACTCAAGCTGCAGAGTTAGTGTTTTGGAAGCAGAGCAGTTTTATATATGATGGACATATAAACATTAGGCATTGCAGTTTAATTCCCTTTACACTACAAAAAGATAGCTCGTTTATGACCTTTTAGTGTATCAATTCTCCCTTTCAGATAATGCATAGTTAGTTGAATATAATCTAGCTGATTAAAGATATATCAGTTTACAGGAGTATAATTCCTTTGGTGCTTTGATGTTACAGATATACCTATCATGTAAAAGGTTTCTGAACATAGGAAGAATGAATAAATTAATAGGTGATAAGCAGAACTTGGCTTGTACATTAGTCAGGGGTGCAGATTAAACTGTATTACTTAGCTTTGACTTGGGGCCATTCCTGTGGGCATTAGAAGTGATTTAGAAACACTAAATGTTCCTTTAAAAGTATAGAAAACCTAGGTTCTTGCTTACAGAATAGGCAGGCTGCTCTTGTCAGGGTTTCAGATGCCCATTTCCTTAATCCAAAACTGGGTGCAGAACTTCCTCCTCAGTGACCAGTCAGGTGCTGTGGGCATTGCTGGCTCTGCCCGAAGCCAGGTCCTCTCCGGCTTCGCTTCCTTCCTCTCCCTTCTACCTGCTCCTTTGGAGGAGCCTTGCTGTCCTCCCCAGCTTTCTGTGGGCCCTGTCATTCTCTTCTCCCTCCACATGTTATTTCTGGAAGTGAACACAAGTTATTGTCGGCTTCTTGTCTTGCAGATTCACTTCAGATCTGTCTCCTGCCCAAGTTAATGTTACGGGCCGTCTCCCTTGCACTTCATGGATCTTTAGCTGTTAATATAGTAGAAAAATAACTCAGCCTTCCTCTACATGTTCTTTCTCTATTTTCTTCTTCGTGAATTTAGCCATCCTTCCCGTCTCTCAGCCATGACGTCTGGGTGTTACCTCTGAGTTGCACATCTCCCTAACTCTACAAACCTACTCTGCCTACCCATTCATTCAGCTTAAACTGCTCCAGGAACTTATTTTGCATCTCAGTTTTGGTAATATTAATTTCTCTGTCATCTGATCACACCTTAAGCAGAACATGGGAGAAGGCATTACCTATAGAGCTGTTTTCTGTCCCTTTGGAAATATAAGCTAATGGGAGACAAGGAAAGAAAGAGCTTTTTGAAAAAAGACCAGAAATTAAATCTGTTGAAACAAAATACTGATTTTCAGACTTTTAGTCATAGGGAAAGCAGGACACTGCTCCAAGAGACTTCCCTTTGGGTGGGCCAGAGCTCCATGTAAAGACCCAGGGTCCCATCAGTGCTCAGCAGTCCTAATGAAGTGCTCAGGTGGAACACAGTTTGCTCATCTCACAAGCTTCATGGCTCAATTACTAGTTTTAACTCTGGTCAGAGCTCTTGTGCATAATGCTGTTGATGTTTCCTGGTCACACCTTCCAAGCATAGCATTTGGAAGCTACATGCCTTTCTGTGGCCAAAATCTGAGTTGATACTTTTTTAAGTGTCCTTTTGCCCTCATTGTGGAGTTTCTGATCCTACTGAAGCCTCAAATTAAAAACCTTGGTGAGCATAACAGTGTGAGGAGGTGACTGAATCTGATACACTTTAATAAACAACTTGAAGAGCAAAAGGTGCAAGTGAAAACCAGCAACAATAACAAAAGTTTAAAGGGTGCCTATCTGTTCACTTACTAAGGAATAGACATTTCAAAGGACAGAAGCAAGCTATGGGTATGATATGGACTAAGATAAAGACAACATATAAAAGCTTTGATCTTAATCTAAAATAATCTGAAATGGAATCATAGAATCAAAGAGGACAATCAAGGGCACTAAAATTAAGAAGGGAATAATATGGCAGAGGAGATGATGTGCTGAATGATGAATTGAAAATCACCAGTGGTTAATAGAAGATCTTCTGATTGTAAATGACTGAGTCAGCTGGACCAGGCAGTCTGCAATAAGCATAGCAGGATTAGAAAGAGAAAAGAATGCAGACTGGAGGTATATGGGTAGACTGGAAGAAAACAAAGCTGCTGTTCTCCATACTTGTGCATTTTCACATTATTTTTGACACTTAGGTGGTATTCAGGTTTTGCCAGGGAACATGACGCTTCTCAGCTCTGTAATTATGAACCGGCAAAGTCCAACAGCATTGCAGATGTGATTCAGCAAGGCTCATGCCTGAGTGTGTTCAGGTATCAAGACCAAATGTATTCCAAAAAACATGTACACATTTTGCTGAATAGATACCCATCTCATTACTTTAAAAACTTCTCTCCTATAGACTTTAACATGAAAGGCCAAGAGGCTTTAATTACAGAGGTAGGAAAAGTTTTCATCCCTTTGAATAAACTTGAAGGTGGTGTGGACTGACTCCAGGAACAATCCCAGCCAATTATGGAATCCAAAGGACATCACAGAAAAACGCTGTGCTGTAGTTGTGGTTTCTGCCATTACCTTCAGTGAAAAAACACTATATGCAAGGGGTACAGCTATATATCATTCACTTTTTGCTTCTGCAGCCAAGATCATAAACATGAAAAACACTTTCCGAAAAGGAAGGCATGTTTTTGCTCATGTAAAACACCTCTTTCCAAGTTACTGTGGTGAAGATGGAGCATCAAGAGGGCTTTTTTTCTTCCCCTCAAATGTAAAGCAATTTTCTAGGACTATGTAGAGGATGGGAAGGGGTAGAAATTATGCATCCAGACACATTTGGCTAAACCATTGCTCAGAAGTCTTACAGCACGACGATCCCTACATCATTTGTGACCTCAGGGGGGAACAGCATTTCCAAATAAAAAAGGGATATTTTTTCACAAGAGTAATATTATAGAGCAGCTAAACAGTGTTGTGTTTTTTTTGTTTTAATAGTAGAATGATGGAAGTAGGTCCACAAGGGACCTTGGTAGGTCATTTAGCACATCTACCTCTCCTAACGTAGAACTGGCTGTGCCAGCTATGCCTAGACTACCTCAACAGATGTTTGTACTTAAACATCTGAAGAGATGTTCTTAAAACCTCTGACAACAAAGAGCCCACCACCTCATTGGACACACGATTCCAGTCCTTTGGTATTCTGACTGGTGATGTCTCAGCTACATCTCACTTGATGCAGTTTGAGATCATTACTTTTTGTCCTATTCACAGAGGTCACGGAAAACAGTTGGGGTTTTTTTGGGGTTTTTTTTGTTTTTTTCTGCTTTCTGGTAGCCTGTAGCATTTCTGAGGATTGTTACTACCATCTTTCTAAGTCACCTTTTCTCCAAGTTAAACAAACCATATTCCTGTGACTTTTGTTACTGATCACATATTTCCTCAAGCTCTGTTCACTGCTGTTTCTGTCCGTGACTCTTCAGCTGTTTAATACCCTTTTTATACGTATCCTATTTATATGCAGTGTTGAAAAGCAGAGGCAGGGCTACGGTTTGATGATCTCTCACCAAGGCAGGCAGTTCTTCCTTTCACCATTTAAGTCTGCTCTCTGAGACCCAAACTTCTCATTTTCACAGACAATGGGAATGGCAAAGTGGTGAAGCGAGAGTCCTAATTAAGAGAATTATCTTTGAAAGTTGGACACCAACCAATAATCGTCGAACCAGCATTTTCCCTGAAATGTAACAAAAAAAATCTAAATTCTTTTCTCTTACAGATACAGGGGTATTAATCATAGTTCTGACTTCTTAGGGAACCTTTCTTATTCCCTACAACAAATGACAGACTATGCAAAACTTTAACTTGAGCTGTTCTTTAAGCTGTTCTTTTCTAAGAAAGTTACTTAGCAAGTAGGAGGGGGATATTACTTTCTCCAACATCTGAATGATTTAGGAGCTTAATTATCTGTGAAGGTTTATTAGATAAGTTTTTTGAAATCTGCTTTTGAAAATGTGGCCCAGACCTAAATGACAATGTAAAAGCTGAAATAAAATGTTTATTTTTAATGTATGTTTACATTATATTTAATGTATGTTTACCTCCTAATCCTTCTTTTTATGTCCTGCTCCAGTCTCAGTCTGTTTTGTTTATATTCATTGATTACTTGTTTCTAAAGACAGATAATCCCTGGATGTATTTTATTCCTCTTGACCATTAAAGCCATATTAAATGTACATATTTTTAAAAAGTGACAATTTGTCTCTGTTTCTCTTTTTCCAAGCCAATAGCATCCTATGGCTCAAGTAAACAGCCCTTACATAAGCTGGGAAGCAAAATGCCTCCTGCAGTTTGTTTTCCCTCATTACAGTCTACCTATGCAAGGACAGAAATCTTGGTACCCAGCCTCTGCTGAGATTCATTGAGCACATCCCTACTGCTAAATTAAAAAAAACACCACGCAGCAAGCATGAGCACCATGGCTCGGATGAGGTGTATTGCTCAGTTGCTAGTGAGGTCGCTGTTGTGGGCTGCACCTGATAACCTTCTCAGGAGGTGAGTGGGTGCAGTTCTGGAAATATTTCACTCCATGGATTGTTCCCAAAGGGCAATACAGACATGGCTGCCCCAAGTTTGCCTTCCCCCACCTTGCATAGTTCTCTGACATTATTCTAACAGGCTTTGTACTACAAAATGTTTCTCACATGACACCATGGCGTGTGCCAATACCCTCAGTTTCATGTTGTAAAACCATCAATATTGTGGGCTGTAATGCAGGCCACGTTGCTTCAGGTGCTCTGAAATGGAAAAAAAAAGCCCAAATCCAAAACTCCCCAAAACCTAACTATCACCTCAGTGCAGCAGTTGAGGCCCCAAGGAGGTGAAGGGCAGAGCACTGTGCAGGACATATGGGCACTTTCTGCTCAGAGGGAAGCCAGGCACTGGGAAGACCAACAGGACACATCTTGCACCACTCGACCATGTATTGCTTCCTGCCATGGTTTATTTAGCAGTATGGACATACCCAATGAGACTTGCTCAGAAGTAGCTAAGAAGAGTTATTTAATTGTAAATCCAGTTTCACACACATAATCACAGAACCATAGAATGGTTTGGGTCAGAAGGGACCTTAAAGATCATCTAGTTCCAACGCCCCTGCCATGGGCAGGGACACCTTCCACTAGACCAGGTTGCTCAAAGCCCTGTCCAACCTGGCCTTGAACACTTCCAGGGAGGGGGCAGCCACCACTTCTCTGGGCAACTTCTTCCAGTGTCTCACCACCTCACAGTAAAGAATTTCTTCCCTATATCTAATCTAAATCTACCCTCTTTCAGTTTAAAACCACTACACCTCATTCTATCACTACACTCCCTGGTCAAGAGTCCCTCCCCATCTTTCCTGTAGCCCCCTTTAAGTACTGGAAGGCCGCTATAAGGTCTCCCCTAAGCCTTCTCTTCTCTAGGCTGAACAACCCCAACTCTCTCAGCCTGTCCCCAAAGGGAAGGTGCTCCAGCCCCCTGATCATCTTTGTGGTGTCCTCTGGACCCGTTCGAGCATGTCCGTGTCCTTCTTATGTTGGGGGCCCCAGAGCTGGTTGCAGTAGTCCGGATGGGGTCTCATGAGAGCACAGTAGAGGGGGAGAATCACTTCCCTCAACCTGCTGGCCACACTCGATGCAGCCCAGGATACGGTTCGCTTTCTGGCCTGCGAGTTCCTATTGCTGGCTCATAGGCAGTTTTCCATCCACTAGTACCCCCAAAACTACCTCCTCAGGGCTGCTGTCAATTCACTTATTGCCCAGCCTGTATTTGTGTATGGGACTGCACCCACCCATGTGCAGGACCTTACACTTGGCCTTGTTGAACTTCATGAAGTTTGCAGGGACCCACCTCTCAAGCCTGTCCAGGTCCCTCTGGTTGGCATCCCTTCCCTCCAGCATGTCAACCGCACCACACAGCTTGGTGTCATCGGTGAACTTGCTGAGGATGCACTCAGTCCCACTGTCTATGTGGCCAACAAAGATGTTAAACAGCACTGGCCCCAACACTGACCCCTGAGGAATGTCACTTGTCACCCCCCCTCCACTTGGACATCGAACTGTTGACCACAAGTCTTTGAGTGCAGCCATCCAGCCAGTTCCTTATCCAGTGAGTGGTCCAACCATCAAATCCATGTCTCTCCAATTTAGAGACAAGTGTGTTCTGTGGGACAGTGTCAGACAATCCTCTCAGTACTTCTAGGGAAAAAGCATGTCACAATATAGAGATTGTAGGTGTAGTTTAAATTGGATTGTAATAAATATCCATTTCCCTGCCACAGAAATCGACTGACAGTAACTTCCTTTTACTGTGTTCAGTTTTGGGCCCCTCACTACAAAAAGGACATTGAATTACTCGAGCGTGTCCAGAGAAGGGCAACGAAGCTGGTGAAGGGTCTGGAGCACATGTCGTATGAGGAGCGGCTGAGGGAACTGGGGTTGTTTAGTCTGGAGAAGAGGAGGCTGAGGGGAGACTTCATCGCGCTCTACAGCTGTCTGAAAGGAGGTTGCAGAGAACTGGGGATGTGTCTCTTTAATGAAGTAATAAGCGATAGGACAAGAGGTAATGGCCTCAAGTTGTGCCAGGGAAGGTTTAGACTAGATATTAGGAAGCATTTCTTTACAGAACGGGTTGTTAGGCGTTGGAATGGGCTGCCCAGGGCAGTGGTGGAGTCCCCATCCCTGGAGGTGTTTAAGAGTAGGGTTAACATAGCGCTGAGGGATATGGTGTAGTTGAGAACTGTCAGCATTAGGTTAATAGTTAGACAAGATGATCTTCAAGGTCTTTTCCAACCTAGATGATTCTGTGATCCCTCAGAGAACTCAGGTGCCAGATAAACATACAAAGGTTTTGTTTCCACTGACAATTTCTATCAGCCTGTTCAGCACACAGAGAAAATGGGACATGAAGGCTCAGCTCCCTCTCACCCACGGGTGAGTGTCCTATTCAGGGACTTACTGAGCAGGGGCAGACAGTCCATGCTGACCCTCTTTAAAGGCACTCCACTTTGCATAAAGACTTGAAGATTCCTGGACCCAGGAGCAGAGACCAGCAGCCTATGAAGGAGGGGGCTTTGCAGAAAAGTGGCAGATCCAAGTTTAAATTGTTTGAGGCAAGAAGAAAACTCAACACTCATCTCCTACACCTTGCATGGGAGGGCCATGCTCACCTGTAAATCAAGTGTTGCAGTGTTAAGACCACTACGTGCTTTTGTAAATTTAACTGCAAATGAAAAATTGTTTGGCAGTAGATTTAGGAACAGGCAGACAGATTTTATACTGACAAACCTTCTGCCAAATGATTAGGTTGTATCCATGCCTTGTTATAGGTAAACATATGGAATTGTGAATCACGTCAAGAGTAGCAAGATGCAAAGTACATTTATTACTGCAGGGAAATAAACTGCTCAGCTGGGTGAATGGTCCCAAAATTACACATTTGCTCTTGTTATGTAATGTAAAACACTTTCTGTTCTACTAGAAACATGGATCATTGCTTACAAAACTTCAGTTTTCAAGTTTCTCACAAGCAGCTTTAATTAATACCTGAGCAGACCAAGCAGGAGCATGCCTGTAAAGCTTGTGCAAACACATACTGCTACTTAATTCTGTTAAGATGTAAACAAAAGCCATACCCCTCAGGATATAAGAATATAAGAAACAGCAATAAATATTTCACAGAGATGGAAATAACAGAGATGGAAATAATAACAGGCAGGAGGAGTTGAGGAATGATAGCTGGCATTAGCTTACTGTGCACTATGTAAACAAATACCAACCTGAATTTAAGTATGACAGGGAGAAAGCAAGAAGGTGGAAGGAAGAAGGGCACATTCTCGTGCTTCTGAAACTTCTTGTGCTGCATTCACACAGACTCTAAATCATTATTAAATTTGTTATCAAGCTAGTGCTCTGAAGTCTTACATCCCATTTAAAATAAAATTATGTTCCTCAGAGTCATGGTTGTGAAGAAATCCTTGAAGACTGAATCAAACAGAACTGATGCAGTCTTATCTTCAAGAGACCAAAGACAATCAAAAGAATAATTTTCAATTGGTATGACCTGCTCATCCCTATACAGTACTGACTCTGAAATCTGTTAACATTTAGTCTATCATCTTCATTGTTAACTGTTTTACTGCCGATCATTTGAGAAGAAAGTTAGCTAATACAGAAAATATACTTAAAGACAAGAATATGATTATGTTCCACTTAGAGCACTGAATCAGCCTGATTGTATAATCAAACTGATTGTACTTGGTATTTCTGAACAGAAGTAAACCTCACAAAAATATGTTCATAAATTACTCTTTTCTGTGTATTTGTGATGAGCTCAACAATTTTTCAAGGCCATCTATAAAAAAAATCTAGAGTCAGGAGCTCAATATTGATTTATCTATCCCAAAATGAAAGGTGATTTTTTTTTTTTTTAAAAGGTTTATTATTATTTAGTCAGTACTCTTGTGTGAATCAGCTGGTCCATGGATTTCAATACAGTCAATATCAGTCAAAATAACTTCTAACCCATTGCTCCCCCATGGCTAGGCTGGGTCTGTCTTTCCCAAATTATGGTGGTATGCACAGAAGACAGGAAGCAGACTTTGCCCATGAAAACAGCAGGAAAAAGCCCACCAAACCAAAACTCACACCTAGAGTACTTCAGTCTTCACATCAACAGTCTAGACAGAGGAGTGCAAGCATAACATCTTGTTATTGGCTCAGAATTACAAATGTAGAATGCTTGGTGAATGTTTAGCTTTTACGTTAAAAGAAAAAGTACACAAGAGAGGATCAGATGGAAGATTAAGGAGAAAGTGCAGAAGTGAAAAGTTTCCACCTGGAATTTTAAACCAGCAGCAACAGTTCAAGTGGTCAAAACCAGTACCTGAAGACCCTATAATGCAGCCATAAGAGATGTACTTAGACCTTTACTTTTTAAGGTAGGAAAGCTTTAGATGTCTGGAACTTCTGTGGCCAGCAGTCCCTCTTTCTTGACTTTCAGGCTCCCAACACTTCATCTCACAGCAGAATGGCAGCACCACATGAGGTTTTCCTCAGAGGCTATCCAGAACCTGAAGGAGTTGGAGCCAGGACTTCTGAGCTAGCTCCATTGTCCTCTCCAACTCAGAGATTTCAGTGCCAACATGTGTATCTATATTATTGCTTTCAAAACTTCTAAGACATTCTGTCCTCTTGGAAATGTAAGGGGCGGGGGGGGGGGGGGGGGGGGGGGGGCAGAAATCTGGGTGGAAATCACCACTCTTAGTTATGCAAAAATAGCGGTAATATCTCTTGAATTGCTGTGGAGGTCAGCAGCTCAGTTTTACTGTTTCACTCTGAAAATGGCACCTTTCAGCACGAAGACAGAGCATGTGCTCTGTCCTGAGTGGGAAATGACATTTAGTGAGTTACTAGGGGAAACACGGTGCTTACACATGTTTCTGATGCCTTCTGCCAAGCCCACTGCTCGCATCTGCGGTTCTTTAGCTGATGAGACTTGACATCCCCACTTAAAAAGGCTGGCAATCTCCACCTGCTGAAGACAGTTTTTCACTGTGTGATTTTGACCATCTGGATACAGCATCCTTACTTTATATCTTTTTTAAAAATACCTCTTTTCATGGATTCCCAGGAAATTGGGTTTCACTCTTCTGCTTGATTCAAGCTGACAAAATAATCTGTCATTTTCTTCCAACTGGTTAAGCTTTTCCTTCAAATGCTTTTGGCTTTGGGACAGATCATTCATCCCAGATTCTACTGGGTTTCTCCTCAGTAATCTATAGCCTGCCTTTAAAATAAGTTTCCAACACTTTTTCTGCAGGCTACCTCCTTCCTTCATAGAAGGTTTAACAAAAAAAATGCAAGAACGTTTTTGGTTTGCTTAACCTGAGTTGTCACATACATACTTTCTGAACAGAATTGCACAGCCCCATTGCTTACAATGCCAAAAGTAAACGTAAATGAATTTGGCATTAGCACTTGATCCTTAAAGCATTTTTATCGCTAAAAACACCATGAGGAACATTATTTCTTTTGGCAACAAATGTTTTAGTATATACTGTGAGCTTCAGCGTTGAAGAAAATGTAAAGACATACCAAGAACCAGTAAGGCACACATAGGAGGTGGAACTTAGATAAGTTGCCTACGTCAGTAATGGAAAATTATCCAAACTTTAAGTGCCAAACTACGTGTAGGAATATATATGTATACTATGCATATAGTATATATGTATTCTATATTGGATTATGCCATCTCCTTTCTAATGCAAGAATTGCTAGTTACAAAAGTGTGCTAGACCTCTATGTCAACCTCTTTGCATGTGTCATTGATTTTTATGTTTCATTTTAAGATCTGTCAGAAGTTGTACATGGGGATGGGAGAAACACTCAGCCACAATAAACCAGAAAGATTATTTTCAGAAAAGGATCTAAGCATAAACCAGGCCAACAGGTGGTACTCACAGCAATTCTATTTGTCATTCTACTCCATAGATTTTCCTTAAAGCTAGCATGCCACTAGTTATCCTGAACCCTTATCTGCTTTTCCACTGGGAGAAAAACAAAACCAACAATCAAAATTTGTATTGATTTTACTGAATGTTTCCTGAACCTGGCTTTGAATCTGACTTTACTCCCATACAGCATATAAAACTCTGCTACCTTAGTGGCATTCATCTCAATTTGATCCAAATGAAATATACTCTGCAGATGCGTTGCCTTTTTACCAGGGCACGTTTAATGAACAATATATCTGAATAGATTCATTTTCAAATATTGGATATGGTGATCTGGATTTGCATTGCAATATTGCTCCATGATCTCTCTTTGTCTAGATATAGTGGTACTGGGGATGAAAGACCTCTTCTCAGGGGACCCCAATATGTGGTTTTCCTGAGCTGGGAGTCCATTTCTGCACCTCTTCTTTCACAGAGTGTATAAAGCATTTCCTCAGGTAAGGGGAAGAGAGGACTGGCCTCCAGCGAATGCTGGATCATGTGGGAACCCCAAGGAAATTCTTGCAGCATTTACAATGTAGAACTGGTTGTCAAGAAAAGTAAAGACAGACACTTGCAAACAGCAATCTGAAGTGTTTCGGTCTCTACTTTTAGACTCAGGTGCTTAGGTACACCACATGATAAAGATCATGGATTAAATCTGTTGTTCAGTTTGCTGTACTGCATGGTATCTTGCATATGTTGTTAGCTTGTGAATATGCTTCCTCAAACTCTATTATATCCAGCACATGACTATAAGCATTACAGAAACTGCTTTAGATGTGCAAATCAAGTGACGTGCAGACATTTCATAGATGAGTTCTACCCTGTGAAATCTGGGCAACAGGTCACAACAACACCATTTAGTGTATATGTATGTTGATCTATATATTCAAAAATTCGTAAATTCCCAGAGGGCTTGAGTCTGGTATCGAGATGAAAAGTTGGTATGATCATAACAGACAGTTCAGTACTTTTGGAAGAGTAGCAGTCAACACCCTAAAGACCAAATTCCTGTGGTTTTCTCTATCTAAGTTATGGATGGTGTCATTCCCTCCAACTGCCTCACTAACAGAGCACTGCTCAGCTTTGGAGAGACTGTGGGCAAAAAAGTTACCAGCACAACACAGACTTGGGAGCATGACACAGAGACAACCCAGAGGCTCAGGTCAGGACTCAGCTGGGAGATGTTACACCCAGTGCAGAGGCAGATCAGAGCCAAAAAGCTTGCCCAGTGCTCTGGGACTGGACACCTCTGCTGTGCTTTGCTCAGCTCTCCAGCTCTGGGGAGGCTCCTGCTGTGGTGCAGAGCATGGCGTGACTCTCCAGAGCCTGCCAGGGTAGGATGCTGAGTGCCCCAGCAGCACACATTTCTGGGGGTGTCACAGCAGCACAGAGCAACCGGAGCGGCTCTGCACCCCAGCCTTGGTGCCAGGCTAAGCACCAGGGTGCCCGCTTGCAGGGCTCAGCACCTGCAGTTTAGTGCCAGCCATGCACCTAACAAAGCCTCCTGGATGCCTGCCTGTGCAAAATGCTCTATTATATGTGCTTTTTCATCATGCCAGTCTCTCTTACTCTGGGTGGGGCAGAGATAGATGTGTTCAGAAATCACTTGTACATAGTACCTATAATGTAACAGTGCACAAACACAGCATCTTGCATTCTTGTGGTGGTTTGACCTTGGCTAAATGCCAGGTACCCACCAAGTCGCTCTATCACTTCCCCCCCTTCCCCCTTTTTTCTCAACAGGGCAAAAAGGGGGAAAGAAAATAAGATAGGAAAAAAACCCAACCCTTGTGTGTAAAACAAAAGCAGTTTTAATGTAAGCAAAGAAAAGCAAAGGTCTGCATGTGGAAGCAAAAAGAAAAAAACAGATTTATTCTCTACTTCCCATGAACAGGCAATGTCGGGCCTTCTCAGGAAGCAGGGCTCCAATACACGTAGTGGTTGCCTCAGAGGACGAAGGGTGACCCCAACCCCTTCCTTCTTTTTCCCAGCTTTATACTCGAGCAGACGTCATATGGTATGGAATATCCCTTTGGTCAGTTCGGGTCAGCTGTCCTGGTTGTGTCCCCTCCCAAGATCTTGTCCACCCCATCCCACTGGGAGGGGGGAAATGTCAGAAAGAGCCTTGGTGCTGTGTAAGCACTGCTCAGCAGTAGCCACACCAGTGTGCTATCGACACCCTGCCAGCTCCCAACATAAAACACAGCACCATGAGGGCTGCTATAGGGGAAAATCAATTCCAGCTCAGCCAGACCCAGTACAATTCTTCTGTCAGGCCCTGGTGGAAGGAGAGGACCATAAAGCACACTAGAAAACACCTAATTATTTAAATGGATAGTGACTAACTCCTAGATATTACAGAAGCCTGTCCTCCTTAGTGTTACACCCTTTATTACTAACACGTGCACTTAAAAACCAAAAAACAACCCCAAAACCCTACCAAGCACAAGCCCTATGGTGAGGTTCAATAAACTCCAAGCTAAGACATGTAAATTTCATATCTTAATACTAGAAGAATGTTGTATGTCTTCTGTATTCTTATAAAAGCATTTTTTCACAATACAGAAAATTAATAAAATATTCTTTTATATAAATAACTAAATGAAAGCTGTTGCACGTTGGCTTATTGTGTGTGTGTGTCTGTCTGAAATCTTCAGTGAGCAATACAGAAAATTCACTAGCTCTGTTCCGCATTCCATGAAAAGAGGTGCTTGAAATGTCATAAAGTTCATGAACCGTGATGATAAGTGACAGATGAATGATCTTGTTGGTTGCCAGTAGATCACACTTTCCTGAGGTGGGAAAGAAACCTTTGATACTTTTGGCTTTTTTTGACCAGATTAAATTCTGAACAAGTCTGTTAGAGTTGAAAGTGAGGGGAGAAGAGAGCATCATTTTTACACAGCTCTTCACTCAACATGCCCATATGGGAGAAAGGACTTTTTTAAAAACAAAAAACCCAAAAACTCCTCAAAAAACCACAAGGAAACATACTTTCCTCCCTATTTTTAAAGAACTATCTTAAAACATGTTAAATAGGTTCCCAGCATTGAGGTTGTGGAGTGTGTCCTGAAGAGTGCTGGCAGGGAGGATGGGGTGTGTGGTACTGCATGAGAGGGGCAATCCCTGGAGCAGCTGAAGTGCTGTCTATCCAGGTGGTTGGCAGCACATGTGAGACTTGACTGTTGATGGGGACAGCATCTGTGAGCACTGGCAGAAGTTGAAGTTGGATGCAGCTCCACCCTCACAAGACTGTACCCATCTCCAAAAAGCATTCTGGCTCTACCAGACTGATCATTTGATATACTAGACCAAGTCTTGTCAAGCAGCATATTCTGGTTTTAATCAGACCTTATTTTTGTGAAAAGGTAAATGTAGACAGCGTTGGAGGAGCGTGTTTGCTGGAGAGCTTTGGAGATACAGTCAGTGTGGCACAGGCAAACAGTGTGAGAGTGCAGCGCTGATACTTCTGCGTAGGAGAGTGCTACAGTTCCCCGTTTTGATTCCATTCTTGCATCCCAGCCTCTTGTTTCAGCAAATGTGGTGTTTAAACATATCACTGACTGGGCAATGCAAACAGCATGTTTGCTATACTAGCCCCAAAGCTGGGCCACCAAAAGTCAAGCTGTTGCAGGGCAGGAAAAGTGGGATGAAGATCAGCCTCTCTAGTTCCTCTGCTCTCACTGGTTCCTGCAGCTGCCTGCTACCAGGCAGATATTACCCTTCAACAGCACTATATGCAGGAGGAATAATTCCCACAGGTAGTTTCATCATCATCTGTTTACAAGTGCTGTCACTTCTGTGCAGTGACTTAGAGAAATATTACTCTGGTAAATCCTCCCAAGATAAGGGATGATAGAAATTACAGTCACCCATAGCTCAGGTTGGGCTGAAGTCAAGGGTCTTGTGCTCCCTGGAGCTATGTCAGTCATAAAGCCAATGGGTAGCACAGTCTTCATCCATTTTGTGACATTCATTTCCCTCCTCTCCTTTGAAAAACCACTCCCCCTGATTTCCACAGTACAGAGAGAATTAGCTGCTGGCAGCTGGTGGGAACTAAACCTCTTCTTCCCTTGTGCCCTTGGCAAACATAAACGAGAGGCTGATCCCCCATGCCTCACAGCTGCACACTTTATCCTAATTAGAAGGCATTACCTTTTCCTTAGTGGTGTGAACTATCCTGGTCTCTCTTGCCATCTACCATAGGTGCCAAAATTATTTTTATTGCTGTGTAACCCTGTGTTTACTGAGATTTAAGTGAACTGGAAACAATATACATATATTATACATATATATATACACACATAGGGAATACACATATATGTGTATTCCCTAGATCCATGATAAAGGTTCAGTTGCCTCTTAGCCTCAAAATAAAAATGAAATAACTCCCTACAGGTTCAGCATCGTGCAAAAAATTTGCTTACATCACCACAGACCATCTCGAACTCCTACACCCTGAAGCTGTAGTGGTTGATAAATGATACCTTTCTTCCTAAAGGAGGAGGTAATGGTTTAGTTTTTATAGCTTTAAGATGATAATGCATTTATTAGTCACACAGCGATTCTTTACTTTGGCTTTGCCACTTAAAAACAATTTGTGACAGCACTCTGATAGCCTATACTAGGTGGATTTCACCTCCTCCAATAAAAGACCTCACCCATTTAAAAGCATAACTACACTGACAGTGATTTAATAAATGAAACACCTATCAATTTTTTTCCTCTTTCAGGTGGACTGCTTGAAAATAGATGGGCAGTTACTCAGCAAAATAGCTTCTTATCATTCTGCTAAGTGAGAGCACAGATCAAACCGGTTCAGAATAGAAACATTTATGCATGCTTGTAATGCAAGCAAAATTACCTTGTGCTGCAAAGTACAGAACCCTATCATTACTATATGCCAAGTCACACATACATAGATGAGAGAGAAAAACTGCCACTGAAGGGGAAAAGCAGATCTAGAAGTTAGAAACTTAGTAGGAGAAAGCACAGAAAAGAGGAAGAGGTCATTCAAAGAATTATACAAGAGAAATATGAACAAGTTGCAAAGGGAGAGGAAAACATGCTAAGAACTTTCCACCACTGCTTGGACAACCAGGAGTTAAATTGCAATGAAACTTTTAGCTAAAATACTTTAAAGCTGAATGATAGTCAGCTTAAGGAGTCAAAGGACAGTGTGGTAAGGAAACCTATAAAAATAAAAATGGGAGAAAAGGGAAAGAATGGCCCTTCTGGAGACACAGGTTGAGAACTCACCCCCAGGAAGGAGGACCTGCAGTCAGTTACCGTTGTGGCACACTTGCATCAAGTGAGTTAAGAAAAATACACAGCCCACACACTCCCTCAGCTCACCCTTTGCTTCCCAAAAAACCCACAATTTAATTTTTCCAATGTTTCCAAAATTTTCCCCAAGAAATACAACCGAGCACAGATAACTGCTCCTCCTGTGGCCACAGCAGTTGGCGAACACCTGGGGCACTCAGTTTGGGAAACCATGACCCAGACCTAGCTGCTTTTGAGTCACATCACATTCCTACCCTCCTTACGGTGCTCACCCTGCCTCAAAGCAGAGATCTCCACTGCAGAGCCTCTAGGTTAGACTGCAGGTTTGAACACTGGTACAGAGCTTACCTTGATAAAACCAGCTCGGGGCTCCCTCCCTACTTCTGACAGGGCCTCCAAGTCTCCTGCAAGCAGGAACTAATCAGCAATTATCAGATGAGCCATCATCCCCACCCCCTCCCACCCCCTTTTTTTTTCTTTTTTCTTCTCCGTTTTCTTTTTCTTTCTAAACTGAGCCCAGCCTAGTTACAGGTGCAGCTACACTTGGTCCCCGAGGCTTGCTTCAGCTTTCACCCTTGTTGCTCCGTGCTCCTGCCTCTGCATCCAACACAGGCTTGGTGTTCCCTACAGATGCTTTAATATCTCCTCAGCCCCAAGCTCTCTGGTGGCAGAGGCCAAGGGTTTCCTGCAGATAGGCCGGGTGGTGAGCAGCATTCAGGCTGGGCCAGTGGCTCCCTTGATAGCACATCCTCCCCATGGCCACAGGCTCAGCAGTTTCCCCGGGAGCCGTGCCACCCTGCAAGGTCCTCATATTTTCCTGGTGCTCTAGAAAGCTATGAGGAATTTGTCTTCTGAGATGACTTCCAATTATAAGTTTATGAAACAACAGTAAAAAAAAAAAAAAAAAATCACTTAAGTTACCTATGCAGATCATTTCTTCCCATCAGTAGAATTTTGCAGATCATGTATCATAACTTTACTGTTCCTCCCAAGAAGCGCATTGGAGAGAAAGCCAGGAATGTTGTGAGGAAGCTGGCTCAGCTCATTAAAGGAAGAGTAGTGATCTTTTCCATTAAATGCATGATGAACACGCACTACCTCTCACCTCTGCTTTTGGGGTATTCAGCACAACCTCGGGTAATTTCTGGAATGTTTCAGCTGACCAGTGGATTGAATACATTCAGCTTATAAGTAAAAAAAGATGTTTTATAAGGCTGCCAGTCCCGCACACCCTCTCAGGGTTGTGAAAGACAAGCTGTGTTCTTCCTGGCACCAACCGCCTCATCCATAATCCCAGCCCAGCAAGATGCCTCGCAGGCGCAGTTAAGGTGCAGCTGAAGTCTATGAGAGTTGATTTGTGAGCCAGGTGCAGTTTAAGCACTGGCGGCTAGAAAAAACATCTTTTTTATTTTTAAATGAGCAGATCTGAGGTCGGGGTGACTGAGAACCAATAAATACGGATGTGTTTTTTTTACAGAGTATCTTTTCAGAGTAGAGCTGGAGTTGGAGCTCTTAACCTCAGAAGCTGGGATGGAGCCATACCATATATGTTTATGTGGCAGTACAGGAAGAGAGGTTATCATGTTTTAGTTAGCTAAAAGAAGTTTAGTCTGAAATGTTAACTTTCTGCTAAAACCAAGCCTCAGCTCCCTCCCCTCCCCTTAGATTGTAAAGCAATTTCACACCATAAAAGTGAATTTTGAAAACACAGCTGCTTGCCCTGACTCCCTGGTCAGAGTAAAACCAAGCAAAAGTTAATCTAGAGGAATTTAAATGTTATCTTTCTTCCTATTGAAAATTTCACTGGATAATCTAACAGAGTCCTAACTGACCTCCAAAGCCGGCGTCTGCTCATGGCTGTCCATTCGTCCCTCTCACTCTCTCTGCTACTGGAGGCATCATTTTCACAATCATCTCCTTCGGCTCACTGGGATCGCTGGTAATGTTGCTCTGGGAACTGCAAGTCTCCAACAGCAAATCCACCAACGTCTTTTATCTGGGCACAGATGTCTTCCTCCCCAGCTATTTGCAGAATCCCAAGAAGTGTTAATCAGGAAGTTTCAAATGATAAAGTTTCCAGCTAAGAGCAGCCTTGCCCTGAGGCGTAACTATTCTGACTTTGGGAGCAACAACCTGCGAACTGAGTGTTGGAGTGAGCACAAATAACCTGTTAGCACATTTAGACCATCTTTGTCATCTCAAAACTCAAAACTGGTGTGGGATCTTTTAAAAAGAATACATTGTCAAATTTTACCAAGATCTCGTGAGAGAAAGATTATTAAAACAGAGATCTGATTCTTGTGGTAGCTTGTTATGATTCAACCATTTTGGGCTACTAAGTTTATGGTTTTTCTGGACATCTTTCAAACTCCATAAGGTATGGAGTTCCATAATATCAGGTATCATATAATAAATTTTATATATTTCATCCTTATTTCTATATGACTTGTCTGTTAGTAACATAGTTTTACAGATTATTTGGTGCAAAATTCCTTATAGCTTTTCTTTCTGAACCGGCCATGCAGAAGTAATCCAGCTGATAAGAAGAGTCAAAGGCAAGTTGTGTTAGGGTTCCTCATGCACAGATTTTTGCGTCAGATCAGCTTTGACAAGTGGTCTCCTGAATGCTGAAGAGTGCAGGACTCCAGGACACAAGTGTGTTGTTCAGACAGCAATGAGCAAGATAAAACTGCTACGGAACAAACTTTGTCTGGCATCTGTCCTGACACTGGCAACTCGAGCAATAATTTCCTCCCCAGATGCTGTGCAGTTTGAGAGAGTTTGGCGCAAGAGGTTAAAAAAATAATAGTTTGGCAGTAAACAGATTTTTGAAAATATTATTTGAAGACTTACTTAAACTCGTGCAATGCTTTGTCTACAGTAATAGGAATTGCAGCAAGTATTAGTTACACAATATGTATCTTTACATGATCTACCTGAAATAGAGAGCCCTGCTGGACTTTGAAAACTTTCTCTTAGGATATAACTTTTTCAGCTTCTTAGTTTTTATCCTGCTTGGACCAGTGGATAACATGAGTCAAACACCCACAAACTTTGGGAAAACTTGTATCTGGGTCTAAATGTCAGGTTTTGGTTCTATTCTATAGATCTGTGAATTTATTTGCCTATAAAGAAATCTCACAGCTAATAAATAGAAGAAAGAAATGTTTAATGATCCTCAGAGCAATAAACAGCAGCCAGCTCCATTTCCTTCTTTCCCATCGAATTCAGTCACTATTTAAAAACTGGTTTCTTTAAGGTCAGTCAGTAAGAGGCAGACTTTTCCCCTGTGAAGATGAACCATTACTCAGCCTGTGCATCCTGATATTTAGCCTAACTCTTGGCCCTAGCCACTCTGTGTTTCAGAGGCGAAAGCAGGGGTATGAAGCATGCTTCAGGTCCTCGAGGGGTCTGGACCACTGAAAAGGTCAAACAAACAAAATTAAAATAACCGTGAGATTATTTGGCTTGCTGGCCAGCCAGTGCTCTGGGTCCAAGATCAGCAGTGTTGCTGCTTGGTGACTAATGCAGTTAAATCAGCTCTCAGTCCTGTACTGCAGAAACAGATCTTATAGCATTGCGTACTGCTGCCAGATGGATTGCTCAAGCCTGGAAAGCTCCCTCATGCGCACATACTTAATCACGACAGGCCCTATTCTTGGAAAAACATGGCACCGACAGAGGGATTTTTAGCCACTTTCCTGTAAAAAACAATGGCAGGGAGCAGACTTCAACACGCAGGCTGTGGGTGGTGAACGTGGGCTTTGTGGGTCACAAAGAGCCATTTATTTGTTGTGAACGGCCATAAAGCAGAGCCCGGAGGAGCATGTGCCAGCAGGGCTTGCTGGAGCACAGGCCAGCAAGCACTATGGGGTGGCTGCTGGGGCCAGGGATGTTCCCCCAGGCTCCCCCCACTCAGCCTCCCCCAGAGACAGGCACTGGAGGTCTGGGGGTGGCTGCCGTAGTTGTTTCTCTGGTTTGTGTGATCGCTTCGACCCTGAAAAATTAGTAATTGGAATAACAGTGAGAAAGTAGATGTCTGGAATTTGTCTTGACTAAATGGGATAGCTAGTTTCTCTGCTTCCCATTTCGTGAGGCGTTAGTGGAAAGCTAGAAGGAAAGGACAGGAGGGCAGAGATAGTGTCTGAGTCACGTTTATGTCACCTACTGCACTGCTGCTTAATTCACCAAAGTCTTCCTGTGGTGACCCTTGCAATGAAAACACTTCTGCTTCCTTTCCTTCTCATCAGGTACTCCTGGCTTTGTCATAAATTTTGTTATCACATGGAAGGAGAAAAGCAGCATCTGTTTAAGGCCATATATTAACACTAAGCTCTATAAATTGTATATGAAAATGGAGTGTCAGCCAGGAGAGATCATTCCTCAGCTGCTGCTGTTGGTATCAGCTGAAGTTTGAGAAGTCCTGTGGAGTAACACAGTAGTGAGCTACTCAGTTTTTAATGGAAAGGCCCTTTCCTATTTAATTTTAATTCTCACAGGCTTCTGGGCAATTAAACTGGGGTTTGAGGTACTGCAGATTGCTCTTAGCTGAAAGAAAAGCGATCTCATATTTGATCACTGTGGCTAAATCCATGTTGTTACCACTAGTCTGGACTATGGAAAAAATTAGATACAAGGAGGAAAGCACAAGCTGCACCTTCCAGTCTACCAGTAAGTCTCCCAAATGTGTTAACATAGGAACAGTTGTGTTAGGTCAGACTAAGGGTTTATTCATCTCGGTGTCTTTCTTTCAGATGCGTCCTAAACTATGTTTGTGGAAAGAGTATGAGACCTTTTTGCCTGTACACTCTCCCAGCTGTCTGGGGTTTAAGTGTGTCCTGATGTAAAGGCTGCATTCATACCACAATCTGTTTAGCAGCCATAAATTAAGCTATTTCCACAATTTCTCCAATTCCTTAATTCTCATGACTTCTGAAGCAGCTAACTGTAAGGAATGCCACAATATACCTACAGGGTCATGAACAATTATTTCCTCTTACTGATTTAATATCAGTGGTTCACAGTGTTGTGAAGACCCTGAGCAAACTGTTCTCCATTCGCATTTTCCCTGGCCTTCATCATTTCACTAGCCTTCATCCTATCCCGCCTCAGTCTCTCCCTTCTGACCTCAGAGCTATTTAGTCTCGCTTCATATGAAGGCTGTGCCACACTGAACATCCCTGTCCGCATCCTGTAGCGCATATAGTTCTAACACATCGTTTTCTAAGATAGCAATGACCTTAATGATATCCAGTAGGTAAGATATGGATAAACACGTAAACTCCACAGCTATTAAGTTAGGAAGGAAGTTTTTCAATTACTAACTCAGATAACTGCACTGAAAGAACAGAGTCACCCCTGCTTCGCTGGGACCCACATTTGCCTTACAGCAAGTCCAGAAGTGTCCTCTTGGAGCCTTCGATTGTGCCAAGCCACTCCTAGACTTGCCCT
Source organism: Strix aluco (assembly GCF_031877795.1). Lineage (NCBI taxonomy): Eukaryota > Metazoa > Chordata > Aves > Strigiformes > Strigidae > Strix > Strix aluco. The sequence goes on along the minus strand of NC_133933.1, from coordinate 59,243,470 downwards.
AGCACAGAGCAAGGTTTGCCCAAAAGATGTGCCACCCTAAAGAGGTGCCCCTCCAACTGCATGTAACAGGCAGGGGCAGCCTGCTTCGTAGGACTAGCAAGGGGGAAGAAGAGGGGCAGTTATCAGGGGTAGGAACTTTGGGTGGTTAATTTTTAAGACAGTGAAGGCTAAAATAGGCTTAATATTGTGAAGGGAAGGTATTGAGGGAGGGGGGTAATGATAGTAGCAGAGGAGAAAGTGGCTAGTGTCGTTGGAGCCCCTGGAAGAATTAGATGAGGACAGCGTACAGGGAAGTACTGTGTTTGTGGAAAAGGAAGGCTGAATATGCATATTTTGAGTAGGAAAAGTCTGTCTTTTTGTCCTCAAGACACACCACTGAAGGCAAAGGATGCACAGAATAAGTAAATAAATACACACAACCATGCTTGAGTGATTATATCAAGCTGTATGCTAGACTTCGTTATGGTACCAGGGCCAGCACTAGGTTGGTTTATCATTTTGATGAATCAAGATGGGCAGAAGTAAGTGCCTTAGTCCCAGGCAGCCCATGGAAGTATATTGCAGAATATCACTATGTTTTATTGTTGTAAAGAGAAAGTAACAAAACTTAGAGAAATAACATGTAAGTTTGGCTGTAGTCTCTGAATAACATTGAAAGGTTTTGCAAAAAATAATTCACAGACTTCTCATTCTCTCACTCCCTCTGTGAAAGGCTTCAGCTTCTAGAGGACGTAGCTGGGTATCCAGGCTAATTGCTTTGCTCTCTCTGCCACAGATGGAGGTATGAGCTGACTCAAGGTGAGGCAATGGGAACACAAACCCTCATTCTCAGGCAAATATAAAGTAGCCACTTTATTTATAGATTATAGATTTATAGATTTATTTATTATAGATTTATAGATCTGAGGACAGGGAAGAGTTCAAGCAGACACGGGCCTTTCCCCAGTTGTGCATCTGCACGTCAAACCCAGTGGCTGAGTGGGCTCTGTCTGAGCCACAGACAGTGGTGGGCAGGGGGAGAGTGGCCAGCTGTGGCACACCCCTCGCCAGGACACCTGGCTGGGAGGCGGTCAGGGTGGCACCCACGTGGCACCAGCAGTGAGTCAGTGGGGGTGCATGGCTGGCTAACACAGGGTATTGGTTCTTGTAGGAGCTACAAGAAGCAAATAAAAGGCCATGGCACAGAGCTGCATGAAATGTTATTGAATGACAGTGAATCGCAGAGTTTTTTTCTTTTGATGCCACTCATAAAATTTATCGGACGAAAGAAATATACTATTATTTCTGAAGTTTCTGTCTCTTGCACACCATCTCTCAGAGCCCTGCTTGGAGACTTCCCCAGATCCCCACCCTGTTTGGCTTTTTCTCTGTTTTCAAGAAATATACTCTCATCAAAATGGAAAAATATCCAAACTGCTGCACAGAAAATTGAACCAATAGACTGATCTCCTGACTTGGAGTCTGGAGAATAATTGTACCAATAGAAAAGTGGTGGTTTTTTTTTTTCCCTCCCAGTCATACTTTGCTTAGCACTGAGATTTGCCTCTGTCTTAACGGTTGCTACAAAGTGGAGTATGATCAGTCAGATGGTGCGGTAGATCTTCTTTAGAGAGATACAGCATGCCCTGTATGAGAGGCAGAGAATAAAACCAACGTGCTTTGTTTTCAGGGAAAGGAGATTAGCAGAAATGTACTTTCTCCTGAAAAGGAACCCCCCAAATTAATGTGATAAATACTATTCTAATAAGTATTAGCATCCAGCCCTGGGAGGCTGGACTCCCTTGGTTATGGTGCAGACTGATCTGTTTTCTCCCCTAAGAAAAATCTTTCAATCATTTAAGAAAAAAAATTAAGGAAAATGATATAATAACAACAAGAACAACACTAACCCCTCAACTCTACTTACTCCTTTTATCACTGAGCACTTGCTGCCTCATTGCTTTAGGATCACGGCTATTGGCAAAGTCTGGGTCTCATCGCTTCTGTGATTTTTGTTTAGTTGCTAAAATGTAACAGTTAAACGATGAAAAGATTTTTTTTTACTTGCACTGACAATGATCCAGCTTAAAGTGAGTCTCAATGCTGGCTGCAGCCACTGTGCACCACGTGAATCTGTTCAGCAGATTTGCTGTAACGCTGCAGGACCTGAACGGGATGTTCCCCGAAATGCCTTTTTCCTGCTGCACCAGCTGAGCCTTGGCAGCAACAAGTAAATAAGTTGTCTTGAGTGAAATACTTATGGCTGTGGTATTCATCAGAGAGGAATAGGCTGGAACAAGCACCTCAGTAAATGATCTAATGACAAGGTAAGCAAGGAGAGGTGATGAGGAGGAAAGGGAGAGTCAAAATATGGGACTGGCACAGGACAGATGGAAAGGAATGATGGGGAGGAGAGAGGGGTGCAGGTGTGCAGAAAGACTCAGAAGAGCTGTGGTGGCTGGAGCATGTTCTTGAAACACAGCCAACCTTTCAATATTTTCATCTGTCTTTTTAAACAAAGTATCTGTTTTTTTCATATTTTCTCTGTTACAGGCATGACTCAAACCAGCCTCAATTGTCACAGCCACAAAATCATTCTTTCTGTTATTGTACATATCTGCCTTGTTTGATAACTGCCCAAGCTTCTTCAGTAATGAAGTCCACAGTCCTATAGTTGTTTTTTTTTTTTTTTTCCCCCCTTCTTTTAAATCTGCCTGGACAGTCTCTTAATGCAGAGTCAGGTTCTGCAGCGACTGAGAAGATCATCCTGTAGGAAACATGTTCAGTTCATCAAAGGCAGTTGTAGATCAGTTGGTAAGGTCAGCTGAGGCTGTACCACCAATTTTAGTTCTTCTTTCTGTCTTCTAAGAACATTTGACTTTATGGTCTTTTAAAAAAATAAAAAAAGGAAGGCAGCAAGATATTACTGTGTATTAATAGGCTTAAATACACAGATTCATTACACAGGCAAAAGGAGATGGGCAGGGGGAGAAAGCTTTAGCTATTTCATTTTAATTTGCCTTTGGCATAAATTCTGCTAGTAGTAATTTTATCATTCAATAGTAATACTATTTAGCTATCCAGTAGCCATTCTTACAACTGTTAGACCACAAAGGTCACACAAATTCAGAAGTCCAGGACTAAAAACGCTTTAATCCTTAGCAATATTTTTTTCTGGATGCCTATCTAGTAATTCCAGCTCTAAATAGACCATATATGTTCATTTTGAAGAAACATTTTTTAAAATTTTTTTAAGTGCCTCACTCTTAAAATAGTATTTATGTGGTCTAACTTTGAAGATGGTGAAGACCAGAAGTTGTTTACCGTAACAGAGAAACGGTTTTATAGGCCATCACAGACTTGGATTCATTGTATAGAAGGGAAAGTTAAGGCCAAAAACTCACAGGCAAAGTAGTTCCCTTACTATGATTGGATTTTATTTCTTTACTCTCCAGTAGATGGCAATCCAGTACTTGGCCAATAAAACAATCATGTGAAGAGACTTTGTATACAAGTCTGGGGGGGGGTTGTTATATATTCTAAGTGCAACTTTGGACCATGAATGGTATCCAACTGAATCATTTGACTGGTGTTTTATTATATTGCTGGCTAGCATGAGACAATGCCAGAACAAATAAGACTTGAGCAACATGTGTAGAAATGGCAGTGCCTTTCAGCAAAGGGGGAGATTTTAATGTCTTTAAGGCTGCTGGTTGTTTTAGTGATGACAATCTCTTACACTGATGTTTGTAGACTTTGGAGGTAAAAACATAAATTTTGATGCCTACTCGTTTGGAATTTTTCTTGCTCTTGGAGTGCTGTAAATCTATTTCTTGTGTTTAAGAGAAAAATTACACAGAACTCCCTGAATCCTCTCCTTTCTGTTTGACCTTCTCTCCAGACCGTGACTCCATGTCATATGGGTGTCTGGGCCTCTCCTGGTTATTTACACTGCTCTAGGGCCATTTCTGGAATTGTCACTGTAAGACCAAACCCACAGAGTACACCAGATTTGGCGTGGACCCTGCCTCAGCTGGTAGCCCAGCTATTCACCTATCCAGAGCCTTCAGCAGAGTTTGGGGTGGGTGAGAGTGGTGGTTGTTCCCTCCAGAGCAGGGAGCTGGGGGAGGTATGGCTTTAGGGGCACCAGAAGGGAGGTCAGGGGGTTTGGTACCAGCTGTGTGTTGCATGACATGGTGATGGCTGAAGTGCTCCTCATCATCCCACAGCTGTGCTCTGGCTCAGGACTGTCCAGGCAGGAAGAGCCCTAGTCCAGCTAGGTTACCTGAAGAGAAGTAGGACGTGTCCTTCTGTGAAAAAGGGTGACAAGTCAGTGAGCAACAAAGTGAAGGGAAGGCAGCGAATCAATAGAGATGCAAATATATTTTGCTAATATTAAATAACCTTTCCCATCTCTAGTCCTCATAGGTTTTCTTCATTGTTTCATTCATACATTTGTTTTGAAGCTTTGTGATTTCTAGAAGTATGGATTGATAGAGGCAAAAATGGGCTTTTGTCAAATATTTGACTCTTCTGTAGCAGACATGAAAGCAACAGCACTTGCAGAACAGTTTACATTTTCAGAGCCTTGTACCAACATCAGTTACTGTTTGTATTCCACTTCGGATCGAAGAGGAGCTGGAAGCAAGCCTCGGGTTTGCATGGGATGCAGCTAATGGGCACCAAGTGGCAGAGTTTATATGTGAACGTGGTTCAGAGATGCTCACACTGTTTTTTGGCTAATTGGCTCATTAGCAACAAGTGTGGGGTTGCTGATTTGGTGTGCTCTCATTATTTGGATTTTGTCTGGTTGGTTTTTAAAAACCCTTGGGTTTCGGGGGTAGTTCACGCAATGGTGATGACAAACCTTGTAGCTGCTACTTTCTTTATAAGTAGAAGTATAAGTATAAGCAGAAACTATATGTCTGGGAAAGCTAACAATCTATTTTATGTTCCCACCTCTATGCATAAGAAAGGATGAATCAGACCTTCTTGTGATTTGGAGTTAGTGACAGCCTGCTCAGAACAATGTAGAAACAGAGAACAGCAGTCCATGCCGTGAGCCTGATGTCTTGCCTTGTCCAACAGTAATTGTTCTGAGCCACGAGATGCCTGTTCTGTTGGATAACAGCATGTAGTTCCCACAGGTATTTAGAAATAAATAAGAACTTCATTATTTTCCTTCAATTCTTTATAATTTTTAGGTAGTTCCTCTTTGAAAAACATCTTAAACGAACTCATTAAATGCATGGCACAGCCCTGTCTAATGCACACCAAATATACATCTGAGAAAGAGAGACCTCTGTGTTCCCAGAAGGTAGAAATGCTGCTCTTATTTTTATGACATTCACCAGTTTTTCACTACTTTCTTCACCCAGCCTCTCCTCCTTTCCCTCCTCTCTCTCCCAGTAACCCTCTCTACCACCTCAGCTGTTCCATGACCTGGTTGATCCATTTTCCTTCCTCCTGTGCCCCTAACTCCGCCAGAGCAAACACATACCAGGAATATTCTGGAGCTGTTTTTTTTGTCTGGGCTGTGCGGAGGGGCTGCTGTGCTTGGGTGGCTCAGGCTCACCTTGACAGGTGCAAAGGAAGAAGAGAGGTGCAGCCTGTAAATGTTATTCCCGCAGCCTGTAAATGTTATTCCCACAGCACACGCAGGATTGAACAGAGGTAAGGAACACTATTGGGGATGATATTGGAAATAATAGAGAATGAATAACAGAAACCAAATGTTTCCTACTCTGGCACTGTGCAAACCTTGCACAAGCCTCAGGGTGCAACCTGACAGATCTTTGCAGTTTGCTCTAAATAGGATTTATCTAGATTTACTTCACTTGTATCAAGAAGATGGCATCTCTGGGATCTTGCTGTTATCCACTGTACCTTGCTGCTCTCCTGGGCCTCTCATTACTTGTACCTCAGGACCCAACGTTCCTGATAAAAGCAACATTACTCAGAATTAAGGAGTGCATCTGGCCTGGATGCTTCTCTCAATTACTAGATTGAACTGAATTTCTCTTCCCTGAATAGCATCTTGACTTCACAGAACTTTACACAAGTGCTCAGCAAAGTAGATACACTGGCAAAATGAGCAGAAATAGTTACCAGCTTAAGAGGACCTCCAGCTTATTGGTTTGTTTTCTCATCTCTGTTTCCCATTTGAATGTGGGATTTTTGTGAGGCCCTGACGAGGTATTCACCAAATCAGCATTGTGTTAGCTGCATTTTCCCCATGACACTTTGCACCTCTGGTGCTGCTTGCACAAGGGATCACTGAGCCACTTTTGTTTGTGCACACACCTAATGAGCACTGAACGATGAGCTGGAGACCAGGACTTAACAAAACCTTGGCTTTGGTCTTCTCACAGGCTGAACAACTAACATGACAGTAGGATGCAGCTTGCAAAGATGCAAGGAGTGGGGCTGAACCTTGGCCTACTATCTATGCAGACAAGCACGGACATACGTGTTTCTTTTATATGTTCCTGGACATGAAACATCTAAGGTTGGGAAGCTTTGTCTGCAAGGTTAAACACTGTGTGTTACAGACACTTGTCTGCTCCAGGGGAGACATTCTACACACTGGCATGTATTGCATGGGAGCTTGGACCATTGCTTTTAATGTGAACTTGCACAAATCCTCATAGACTGAGGTAGAAGCCTTCCATATTCCTGAAGCAAGACACAACTGCCCAAATTGCCAACATACACACAAAAGAAAAAACCCCAAGTTTTTGAGCACCTTCCGGAGGTTTTGTTATATGCCAAAAGGCAAAATTTTGACTCACATTCACATGTATATTAGAAAGCAGCCTGAAACCTTGTCATCAGGTTGCGGAGGAGAAAACTGAGAAGACAGCAATTGGTCCCAAGGCATGTTCTAAATCCAGCCCTTGGGGGTTAAAAAAAGTCTCTCTCAAAGGGAAGAGGCTTAATGAATAGAGAGCGCCTCTCATCTCTCTTCTCATTTCATTAGATGACTTTATTAAGCACCTAAGTGCTTATTTGCATAATTGAATTAATCTAAGCCATTCTTCTTCTCTTCAGAAACTGCACTGCTCCAAATCCAAAGCACCTTCTATGATGCTCATAAGTACAGCCTGTGCTGCTCTGTAACAAGCAGACCTGAAGTGGTGAGTGGGCACTGTGGTGGGAGGCAGGAGGGGAGCAGTCCTGCTCGTCACTATCAGCAAATATGGTCTTCCTTGTGCAGCAGCTCCTGTGGATGGCAGGTAATTCAGTGCTGCTAAAAGAAAACAAAAAGCTCTATAGTGTTTGCCTATAGTTTTAGTGTGCTCAGCAGCATCATTAAGCTTGCTTTCAGATAGGCACTGTAACCTTTAAAATTGCTCACACCTCAGGGTGTAGTAGGTGATCCACAATATCGCCAATTCTTTTCCTTTTTTTGGCTTTGTAGAACTGCTAAGACCTGAACAGACCTGACAGTTGAACTAACTTTAGCTCTCGGTACCAAGCTAGTTCCAGGGGAGACTCTGGCATACAGACATCAGACTGAAAGACAGGTTATTGTAACACTGCTAGTACTGTACAGGAAAGGCTCACCGCAGGATTGAGGAGCATTGTGTTTTGTTTTTAATCAACATTGAATTTGCGAGAGAGGCAATTCAGTTTCACCCTTTGAGGCAGAGAACTGGTGGTGGGCTTTTTGTCTGGCTAACTGCCAATGAGCCACTTAAATCAGAACTTTAAAAGTGAATGCTAGTATCAGGTAACAGCTTACCCATGCTTCAATAAAACATAAAAAAAATGTAACTTCCATTTCTAGTACTTGGTAAATATATATTCAGTGTCATAGGAGTCAGTGGAGCCGAAGAGCAAAATAGTAGCAGATTGATCGTCTAATTCTCAAGTGCGTCCCCTTAAGGCAGGATTTGTGGACATAAATACAGGTCTTGTTTTCATAAACTTGCACAGCTGTATACGCATTTTGTGGCTAAATAGAGAAATACAACTTTCAGAATAGCACATACCAATATAATGAATGTAGAACTTGTGAGGGACGCAAAGCGCTCTGCCTCCCTGGGATGGGATCCGCCTTGGAAGAGCCAAGTCTAGAACCTCCAAGCCTATGCAGGACTCGCCTTGGAGGTGGTGAAGTTAAAAGGCTGGATTCAATAAACAACAAAGCTGTTTGAAGTGCAAAATCGTAATCCCAACTCACCTTTCTCTCCTACTCAAACCTGTCTAGTCTTGGAAGCAACTAATCCCACCAGGCGTCTCTCTGTTTGACCTTAGGCACCTACAGTCTTTATGAACTCCAACCACAGCAGCCTAAGCAACAAGGTTCCCCTGAAATAAGACCTATAGCTTTGTTCTAGTCTAATTCTTTTCGGAAGCATAACAAATCCATAAATGTCCTGAAAAGTTTTTAAAGAGGGTTTTTCTTTGGTGTAAAAATTCTTCTCCAGCATGGGGCCAGGACCAAACCCACTGGAAATGATAGAATCTCAGTAATATCAGAGCTTTGGGGTCAGGGCTTGAACATAACCAGTACACTTACATCTGTAAGCAGAGTCATGCAGGCATAAGTTTGCCATAAACTAACTGTGTTGCAAATTGAAGGAAAAAAATAATTATGTCCATTCACCTGCAAAAGGGCAAGCCTAAGGGCTAAAAAGACTTTTGCTTTATGGTACTTCCTGAATGTTAAATGATTAACCTTTAGTGGTCTCATGAGGTAGCTCTGGTGGTGTATGTAACATTACATTCAGAGCTTTTAAGTCTCCATGGGCTTACATGTGAACCCTCTACTCAAGCATAAAGTTTCCTTTTATAAGTATTAATAGCAAGAATTTTAACACGTTTCTCCCGTGTCTCTTTTTCTGGAGCAAACACTTCCTTGCGGAGAGAGAACTTTTAGAATAAGGATAGGTATGTACGTGTCAGGGGGTGGTGGTGCTTAGTTTTGGCACTGGCTGTGGTGGTTAGCACACATTTGGATCAAACACGCCAGCAAAATGCTGAGAGCAATAGATAGGAGCTTTGTGTTTCAGCTGCTCCCAAAGCAATCCTGGACCACAGCAGTCTTGGAAGGGAAGCAATACTCCTTCCAGCTGCAGAAATGGCAAGCGCTCTGGCTTTTCATGTTGTGCAGTGTTTGTTTTGTTTTTATTTCTGTTTTGTTACTTGAGAGACTCTTGGAAACAGCCTGTGCTTGAGCCAGCGGCAGCCCCGGGAGGGCGGCTGAAAGCTCCCCTCCAGCCAGCAGAGCAGTGCCCTCTGGTGCACAAGCACAGCAGTGGCCTGGGCCTCAGCTGAACCGAAATTAATATTAATAGGAGAAAAATTCAAAGTTCACATCTGACACGCTACCTCATTCCCACGAACTGTTTGCCACGTTGTACAGTTCTGATGGGAGCATTGCCTGAGGGGAACGGAAGATCCAGCTGTCTGGATCCAACCCAAAAGATAGATTTTTTTGTTTGTTTTTTCTCTTTATGTCATTTCCAGAGTTAAGCTTCTGGTTAATGACAACTAATGTGGCACGGTCCACCCTTGTTACTTCGGGCTAAATCCACAAAAGATTAACTTCTAGCTGTGGTGCACTGTTGCCACGTGGACCTGCCAGCACTCTGTTAGGTAGCTAAGCATGCCCATTAACTACACAGCAAATTTAGCTAGACCAAAAAATGCAACACGTTAAGCAAGAAGTCACTCAAGTGAGCTAGAAGGAAGCGCCAAGAATCATGTCCTAAGGCTCCTTTGCCCTAAAACCTGGACACTGGTATCTTACTACAGACTGCAGAGCTTACCCGAATGCTCAGGAGTAACAGCCACCCTCTCCAGAATGAGGCACCTCGCCAGTCCAACGAAGTGGAGCTGCATTTCAAAACCAGGTTTGAAATCCCTTCTTTCAGGCAAGAGCTGTAACTATAGCTCCAGAGCGTTATACTCTTACACTCCTTCTCTGGTTCCACCAATCTGTAATTATTCCATTGCAAAGTAGAATAGCTCCCGAGGGGAGACACCTCACACCCATCTCCCCGAGCCCAGCAGCCGGACATTCATGAGATGTAAGAGACAAAGTTTGGACAATTATGATCCACACAATCACATTTTGAGGGCTCCTTCTAGTCCTGGATTATCAGGGCTTTTAATCTTTTTTTTTTTTTTTAACCTTTTTCTCCTGCTGTAGTCCTTACAAGGTGAGGAACTACAGGCTTAGTAAGCTGGAGGGAGAGGGCCTGGGATACAAGCAAAGAAATTAAATAGCTGGACACTGGTACCAGAGCAGTAAATAGAAGATCTGTTAGCTAAATCAAAAACAACCAAAAAAAGAGAGAGACCAAGGAAATTTATTTACTTTTTATCTATGAACAGTATGACATATAATTATAGACAAGTTTTGATACACAGGAAAACCCTTTTGTCAACCATTTTTTTAGCTAAATGAAACAGCACAATAATCTTTACACATTCATATTTTGTTTTTTCTTTTTTTTTCTTTACAATACACAGCTTTCTTGGGTTGAAGCAAACTGCAGGACATATTGAGTACTGGTATATTACAGCTACTTACATCATTTAAGAACAGCAAATGGAGAAAAATAAGTTATTTAAATATTGATTTCATATACAGAAAGTGCAACTTTGTTAGTTGTTACATAACTTGCTTGACAGTTTTGATTCCCCAGAGGATGTCAATTAAAGATAAAAGTGTCTTGGACCGAAAGTATTATTTATTCTAAAAATAATACAGTACAACTGCACAGCTGTGACTTGGTGAATCGACCACTATTGCTGCTCTTAGAGATGACGACCTGTTTGAATAACGCAATGTTTAATGCTTCTGATCATGCTCCCAGTTTGCATTCAAAGCCAGGCTCATTTAGAGAGCACAGGGAACCGCGGGTGTCATTGCCGCCTGGGTACTAACAGAGGGTTATCGATTGAAGCTTACAGTTATGACGGCGTTCGGTAATATTCTGGGCTTGCTGCTTCTATTGATAAATAGCTGTTTGAGATACAAGGTACAATGGATAGATACTTAACATTGTTAGCCTGAGCAGAACAAATTAGGATTCCAGCAGCAGGTTTCTTACGTGCTTCCCAAGAGTTAACGAGCAAACTTTTGCTTAGAGCACTGAATGGTTGCAAGAAAATGTAAGAGGTTATGGCTCTCATACTGCACTGCCTCACCTGCTCAGGGAATGCCACAGGTCACTGAAACCACAGCAGGGAAGCTCAAACACCGAGAAGCTTAAGGCTCTTTTAGGTTAAAATATAAACTAAAACTGTAATTCAAGTCAGACCATAGAGCACAGTCTCAAAAAGAAAAACAAAGCAACTATTAAAACTCACAAATCTCAAACTGCTCACTCTAGTCCTGATGGGTGTGTTTTGGTTTCCCTGGGCTACAAAATAATTTAAAAATTATGGATTTACAAAGATTGTTTGGCACATAGGTTCAGCTTATTCCCATAATTCTTCTGTTATTAAGAGAGACAAAAGTAATTAATATGGGAGAGCTTTATTACTTGACTTGCTATCACTGTAACATGAGGAAATGTGTTTCCTTTTTATTGCATATAGCCAGCGTGGACATTTCCCTTGCTCCAATATAGCTGCTGCCCACTTCTACTCAGTTCTGGCCCCTGCCAGCAATCCCAGGAAGTCTTAATACTCTTTCCATCTCCTGCTTACTGATAGTCGCCATGTAAGCCTCAGAGAGGAACAACAGACAAATCATCATTATTAAAAAGCCACTTTTTTTTTTTTTACATTTTTTTTCTTTTTTTCCAGATTTTCATCAGCTGTGCAAAACACGTATGCTGTATGTTTCCTGATGCTGTCATATTAGAACATGCTGATTATCCACACACCAAGGAGAACATTCCAAAAACAGATTCAGAGGAGCTTTACTTGAGAACAGTTACAAGTCACATGAGTGAATTAGTTGCCTTCACAGGATGGTATGCAGTAGACAGTGGTGAAATATGAAACAAGGAAAGTAAACCTATCAATTCTACCAGGAGTCAAATGAATTAACATCTGTACTAAAATGCATGGTTCATCTGACTTAAAACATGACCATGAGAGGACCATATATAGTAAGGAATCATGGAGTAACCACAGCTTTTCATTCAACAATCAGAGCATTTTATCAGGGAAAGTGTCGTTAGCTCAATACGAGGCTGGGATAACTGAGGCACCAAATAGTGAAGTGCCTTGTCTGGTTTCATACAGTAAGCTGCTGTCAGAACTGATATTGGAAACAGCCCACATCCTGGCCTCTGCCCAGGTTTCTATACTATCTTCCTTTACCTGCCAGAGTAAGTTTGCTCTGTCTTCCATGGAGCGTTTCTGCTACAAGAAGCTGAAGGACCCCAAAGAAATAGCTAGTTATGTGCTATTCATCATAATCTGTATTTGGTATATAAAATGTGTACCCATATAGAAAAATAAAATCTGCCATTAGCCACATAAGCCAATGGAACGTTTTTCATGGATTTAGGCAGAAAAGCATCATTACATCATGGAAAAATGGTTCACCACATATGCCAGAACAATGCTCTCTTCCAGTGAGAGGTAACATTAACACAGTCATGAGGGATATCAACTGTTGTAAAATCACAGTGTAATTCGTAAGACTATTTAGAATATTTTTTGTCCATGCAATGGAATTACTGGATCTGATGATTTCTATGGGACGCAATTTGCTTTTTCGATGCATTTTATCTCCCCCAAGTAAATTTTCATTTGCAGAAACCCACTGTTTGGAATCGATATGGTCAGGATACCAAGTCAAAGCTGCAGCATAATGATTGACAATATAACACAGTACACAGAATATGATTAAAATGAAAAGCAGTTACATATATACAAGGCAGTATATCTTGGAACAGTTTAGTAACAACAGTAAATGCAGACTGTAGTGAACAAGAAGTTAGCCTGACAACCGAAGCCTAGCATAACCCTGCATTTGTAAAAGCATCTCTACAACACAGAAGGTGTTATGATGAGGCATTTTATAGAAGCTACTTCAGCTGGAAATCACCCTAAGTGCAGCTTAAGGGTGACAGGTTGAAACAAGGCTTGGGAAACATGAATACAGGTAAGTGAACACTAGGTAACTGCTTAAAAGCTTATTTTAAGGCAAATAAAAAGCTGATTGCTAGAAAGCAGTTATAAAAATGACCTCAGCTCTGTACAAACAAAAAGAAGCTTTCTGACTCTCCGTGGGTTAGTTGCATTGGAGTGACAGAGATGGACCATACTGAAAACTAATTCCAGTCCATTAACTTTGGCCTAGCTAAAGGCTTTGTGGCGTATTGGGACCTATACCAAGCAACAGCAAAGATGACTGGGGGGCTTTGTGTTTAGCTCTAGACTGCTAAAATAAACAAAAGGCATTTGCCAAACAGCTTCTGCTGGAATTTGCACCTTGGCTTGTACTCATCTTCAGAACTGACTCCAGGTACCTGGAATCTAGATGTACAGAAGACTCACCAGCCTAAGGAGCTCTCCATAGAAACAGGGCCTGTTACTAGTATTACTTTCACAAACTTGAGGAAAGTGTGAAAGAGTCCCTTAATTCTGTGAAGCTGTCTGATTCTCAGGCCAACCCTGTGCACTTTACGAAATAAGAATACTTTACAGGGGAGTGAGGGGGGAGGGAAGTACCACATCTATGTTACCTGGTGGTTGCTTCTCTTCTCCTTCAGTTGCCAGAGACAGCAATAGAAACATTTCATATCCTTTGAAGAAGATATCTGCCTGTCCTTGGGAGTCACTTCCTTGATCCCTTTAGCTATGTGAAGTAATTAGAGCAATACTGGTGCAGGAAGAAGCAGTGGATTCTCGACCAGGCAATGCCACACTATGAAGCATGTTAAATTGCCTCTGGATCAAGAGGTTTGAAGAGTCTTGCCGCTGCCAGGAGCTTGCTTACGTGCCTTTCCTCTGTGATGCCAGCTTCTTGAAGGCAAGTTTGTGACAGAGAAGGCACTTTGCTCAGTGTGTTGAATCCTGCTTCTCTGAGCAGGCTGGAATACATAGGTAGACCAATGGAAATCAGCCAGTCAGATACAGAGGTGATAAGTCCTGGGGATACAGGTTTCCGGCAAATTTCAGTGAGCCCTCCACTTGGAATCTGGACAGTAAAGAAAAAAAAAGGAAAGAACCCTTAATGTTAAACATAACTGCTTGTTTTACAGCAAGTCTTCTTTTATTTTTTCTTCCAAACTGGTAAAATTTCATAGCAGATGTTTCAACTTCTCTCATGTCACATTTGTCAGTGTGAGAGCAGTGTGGGCTGAAAGACTAAGATCACTTGGCACAGGAGCAACAGCAACAATTTTGGCAATGCACATGCAGTGGGCAGTATCCAGCTGCTTGGGCGACTGTCATGTGCCATTCTGAATTAGTTTGAGATCAGTAAAAAATAACCAGTGACAAGACTTTCCAGGGCTATCCATTTAATTTCTCAGTAAGGCAAGGGAATACCAATTATGCCTATTACCTCCTCAGACAGATCAAGTTCTCTTATAAAAAGCCATGAAAGCTTTTGACTGCTTCCCTCTCCTATTTTTACTAAGGAGTGGCCAGTAGTATAGTTTAAGAAATGAAAAAGGAGTGTAAAACCTTTCTGATTTCAATACAGAAGCATTTAATACATGCCACACCTAGTGAGCAAGTCTCTGTTACCACTGCTTGTAGTCTGCTTAGATTTTCAAGACTATTAGTGAGTCAAGAGAGAGGTTTGTCCACTCTCAACTAGTAACTGTCCTCCTCTGGGACAGGGGGAGGTATCTTCTGCCCCTGTAGTACCCCCACCTATGTTGTAACTGCTGGGTGAACACCGGGAGCACTTTTGTACTAGGACTTCGCTAATATCTCCCTTTACCAGTAGTCAGTCCTTTTTAAAAGTCTGCGCATAAGTAGGAAAACTGGGTTTATGAAAATACTCACTGCCATGCGATGCTGTTTCCTCAGCTGCTTTACTCGGATTTGGTCCATGTTTGTGGCGACATCCTTTTCCGGTTGGTCTAAGTCTTCAGAGTACCTCTGTACCAAAGCCTCAGGAATGCCACAGCGACCATGCTGAGTGTTCCCAGCCAGACACAAAGGAGAGAGGATAGATGAAAGAAGTCTATTAATACAGATCAATCAATGCAAACATAGAGAGAAGTGCAGGATGGGAACAAGAAGGAGCTTTCCTCAAGATTCCATGAAAACTGAAAAAGCAATCCGTAAAGGAAGGACTGGACCTTAGGACTCCTTCCTTCCCCAAATGATGTCCTAATCACTGTGCTATCAGTTCAGATATTCTTGGAAGCATAAAATCTGATCATGACTTCCTTTTTCAGCACTACTTCCCCACACTAGCAGAGAAAGAGACATTTCCACACCCAGTGCCACCAAGGTACTAGTGGCCTGAAAAGATGAAGGTTTGGAGTAAGTCTGGGATTTCTCGGTCTCCCCATCACACAAGAGTTACTTTAGGCATAAGGCCTGATAGTAAAGACAAACATAGTTAGAGAATGTCTAATGTCCCAATGATCTATGGTTTGTCTAGGTTGGTTACTCACCAAATACACAGATACAATAAATGAAAGACTATCACTTGACATGACAGTAGAATAAAAATGTCGAAGCAATGTCCTCCACTTACTTTGTCAGAGTACGGTTCTTCAGTAAGATCAATGTCTTCAGACTGCAACTTGTTTTCTATTACCATTTCCAGATCCATTCCCCTGCTACAGGAGACTTTCCTCGCTGAAGCAGGACCTAGCTTTATCACATGCTGCTGAACACTAGCAGTCTCTGGGAGGTCCGAGAGCCAGGGTGGCAGTGGGCTAGGAGGGGTACTGGGCTCCTGTTCAGAAGATGTCCTATGGACAGGTACTCCGTGACAATCAATGGGAGCAGATGAGCTGGTCTTTTTTACTGGCAAACATGGCGCTTCTAGACTTGAGTGGTTCCCACTTGCAGTCATGGGAGGATGATATAATCCATTAGAAAGGCGTTCTCGGCATTTTTTGGCAGGGACAGGTGGTGGCTGAGAAGGATTTTTTGGTTGCATTCTTGCCTCATTTGTGCCTTTTTGCTCAGCTTCTAGACCTCCCTTGAGGACTGGAGCATAATCAGCCTGTGCAAGGTCATGAAAGCCTTTACTTTGTATTTCCAGAGGCATCCTTGTTGCAAGATGCGTCACTAAGGCAGGCTGAGCTTCACAGTTTTTCAGGGGGAATGGAGCAGGCTTTCCACCTGCAGTCTCCATTACAGAACATTCCAATTCCTTAGCTCTTCCCTTCTGAGAACTAGTAGCTCCTTTACCCTGCTTAGCCATCAAGTCATCTACCTTACAGCTGCCTCCATGAGACTGAGGCAGCAGGGCAGAGCCAGTTGCCTTTTTTGCTATATCCAGTGAATCCTGAGGAACAGAACCAACTTCCTTGCTAGCATCCTGTAGGTTAGTATTGGATTCGCCCTGGAGATCATCCAGCGAGTGAGATCTTGGCCATGCATCTACACCCTGGGGGCCATCCAGAGTTTCATAGCTCCGACAGACAGCAACCGGTAAACTTCTACGGTTCTTCTTCAGACCCGTAACAGCTGGAGGTTTGACAGAGCTCTTCAGAGCACGATGTGCACAGCCCAACCGACTTTCTTTTTCTCCTTGCTGTAGAGTTTCTATTGACTTGGTCAGTGGAAGCGTAGGATAATTTGATAGCTGGCTTCTGCTGAAGTCCTTAAAGCTATGCTCACTTGCTGATTTTGAGGGCAGAAGACAGGTCCTTCGAGTTTTACCTAGAAGCAAATAAAACACAATCCACCATTAAAAAAAAAAATTAAAAATCCGCAGTGTAAATAACAGTTCTTCTAAATGCCTTCAAAATTACTTACTCTCTTTTCATTAACTCTAAATGCACAAGAACTCAGTGCCATTTTAAGTATATGAATTTGTGAGCTTCAGCTTTATTAATGAAGAACTCGTAAATGTGACCACCTAAGGAAAATAAATTTAAAATACTTAATATCCTTCCTACTCCCCAATTTACAGAGATTTGAGGTTTATCTCACGTAGAAATATCCTACAGTTAGAACTGATATCCTACACACATTATATGAACTGGTTTGACCCCACACAGAAATAACTGAAAAGGCCTACCATTTCCTTCTACTTTTGTAATTTGTTTAGGATATCAATAATTATGCTCACCTTCTAATGAAGTTTACCAGATTGCTCTGGAAAGCTTTTGTTTTTTTAAATCCTGTTTATTCATTTTAATTACAGAGTGTACTGATAGTGTTATTTCATCTTTGAAATCAGCAGCAAACTATTTGCAATGGCAAACCAGAGAGCAAAAAAGTGTTGGAAGTCTGGTTTTGCATCAGTCCCTCTGTAAAGTTACTTTTAGGGACAGCAGAGTTTTATGGAAAAAGGTCTTATACTACGAGATGGAGAAGTGTTTCAAAAGGGAGTTTCATGTGTGACTGATCTTAGTGTTATTCTCATGTCATGGTGTTTTATTGAAGTGGAAGGCCTTAATAAAATGACAAGAGATGTGGTGTTTTATTATAATCACTTAAGACGAAATGACACGAATCAATATGAACCACATGCTCTTTGTAAGCTTTATTTTATATTTTTATGAGATATGCGCCACTGATTTTAAACAGTGAAGTCCATCAAATCTGCGTGACAGAAAAATTCTGATCAAAGGGACTAAGCTCATTAGAGTATTCAGTAGTATGAAATACAAGGTCACTTCTCAAATACTGCATAATTTTTTTTAATTTTCTTTTTAACAAGATACAAGTAAATTTGTCTCAAAGCAGACCTCTCAGAAAGACAGCACATCCTGAACACTTACTGTTTTCAGGGTGACAGGGATCCTTTCCCCCACATGCAGTAAGCTTTCTAAAATCAGGATAGATAGATAAAGCTTGGAATTTCTTTTTCCAACGGGAAAAAAACCTGAACAACCACCACCAAAAAACCCAAACCAACAGATTTGGCTAAATGCTATCAAAAGTCTGTAATAATAGGCAATCAATAGCTGCCAATTAAAGGACAAGTTACTTTTAGAGATCTGAGTAGTTTTGCTAACTTCATAAGAACTAAATTAATCTGGTGTACTTTTAAGCAATAGATGCTTTCTCTCATACAGCTTGCCTTCAAAGCTTTATCCTGAAAGAAGCTCAATGTTTGGCTTTTGAATAATGCACACCGATTGCTTTGAATATGAACGAAGGAACCTGTTTAACCTAAAAGAGAAATAGCTTGCTTTCTCTCTTTCTCTTGCCTCTTTCTCTGCTCAAGAGTTTAAAAAACCAAAGTATCTGGAAAACTAGCAAAGAAAATGGAGGTTACATTTAAAGAGAAATAAGGAAAACATTTCCCTCAAAAAAAAGTTTGTTATGTTTACTGGTACGATAGTAAGATTATTCCATCTAAAATCAAGGTGTTCCTACGAGGATGAGTGCAAGCATATAGGAACTCCTTTCTCATAAGCTGTATGGTTCACAGTTCGACTCAAACTAAATATTACTATTTTCCCAAAATGCTAATAAAGACACATCACACATTAAGCTGGCTCCCTTGTTACCACCTTGAGTTCAGGTAGCTCAGAGAATTAGCAGTAAGACTTCTCTGCCTGCACCTTTGCATGGAGCTAGGCCACCACATTCTGAAAATAATTTACAACCACATTAAAAAGACATGTGTAAGAAATGTTACATTAATTTTTTAGTGCCTTTAGGCACTAATGTCAATATGTAATGACTATGGAAAGGAGTGTTCTCTTTTCATTATTCATATTTGCTAGTACATGTCTGACGTGCAGTAATTCACCATATTGTCTGGGGCTTACTGTCAGAGCTCACATAACAAAATCCATGTACCTTCTTTTCAATCTGAAATATTGATTAGGGGTTACACTGGTTTTAGGAAAGCACACTCAGGAACTTCAACACTGAAAGAAAAGTTGTGAGAAATGCTACTACTGTGCAATAAAAGCTCTTACTGAGGCCATAAGGGTATCTAGTAAACAACATTTCATTTCTTTAGGAATGGAGTATGTCTGTGTAAAGCCAGTAGCCTGGGAATAGGAGAAAGAAGAAACAGGGAATAGGAAAAGGAAGAAGCAAAACCCAAGAAAGATGAGAAAAGAAAAATTTTGGGAAAATAAAATAAAATCTTCAGTACGTTCCAGCTCTGTTTTGCATAAAAATACAAATGTACAGAGAATGGAAGAAGTTAAAAACATTTTGTCTATAAAATATATAACCAAACATGCAATCTTTAAGCTCCCTGCTTCAAAACAGTTTCAAAAAAGTGCTGGGTTCAATGCTACTGTTTTGTACAAAGGACAGGGGTTCAGAATGTCATTTCTCATCCATAGATTTAAGTCAAGAGCAGTATCAGGAGGGTAGCTGTGATTTCTCTTTTCATAGCTATTCCTTCCCTCCTCCTGACTGGTGTAACTTCATTATGCTTCTGAGACATTAAGAAAGGTAATATTTCCTGAAAACAGACTTTTAAATATGCTTTTAAGTTATTTTCATAAAGTGGAGATCTATAAAAACAATGTCCACAAATGTAACATTCCCTCCCAACTTCAGGAAAAAAAAAATATGAAAAAAACCTACAAGGGCTAAACTGTATAGCTAAGTAAGGTTTAAAACTCATTTTTAATGTTAGCATTTTTGATAATAATTCATTTTTATGATTCCCTGGTACAGTTAAGCAGTCTAATGCCTTTCATAGTGCTGTCAACCACAGTAGGATCTCTGATTTAAATGTGTGCAGGAGGACACAGGTGTCTGGGTGAAAACTAAGATAACAAAGGTGGTCCTTATACAAAGTGAATGGAAAGTTCATACTGTTTCCAGGTTCCGTTCAAGCTACAGGCACACTTCAATTCTTTTGTTTAATGTTACAGTGCAGTTTTTGTTAGACAAAGCACTGTCCACCTCTCACAATGCTTCTTGTTATCAGAACACAGAGAAGGAACTTTTCAATTCTCTGTCATCACCTGCCTCAAAAGAAAGGAGATTATCTTGGGGAATATTTCCAGAGGTACCACAGCTACAGCAACAAATTTCCATTGTTTCTCTTAGTACTTTTTTCTGTATGGAAGACAGTTCTTGGAAATTTAAAACCAGAAACAGAATGCATTCAGTGGCCTGTCCAGATGCCAGATTTTATTAACTTCATTTTGGCATTGCTTTCTGTGGCTATATTTTGCATGCATTTCAAACAGCTCTGCTGACACAACAAAGACGATGGCACGGCTGACAATCCTAGCCTCATTGCTTTTTTTACTGATTACAAACTAGTAGAAATGCACATTACAGTAGGCAATGTAACCACCTGTTCTGTTGCTCCCTTTTCTGACTAATTAGCACTGAATGCTTAAGTGCTTAGGATGCCCACTTGGCACTATAGAAATCTGGGCTTCGGTTTCTGCACAAATCAGAGAACACCCTTATCCCACCTGATCAAGCACGGTTTGTCTGCTTCTTCAGCTCTGCACATTGCATGTGCAATGCTGATCTCTTCACATCCCCTCTCTCCTTAAAAAAACCTATGCAGCACAACAAGAAAAGGTTCAAAGAAGCCAGGCATGATCAGGGACATGAATGACCTACAAGGAATAATTAACAGGCCTTCTCAGACTAGAAAAGAGATGACTTGGGAAGGAGTATGAGAGAGGTCTATACACAGGCACTGTATGGAGGTTCTAAGGAAGACCACGAATGTTTGTAAAGAGAAACAGTTTTAGGAAAATGGATGAAGGTCAGGAAACAGCACCCAATTTTTGAAGTCCTTAAGTCCTTAAATAAGAGTACCCTGGGAAGCATCAAATATGCTTGCTCTGTTCCTATACCGTTCTCTAGCTTTCTGCTTTTTGCCTGTCCTGTGAGAACTAGATTTCCAATACGGTTTCCAAGTGCATCTCAGACAGATGATGCTTGCACGCAAAACAAGCCCAATAACTGCACCACTGTCAGAAGTCTAAAGGAGAGCTTGATCTCTCTCTCTGCCTTGTTTCAAACCAAGACTGGACTATATGGACTAATGGTTTGATCACGGGTGGTTGCTTTTTGCTCTAACATTCTTCCTGTCTAACACCAAATAGGTCACAAACCATATATTCCTTGCTCTCTGTAAACTAGAATAAAATCACAATGTTGCTGTAAGTACATTGTAGATACCTATGAGACTACCCAAGTATTTCTGCAGTGGGACCCTGAGAAGTACCTATAAAAGATACATCTGTACCACTGCCCATAGTACATAGCAAACCATTTTTTAGTCAAAACATAAGAGCAGCTCTGAAATCTTGAACTGATGCCAAAAGGTCCGATATCAGCCCAAAACAGGACACTATACTAGTCATCAAAATATTATGTATAACCATTCCCCAGAAAATCTGAAGACCAATTCTTCTCAGAATGCATTTCCCCTTTATGAAGTGCAGTTTATTATTGCTGATCTGCACATTATGATGTTTACACTAGACAAATGATTATCCTTATTTTAACAGATGAGAATCCAACATATTTTGAAAACAATATGCATATAAACAACTATGGTCCATGAACTTTGCAAAGAAGGTAGAGCACAGTTCAGATTAACCAGCCTTGACAAAATCTCTGAATGAATCCCATACCAAATGTTCTTTTCATAATGTTTTTCAAAACAAGCACTAAATGCATTTGTGAGCAAAAATGATGCAGAAGTGCAGAAAGCCATACATGAAAAGCAATATAAAAATCATCAGTGGTATTACACATTCTGCAAAACTCAGATAGAAATATTAGTTCAAATGTAATAGTAAGTATCTAAGCAGACAGGCAATGACAATTGCTTTCTACGGATTTTATTATATTGTTAAAATAAGGAAAACGTACAGGCAGCAATTTAACTTCAGTGCTACAGCTATCATTATGATGGCACTTAGAGATAAAAAGGAAAGAAGATTGTCACATAGGCCATATATTTAGCTACGATTACATTCCAGCATGCTACTGTATGGGGATTCATATTCAAGAAAAAAAAATCCTCTTTGCTTTCAGGAATTTAGTATACTGCCAATTTCAGGCATTCAGCTTCAAAGCAAATTGCAATTTTCTTCAACAAATGGTCGTTTCTGAGTGGCAGACTGACAGAAAATGCACATACTAAGAGAAAGATCTTCAGCTCATATTTTAAACTGGAAAAACGGCCACTACAAGGGGTGTATGGTATCTCTATTTATTCTGTTCTTGGTTTTCTGTTTATGCTGGATGTTAGCAAGGAAACCAGGCAGCCTGAGGCCAAGCTATGGCTCAAGTGCTTGGAGTGATAATGCCAAACTCACACCAGTTTAATCTATTTCAATATTTCATCCGTAATGACAAGTTTACACCATCCCTTAAGTAAAGTATGCTCAGTCAGCACAATGACCTGATTTCTTCAGAACAGAGAGAGCAATCTCTATTATCATCTCTCTTTGTAATCTTTCAGTGCATCACCTTTCACTGATGCAAGGTAAGGTAAGGGGAACTGATACCATCAGCATTTTTTTCATAGTTTGTTTCCTTGCCGACTTCACAATTAATTTAACTTGCCAGCGTTCATACACTAAAAAGCCCTAAATCTCTACAGTTGGCTTCTGATCAGAGGAAAATGCAACATACAACCTAAGCAAGCACAAAAATATGGCCTAAAATAGAGAACATTTTTTCTAAACAGTTTTTGTACTGGTTTAGAAGAAATCCTCCTAATCTCAGTGCAGTTCAGTGACTACATCATTGCCAGTTGTCCCTTAGACATGGGCTGTCGGAGTGTAAGTAGTGACAAGCCTCATGAGGCGCAGTCACATGAGAGCACGATAGGGAGTGGAGAAGGCAGGGAATGGCAGTGAGAGTGTCTGTTACCTTAGGATCACAAAAGAAAGATGACTTGTGAAATGTGATCTGTTTCCTACCAATGCAAATAAATAAATTAGAAACAGTAGCAATGAAAACGAACGGCTCAAGCCAAGAGGGAAAAAGGCAGTCAGAGCAAAGGAGAAAGTCAAGTATGGAGCAGCTTGTGTTATCTAGGAACAGGAGCAGAAAGTATATGAAGTTATCTACTGAAAAAAAGGCTGCAGGGGATTATAAGGCTCATTGCTGTCACCATTACCATTCTCCAGGTTTTCACTGCTTTCGTAGCAGCCAGAATCCCGAGGAGAGCATCCGGTTAGGCCTTGGCCTTCAATGAGAAGTTTCTCCTGAGATCCTGACTGGTCGCTGTTACCTAGAGGATGTGAGAATACAGTGAAAAACAGGCAAACAAAAATTCTGGCTGAACTTCTCAACCTTCCATTTCCAACACCACTATCTTGTGTGTCCAAAGAAGGACAATGAAGCTGGTGAAGGGTCTAGAGCACAAGTCTTATGAGAAGCAGCTGAGGGAACAGGGGCTGTTTAGCCTGTAGAAAAGGAGGCTGAGGGGAGACCTCATCACCCTCTACAACTACCTGAAAAGAGGTTGTAGCGAGGTGGGTGATGGTCTCTTCTCCCAAGTAACAAGCGATAGGACTAGAAGAAATGGCCTCAAGTTGCACCAGGGGAGGTTTAGATTGGATACTAGGAAAAATTTCCTCACCGAAAGGATTGTCAAGCACTGGAACAGGCTGCCAAGTGAAGTGGTTGAGTCACCATCCCTGGAGGTATTTAAAAGATGTGTAGATGTGGTGCTTGGGGACATGGTTTAGTGGTGGACATGGCAGCGCTAGGTTAATGGTTGGACTTGATCATCTTAAAGGTCTTTTCCAACCTAAACGATTCTATGATTCTGTGTTCTTCCCTGTTGTATTAATCGTATCAGAACACTGTTTTAGGAAAGAGTGAGCACTAGGAACAGCCATCACAAATGTTGGAAACATTCCTCCCATTTGGTGAAGGATTAAGCAACAGGCCTCATCACAAGTGTGAGGGAGCAGTGTGGTACATAATGAAAGCAGAATGGACCGCGTGTGCACCTCAGCTGCCTTGGGGCCAAGCCCTGCAACTTACAATCATGGGAATTTATTTAAAATGATGGTGTCCAAGTGTAGTGCTAGGGCCTGAATAATAGGCCCTGAAACAAAGTTGACCTCTAGATGAACCTCACAACCAAATGTTATCCATTATCAGTATCTGCTAATCAGTAAAATCTGTATTACCACTAGCATTTATTAATTAGTATCTGATTATTAACGAAATACATATGCTCACTAGCGAAAGATGTAGCTTAGGCAAAAATGTATGCAGTAGTGAGGATGAAATGTTGTGAGAATGTGTATCCAACCTCCCTTGTTTAGCCTTGTTCAAGGCTGAGAACCCAAGTGTTTGGCCTTGTTAGAAACTCCCTTGGTTCTCCCCCCTCCAGCCCTGGCCAGGTTTTGGGTGGAATCCAACAGGAGGATGGAACCAGATGTTTTCACTCAAAGAAAAGTGCAAGTCATTCTGATTTGCTGTTTTTCAGTATATAAGGCTGGACCCACTTGCCATGACTTTGGATGCCTCACCTACGGGTGGACGCACCACATAGGATTTCCCACTTGCTGGGACAGGCTCTCCAAATCCTCGCTGTAACCGGGGCTCCCCAGTGACTGCGGATCTGGATGTTGGTAACGTATGCAAGTGGTGATGTATCTTTCTTAATCACTATCCTCCCCGTCGTGTAGTAATGATGAGGTGCATTACCTTGCTTGTTCTTATTTTTTATAATTAACTGTATGTAGTAATAATTAAGTGTACTATTCTGTATTTTTCTTATTGCTTATTTTCTGTATTACTTGCTTATATCCTTTAATTATTAACAGTAAAATAAGCCTACTCTTTCCATTCTGGTGTCTCAGTTTAATCGGCATCCTCGATCAGCAAAACATCAAGTTCTTTCTAAGACTTAAAGAAAACCCCAACACCCATAACAAAAAGCACTAAAAAGAACTAAATCAAGTAAAAAAAAAAAAAAAAATCCTAACCCTGACCTACTTTCCAGAAGGGACCAAGAGAAAGGATCAGGAGTGGGTCTGGCAAAGTTAGATACTGTCCCCTAATGAAGGAGGAAGGGACAAGGGAGAGACTAGTGGTAAAAATTCCTTCCTTCCTTGGTCTGTGCAAAGAGCCAACACTCAAGTATGGTCCATCCAGGCTGCATAGGCTGGATTCCAGGAATCTACCCAGAATGTTTGGTCAGAAATCATATTTTGTAAAGAAATCTGGAGCTGAAGATACAGAAAACCAACTTCATGATGCAAGGACACAGTTTACGCTGCCTTTTTTTCCCCTGCAATAAAATCTCAGAAATGGCTATTCTAATTCCTATTCTCAGCACATGAAATGTAATTATGGGGTTGAACTAAGTGCTGTTGCCCCTCCCAGGTTCCAGCTGTCTGGTTTCCACTTCTCTTTCTCCTCATCACCAAACCTGGAGCTGGAATTTATACTTTCCAACCACATCACATAGTTCTTCAAGTTTTCAGATGAAAATTGAAAGGCACTAAAAAAAATCCCTATTCAGGGAAGTGAGCATTCTAAATAGGTCTGCAAATAATGAAGAGAAGCTCATATTAGGTGACGAAAAGCTACTCTGATATAAGTGATAAAAATGTAATTCTGCAACTGAGGTTTTATTGGGAGCTTGAAGAGGGCAGAGGAAGTGTGGGTGCCTCTTTCGGAATAGAATGAACAAGAAAGCTACATGTTAGTGAAAGCTCAGGCCACACAGCACTGTCTAGAGATATTAATCACACATCTCTAACAGAATTAAACACTGCCCACTTAATAAGCAGCTGTTTAAATTGCTGTCATGGCAGTTTAAGCTAAAACATAAGATTCTGCACAGAAGCAGCTGAGAAAGCCCTCACACAATCCATTCCACTGGTTTTGCTTGGTGGGATACTAAACTTCTGCTAACGCTTAGGAATGAAGGGGAAATTCAGTAGTCTTAAGCTGCTGCAACTAAGTACTGAGTGCATCTAAATTCCTGTCTCGAGGTACACTTGGTTTTCAAATGATTCTACTCTACCATGACTCTACCATGACTACTGTGTGGGTGGTACAGCCCCGCTTCCTCCTGTGCAGCAGAGACACCATCGAACTTGACTGCCATGGCTTGCTCTGCTTTCTCTTTTTTGCAACCACTTGCCTGACATCATCTGTACAATGGGCAGAATTGCACCGCTGCGCCTTAGATAGCTGGGTCACTGTCTTTCACACTTTGCACTTGACTGATATATTTTCTCCCTTTGACAAATCACTGTGTTGTCATGTGTACAACCTGAAGTTACCTGTACAATCCAGCAATTCACAGTCCAAGAATCATGTGTATGTGCAGGTAAAGTAAGAGAAAGTTTAATTCACATTACCGTTCTCCACAGCCCTCTGGGCTTTGATCTTTTTCGTACCCCTGATAACCTCAATCTCTTCCCTCTAGTCTAGAAGTTTCTTCTTTCCTATTCTCCATGCCTCAGCTTCTTATTTTGAGTAGGTTATCTCAGGATTTATTCCTGAGATATTTTAAAGGTTACATGTTGTACACGTGACATCACTTGAATAAGCTGTGTAGTGGGGCTTACGTGAACAAAAGAATTCTGGCAGAACAAACACAAGTCTTAAGTCACTCCTCAGAAATCTGCATGTTGTTACACAGGATTACCCTGGAAATAACTAGATTAGGAAAAAAAGAGATCAAAATCCTGAAACTAGTTTTCTGCTTTAAGGAATTCACAGGGTTCTTGGCAGAGCTCTAGTAAAACTGAAAACCTCAAACATCCCACATACTATCATATTCCTGTAGAAGTTCCACTGCTGTGAGGAGAACAGCTCTGTGCTCAGGATCTCGGATGTTCAGTTCATCCAAATCTTCTTCTTCCAAAAGCTTAAAGGTATCCAGATCTTCATAACCATTGAACAGAAAAGTAGGCATGTGCTCCTGCATAAAGGAGAGAAACAAAAAAGAAAAAAAAGAGCTGTAAGACAACACATTTATTCAACTTATTTTGTCAATAAAGATACTAGAAAAGATTTTCACAACCAGCAAAAAAAGCAGTAGCTTAGCAAATGCAAACCACTGTATAACAGCAAAATTATAGGATTATAGCTTGTATAAACATTGCTCAGAGTTCAGGAAGGTAGTTGTGCCAGAACTAGAATGCTGCACATATTTTTGTATTTGGGACACACTGTATTAAATGGCCTGGGCAGCACGCTACCCAGATGCACAGCTCTGTATGAAGGAAGTAGTACAAAGGGTGAATGAAAGATGCACCAGTTTATTCCTAGCTCTTCTAAACAGAAACATGGAGAAAAACTTCCTCTTTAAAGACAGGGTAACTATTGTTATTTTAAACTTTTTGCTTGCTCTTGAAGTGTGTTAGCTAGTAGCCATACTACGCAATGATTTACGGTCTCTGAGTGCACACAACCTGCAGCACTTCATCAAGCCTGACAGGCAGTTCTGCCTGGCCTCAGCTATTTCACTCTGCAGTTAAGCTGTGATTCTGCTAAGTGGTGTCACAATTCTTAGGATTATGAATCTGGTGTGCATCTTTAAAAATTAGTAACTCCAAAGGTGTGACCCCCTTCCCACAAGCAAAATTGAAGGGTAAACAGAGAGAATTTGGACCTTTAAGTTGATGCGATCCAAGAGATCCTCAACTGACTTGGGCTGGGGTGGTCTGCTTTTCCGGCGTCTCCTGGTGGGCCGCTTCGGCTTCTCTTCCTCTTCATTTAACACGTCCACATAGATAAATTTGAAAGTGCCAACTTTGTTGTTCAACAGGCCCATCCAAGTGCCCATGGGAGGTTTGCTGATTATATCAATGATGTCACCTTTCTGCGGACCAAAGAAGCAAGAAAGCCATTGAGGCATGCTTTCTGATGGATGTTCAAGCAGACACACCCACTTTCTCTTAGATTTTCGTGTACACAGAATGGATAACGCTCTTCAGTTTTCCAAAGGTTAACCACAGCTCTTGCAAAAATGTCTGATTATACTTGTTTTACAAATGGAAGAAAAGGGAATTGACAGGCCTAAGGCCACAGAGCAAGTCAACAAAAGAATGGACCCAAACTGCCCAGATTCACAAACCTGCTTACAGCCCAGTAGTGCATCACTGCTATTTTGTACAAATGTCTCTAAGCTGTGCAGCTATCTGAAACTGGTGTAAACAAGAACATGCTCAGTGTTATATGGGCACAATCTCACATCAGAACTCCTGAGGAAAGGAGGCCTATGCAGAAGTAACCATGCAACACTTGCTTTTCCTAATGTGCTCCCGACCATAACAAAGAACTAAACACACAACGGTTTTGTGTCCTTAAAGAGATTACCTTATGTACATCTGCTTTAATAGGAATTAGCTGCCCTTGGAATTTTAAGTAACGAATGTAAGGAGTCAGATAGTTTGAATTGAATACAGCACAACCGAAAATAATAAAAGCAGATATCCACAAAAATTACAGGGGGGTGACAACTCACAGTCAGTAAAGTAATTCAATATTAACTCAAAACAAGCTATATTAACAGAAATGCCTTTAAGAGACGTCACATGCAGGCGCATTCACATTTCTTCCAATGATTTTGAAAATATTTCCATTGATGGATTAATGCATTGTGGCAGGTGAACTATTTTTCCAATCTTTCAAACAAAACCCTCGCAAAATGAAAATTAATTTGTGGCACATTTTTGTTTTTCCAGAAGCTAAAGACTCAAGTGTCTTTCCCTGGATGTGGAGAAATACTAATACTTACTTACGTTCGATAACATCTTCCTATAACTCAAGAAAACCTTAAATGTAGCAGAATAAGACATGTTAAAGGGCTTCAAAAACACACATGCGAACTCATTAAAAGACTAAGAATTGTATAGTTCTTGCAAAGAGCTCTTAATTAAGAATTTGCCAAAATAAATGTTTGATCCCTTAAAAACAGATGTAGCTGGTACCTTGAGCTTCAGAGAGTCTGTATCATAAGGACTTGGAGTAAAATCAGTGTGAACCCTGGCTCTTCCACAAAAAGGTCCTCTGTAAGGAGGCTCTTCATCATCACCATCTTCCGATTTCACGCTCTCCCTGTTGCTGGTTGAGGAATCTGTTGTGCTCACTGTCTGACCACCTGTGTGAGAGACATAGTATCAGTCCACAAAAAAAGAATCTCTCTGTGAAAAAGATTCAGAAATGGAGGCAAGACAGGAAACAGGTCTTTCTACAAAACAGGGTAATCAAAGTTAAAAGTCCTTAAATGCTGCTATTTCTATACACATGTAATGGGAGAGTTAGTTTATCTACTTTGCACTCCTGTCTTCCCAAATTCAGCTCCTCAGTATTTAACTAGTGTCTTATCTATGGTACATCACAGCAGATGTCATGTTTCTGGGAAGTTTTGCCCACAAAAAAGCATAGTGGTATGAGGAAAAAACAGCTCCAAATCCTGCATGAGGGTTCCAGAATTCCCCTTGTGCAGAAATTTGGTTTGATGGCAATGCTTTTTGTTGATATTAAAAAAAAAAAAAAGTGGATGATTTTCAGAACACACTTTCAGTTACTTAAAAATGGAGCTTTCTCTTCAGTTTTTTTTCCCCCAATATATTCTTGGTTTCTACTGGTTGGTAATTCATAGTGAAGCAAGCTCACACCATCTGTGTCCCACTTCAGCTCTGTTTTGTGTAGAGACAATATTAACCAGAGAGGTTTTAAATAATTCTCCTCTAAACAGTTAATGAGAGAACCTCAAGGTCTCTCTGAAGGGGGTGTGGGAAGCCCATCAGGATTGCTCGGGAGAAATCTAGTATAAAGATAAGCCTGTTTACTACTGGCCAAGGATTGTAATTCTCACTCCAATCATTTCTATTATAACAGCAGGACCCAGCAGACCCAGCCAGAAAGTAGGATTTCACTTTTTCAGGGCTCTATATAAGCACAAAACAAAAAAGATCATCTCTGCACCAAAGAGCTTACAGTTCCTTTGTGAACCCTTAATGACTAACCCGTCAGCCTTTCTACTTTTTAACCACCGCTTCTGCTTTGACTTTCTCTGATTCTGCTTACTGTGGCGATCTCTGCTCCCTGAAGCCACAGAAATGGAGCAACGCAATTATAACCGAACTTACTCATTGAGCTCTGACCGCTTAAGGAACTCCTCAGGCTCTCTACTGAGCCACCAGCTTTCAGCTTGGGTTTGTCCAGGGAGTCAGTGTCTGGTGGTGGCGACTGTGGAGAACCTGGCATGACCCCAGGGCTGGACTCCTGAAAGACATTGAACTATTTCAGTTTGGTAAGAGAACACAGACACTGACAGGAGCTGCTCGTTCATCTCCAAGGAAAGAGATTCTGTTTTCTTGCTCTTTATCAGACAGGATGAAATCTTCTATGTTTAACTGCTTATTTAGTGGTACTCAGCTGCGGCAGAAACCCCACTTTATTAGGCATGATAGTGGGGCCAGGAGCAAACAGTCCAGTCTGAAAAAGCTAGCATTGTAAGCAGAAGGAAACGTTACACAAAACCCCCAATTCAAAGGTTTTAATGACACATGATATTTTTGCCAGTGGTACTTGCACAACAGCTAACACCAAATTCAGCTTTCTGAATCAGGATTTTGTACAAAGATGAATACAAACAAATCAGTCAATGCAAATGAGACCGACAGTAATGTACTTTTTTTTTTTTTCCAGTGAATTGTTGATATCTTTGCTCATTTACCTTGGGAAAAAAAAATTAACCAGAAAATATAGCGTGTGCATAGTATAAATACTTAAACATAAATGCATAAATATAAAAAGATTTTGCTACATGTGCAATAGGTGAGGCAATTTCTCTTTTCATTCAGTCAAGCATTACAGGAACTCAAAAAGGGTCTTTGCTAAATTGAAATTCTGTCAGCCTCTGTGAAACACAGTTAAAGCAAAGCAGCAGATACTTGTGGCCAGAATAGCTTTTGCTTGGTTTTTTGAATGCAGAAAGAGATACTGGCACATAGTTTGAGTCACGATTCCAGAAAGGTACAAATATCCTAAAATGACTGTGACAAAAAGTCTGAAAACAAAAGAATGGTAGCTTGCATACAAGAAGAGTGGAGATGTGTGGTCATAAAACTTAGATGAAAGCTATTATTTACATGCTGCAGAATCATCAGAAAAAAAAGTCACCCCAGCATATGACTTCAGAGGTCAAGTCAATCTTGGAGAGAGCTAGAGAGCAGAAGTATTGCTAACTCACTGTGAACCGATTTCTCAAAGTATCCCTTTCTTAAGGCAGACTTTGCAGAGGAGGCCAAGCAGACATCAAAGCATCTTCTTATCAAATCATATTAGACCTTAAAATGTTTTAATTGTAAATTTAAATAACTGTAACTGTAGCACTGCCCCTGGTTATGAATAAGTACGGCTAATAGTCAGTCCTACAGGAAAGGGCTTCTAACGTTGCAAAGCACTGCACAAAACTGGTCATGTTTCTGCCTCTCTGTGCTGTCTCCAGATTCTGCAGTTTGAGGTTGTTATTTTGAATGTTACAAAGCGTTCCTTTTACAGGCAATAACGCTTTGCATGAATACCAAAAGGCAGATTTGGCAAGGCACAACTCCCTTTTCCCCTTCCACATCCCCAGGGCCACAGGCAGTGCTGGAGGCCCCACAGCCACTACAGGCCACTGGGGAGTGATGTCAGCCAGAGGGAGATCTGCCCTCCCAGAGCCACTGGCTTCCTCAGCTCTTACAAATTTCACGTGGCAAGATGGGTTTTAAACAAACACCAAAGAATTTCTGATGCTCCACCAAAGCAAGAAACCCAAAGTATACCAAAAGGGAAAAAGATAGCAATTGTTCCTAGGCTACTGAAATTCAAAGACTAATGTACCACTAACATACTTCAGGTTTGCCTTTAAGAATAAACTATAAAAAACCTGTAATGAAGGAAAAATAGGAAAATCTTCTGCAGGATGCCCCTTTCTGACTACATTGTGCATCTGTTTTAATGGGCTGCTGCAGAGGGCAAGCTACGATGGAGAAAAGATCTGTAACAGCAGAGAGGAACCGTGTATGTGAAGTTATGCTGGGAATTTAAACTAAGGTGTAAATTGCAGATTAAATATATTACTGTGACCCTGTGTCACAGACTGGTTCCCTTAATAAATAATGATGATAGATAGAGGAATGAAAATAGAGTGTGAGATGTGTAATGCCATCAGCCACAGGCTTCTGCTGATGAGCTACTTGAATGAAAACCTGAAAATGCATTTTCACGGTTTGGCATCTGTAAGAAGCCATTTCACAGTGCAGGATTTTATAAGAACATAGGAATAAGCCACACCACGTAGTCTTGTTAGAAATTTCTTCAGAGATGCCTTGAAGCATGGGAATCAATATTGATTATCACTTCTACACTATTAAGTGAAGTCCATTGCAGACTTTACATACCTGCTCAGACAGAGAGCTGCTGTATTTTTTAGACATCCTTTTCTTCATGGTTTCTTTTACAGACTTCACCTTTTTGCCCAGAGATATACGGGAGGCAGAGGGTGATTTGATCACTTCTTTATAAACAAAGTCTCCTTCTTTGCCCTGCAAAATAAACCAGGTTTTAAGCCTATAAAATACAAGAGTGATTTTTTTTCCTCAGTCAACAGTCATTGCAGAGGTATCCAGGCAGACACAGGATGGCAGCATGGTGTCCCGTTTACTGCTCTAAATTCACTGTTGAGACCTTGTGCAAACCACTGTAGCAGTCCATTCTGCCTTACTGCTAAGGCCTGATTTGTAACCTTTACTGCAGGTACTGTGTGTAGATGTGTTGGGGTCTGTTAGGATGCCTTTACCCCTTTGAGTTTCAAGTAAGTATTTGACCCAACAGAAAAGTCCACGGTTTCAGGCTAAGCCCTCCTGACAGGACATACAACAGTAGTTGTGGCTCATGTTAGTCAATACTACACAGTTCAACAGGAGTAAAGGGTACCTGTGAGATTCTAGCCAAATATATATCTGTGTGTATACATATACGGATACCTACATTTGGCTACTCAAATTTACTTTCTATTTTCAGACAGGCGTTCAGTTAACCTCCTTTGATGACCGTCTCTGTGGTTTTACTGTGGATCGTTTATAAAAAAAACACGCAAAAAAAAGGCTACTAAATCCATCAACCATGGTAGAAGGTTACACTTGCACAGCTATTCTTAAGACACACAACAGGGTACTGCCGAACTAAATTAGCTGGTCCATATATAGTGGATGAGAAAGGACAGCCACTTTGGGCGCATTTAACCTTTTCTAAACCAGCTTAAAATACCTGGCATTTACTTATGCCACAAGCACACACAAAGAATTAACATGGATCAGTTGACATTTTGCCAAACTTACTTGTGTGATTCAGCCCTTATTCAGCTTGTCCCAGCAGCACGTTAGACATGGTCTTTAGTTCTACATTGTGTTAGGAACCACAGGAAGGCAGTGCTATTGGAGCTACCACCAGAACTCTCCCATTGGCAATGGTGCCCCAAAAATCACAATGCAAAAAGGACCAAAATCTGTTTGGCTAAACAGATTGACTACTGAATTTGGTCTCTCACTTGGTTCAATAAATCCTTCTGAGGACAATTGAGGTATGTAAGAAAACAAACCCTAAAATAAGTGTACACTACATTCTACATAAAAGATTTATCTTTTCTTCTGAATTTATGTATGTTTGCTACTTTATTAATGTTCTCCCAACAAGTTTATCTGAAATTCAGGTGATACTTCATTTCTGACAATTATTTATTTTTTCCTTTATAAGTTGTTTATGATTACAACTTCCCTGGCAACTTTTGGTCTTTTAGCAGAAATTTAGGACAGTTCTTGGCCTTATCATTTTGGAAAAAAACCTTCCACTTAATGGACTTAAATGTTTTCAAGAAAAAAACCCTTGATCTGCATACATTATTCTGGTGCACTGCATCTCTCCCACTACTGATGCTAGTAGGGAAAAATGTAACATCTAGATTTCACACTTCCCTATATCAAAACTAATCTGAACAAAATATGCCCAAGTATCTATGTTTAAAGATAAACACTAAGTTTGGAAGTTAATTTTTTTACCGAGTTGAAAATTGATGAATAAAATAACCACCCACAGTTTTTGCCCATTACGGGTAATTTAATGATGTTAAAAAAAAAAAAATAGAAAAATGAAACCAACCCCAAAAACCCCAGCTGACATACAAATTAATATAATGCTGGCATATAAAGTGTTTCACAATTTAGACTTGATTTAAGTGAACAGAGAAGTTATCAGAACCAATGTTGAAACAGAAAAGAAAAACATATATTGACAAAATGAAAAAAATATGTTAGCATTTTCATTTGATATAATGTTCTGTCTCATTTCTGTTCTGTTGGTTTTGGCCACAGGCTGACCAACAGTAACACTGGGATCAACATGAGTAACATAAAATGGAATTAATTCTCAGGGGAGGTGTATTTTTTTTTTAAACACAAAGAGCTCTGAGATCAATTGCACAGCACCCAGCACAATGGCATTCTGGTCTACTCCAGAGCTCTTAGATACAATGAGAAAACAAATAATAAATCTCTTACATAATGACTTCCACCCATATAACTCACAGGTCTTCAGCGAATGAAAGTTTTCCTCGTCATTCCAAATAGTAAATATTTTTACCAAGAAAGTATAGTAATCATATGTTTTGCCTGGGGTGATGCTCTAAGGAAGTCAGACACAAGAATAGCCCACAGATGAGCCCCCAGATCTGCGCTTTGATCACTTGTTCCTGCTTCTTTGCACATATGGAATGTAAATACTTATACACACATGGATATGGGTGGGTATGTTATTCTCAAAGCTAAGGAAGTTTGAGGTTAACGAAGATACTCTGCTTTCTTGGATCCCCAAACTGTTATTACAGACCTAAATTATACTTCAGTCTATTATAACTCTATTGCGCATTTCATTTATGCTATTTCAAGTCTGTGCCTTCTTGTCTTAAACTCACCATTTGGTCAGAACTGTTTCCAATATGAAGGGAACGATTTGTCAAGTCAAATCCTCCAAAGCTGCAGGTTCTCTGCAAAAAAAAAAAAAAAAAAAAAAAAAAGATGGATACAGTTTTATCACAATGATTAGCTCACTCACAACATCTGTGATTTGGAGAACACCAGCAAAAACAAAAATGTCTGCAAAAATGGAAACAAACAAACAAAAGGATGGGAGATTATAAATCAAGAAATCTGTTATAAAGCAATTTGAGTCATTTGTCTTTTCCAGAGACAACTCCTTGGCCTAAGGTCTGGTGCTGTTGAGTCATCTATTGCCTACTCTTCTTGAAAAGAAAAAAGACTTTTTGGTCCGAGGAAACTGTTGATCTTATGCATCAAGTTTTCCAGGGTGCTGGCAACTCCACCTCAGCACTCCCATCTGCCTTCATAAATAAGTCCACAGTAGCACTGAAACAGAGAACCACCAATCTTTTACAGCATTGAATAACCTACCTTCTGGGAATAGCTGCTTAGACTCCCATTTCCACTGAAATACAGGGAAACGCTAGAGGACTTGTAGGGCAAGCCCTTGGTAAGAGGAGGGAAAAAACAGGCCAGCTATCCATAAGCATTGTGTCCCCAGAGACTCAGCAAGGCCTGATTCCAGATTAGGTATTTACCACCCCACCTGTTGTGATATGTGGCAGCTCTGCTACTTCTAGGAGAAAGTACACTATGCTTACAGTGCCTCAATCACCTAGTGGAGTGACTCAGTTTTGGCTGAATGCACAGATGCAGTTTATCATAATCATCCTGAATAAAAAAAGAAAATCATCACTATGACACTGCTTCCCTCCCAAGAGCAGAAGGCAACCAAACTCAGTACAGTTGCATTTCCACAGCCAAACATTGTTTAACTGTGGCAGATGGGTCTCTGCTAAGGTATCACTTGAAAAAAGACCAAACACTTGGGGGGTTCAGAGAGAATCCAGCTTTTGCTTTGCAATCCAAAAGGTAAAACCTTTGACTTGAACAACCAGCTGCACAATACTCAAGTACCTGGTCCTTCCAGAATTCTCACAGTGCAATCCAGGGAAACGAAGGCATGGCAGTTACAATTTACTGCACGACTTCAACTCTGAGCTTTGAGTGTGGGTTACAAGACAGGCAGATATCTATTATAAGTATTCTCTTCAGAGTTAGAGTTGAGACAAACAGGAGGCAGATCAACCACTTGCGAACTCTAAGTTCTTAGGGCCTGAACTACCCAACAGAGTAACTTCAAAGACACCTTAAGACTCAGCTAAGCATTGGATCAGACCTACAGAGGATTGCTGATCAGTACCGTGAGTGTGTACTTGGGCATCAGTGAAGACCAACCACCTGAGAACTACCAGTCTGCTTCGACACTCTATTAGGAAGAAGCAAGCGCTATAAACTGTGCCACTTAATAAACAATTATATCAATTAGTTCTATTAAAGTAAACATTCTTCCTGCCCTGTTCACTGCTAACCAGCATACATATTAACAGCTTTTTAAAAGTTTGCTTTTCTAGCTTTCATGTGGGGTGCTGTGTACCTACAGTGCTTGGATGACTTCTTGTGCCCACCACAGCTCTACTAGAACTTAAAGCCAACTTTGTCTAGGCACCACACACATTAACAAGAGTGCTGTGACGTAGAATTTTTTTAAGTGTTTTTTTCCAGAAGGCAATATGACTATGACATAGCTTTTGAAAACTGTTTTTGGAAAGCATTTGAGACCAGCCACAAGTAGTAAGATCAGTTTTTAAAGCACAGCACGTTTAGCTATGAGTAATGTCATCCTTCTGTGAAGAGTCCATTCTAACTAATCCTACAGTGGATGGTAATCCCAGCAACGAAGAGAGAACATCTGGAACTGCTCTGAGCAAAGTTGTCTGTCAAACCAGTCAGAGCTCCTCTTAAAGCAGTCTTCTCAGAGAGCAAAATTCTGTTGGTTAAAAGCTTCTGAATAAATGTACCATATTAACGATGCTTATTGTTTCATTATGGACCTCCCCATACATTTAACATTTGACTTCTACTTTCAGATTCCAGTAGCGACCCTGGCAATACTGTACCAAACAAAAGGTCTGTGGATGAGGAGAGGGATATTCAATGGAATGGCCATGCAATCAAAAGTATTATCGTTTTGGGAGAAAAGAAAAACTGAGGCGATTTGAAAATTTCATGCATGTCCAGGTCACTGAAACATAAATGACAAAAATGAATGGCAAGGCAAGACAGAGTGACCAGTTCCACTGAATACATAGGCATTGCAATTTCCCTGAGGTTGCAGCAAACAAACATTAAGTGTTTCTAGGAAGAAGGAGTGGCATTAGTTGAAGTTTGCCAGCTTTTTGCGGTTCCAGGAAGAAGTGTGTTGAAAAAGCTAGTAAGAGCAGCATGTCTCCATCATTTATCCCATTCAAATGAGGCTGGAGGAGCAGCTGACTGAGGAGTTCCTCAACAACAACAACAACATGCTATCCATTTCTTCTCCATTTGTATCTCTGTGAACAAGCAAAAGTCAGTCCAGATGGTTTTCATAATGAAATTACTATAGTGAGACTACTTATTAGAAGAACTGAAAAGGTTATTTCTGTCATCTGTATTTACAAAGACAGTTTTAGAGGGTATTTTTAATTATGGGGCATCTCTAGCACATGTGAGTATGCTCTTTTGCCTGAGATACCCCTATTATTCAACCCACAGAAGGACAAGTAAGGTTTCTCTTATCATTGCAATATCCTTATGGGAAAACAATGTCTTTTGAGTACAATGTCTATGAAAATAAACAGTACCCTGTGAGTGGCAGGGCAAACAGTCAATGCAGAAGATATAGTGAAGCGGCCAAGAGAGAATGTTCATGGTGTTGGGTAGAAAAAAACTATCTATTTTGTGGCCGAAGAGCAAAAAGTAAACCATGAAGGCTTGGTCACCTCCCACAGGTTATTCAAGGAGAACAAGGCTGTGACTCATATATCAAGAATACCTCACACCTGAAGAAATGATGCAGAGACCTCTCAAAATAAAATCTGTAGTTCAAGAGGAAAAGCTGTTTCTACTGTATTGTTCACTGGAATATCTTGCTTCATGTTATGGATGCACTGCTGTTTCCACCCACTGAAGTATGGAACATACGTACATTTTCAACTAGACAACAGACTAGTTGTCTCAGCTTTGGAGATCTGGCTGGCCCCAAAAGGCAAGCTCCTAGGAAACTCAGCATCATGGTTAAGGGAACTGTCAAAACTGGGTCACATAATCAGGAAGCAGCTTTAGATCTCTCTGGAATGCTCAAATCACTTAATTTCCCATTGTACAGCACAATTT
The DNA here is from genome assembly GCF_031877795.1 of Strix aluco. Classification (NCBI taxonomy): domain Eukaryota; kingdom Metazoa; phylum Chordata; class Aves; order Strigiformes; family Strigidae; genus Strix; species Strix aluco. The sequence goes on along the minus strand of NC_133933.1, from coordinate 59,205,179 downwards.
CTTTTTTTGGCCATCCCTTGCTCCCTTTCCACAACGCTCTGAGGGAAGGTGCCACCTTCATCCCATGACAGAAAGAAGCAGTAGCCAGGGACAGAGCAGAAGGGGCACTTGTGGTGGTGAGCAGCAAGCAGGAAGGCAGTGTCTACATAATGTAAAAGTCCCTGTCTTTCTGCAGCTGTGTGTGTAACAGAGAAAACAGAGCTGGGTGGGTGAGTTGATGAGATGCAAACTGAGAAAGGGAGGGCCAATATGAGGCAATGACAGCAGGAGAGAAACAGAGCACAGTTGACTAAGGATGCTCTAATCCTCTGAAAATTTTGTTCATTTCTCAGTATCCCTTTAAGAGAATACTGACTCTCAAAGCATCAACAAGAACATACTTATAGCATCTCAAAGCTCCTCTGTTCACCAGTGATCTCAATTTCTGCACTAGGTGAATTTAAAAGGCAGCATTTTGTCATATTTGCTCTCTCTCATTTGACTTATTCTGTACACATAGAAACTTCAGACTCAACAAAACTCTTCTCTGATGGGATTATATCAAACTCTTCCCTCACAGCTGAAATACAGTGCTTAAGATTTTCTACTGCAAGAAAAGCAGAAGCACTGAAATTTAGTTAAAAGTATAAAGCAGAAAGTGTTGACTGCAACCTCACAGAAACTGGAAGACCACCTTCATGGCAACTCTTTGACTCACAGACTTTTGGTGGATTCTCAAGAGAACCCTTTTAGTACAGCGATCCACTGTGGCAGCCCACTTCCTCTTGGCCTCCTCATCCTCCTCCAGCAGGCATCTCCTCAGGTCCTGCTTCTCGGCCTTGCTCAGGGTCCTGTCAGTAACGGGACGCACCAGCTGTGAGAGGTTGAGGTGACTGTACAGGCTTCTCTCCACCACATAGGTAATATTGAACTCGCTGACAGAAGAGCGCCCTCGTAGCCTTCTGTTTGGGAAGCCACAACCTCCACCCCCTTTCGTTTTGTGCCGCAGTAATTGTAGGTCGCAAGTTGTGGTGGATGCTCCTTTCCTAGCAGGGCGCTGGCAAAGAAAAGCTCTGGAACAGGAATAGTTAGTATCCATTTTCTTCAATCGGATCTGCTTCCTTACACTCTGAATCTCCTCCAGGGACACCAGAAGATGGTGCTTGTGCCTGTTGCTGTCATAAAAGCAAATGCTTTCTGTACTTACCCCATGGCTCAGTGAGCCGAGGCTCTTCTTCATTTCCCCATCTGTCAAGGAGCGGCAAACTTTCTGGGTCTTCTCCTCTTCTGGGTAAGAGAAAAATGTCCCAAGTTTCTTGGGAGGCTTGATAAGGCCACGGCTATCAGTTTTGCTGAAGGTCTTCACCAGCTTCCGGTTAGCTCCCCATGTATCAAGACTGCTAGATGAGGGAGAAGTAGTAAGTGAGTCTGAGTTGTCCTCTGGCTGCTTTTCGCAAGAGCCGTCAAAGTAGAATTGCTTCTTGTGAACTCCAGAGTAAAGTGCTGATCTGTCATCCAGTATAGGAGAGCTGTCAAGTGAGTGCTCTTCCACACCTACAGGGGACAAAAGCAGCACACCACATGTCATCGTTCATAATTCACCAAGATGTTTCCCTGTAGAGCCTTACTGTATTTATTTAAGATACCACCCACTTAAAATGGAAGAAAACTTTTCCTGATATAAGCAGCCCAGAAGGTATCTGTGAGTGGATAAATCTGAAGCAGTTTCTCTCATTTGTGAAGTGAGAGTTCTGGGATGAGTTAACAGTAGACAGATGACAGCATCCTGTAAGTAAACTCATTGTTATTTTAAGTTTTTCTCTTTCATCTGCAGCTAAGACCACAGATGCTCTCACTAAGAACCCCTTAAAAGCTGGAACCGGGATCTGTTTCTCATGTTTTTCTTCTGATACTTGCATATGATGCTCAGCTCTAGTGAGATTATAATACGTCAGAATTATACCCAGGTATTAAAAACCAAACAAGTATCTCTCAGGTCCAGTTTTCCAGTTCCCAGTGCTGCTGCTGCTGTAGAAAGCAGTATTCTTCCCAGAAAGCTATGGAGCTGAGCTCCAGGATGAAATTAAAGTTCTGGGTTTTCAATGGGAAGAGGCACCAATTTTAATCACACAGAATTTACTTGAACAGCTGCAACGAAAAAAAAAAGAAGGTCAAATTGTGGGTGTGCCAATTTCAACAGTGTCCTAGTAATGACAGAAGCGCTTGGTTTTCACCAAATATATATTTCACAGAAAGGGAAGACAACTTTTTGCAACACAAGTACTGGACATGGGCAAACAGACAGGTCTCCTTTCTGGAGTGAAGAGAATGAAAGACCTGAAACTGTAATTACTTTTCACATTTTCCATTTAAGAAACTTTTCTCTGGTGCTTTCTTCTGAGAAAACTATAGGCTCAGGTATTAGATGCAGTAACAAGGAAAGAGTCAAACAAGAGTACACATCCTCCTCAGTCCTGCCTGACAAATTTCACAGCATTCATAGGCACGTATCAGAAACACACATAGAAATGTGACTGTAATTATTTCTTGCCAGAATAGATTTCTTGCCTGACCCAACTTTGCCTTCATCTTTGATTGCTTCCACAGTCTTACAGCAGAGCTAAATTTGAACCATTATCAAAATACCCATGATTTACTAAACTCAGTAACAAGGGACACATTTCAAGATGAAAGAAGATTAGTTGCCACATACAGGCTTCCTTGTCTCACCTTCAGTTCATTCTGTTGGAAAAACATATTTGACATACATTTGCTGAAGCCTGAGATGCTATTTTACCAAGATTAAAGCTCACTGTGACAGTGAAGGGATAGTGGATCACATCTGACACACAACTTACACTTTGAGAACTTTTCTGGGGTAGGTCTGGAGTCTGATTTTGACACCACTTTCACTGGCTGTCCCACTTGCTCTTTTTCCCTTCTAATTCTCAATTTGAACAGAAAATAAGACATTCTCATGGGACTGAATGTGTGCTGATAAACAACTTCAGTCCACCGAGTAAATATGTTTTTAAACAGCTTGTAAAATATGCATTGTGTGTCAACACTCCAACAGATGTTATTTGGAGTGAGTCCATGACACAAAGCCATAATGACACAGATGTAGATGTGATTTGTTTTTAAATGCTATATAAGAATGGTGCCCAGGACTTAGGAAGCTTCAGTTATTTAGCTCACTAGGAGCAGACTAACACAAAATACACATAGATTCAGATATTGGCACATTCTAGTGAGTATCATCCAGATATAGATTTAGTGTGATTTAGTGAGTCAATAGAAACGTGGGAGAAGGATCTGGGACTAAGGTAGTTTTCTTCAAAAACTACGGGAACGTATAAGGGAAATACGGCAAAGTTGTTCTCAGTGAAGAAATTTTTCAGGAGGTTTATAGCGAATCTTTCTTCTGGGGAACTGCACGACAGTTTTCAAACCAAGCCTACTCTCACATTTTGTTAAAGGCTGTTGAACACTGATGAATTTATTGAAATTTTACTGATGTTACTCAATCAAATTTTATAGCCAACTCCCCAAAACCTAGCCATCTAGGATGTCACATTACTTCACATTCGTAACACAGATTCAAGTAACAGCAGCAAACAGCTCAAGAACCGATCCAGGCAACTGCAGGTAACATGAAGGCCAGACAGCGATCCCCAAATCTGACCACAGTAATTTTTGTGATCTTGCAGAGCCCTCTGGTATACACAAATAGGAATACAGACCTGCATTATGAGATAGATACGGGGATGGATAGCATTTATGAAGCACTTTTAAATTGCCACATGAAAACTTGGGTGTGGGGAGAATTTACTGAAAGTCATAGATATTTACTCCTAATGTAGACTTGGCTACTTAAGGGGCCTTCTACTTATGTAGAATTTATGCAGAAGCAATCCACGTTGTTATTCAGCAATAATTGTTTTTGCTACAGTTTCCCAAGAGACCATCTACAAAGGAACTCCAGAGTGCAAACTCAAGAGTTATAGATAATTAATTCAGAAAAGCCTGGAGTTAAAACAGAGAAGACAGGCAGGAGATGGAGAAAGAAGGAAGTAGAGCAAATTTTTTTTTGGAGACAATTGTTAAAATCACTGAAATAACCCCCTGTGGGAGGCAGGGGTAGAAAACTGGGGGGGAAAAAAAACCTGGAAGGAACTGGGACACTTAAGTGAAAGACTGAAGGAGAAACAGAAACTGAGGTGAAGCACCAGAAGAGTAGGAATAGAGGGCAAAACAGTTAAGATGATGATGAGAAAGTGTGGTCAAACTGCAGGAAGGCATCTGCATGCCCAGTGGCCCCTGGGCTGCCTGTTCCTACCCCTGGAGTCTCTGGCTGATTGCTCCCTGCAGCTTTTCCCAGGGCCACAGGGAAGGAGGGGGTAGGAGAGGCCTCTCTGTGGTCCATTCCCCAGAGCAGGGTCAAAATAGCCCTGTTTTGTTTGCCCTTTCTCATAAACCATGTTTTTGCTTCCAAGGTAACCCAGCTTTATGCTCACCCTATGAGGTGACAAAACCTTTTCAGACCAAGACAGCTGCCCAGTCCAGAGCTCTAGACTGGCCATGCCTTTCACACCAGCCAGTAACACAATCATCACGCAGGAGAGAGGCAGGCTAGATCATAAATCTGCCAACAGCTTCCTGCAACATATCCAAGAAGATGCACACATTCTCTTTAAATGCACTATGGAGAAATCATAATACAGCTCAGCTCACTGCAAAGCTGAGGGGAATCAGCGTATGATCCCGGGAAGGCCACTAACATAGAGAGGTGCCCACAATTCCAGTGAAGACTCAAGCAGGGCTGTGCAGAGAGGCTCCTGAGGCTCGGGCTCCATTAATCTGAGTGCTCACACACAGATACAGGTCCTCCGGAGTTAATTCTACGGCATGGCATTCCCAGGGGCTGAACTCTGCTTCCCATTTCCCCACCCTCCTCCTCCTCCCTTCTCTCCCCCTCTCTCTTGGCAGCAGGGCTCATTCAGGAGCCAAACTGCAAGCAGGCTCCCCAGAAGTAGGAGTTAACATTACACGAGGCAGTCGCTATCCCACAAGAATGTCTGATAGAGTTTCTCTACTTCTGCCACAGGATGATGCCATGTGGCACAACTCTACCACCAACCAGCCACTACCCTCTCAAAACTAGAAAGAGCTTCACCTGTGTGCTGACCCAGGCCTTGGAGGAGGGAGCAACATGGTGGTGGCTGCGCTTACCTCCTTGCCGAGCCTGTGGGGCAGCTGGTTGGGATTGCTCCTACTCTTATTTCCTCCCCAGCATGGGTCATAACACATAAACCAAGTTCTAATCTCTTAATGAGGTGCACTCTGGCACTGCTCTGGGAATACCAGGAGATCAGCAGTAACCACATCCTAGGCTGTCACTTTCCTCCTTCCACAGTCTCAAAATGCAATTACTTGGGTAAGGCATGCACCATAGACAAGGCAGTCTTTCCTACTGTCCCTTAAGAACACTCCACCCCTCCTTCCCCCAGCCCTTCACTTTCTGTCCTCCCTCAACAGAAACATGTATTCAAACACAGAGTTTTAACCACATGCATGTTGCTTTTTACCTTCTGTGCTGGGTTTTTTCATTTCTTCCACTCTTATGAGTTTCTTCCTGACCCTGCGAGTAGAATTCACCAGCTTGTGTAACCTCTTAAACTTCACCGACTCCTCTGTTTCATCATCGGATTGTTCTCTTGACTGGCAAAGAAACAAAGTGAGTATTAATAAAGTAGTAGTTCCACGGCTTGCTCCTTCAAGTCAAGTTAACCCAGCTGATCTGCTGCGCTGTGTCAATGCAGCTCTGTAACTGGTGTTATATTTTCAGCCCAGGTCAGACAGAAACATTTAAATTACTGAGGGTTTTCTTTTTTTTTCTTTTTCTTTTTCTGAAATCATGACATACCATTTTGATTTCTAAATCTGTGCAACGTAAGATCCTAGGCATTGAAATGCATTCCCGCCCTTGTCTGTCTTCCCATGCATTGTGTAATAACTACTTCCACGTCCTCTCTCAGTACGTTTCAGGCAGGGCTCTTTCCCAGGGCTCTTCTTACCATACCAGTTATGCTCCTGTGGTTTGGGTCAGTCACTGGTCTGTCTGGCATCTCAGAACTTGCTGTTTAAACCTGGTTATAAACAGCTTCTCCAAACTGAAGCTCTGTCATTGACGACTTCTCTTTTATTTCCCCCCAGTCTTCCCAGAAAATCAAAAACAGCAGCACAAGAAAGGGACGGGAAGGAAAAGGAAGGAAGGAGGAGACCTCATCTGCCTCGCTCATGAACTGCCACAGCTACAAAATATTCCCTTCCTCCTCCCTACACTCCTCCTGAAGGCTCTCGAGGCTGGAATTAAGATGGACACAGCATTCCTCCAGCACTGACCAAGGGAAAACTCTGACCTTTTCAGATATACAGTGCAGTCCATATTCCCCAGCATCCCGTTTTGTTTTGCATCTGATCCAGTATGCTCAGTTCCAGCTGTTTTCCCTCAAGTATCAAACATTACAGAGACAAAAAAAAATTCCCCTCTCTCCAGCAGCAGTGACACAACAAGCTGAAACAATCCATTCCTTGTGAACGAGAAGACAACTTCGATTTTCGAGCCAGATCCAACGTTCAATGTGCTACTTCCTCTGTTTTAATCAGTTCAGAATGTGGAAGGCGGTGGGGGGAAGGGAAGGGAACGGGAGAGCAGAGGAGAGGAGGCCGGCAGGGCTCTCCAGCTCGGCCAGGAGAGCCCTGGCACTCTGCACTGCTGCACATTCCTGCGCACAGCGCGGGCTCCAGCTGGAGCGCGGTATGGATCATATACCTTACTTTGTTTTCACCGCGGTCCCAGCCAGTGCGCTGCGTTCCTAATGGTTGGCTCTAAAAACCCTCATGCAACTTCCTGTCGGCGCAGCTATCTGGGTTTCCGCAGCACGTTCATCCTTTTTTCTCCTTCTCCTTAATTAAACTTTTAAAAAAAGAAAAATCCCAATAAACGTAAGCCAAAAAAAAAAAAAAAAAGCCACTCTCTTCTCCTTCACCAGCAAAAATGCTGTCTGCTTATCCAGAGACTGAATAAAAGACAGGTCAAATACAAAAACGTTTTCTGCTTTTCTAATACACTTAAATATCAGGCTGTGGTAATAACTGTAGATGCCATGGGGCAGGACACTGATTAGCAGTTGCATGAGTATGCTTTCAAAGGCACCAACAGTGCCTGAAGGAGCCGGAGCAGCTCTGAAAGCCTACCTCACAGGCACACACCTCACAAGGCCAGCAGAACCACACCAGAGCAAACTTCAGCCACTTTCTGCAAGGGCACTGGCAATTACTGATTTCCCACAAACTTCATGTTATTCCAAAACAAGAAGGAATACCAAATGAACCACATATGGCAGTAAGAATTGCCATTCTGCCATCCAAGAGCCACAGAAATGTGTTTATTATGGGTACAGGCTGGTAGGTAATTAATAATCTTCCTTCAGGAAAAACAGGGCTGTAAAGAGGAGTACCAGACTTGTTTATATCAAGATAAATTAAGCAGCAAGATGAGCATTAATTCAGAGATTATGGCTGGGACAACTTAGTGACATGTCAAACAACAAGACAGACATATTTAGATAACTTGATGAATGGATTATTGACCGTAATCAAGAAGTTCAGTCAAGACTTCTTAGGCCATTAAGTGCATTCTGGCAAGCAACCATCATGCATACCCTGCACTCAAGATATGTTTATTTTAAATGCAATTACTCTAAGTCATTGCTTTCCTTCATTACTTTTCGTACACCCTTGGTTTGAAAGACTACTGTTTGTAAAACTGTGAGCTCTGTAAGACTTAGAGAATGGCTCATACCTGGTCCTCCCACCCAGGATTTCATTAAAGAATAACCAACTAGCCTTACTTTTGCACCACTGGTATCTGATGAAGAACTGTCCCCCTCAGGGTTATGAAGACTCAACAACAAGAAAAGCTTTTACAATGTCTGACATTTGCATTCATGAAAGCAAGCACCAAAACAGCCTCAGTGCAAGGTACTGACATCAAACCTGAGTGGGTGGTACAGGGGGTCCCCACCACACTTCAAAATAAATGAAGTCCCGTCGTAATCAAGTGCCAGCTGGTTTTCCCTGCCACTTCAAGACTCCTAACACCCTTTGAGCCAGGGTCCTCTGCCGGCAGCGACAGACCCTTCCCAGCGCCATTGCTTGCCTGAGAGAGGCGAGAACAGTTCGTGTTAAACACAGGAGCTGCTGGACAATGGACTGACTGAAAACAAAGTGTCTCTCCAGCAGCCTATTTCCTATCTTATCGGGTAGCAAGTGGCACGAAAGATCCTCTGTAAAGGAAAAAGATGGCTAATAAGTTTATGCAAAAAGGCCTAAAAACACCAGTGATGTCAGTGGTGCTGCTCAGGGAACTTGAAAATGAAACTTTCTAAAAAGGGTTACTTTTGATTTGCTTCCTGGGTTTGAAACATTTTTTTTTAAAAAGGCCTTGAAATTATCAAAAGTTTCCATTTTGGCACACCGGAAACAGAGCTTAATTTTCCAGCTCAAGCAATGCTTTCTTTCACAGCTAATATTAAACAGAAATGTAAAGCATTCAGGCCCATAAGCGACATATTTGGAAATCACTGAACTTCAACGCTTTGACTTCCCTGACCCACTCTACCCTCCCTGCTTCCATGGTGACCAAATTGTTTTTTTTGGTGGCTGTCCATTACTTCAGATGGGAAAATCACCCCAATCTCCCCAGCGCATGGTGGGCTGGGCAAATGGCTTCCCGGACAGCTCTAGCAGCCAGGCCTTGGCATGGGGCTTTGATGCAGCCAGCTGCCAGCCCCCCTCTCACCCTCTCCCCCGTTAAGAAGCGCTTCAGTGCACTGCAGCACTGCAAAAGGGTAGACACAGTTTGTTAAAGAGGGATCTGTAAGAGGTGAGGCCAAACACTCTCTGGCATGAGAGGAGGCCATGCTGCAACCCCCTCCACCAATGCCTCCCAGCCCCTGGCACATGGCTGTCCCATTAGGCCAAGCCTTGGCATCATTAACACGCTGGTAAAACAGCCAGGGCACCTCCATCTCCCTGTCCCTCCGTGCACCACTGGAACAGGCCTCTCCCCATGCTCCAAGGGGAAAACAAACGGATTTGCAGTACTGCAAATAGGAACAACTTAACTTCCATCTCCTCTGCTCCAAATTTTTCCGTTCGAAAGCCCATATGGCTCAACTTTTAATTATTTTGGCTAATGCTGTATGTAGTAATTCTGTGGTGAATGCTTAAGTGTTTCATTTCTGGTTTCCAGGGCAACATTACATCAGATTGCAGACAGCTGGCTCCACAGCCTTAAACCATAACAAATTGGCCAAAGCCGATGCACAAAAATTGTGCTTGCTTTAAAGCGAGAGCAGGGCTCGGCCGGACTGCCGGGGACAAGGCGAAGCCTGCGGGGCCCCCTTGGCGGGGCTGGCCGGGAGGAGCCGCCTCTCCCTGCGCTGCCTGGAGCAAGTGCATCCCCGACATCTGCAATGCTCTCACGGTGCGGAAACCGGCCAGCTTGGAGAGCTCGGCTGCACAAACGCGCGAAGGACTACAGGGAAACAGGGACTAAATTAACAGCATCTGGAAATACCGAGGACTGCATGCAGAGGACTGCAGCCACCACGTACCACATGGCTGGAAAACTATGGAGAGGCCAAGGCCCATCCCCAACACCCAGCTCTTCGCCGCTGACAAACGTGGCCACAATTCTATGACTACGCTCCGAAATGCAGGAGAGATCAAATTCCCTCTGCTACCTCTAGCGTCTCTTCTGCTTGGAAAACTTCTCCTCGTGCACCTCTAAAGGCCACACTTTGCATCACCTCATATGTAAGATCAAAGTAAAAAGCTTTATGTTCAGGAACAAATAGGAAATTAGCACATGTACTTTGATATTCAAGGAGCTCTCTACAGTTCTGCTCCCAGCACCCTCTTTGCTTTCTCTCCCACTTTTCTCACGCAGGCTTTTTGCTGCTGCCTGCTCCAGAGGCAGGGCACACACCTTGCTCTGCCATTCTCTAACATCCAGTCCATTTCACACGCCATGGAAATAACAATCCTAACCTCCCCCTTTGAATTAGTGCTTCACACACACACACACACACACACACGCACACAGAGAAAACTAACATTTATTAGGGTACTTGGAATTAACTGGCAAAATGTAAACCAGAAGTAAGTAGGTAGCTTTCGGCAGAACTCTGTTCGGAAACACTTCAGGGTTATAGCAGCAGCCCTTAAAAAACATGATAGGCAAAGCCTGCTAGCAAGGTCCTAATAAAAATGTTAAAGAAACACTAGGACAATGTCCAGTTAAAGCTATCATAACTGATTAATCTGTTTCAGCCCCATAAACAAAAACATATGTGACTTTTACATGAGCTGTGTGAAGCCATTTAGAGAGATGTTAAAACTTTACAATTCATTTTATGCCCAGTAATAGTTCAGCCCCAAACTGCAATGTCTAGGAAACCTCCCATCTAAGAAACAAGGAAATCTCAGTATCTAATTAAGCACAAGCTGCAATTATTTTTGGCTATCAGACAATTCTTGTTCAGCAAAGTGGGGCAAAAAACAACATTCAGACTCGTGGGCATATCACATCACATGCCCCAGCCCTGGCTAGCTCACTTCAGAACTACAAGCTCTATAGTAAACGCAAAGAGATTTTGCTGTTCCCTTTAGGAGACGTGGCTACACGTGTCCTTTCTTCTTTGTAACAGGCTTTACATCCGCCAAAAAAAACAACCATTCTAACTTTTAAAAAATTTTTATTAAAGATGCCTGGATAAAGTCAGAGACAGGAAAATAGAACAGAAAAGAACTTAAAAGCCCAAGCAAAGGAAGAGGAGAACTGAGAAAAGCTATGCATGCTGTGCTGCGCCTAAGAATAACCACAAAAGCCTTTTCTCTTTCTCCCTGTCTGAAACAGGAGGCACATCCTTTCCACATCATGCTACATGCTCAGTGACTTACCAGCTTCGGCATTTATAGGCCTAAAGCTCAGTTTCGAGTAATTCCCCCTGAGTCCTCAACTGCTGTCAGCTTCGTAACCCTAAAATTTAGGAGCAGACCCTTCTTCTTAAGTATTGTATTCGCTCTGAATCTTGCGCACAAAATGCCTCTTCTCTGGAGTTACATTATCAGACACCAAACTGGCTCCGATTCCAGCGCTGAGTATGTAAAGAAGAAAAAAACGTGATGCTGGACTCAATTAGCTGTTTTCTGCTCACTGATTGATTCCCCCAGTTACTCGCTAGCTGCATAACTTGCAAGAAAGGCATAAGTCATCAGCTCTAAGCAAATCTTCTATTCACCACAAGGAAAAAAGGGAGTGTTGTACATGGCAAACAATCCCTGTTTTCACTGACGAAGGCTTGCTGACCTCTTGCTGGCCTCCAGTTCCTTAATTACTGTCTATGGAATTTCAGTGAAAGAAAAAAATACAGAGAATCTCTGCAAAGCCAGGACGAAGACTGACCCTCAAACACGACCGCTAGAGTGGAGGCTGTGTCTATAGGAAATATAACTTAAGCCCTTTACCAGACTTTTTTTATTTTCACTTTTTAACTCTTTTGACAAAAAGCCCCCCTGAGAATTTCCCTTTATAAAGGGCTAATTTGACAGAAAAATAAACCTTGCTTAAATGTTTTTTAAATTAGTGAACTTAGATACTGTTTTTTTCTTTTCCCTTGGTTTCAGTGCTATAAAAAAAGAACATCACTAAGAACTGGAAAGGCAAATGATGTTTAATTCAGAAATCTCAGACTGGTCTAGAATTAGCCAATTTGTGGCTTTATGAAGCATTGTAGCATGACTTCCAACTTCTCCTCCTAGGCTGGGCTCAGACCTCCCTTTCTGAAAACACAGACTCTGAGATGCTCAAGTAAATTGGCACTCCTCTTACAGTCAACCATACCTAATCCCAAACCTTGAGACAAATCCAAAATTTGGACACTTCTCAGAACACAAGAAAACATGCACCGAAATCTCTACAAATTAGAAACACTGCTACTCACTGGTCGAAAGCAGTAGTGAAGGCATACCACAACAGCACCCTCTCTAAGCCAAGAAAAGATTCCCTTTACTCAGGACCATACCATCAATAGTCAGTTAATTTGGATTCACTGCAGATCAATCACACTGTGAAATCACAGTAGGACAAAATATCTACTTTCACTGACGACTGGCTGATTTTAATGAGCCACCTAGCCAAATACCCTTTTCCGATTTCTCCATCTTTGTACTAGTGACGGTACACAACTTTTCTACTCCCTAGTGATCAAGTAAACTAGGTTTACTGGCGTGTTGTAGCTGGGTTCTTACCCTTGAATTACTTCAGCCCAAAACTCTGATGTAAAACCCTACGGAAAATTCTAAGCTTCAGATAAAACCAGCTAGTGGTCTCCAATTTCAATAACATACCAGCCCACATCAAGTGAAACATGACAGTGACTTCTTTGAAATGTATCCCAGATTCCCTTAAAAGTTCATGGCCATGAGTGAAACTGACCTAAGTTTGGGGCTTTGCAACTTGAGTTTTGAAGGTTTGGGGTTTCATTAAGAAAGTTTTGAAAACCTCTAATCCTTGCAGAGGCTGGTTGTAGAAAACTGTGAAGGTCAGCTGTGATATCCTGTGGTTACAAATAAAGGCCTTCAAAATTTTTAAGAAAATGAACAGAGGTCATAAATGTTTTTGCCATGTAATTAACTGCAAGAGCATGAATTGCAAGGGCCGTGTAAGTCTAAAACGTGCAGTGGAAGTGTCAGCCCCCCCAGGTAGCCATGTCTGTGTTTGGTCTATGATTACTTACAAGGAAATCAAAGGACTATCCCATGGCTACTTTGGTGAAAGATATATTACACATTAGCTGGTGACGACATTGCTTGCTGAAATTAGTGGGAAATTTTTGTCATAAGTAACAAGAGCACAAAAACTTAATTCTCCCAGGAGGTCTGTCTTGATACTAGAATAGCTGCTTAGGCAAATTCCTAGATGTTAACTGTTTCCAGGTTTTAGTTAAATAATTTTGAGAAGCACATTGCCGATGTTTGCATCTGCAGGCCAGACACATTTCCTCGTGGTGAAGTGTTTCTCTCACTGATTAGCATAATTAATTTTAATGACATTACAACTGTACTCATGTACCACTTCTCATAGGTATATGTGGCAGAATGAAGCTCTGCATTACATCATTCCATATCTGTTATGATACAGCATTCTTTTCCAATTCTCCTGCAGACTCCTCTACACATGGGGAAGAGCATCCCTTAACAAGGCGCTCTCAACCGCATCTTGTGTTTTGGCAAGGCTAAGAGCGCCTGGGGAGAATCCCTACTCTTTGGTGTATGCTGTACTATTAATGGAGTACACCACTGGTGCTGGAAACCAACCTCCCTGCGTTTTGGAAAATGAAGGGTGGAACAGCAATACATGAAATACAGCAAAATTCGTATCAGAGAAAAAAAGAAAAAAAACCACAAGAGAATGAGAGCCCTTTAGTGAAGGGCGTAGTAATTTAAATTACATTCTATATTATTTTCAACAATCAAACTATTAATGTTACCATCCTAAGTGTGAGGAAGGAAACACCAGTGGCAGGGACGGGGGGCAAGTGGTAACCAACAGGAGCGCAATTAAAATTTTCTATTGTACCACAAGTAAAGATTATTCAGCTCGGGTCTGCCAAATAGGGCAGTGAAACACATGGCTTTTGAGATTCCCAATTCTTGAACTGAGCAAGGCTTTGTTCCAATTTAATAGGCTTGGTCTTAGAAAAGATGGGGGCAGGGAAACCACATTATGGATTACAGCATCTCCTGCTGGCTGATGGATGCAGGGAGAATAGGAAAAAGCTGTTACCGCTCTCCCCCACCCTCTAGGTAATAAGCAGAGAAATTAGGCAGCTGCCCAAAGGCAAAAAGGTATAAAAAAGCCAAGTAATGTGTTGAAATGAATATTAAATTAATTTGCCTCCTCACCTCCCACCCTCCCCAAATACATGGCCAAACATTTTGCGGTAAAGTAGGCTTGTCTGAATGCAGTCAAAACAGAAGTGGTTACGAACACGCTTAATTACAGTCCCTGCCTGTGCGTTACTGTAAGCTCTCTTCTCTGAGTCATGATAGCAGGAAGATTTTTCTCAGAGACCTTACAACAAGACTAACTACATCCAGTCTTCACATCAGCAGGAGCAACTCCTACTGGCAATGAGCAGGAGGCTTACTTGGGCTACATTACTGCCAACTGCTCAGTACAATCCTGTGGTGACAATGTTTAGTCCCACTAGGGACCCATATCTAGCCAAGTTGTACCTGATGACAACATGGGCAGGTCTTGCACGGTAAATAGTACTTAAAGAAGTGATACAGTTTTATTCCTAAATAAATGTGTTTCTCCTGCAAATTCTAAAGCATTCTGGAAAATTTCAGACAAAATATGTAGAACACTGTAAGGAGTGTTTTTACCAAACCCAATATAAACACACTGATTGTCTCTCACTCTGTTATCATCACTCCACAGCACTGACCTTACTTAAAACTTTGTGTTGTGTCCTGGGAACTGTAATGACAATTTGTGTTTCTCTCATAAAGGTTTTTGTACTACTATACCCATGGGAAACCCTGCTATTATGCATGCATAGAGAGGGGGGGAAAGATCGTAACAAAGTATGTCATAATTCTTCTGCTACTAGCTTTCACTGAGAGGTGCTGGACACCATCCCCCAGACCAGTGGAAAAGAAGAGCAGCCAGCGCCTCCCAGGACAGGTCCCTGTGGTAGGCACATAGCGTGGGAATTTAGCACTACCATTTTGAAGCTGTGTCTTATTATAGGCTCTGTCTTCATCATAACTGCTATTAAGCACTGACAGTATTATAGCAACTTGGATAGTAATAATAAATACAGCATCCAGTACAACGAGGCACATCAGTGCCTTTCAGAAAATCTTAACACAAATTGGGTCACTAGACTCTATGGAGCAAAGATGAAAGCTCTGCATTCATTCATAACCATGCTCATCATCGGCTCCTCTCCATTACTTCAAAGAGCATGCAGGGCCTGGAGGCGGCAACAAGCTCTCGAAGAAGAATTGAAACATAGAAACATCCTCCTCCATGCTACAGCCTTTCATGGAAAAAAAACTTATAAAAAACGGTGAGTCCTGTGACAACAGCAAAAACCGGGCTAAAGTGCATAGCTTTCAAAATACACAAAGTATCCATGTTGCTTCAGCTTAAACACTACTGTTTAAATTAAAAAAATCCAACTTATCATACCCTAGTCTCCACTGATATCCAATGCTGATTCCCAATATGCATATGAGTTTAATTCTAACAAGCTAAACTGACTACACCAAAGGAAGAGCTTTTTCCCATTTACTGTAACAGTCCTGTAGCATAAGGAATAATAATGTTAACAAATGCTTAAACATTTTAAGAATCCTTCAGTAATATGAATAAAAATTAATTTTAAAATTTCTGTATTTAGGAAGCATCCACAATCTGAGCCACTGAAATACAGTATAACCCTGAATAATGTGAATTTGCTGTAGTTACACTTAGATTTACTCTCAAGGTAATTGGTGCTACAGAAGTGATATTGTAATTATTTCTTTTCTTCCTACTCCTCACACCAAGCAACACAGTAATGACTGTCATGAGTCAAGAGATAATTCTATCAGACTTCATCTTTTGTCTGAGTCAGCTTTGTACCATAGGAAATACAATCCTGATTCAACAGTTTCAGCATCTCTCAGATTGAAATGAGTATGATCCAAAGTCCATTCTCGTCTGTTATTCTGCCTTTGACACTGGTCATAGACACAAAGCCAGTAACGCACACTTTTTCAACTTTGAGCCCCATTTAACAACTTGGTAAATGAAAATGTCCTCGGGAAATAATATGAAAAACAGCGGAAAGATTATCTCACTCCAACTAGAGCTGTTGTTGTGTGGACTCGATTTGCTGCTGTCTGTTACAAAGCAGATTGATAGAAGATGGAAAAGAGAGGCAATGCAAAGGGGAATTTTCCCCATCATCATCATCATCATCATCATCATCATCAGGGCAGGGCAGGGAGGGAAAACAGCACTGCAGGCTTCCCACTGCCCACCTGTGGGCCATACTGTTGGAGGGAGATGCTGTTCTTGCTCTGCCCACTCATAAATTTTATGGCCTCTCTCCTGAGGCTGCTAAGGCCTCTTGTGGCAGGTGGGGAGGTCGCGGGGGAGCGCGGCACAGCTCACTGCAGCACCCTTCAAACGAAGGCCAGCTATGCTACCTGGAAACTTACGTTAATGAGCTCTGGATGGCTGATCATTACCTGCTGACCAAAACTGAAACACAGAAGCCTGACGAGACCAACAAAACAGTTCAGTCCAGACCCAATTACAACTTCATTTAACTTGCATGTACTGAAATGGGTCAGTGAAGTTAATCAGTGGTTTGAAATGTTTCAGTGGCAGCACATGTATGATACACACTTCTGTCACAACCTACCTCCTGCTTCTCTTGTTTCCCTCACTCCCGCATTGAACATGGCAACTGGTACCAATTAACAGTCTTTCAGCAGAGGGCACACGGAAGGATTTATGGTCATTTCTCCTAATGCTGGTCCTCCAAGCTGGTCTGGAGCCGTACCAGTGGGGCTCTACGGATGAAGCAGCCCTGTTCTAGATGAACTAAGAATTTCAGTGCCCAAAAGTTATCAAATGAGCTTCTATCTTTAAGAAGCATAAAAGGCACCTCAGTGTAAAGAAAGAATGTGATACAATTTTCAAGTACTCTCTTTCCCTGGACTTTCTGACTCCTGAGGACAAATGGGTCCTTATCTAAAATCCAGAAAGGGATCCATTTGTAATCTGCACCTGCTTTACATCCCAACTCTTGGCACAAGGCAATGAAAGCTTGTCTAGCATTACTGTGAGCAGTCTTCTTTCCAACAGAGACAGAACAAATATTCAGAAATAAATTTGTTAAAAAATGATGAGGCATTTTAGACTTTAGATATAACTGACTAAAAAGAAAAACAGTTTCAACTGCATTCCCACATTAGCAAATAAATAACACGCATACTTTGCTGTGAGACAAAAGGACCACAGTAGCAAGACTGAAAGCTACAAACTGCTCTCAAGTGGCAGAGAACCAAGTCACCTACTGACTTGGCAAGGCCTTTGTTTGTTTGTTTCTTAAGAGCAAACAAACAGGACATAAAATTAACAGCACAGCAATGACATCAGGCTGCCTCCCTTCAGATGCTGAGATGATGACCCTTCAACCCTTCAATCCTTTGTGGTTTGTCCTTAGGATTTAGTTTTGTCATGGTACAAAATGCAAGTTTCTGTTTCCTGGTACAGTCACTTAAAAGAGGAGGAGCTGGGAAAAAGAATCCTTAAATCAATCTTTAAAATGAGTTAAGGATCAACACCAGTGATGTTAGCCATAAACATGATAGCTATACAAGTTTAAAAAAAATGTGGTTTTTTTCCCCTAAAAAGGAAAACAACAACAACTAATGATACTTGCCTTTTAGACGTTGTTTTGTAGGTGGCTGTTCTTATGCTGTGGGCAGACCTGACTCGAAAGCAATGGAGTACTTAAACCTTTGGAACACTCCAGACATTCTGTTTTCATTTTTAGATTCTCCGATTGCTTAGATTCTACTTCAATCCCCCCCCCACCCTGAAACGTAGACCTTGGGCAAAGCTACACCAAGATTCTCCACAAAAACCTAGTGACACATCCTCCCAAGTCCTTCTAACTACCAGCAGGTGTCTCTGCCTGCGAAGATAAATGCAAAGGGGGAAAAAAAAAAAGCCATTATACTAGTGTCTTGATATCTCTTAAATCCCCACGGTTACCAAACAAATGTATAGCAAGTAAGCTAAAAATTATTCTTTTCCTAAATTCCCTCGATCTGCAATTATCCTGCTTTTATCATTTGTGTGTACAAAATGTTTACAAAATGATCAAATATGATCACAATGTTCCATTAAAAACTGCCTAGTAACGATTTGGCCATGAGACTGAAAAAAAAAGAAATCAGAAAAAATGCCAGCAGAATCAGAAGAGCCACTGCCCAAGGAGTTTTAATTCAAACCAGAAAGTTCAATTTCAGTGACTCATATTTTCAATCACTTTCTGAGGTTAGAAAGGAGTGGGCTACCTAACAGAATATTTTTAATATATGGAAAAACATCTTTGCTTCATGGCCTCTATAAAATGAGTGGGGTAGTTTTGAGATTCCAAATTTGCAGAGTACAAATCACACAAATGGCACTGAAAGTTAAACCATTTGGCAAAGAAAGGGCTTGAAAATAGAATCATCTCTGCATGTCTCAAAAGCTGGTCATTTCAGACTAACAGAGATGTCCTTTGACAAAACAATCTGGGTGAACACACACCCTATCTCCAGACATATCTGATACTTCGCACTGCTTGTTTTCCCTCTTGCACATCAATTACAGCCCAAAGTCTTTCACCCCAGCTAACCCTAGTTTCTTTCTTGTCCACAAAAAGAGAAGTCAAGCTGACTTTTGTTCCAACATGAAGTTTCTCTTCTGCAGATGATCTGCTTTTCCCTTGAAGGCATGCAGTTTCACAACTTCCGTTAAATGTAACCAGGACAAAAATTAGGAGCAAGGGCAAAAAATCTTAATGATGGAATAGAGATCCCTCATTGAAGTTAGCAGGAAGATGGTTCAAATCCTACCAGAACAGCAGAGAGAGGTAACAGAGCTCTTGGCTCAAAGTGCAGAAATGGCTTAGGAAAACATTTTAGAGAAAAGGTGCCAAATTGTTCTATTAGGGAGGAAATACTGAGTCATGTTTGGTCCTCAGAGATATACACAAATTTTGGTAACTTCAACACAAGTTTAAACCACTATCAGAAGACTTAAGAGAGAAATTCAGTATCCTTCTGAGATTTGACCACAGTACATGAGAGTTTTGAGGCATTTATGCTATAGGCACCTTAGCCAAAGGCCTTAAGAAGGGAAAGTTCAGGCTATAAATACTAATAAGGAAAAGATCAAGATATCTTTCAGCCAGCTAAACAATCAGCGCAGAAGAGTCAGGATCCTTTCTTCTTTATTCTTTGCACATTTCTGATATATCAGAACAGAGTATAAGGCAACATCACTCCCCCTCTGCTCCTATCTAAAGATAGGCATTTTTTTTTTTTTAATACAAACAAGAAAATCTTCTCTACCTCAAAATATTTTAAACATCTCATAAAAATGACATAGCATTCCTCCTTTCATTTAGGGACGAGAATCTAACTGTCTGCTGCAGTTAGTGGGAAATTCCATCAACAATAAAATAAATAAATCAATCAATGGTCTCAAAAGCCTATGATTCAATTATATGGGTAACAAAGAGCTTGGATTTGACAGTCGAATGTGTTCTTCTCTAAGATTTATCTGTGAACTTTCAATTAGAGAAATGAAGTGGAATAAACTACTCAGTGAAAATGAAGATATTTGGAAGGAAAAATTAATTAATTCAGTATGGCATGACACAAAGACTATCTGGTGCCCATAAAAACAACAGAAGCTACACAGTTCAGAAGTAAAAATGAGGGAGGAAAGCTGCCTTACTGCTTATGGGTCTGGCAAAAGCTGCAAAGTCTCTGGGCTGAGAGTTAGCAAATGCAGAGAGAGAACTGTTTGAAAGCAGCAGGCAGCTAGGACTTAGCCAGACTCTCATCTAGAATCCATCAACAAGGGCTAGGAAGGCCTGAGAAACTACTTCTCAATTACTGTGAATCAGCAAAGTGAAACAGTTCCCTCTAAGCAACCTAAAAAATCTTTTCTGTGCATTTTGGAACATGGGCATTTTTGCCTGGGATCACTTGTACTTCAAAAGTTCAGTGACAAAGGGCTGTATTTTAAAAAAATAAAAAAAAGAGAGATTATACAATAAGCCTGTTAATGTCTACGACAACAGACCTTGCAGATTTAAAATCCATGTTAAAGATATTTTGCAGACAGAACATAGCATCACAAGGTCAAATGATACATTTGCTATGAAGGAAATCACCAGGTAAATCAGGATATTTCTGTACTGCAGTAAAAGAATTTAAATATTAAATGATACTGGGGAGCTATTATCAGAATGACAGGTACTTACATTACAATTGGAAGACCCATCAAATGTTGAGTAAGAACCATCAGCCCATTCTGTAGCATCTACAGTGCTCGACTGCCTGTGCTGGGCTTCATACTCTTTCAGCTGAAATTTGAAAAGAGAGAGAACATTTCCCAGTGAGAAGCAGCTATCGGTCTTCATTAAAATAGCAAGAGTTAATGTCCTTTCAGGTTTTTTTCCCCACCCGTATGACTATGGAATGGGGAAAATCACAACTTTTGCACTGCATGTCTCACTTGTTCAAAATAAATTAGTTTTAGAATTGGAAGTTTTAATGACGAGAATTTTTTTTTTTTTTAAAGGAAGTGATCTCTAAATACTAAATTTTGATGAACTGTCATTGGTAAAATATAAATTAACATCCTCACCTCAGAGGCACAATTTACAGCTGACAGACTGATTCACAATAGCCTGCCAATTTCTTTGATAAATAAAATGATCTGCAGTAAAGACTAGGAACCATCTTTTATAATTTTAAAACAAAGGACCATCTTTCCTGTTTTCCAATAAAAGGCTTAAGACATAAAACCAATCCTACTTGAGTCAAACTGTTGAGAGGACCATCAAGAACCGATGATACTTAAAAAAAAAAGTTGCTGCTAGTAGCTCAGACCACTAGAGGCAAACAGTACCAGTACATATACGAACCATACAGATGCGGTACAACCCTCTCCCCCCCAATTTTTTAACAGCAGAGAAGTAAAAGAATTCCCAATATTGCCATCCAGTAATTTTAGAATTTTGCTTTTTTTTTCATGATGTGATTTTCAGCAAAGCAGTATTTTCTTCAGACAATAACATAACTTTATATTCTAGGATAATCTATTTCAAGGTGTAGTATGTCAGTATAGAAATTTATCTGAGTGCTGTGTTCTATCACAGTATTTTGCATAAGGCCACAAAATCAAAAGTGGTGTGGAAACTTTAACACTGACCTGTTGGCTCCTGAGCAATTAAAATCTCAGTCCTATTGCTGCACAAATACAATACCTTACAGTTATTCTTCTTGTGCTTTATTAACATTAAGATTTTGTAAGGAAACACTTGTGACAGCCACTGTGCTTATTAAACAACACATCTTTGCTGATTTAATGCCAAATGTCAAAAAGAGCTGAACATGATTTCTCAAAGGCTATTAAAACAAAACATCACCTTTTTGGCTAAGAAACAAGCAGAAGAAATGTTAGCTTAAATGTTAGTATTTTTTAAAGTTTTGATTGCTGAAAATTGAAGACTTCAATCAAACTGCCCTTCAGCCATTAGCAGCCGGAAAATAATAATATATGTGTTCTGAAACAAATAAGACAAGCTCAGCAAAACTTGAAGCATTCCTTTTAGTACTTAAACAAACGTATGAATATACATAACAAATAAGGGCTAGTATAGGTGAGATTCCTCTCCCTTATTTTAGACAGCTGCAACGAAAATGTCTACACTTGAGCTTTTCTCTGATTAGCACCCTTTATTGCCAATGGAGAGAAGCAAATGCTTTGAGAATGCTTTTGGTTGAGCTAAATCTCACTTTTCCCCATAAACAAAGGAATTGCCATCTAATTTATGCTACCTAGTGCAATGTGACAAACAGGCCAGCTTTCTCCCCCTTCGCCTATGTTTTCTAAGCAAATGAAAACTCCAAATTGGTATATCCTACATCCTAGAACATGTTTCTCAAGGAAACTGAAGTATGTACATATCATACCCTAGCAAGTGCTTCCTCAATGGTGATCATCTTCTCTTTGACCATCATCATTAGCTGGATCCGTTCCTCATCACTCATCGTGATCTCACTGGCCACGTACCCTACATCCTCTCCTGCAGGGAAAAGCACAGAGATAAGCACATGTCATGCACAGAGTAGGGTACAGTGAAACTGGATTTTACCCAGTGCTCTGAAATCTGGTTGCCACATGGATCTGGTGGCTAGAAAGAGACCCTCCCCAGAGCAGGCTCACAGTATGATTTCAAAGGACTGAATGATTTGGAAGTAACTGAGCAAGAAAAGGAAGTAAATTAGGGCTAGAAAACTAAAGTGACTTTGACACTGAAAGCAAGAGTGCATGACAAGGAGAAATAAAAAGTGACTGTCATCACACAGTTATTGACTCTGAAAGACAAGAATCAAAAGAGAAAGTGCTAATGCCAGAGAAGTCCTGCACTCAGCCCTGTGGAAGCTGTCAAAGTGGAAGCCTTTTCAGCAACGGCATGCTGGGCCCTTGCAACTCTTTGCTGAGGACTGGCCACATCCCCCAAAATATCCAGGCTAGCTAAGTGGCCACTGAGCTGGCACACAGTAATGGATGTATTTGGGCTCTCAACTCCAGGACCTCTCCATTTGGTACGTACTTGGCATATTAGCATGGACTATTAGAACTTGCCTTGAGAGCCAGCAAGGACCCACGCTTAACTGAGAGTGTAATTGTGTCCCTTTTTGTCCTCTGAATTGGACTCCTGTCATCTTTCACAATCCATCTGAACACTGACACGGTGACATGGAGGAGCATCTGTTTGCAACACAAGGATCTAACAGCTACACATAGGGAAACAGAACTTTTCTCTATGAAGAGAAATACTTAAAGCAATGCACAGCTGCATCTTTTGGAGAAAAACTAGAGAAAGACACCTGACAGTTTAACTGGAACTGATCCTACATTTGCACTATTCACCAGATGCACTTTTACTACTCTTTCTTGTAGCGTCTTCTCCTACAGTGAGAGGCTGGATTCAAGCCTAAAGCAAACAGGTCAAAGTAACCAAATGCCAAAGAAAGGAGAAACATATTTCTAATTAAAACAGAGCAGCATTTCTCTCATCAAGTCAGGATCAGAAAAAAAAAAAGCATCTTGTTCATTTACAGATATTACTTATAAATATATATCAACCGCATCACTTTGCATGTGTGCCATCACTGACAGTGAGGACCAAAGGCATCCCAGCCTCATGTCTGCAGTCTCACAGAATATGACTCTTCTTTCTGAGCCCTGTCACGATGAACCAAACCTGAAACACTTCCAGATCCGCAGACCCCCAACTGCCACACTGTTGTAAATGAATTTTACTCCTTTGTGAACCTGGCACCTTCTATTTTATATAGATAGGTTGTGTGTCCTTAAAAAAGATTTACCTTTTGAAGTCTGCCTCATTAATCCTTTCTGGTTCTTTCGGAAATTCTGCCAAAAAAACTTATTTTTCTTTTTCCAGTCTGCTTTCCCTAAAAGGAAAGTGGGGAGGGAGGATGAGGGGAAAGGGAAAAACAATTTCAGAAAGAAACAGTAGTTAGTAAAGGCTAGAGAAGCTTTCAAGCATTGAGTTGTATTTTCTAAGTCAAAACCAAAAAAAAAAATCTCAAATTTTCATTTTTTCTTGATTTATTCTGTACTACAACTATGCTGATGTAGCTATTTCAGGGAAATGCACATTCTTTTATAATTGCCATGTTATAGAGGACTGAGATAAGCCAGTAACTTACATATCTTGAATTATAAACATAAAATATTTTACATTCATTTTGATATCTCTTGAGTTGTTAATGTCAAGTCTGGAAGTGTTATTGAAGTATTCTGTTGGTTTAGTCTCTTTAACTGAACCACAATTATGCAGCCTAAGCCACAACTCAGATAAGTGATTTTCTAGTATGTGTGTGCATATCTATACAGAAAAGAAATACTTTACATATATATAAATGCACTCACACATATGCACACACACACACATTCTGCTATGTGGCATGAGAAATTTTACAAGACCATCAACTACATTTGACTCTTGCTCTCTGTATGCCTGGACTGTACAAGGCTGGGTGTCCATGTCCATTAATATCAGATCTGCATATGGCTTCATGATGGAGAAGTAAATTATTTGTTCTAAAAGAGAAATGGGATCTGACTCAAGGTAGGGCATATAACTGTGTTCTGTTGAATTAACCAGGGCACATGCTATAAAGTTTATGCCACCTGCAAGAGAACATACTGTGCCTGATCTGGCAGAAATGCTACTGATAAAGAGCTACTTCGTCCCTGTGCTACTGAAAAATTCAAAGGAACACAGTTTACACTGTGCCACAAAGTTTCAGCATGTGACTATAGTATTTTGGATTTTGCCCTAGAATACCTAGAGCTGGGTTTACTGACTCTCTGAAATACAGATTAAGTTTAGACTGTGTGGAAATGTCCCTAGAAAAACATTAAAAGAAACAAACAAAAAAACCTCCCAGTTTTCCTTTTCCTCTCCAATGAGCAAAATAAAATTTCTCCAGCATTGTATCAGCTCAACTACTAAGTTAGGATAGCAATATGAACTAATTATAGTAAGTTTAAAAAAGTGAAAGACAATGGAAAACAAATACGTATGTAAGAATGCAAAATATTTCAGAAACAAAGGAAGAGACTCTGGCATCACATGAATAAAAATAACAAAAAACCCCATTATTCACTGACAGTGGTAATTTTCAGAATACAAACGGATAGGCTAGCAGTGACCTAACATGCAGACATTTGAAATTCAATATAACAAGTCAAAAGATGCATATTTATCACATGACAATGCTGGTTGGGTAGTCTCAGTGAGCCCTGAGACACCCAGCATCTAACTTAGCGCAGCTGAGACTCGCCCTTCCCACACACACAAATGCTCCTGACTTCTGACAGCATTGTGTTTACTCAGCTCTTCACATCCCAGCACAAGCAAAACTCAAAACCCATTTAAGAATTCTATGGGAGTAGCAAATAAAATGAAATATACTGACCTACAGAGCCTTCTTCCGAACTTGATTTATGAATGGAGAGCCTAGGACAAAAAAGAGAAATGGACTTATTGATGCAGGCTTCTCACATTTCACAGGAGCTGTCTGATTACAGTAAATTATAGTTTCCAAACAATATATCATGAGCTGTTTTCTCTTCTCTTTTCTTCCCAACACAGCAAGTTGAAAACAAAAACTGAATCCACTGTTCTGACCACAGTAACTGAGTTCCTCTCTTAAACATGCCTTTTGTGACCAGCATAGAAAAATATATACTGACACCAACCTATGGTTAAAGGCAAAGGAGTCTAGGGATCCCTCAGAAAAATACTTTTTCACATACTTTCCTCCTTTCCATTTATAAAACAGTAATTTGGCTACCTTAGAAACTGCACTAGGATGCTGTATTTGTTTAGCTGTATAACTGTTTTCAGCCTATTTCATTTTTATCTGAAAATGCTTTATAAATATGCACTCATTAAACTTTCAGAAGCCACTGTGCGGAAGAGAGGAGTAGAGATTTAAAGACAAGGTAAAGAAAGCTTGTCCAGACCCTATGAAATGCGACCACAGATGACTGGAGACTACAGAGTCTTTCTCCCGCATCCCTTCTGTGTGCTTTCCCACCATTGTATAATTTCTTCCTCAAAAGCTAGCTGGAGAGACTTATTTTAATGGAACATGGACTTTACAAACAACCCACTAAAATAGTAAGTAAATCTTTTGTTCTCAATCTTTATGTTCATTGAACCAATTTTCCATAATGGATTCCAACTCATTGCCAACGGTTCATTGTGGGATCTCTGATGAGACAACATCACCCCACTTCATTGCCTTTTTTTCTGTCTGTATAAATGGGGCTAATAGAAATTACCAAATCTTGTACTGTTCTTTGAAGCCTTCCTATGGGAATTGCTATTTAACCACGCTGCACCAAGACAGCGAAATGACTTCTGCCAGCTTCAATGGCTTTGCTGGAGGCTCCAAGTGCAAAGCATTACCGCAGTGTCTTTGCCGAGAGCTCAGCCCCACGACGTGACAATGTCCTATTGTGCAGTGGCTGTACTGCAGCCATGCAGAATGGAAACACGTGTACCCCAGCATACCAAGAAGACCTCAAGCCAAATTGTTCTTTGAATGAGGCTGTATAATAATACACGCATGCTATACTCTTGTTGCTGTCCACAGTGTTTGCACAGGCTCCTTGCGTTTTCTGAGACCCCCAGAAGAGGGCAATGAAGAGTTTTTGATCGATTCAGTAAACCACTTGAAAGAAAATTTTGGTTCAAACCAGTTCAGGGTTTAGAAGATGTAAGCAATTACTGGCCAACGTTTTGTAAGCATGAAAAAACATGCTCATCAATTTGCAAAGACACCATTAAAGGGGAAATGAGACAGTATGAAGTTTCAGTTTGATTTAGTAATTCATCTAGACAAGGAGGGTTTGGCACAGCAAAGCTCTGAAATGTAACCTACTTCAACCTCAGACCGATTAGAAATTTAATACGGCACAAACTGCAAACTAACTGAAGCAACCAAACTTTGATTTGTAGTGCACCAGGTAGAGGGAGACACTTAGCATTTTCCTTGCTGATAGTTTACCCTTGAAGGGGAAAAGTTAATGATATAGCTGATACGCCACCAAATGCTTAGTTTTTAAGAAGCCTAAATAACAAATTCAGGAGAAAAGGACAAACCCCATACTTTCTGGGTAAAAACTCCAGAAAAGCCAGTGTCAACATTTAAAGACTTTCAACAGGGCCAGGATTTCATCCAGACACTTAAAAGTAAGGTTGTCAGTGAGTATTTTTCTAAATAAAGATAAATTGGATAAAAAGTATGTGGACTTCTACATGAAGACAACTGAGTAAAAAGAAAGCTAAATTCTGTTGGAACTGACAGAATTAAGCCACTACATATTTTGCACCTGAGCACAGACCTCACCCATCAAGCAGCTGTTCTATTTATCTTAAATGAATTCAGTATCCATGAAATGCACCAAATCACTGTCCTTAGAAAATGAAATTTGTTAATGATCAGAACTCTGCCTCACTAGTGAATTCAGCCACGAAGTGTAGAGGCAGTCTCTTGTGCTCTTCAGCCTCCAAATCCATTTTAATCCTTTTCTTCTCTTGTGCAGTTGCCAACAACGATGCAAGTAGCAGGTGTAGCGGCAGTGTTTGTGATGTGGACATCTGTTCACTGGGAATTAGCCTGAGGCCACCAACTTGTCACACACTGGCCTCCAAAGAAGGGGAAGAACAGTAGGAGAAAACTTCTGACACGCCTGAGCTAGAGGGTGTGAGGAGAAGAGTAGTATCCACAGCAAGCGGACCACCTTCTCATTTGTAACTGATTTAAGAACTATGCTGAGTTTCAACAGAGGATGCAAATTCCAATTATCATTTCATGCATTCCCTAAAGAGGAAATCTTCCATGCCTGGGCTGACCTTGAAATGGCTAACAGCTGGTCTGAAGAGATGGAAATGCTGACAAAATGTACCACACAGAGCCTGATAAGGCACTTGCTTTTTAATTCCACCAGACAACTCTGACGCTTAAAAATCCTCAGTGAAAACAATCAAGTGCTTTACTTCCTAGATGTCTGGTGAAAAATTCCAGAGTACCTTGGAGTTGCTGTATGTTTGACTTGCCAATTACACTCCCTTACTTGGTTAAATCTGCAGCTCCTCTGTGAACGTGCACTGAAAGTGATTTGTGTGCTTCCATTCATAGACTGATAACTTGTACTGAAAGTTAATGATGCAGTGACACTTGGCAGAAGTTTCAGCATTGCGTGTCTGAAAGGGAGCCAAATGCCATTACTCCACTGTGGAGGCCTTAATTTTTGTTGTGGTCTGATGTATAACTTCATTAGCAAGCTTTCATATGAAACATACTCCGTCACAGCATACAGCAGAAGAAAAGTACAGGTATACGTTCAGACAAGAAGGAAGAAAAAAAGATCTATGGCCAGAGGGAAGGAATACTTTCTTATCAACCCATAATCTCTGGAAGCGGACTGCAGAAGGAGTCAAAACTTTAATCCATTAATCTCACAAATTCAAAACCATCTCTAGGCCAATACTTGAAGCCTCTTGCAGACAAACTGCTGAAATAAACAAATGAGGTGGAAAAAAAAAAAGCACAATAGATAAACTAAAAATGGAGCTACTTGGGGGAGTAACCAAATGTCTTAGAGAGATGCTGGGTTTCAGTGAAGTTTAGTAAATTACATCAGACCAATCAGTGATCAGTGACACAAAATTTAGTAGCAACAGCCGTTCTGAAGAACCTGGACCAGGAACTAGCTGATTAGAAAGGCTGGTTTAACAGAAATTAGTTTACATTTAATGCTAAAACACGTAAGTATGCAAACAGGACTGACACAGAAGTTTGTCTTTCAAACGCTGGAGGTTTGCAAATGCCAGAGTACTTGGGGATACCAGCTGAAGAAGGATGACTGAGAAAAAAACCAACACGTTAATCCTAAAAGGCATAAGGATGGGAAATTCCAATGGCAGTACAAAGAATGAATATATATGGGAATACCTGTACAACCGTCATTACTCATGCTCAAGAAAGATTAATTCAAACCAGAAGCTGTAAAGAAAAAAGCTGTTAAAATAGTCAGGGAACCAGAGAGCTTATCTTACGAAAGAAAGCTAGAAAAGTTTTGCCTGTTCAGTCTGTCAAAATTGAAAGCTGCAAGAAGATTAATTTACTGCCCATTAATAAATCAGGCACAGGAACAAGTAGGCATAAGCTGGAAAAAAATGAGAAAAGAGGAGTTAACATTTCCTAACTATTTGGACAAACTTCCAACGGTAGGTAGAGAAAGGGAGGGCAGCTTTAAAAACTAACTGCTTTTAAGAAGATGCTTGAAAGATAGAGAACTGACCAGACGTCTTTGACAACAAAGATCTGGACATGACAACTGCCTCTGGAGGGCACTTCTGGTTCCTTTTGCAGCCTGTGGCTTTTGTGTCAACAATGGCAAAGCCAGGCATCCAAAACAGTCTTTGAATCTATCTTTCCATAAAAGTGCTGCACTGGGAATGAGCCTTGCTATACCTAAGCCACCCCTCCCTTTTATAAATTAACCCTTGAATCCTGGAAGTGGGCTTCAAACTTGGAGTCCAAGGAAGAACCAATGCATGCATTTGCATCACAAACCAACTAAGACCATATCTGATTATTAAGATGGGTTTTAACTAGGCTGCACCGAGCTACTAGGCTACAGCTTTCCCTGTTAACTCTGGACTGATTCTGATCTCAAACATAAAAATCCTAGGGCTTATCTCGCACACAGAGTGGTTGATTTTACAAGAGACACAGTGATACTTGCCTCGAGATGTGAATGTGCTGGTACACCACAGAACTAGAAAAGGAAACAAATGACACGATGTGCTGCTTTCATGAATGCGCCTGTTGATTTTTGAAAGCTCATCATTCTCGAAACAGAACATAGGAACTGAGAATAACAGGATTTCTGATGGGTTTTTGTTTCAACACTAAGTATTTTAAATGCAGATGTGCTTTAACTAATGGCTGCATCTCATTTATGAACCATAAAATCCACAGGTGCATGCACCATCTGATACTGAAACCACTACTGTTATGATCTTCAATAAACTGATAGTGGCCCTCTTATTCCTTCCCAATCACTATTTATAGCCCATTGAGGAAAATGCTTTGAATGGGATTTTCAATCTACAAATATTATGCACATTCATAGCAGTGAATAAACCGATGCAAAAGCCCACTCTGGCTCTGCTGCAAAGCCATTTGGTTATCCGCATGCATTAGAAATGGCCCAGTCACATAATTAGTATGAAAAACTGACAGACTTGTAACTGCTCCTGACTGAATACAAGATAATTTATCTAACCGGAGCTGGCACAGGAAAGAAAACGCGCCTTTGGTATTTTTATCAAATTTGCATGAACCTGAAGAGAAAGCAGGCCTGCAAGGTTCTGACCTTGCTGGCACCAGTGTGAGAAAGGGATGGAAAGCAAAGACGTTTCATTCAATTATCTTCTCATTAGGTTTCCATAGCAATGGCTCTTTAAGCAGGTCAAAACTTTCTCAGTGGAAACAAACACTGAGCTGCTTGTGGGCCCTGCATGTGCATGTATATTTTCTACCATCACCAGCATGGAAGTTACCACGTTGGTCCCATGGGCTCAGACCGGTGACTGGCAGCAGGCAGATGGGGCTACATCATGTATTTAATAACTGACTGGTTGGTCCCAGCCAGGAGGCAGATAATTGCCAGCTAAAAACCTCTTCGACAGCAAAGAGCAGTGCCCAACGTCCTGCACGCAACGCACCCCTGTTCCGCATGCACTGTCGCTACGTGCCATGTCAACTGGCTGTGATGAGTCGGGCTTTCTTGTGAAAAGCGCCCTTCATGCTTCCTCGTACAAAATTACCAGGCTTGAAATCTTCTTCCAGCTACTCAAAGGCACACTGGTTTCCCTCCTCACGTGTCCCAGGCAGCGTTTGGCTGGCCTCACACTCCCATTGTGTGGGTTATTGTGGGAGTTTCCTGCCCTACTTCTCTTGAGGAGGCTGTTTAAAGGCAGCATGAATAATTTGGCTTTGACTAAATCAGGCGTCAAACAAGTGAAAACAGGGACGTACACATTCACTGATTCTTTTCGATTCCTGCAAGTCCGGGGTATAAAAAAAACATATCTGAAATGCAGACATCTCAAGTACAGCAAGCTCTTACTTCTTTTTCTTCCAGTATTTCTTTCCATTTTTAAACTACACAAAAGGAACAATTTATTCCGTTAGTAATTAAGTGCAGCCTTTAGCATCCTTGGTTTAGGGGATTTGTTTGTTTTCTGCTTTGTTCTTCTCAGTTTCTGCCTTCTTTCTGCCTCACATCCCCTGTCAGACTGGCAGCTCCTGTTTCTTTGCAGATGAGCTTTCAAATACCTGTCAAAGTTAATTTGGGCACCTTGAGAAGTTGCCAGAATCAAATGTGATAGAATGTAAGCCCCCCCATCCATGACCTGGAGGGACGATTTAATAACCTCCTGCATTCAAAGCTTGCCCTGCAGTTTGGATGCTGCAGGGGAAGAGGATTAGGAAATCTAGTGTTAAAAACTACTGGCAAAGGCCAGTAGCGTATCAAAGGGAGCAGAGTTGAGGCTTGCATGAACCCTTTTGCAAAATGAGAGCTCTTTTTAAAGAGACTGCTGCCTCCACTGAAAATCACTGTGGAAGATGGGAACACTGAACTGCAGGCACTCTCCCAGCCTTAGGCCGATTTGGAGTTCAAGTTTATACCACAGGACAGTGACCAGTTTTACTATGGCACATCCATTGCAGAAAATCCTTAAAAACAGATTCAGTTAACAGTCTCTCCTGCAGAGACAATAGCATGCAGATAGCAGCCACCTGTGGCCTCACTGGCTGCCTGCTAACAACCTCAGAGAAAGCTGTAAGGCCTGAGCAGCCTACAACTCTGCCTCTGACAATCTCAACAAGCCATCAGAGATCTGGCCAAACTGTATGAACTCAACATGTGAGGGCCAACATTTAAGATGTACGTCCTGCACACACAGAGAGGATGACAAAGACGTTCACTCTCAGAAGCAGCTGAAGCAGGGAGTTGAGGACACAGCTGCCAGAGGCACAGCAGCTCCCCATGCCGAGGGAATGCAAAGCCCCCGAGCAATGCTGCCTTGTGCCGCCTGCACCCCACATGTGCAGGCTTTTCTCCAGCACCTTCTGCTTGACAACTCTGTTTCTGCTCAGCTCCCTGCTCTGGCAGAGTCTGGGGTTTAGGTCCTAAGGATCACAGGGTTGAGAATGCTTAAACTGTAGTGTGCTGCAGGCTGAGGAGTACAGCAGGATGAACTGCAGTGCTTAATATGGAGTATGACCATTTACTTGGTTAGAAGTGTGCTCAAGGGGTACAGTTCAAGAAACAGCAGGTGATTCATGTAGGCAGTGACAATTTGTAACACCCACTGCCACACGAAGGTGGTAGGAAGGCCTGTGAAACACCAGATAGAGCCACAACTGTTACCTCATGCGTTGTTTTTTGTCCTTTCTTTCTCTAGCAGCTGCAAAGAAAAAAATGAGCATATAGGAGTGACTGCACCTCATCCTATCTGTACACAGTACTCTTAGGTCTCTCACTCCCTTTCTTCTCTTTCCTGGCAGTTCTCTGATACACCACATTTGCAACTTGCCCAGAGGCCACTGGAGCAAACAGCGACAGCAAACCGATCTATTTCCCAAGATGGAAAACACACAACTTCCCCTCTGTGACATCCCCAGTTCTAAAAACAGGATGAGAGTCAGGATGCAGAAGCCTGAGTGCAGGGGACTGGGTTTAACCTGGATTTCCTGGCAAACACGCAGAGCTCATCAGTCTGTCATGTAGTCTTGAATGCTCAAAAACGGGAACAGGCTAGAAGTCGGATTACATTGTTTTAAATGATCTGTTTACAATTATGGGAAAACTCCGCTCAGTCCCCTGCCTGAGTAAACATCCTTGGGGTGTTGCCATCACTTGGAAATAATAGGGATTGTATATACAATATATCCCCAGATCAACATGGTATGGGGACAAAGAAGCAACAGTAACTGCTAACAACACATTTACTGCGTATTTGTTACATTGATGATTCTAGCAAAAGCAAAAGTCAGTGTGTGTATGTAGGAACCTGCAGTTCTAGGGAGATTTTTGTTTAACAGCAATATTACTCATTTTAAAGATGCTGTTGCCACTTTGCTGAAGGTACACTGAGAATCTGCAGTTACAGTAGCACCACAACTGACAGCAAGACTGCAGTTTAAAAGGAATTGTGGAAAGGGCAGAGGGGAATGAAATTTATTATTAAGAGAAGAAAGCTACAAACATCTAATTCCATGCTTTGCATTATTTGCTGAATATTATATGACTCGGAAGCCTGAACAACTGTTTCAATTTACAGAAGGAACTTCAGTATGGCCAAAAAATCAGAGCAATTCTGAGGCAAAGCTTGAACAAACATGACTTTGTTTTCTGTTGTTTACAGATAGCTTTCCAGGCCACATCAGTACCCTTGCTGTTATTCACATAAATCTCAGAGGCCTTTGCTACAGCGAAGAATTTTCTCTCTTTGTCAAAATCAATTGAATGAAAACCATCTTTGGTAGGGCATTTGAAATGCATAGAGCAGGTTCCTATGTGCAGTCTTTTTTGTAGCTTCATCTATTCAACAGGAACAGCGCTGTCAGCAACAGAGGAAGGTAGTATTGCCCCAAATGCCTTTTGGAGGGACAATGACTTGAAGTGACAAGCAGCTCTGCTTCAGGCTTGTTTAACCCCTTTTGCCTCCCTCCAGGCATTATGACTGCTCTTCTGTGTCACAGCACATCACCCACTAGACAGATACTTGTTGAGCAACTTGCTGGACTGAGGGCACCGACTAATTTCACACTGGCTTTGAACAGACTGGGCAGCAGGGTTAGTAAGACTCAAGGCAAGACTGAACATACACTGCTTGTCCACACAAACAGGATTTTTTCCTACCATGGAGCACCAAGGGTAATCTGTTTTCAGTGCGGTGGACAGTGGAGCCTGTCAGGCGCTCTCTTCAGTTGGGCACCGCAGAAAAGGAAAACCAAACCAGGTTAAAACAAACACAGCTTCTTCCAGACTCCCTCAAAGCCTCTTTCTGTCTGGAATCTCTCAATTCTGGCAAATTAACAACCATCCAGGTGTGTTATTTTAAAACTTCAGACCTTGGTAGCATTAAGCTGCAGGGTGTGCAGGCAGCAGCGCCAGGCAGGGGAGCTACCGAGAGCAACCATGTTCCAGTCAGCCACTTGCCCTCTCCTCCCTAACCCAGCACAAGTTTTCCCTTGGAACTGCTTTTACTTTCTGAAGCAACCCACTCAGAACACCAGACCAGAAACAACTTGCCTCACCTCACCCTGGGAAAATGTTTGTATTTTCAATATGTAGAAATATGACTTTTCTTGGGTAAGCTTTTACTTGGGCTGTGGAAGAATACTCACAACAACAGATTTTTCAGCTCCTGAAAATCTGGATGGCTATTCTGGGACAAATCTTTCCTTTTGCCTGACTCAATCTCTTTGTGAATATGAGAAACCAATGCACATCTGCACTGAGTTTCAGGTTTGGCAAACTGGAGTCTTCTCACAATAAAAGAAGTTTTGTAAAAGGTTTACCCCAGATCTTTCCCGCAGCATGAGGAGGCCACAAAAGCACTGCCCCCAAAGGGACGAGTTTTTCTGTCTTGTAGCATGCCCACACAGCAAATTCAGATGAAAGCCATAAACTAAACATTGAACCCAAAGAAACCCCTCTAGGGCCAACATGCTGTCCTCCCCTAAGAAACATTAAATTCAGCATGTTAGTAGCAAGTACAGATGTATTCGATGGACTTGAAGTGGTCATTTTCCTGCAGATCAATTTTATAAACTCTGCCTCCCTGGAAGAGGTGTTCCCATGACAATTCAGCCCTCCAAGCTAGAGGGATGAAACAAGCATTGATGTGGCAGGCTGTCACCAATAGGCACAGGCCCATATAATTTTGGTTTTGAATAATCTTTATGGTATTGAGTAGATAAAATTTATTATTTTCAACACCTTGCCCAACTAGCATGCATCATGTTGCCTTGTTTCTTATTGCGCAAATATTTGATACAACCTGCCCTGCGCCAGTTTCATATACCTGATCAGGTTAATCATGTACGCCCTTCAACTGACAGACAAATGCTCACACAGGACACTTCCATTCTTGAAAGGTCCACAAAAATCACAGGTCCCTTACAACTGAACTAAGATAACAAGGTTAATTTCCTTTTAGTGAAGTAAATAGGCTCTCTCAGAATAGAATCACTCAGAAGATGTTTTTGAAGATACTGTCTTCTCAGTTATTTGCGGTACAACACCTACACAGAGACACAATTTAGGAAGCTGGCTAGAACTTGCAAGAGGAGTTTATTCCCAGTTTTGCACTGTCCTCCTGTGAGATCTTTATCTCATCATTACCTGAGGTGGGATGATGATACCCATGGGGAAAGTGCTTTGAGACTGAGAGAAAAGTAGTATGATTACAGGATATCCTTGGAGGCTTACTTCCTAGACTACAGTTCTCATAATGTTCCCATCCACTCGGCACTTCTGCTTTCATTATAATGTTAGACAGGGCAGTATCCCTGCAGAAAACTTTTCCACGTTTCAATATCTGAAGCACCACTTTTAAACTCTAAGCCTTCTAGGCTTTCTCTGTTAACAGCATGTAACATGGAGGCAGTGATGGTATCCAAGGCAAAATTCACCTCATCTGTCTTAAGCTGTTTTGAAAATGAGCATCTACCTCAAGCAAACCATCACTGCTTTCTCTCTGAGAGATTAAGATAGACAAGGCACCTCTAAAAGATAACTTATCGCTTTCCAAGATCTTTAGCACAAACCAGCTTTCAGACGATCCCACTGGAAGCTCCTAAGCAGCTGTTCCCTACTGTACAGCTCACTTCTATGTGGCCAGTGCTTAGGCGAGTCCCATACCCTGCATCCACCACAGCTCCCTCTGGGACTGACACTCCTTCTGTTGAACCAGCAAAAGCAAGGGTGGCAATTTCTTACAACCTTCCTATTACCACCCAGCATTGAATCACTAGAAGATATTTAAATGTGGGACTGTAAAACTTTACAAAGGTGCGTCACATCACAACTGGATTCCATGTACTCCCTACGAACCAGTCCAGCTGGCACTACCCCACGAAGTGCAGGTAATTGGAAATACAGTGTCAGTTGTCTTCATGCACTGATGCACGTTAGCCTTAGCAGCAGGGATCCAAGATCTTGGGATCAAAGGAAGGAGGCACAGAGAAAAAGCACACATATTACAGCAGGAGGTGACAGTAAACAGAAACCCTCTTAGTCCTCACAGAGAGGTTTTTATTAAGGACTGCTAAAATTAAAGCTCCTTTTAACTTGGTTTTAAATACTTCATTCCCTTGGCACCTTCTTCAAGAGCAGTTACAAACCCAGGAGTGCACAGGAAAAGAAAAGTGATTTAAGTTTGCAACTCTCCCTTCCCTTCACCTATCTTTTTGCCTGCATTTAGGTCTAGTCACAGAAAGTTATTTTTTTAAGCCGGTTTAATTTCCAGAGAATGTGAAATCAATGATGTTTGTCAAAAATGAATACCAGTCATCTTGGTGTATGTACACCCCAAGTGCTCACAGAGGGGAGAAAAGATAACCCACCCTTTATCTAAAAAGCAAAATAATAAAATGCCAAAAGAGAACAAGAGAAGGAGCAGGTTTCAAAATGGGTTTCATTAATAGCAGCTGGATCTGAAATCTTGAAATACCACTACAGTCTAAAAGTAATTAACTCCAAGGAAAAAGAAAACATACCAAATTCCCCCTCCCTCTTTTCTCACCTCCTGTGTGTTCACTTACTTTCTTTCAGTGTCAGGTGTTGATGCGGTGCTGCTGAGACCAAGTGACTCCTGCAAGAGAAGACACATAGCAGTAAGAGCAGACACAAGAGCAGCCTTTGCCCAATTTATGTAGAATATCAAATTAAAGAACAAACAAATAAAAATGGATTATCAAAATCAGTGCTTACCTCAATCTGGGATCGCAGCTGTAGAGATGTGGGGCTGGTATCAGGTTTCTCCTAAAACAGA
Source organism: Strix aluco (assembly GCF_031877795.1). NCBI lineage: Eukaryota > Metazoa > Chordata > Aves > Strigiformes > Strigidae > Strix > Strix aluco. The sequence continues at coordinate 59,168,580 of NC_133933.1, read as the reverse complement.
ACAAATGTCAGGCTAATGTAATATCCAAACACCAGGAAGAAGAAATCTGAAGGAGGGGGTGGGGGGAGGGAAGAAGAAACAGGGTAACAGAACCTAGGACTACCTCAAAACCATTCAAATGGGAAACATCAGCCTCTGCAGAGGAACCACTTTCAGGATAAGTTCTGAAATACTCCAGTAAAACAGCTAATTTCATCCTTATCACTGGAGAATATAGAAGAAGAGAAAATTGCCAGACAGAAGTAATTCAAAACAAAATAGAAAGAGCAATGTGTTACTTCCATTAGGTCATCACACAATTTGTCAGGCAAGTTCTAGTGCAACTGCCCAAAATTTACCTTCAGGAAGAATATACAGGGAAAATCTGGCATTAAAAGAGCGTTCTCTAAGCTAGAAATACTGAGAGGATTCCAATATATTTCAGCAAGGCCAGTTTCTTGCACAGAAATGTGTCAACAGGATAGACTTCAAATCACCTTTCTTCAAATATTTAGGATATAACCATCTACTCCAGGACTCAGTCATCCAGGCTCCCTTTGCAGTTGATGGAGAGAGACAGGAACTCTTACAGAACTCACCCAACAGGTTTCAGCTGCCTCAAGTTAGATGAGACAAGTCCCACTGGTGGTATCTAATTTAAGATTGCAAGCCAGCTGCCTAAAAGGCACGTACTATTAATGACTCTAGCTCAAGTCAGTGGGAAAACTCCAATTAGAATGGAGGAAGAAATTATAGTTGTCAGTACTGAGAACTACTCTTCGCTGGTCCATCTGTGTGTGAAACCATGGGGGAACCTACTTATGGTTATTTCATTCTCAGCCAGTCCTACCCCTAGTGAAGTTATTGCAAAGTGAGTAGTGTAACCAAAAGGGCATCATAGCTGAGTAAGCAACCACAGTAGTATACACGCTCCAAAAAAATTAAAAAAGTATGTGGATTTATTTCTCAATACTGGAGGTCTTTTTGTTCATGCATTCCTCAGCCTAGATGTAAATCTCTTATCTCTGTGAAATTGTACTTCCTATGCCCTTTGTTTACAGAAAGGGTGCAAAATGTTCTTAAGATTTAGTACAGAAAAAGAAAACCAGACACTATTTTCTGGAAATGCAGCCTTTTAATACTAAACAGGAAATTGCCACTGATTGCCATGAAGTGGTGTTGGATCAGCCCACCCAGAAAGTTCACAAGATCTAGAGAGAAGCCTACTCTGCCATCACATGACTGAGTCAGCTTGCATTGCTGGCCATGGCAGCACAGGACGGCTCACGGCCACATGTGTGCTAGTAAATGAGGCTGATGCAAGGTCACTGCCCAACTAGGGGATTTTGCCTGACCATGCATGGTCTGCGTATCTGCTTTTGCTGATTTTATAGCACCAAAAGGGAAATTAAGTCCTTGAGTGGAAGTCAGCATGAAAAGGTGACCACACTCACTTCCTGGCATCCAACAGGAGTCCTCTACTCAAGTAGAACCTGGACCTAGCCCAGGGAAATTCCACAGATGTTCACAGATCAGGAAAGCGAAATTAGCTATTTGGCACCAGGCATCCCTCTCTTTCTCCATTAGCTCTGTCAAAATGGAAACTGAGTAAGTTTTGCATCTGGCAAAGACTGCAGGCACATTGCTGCAAATCCTCCTCAAGCACTCTCCCACCCCTGCCTACCAGTCCGCAGGAAAGGAGGGAAAGACAAGACCCATGGTCCAAACAGTTCCCATTCATGGGCATCTCGTTTGTCCACACACTGCTGCACAGATGAAAAAAGTAGCATTTTATCAGCTATACCAATCTTAAAGTTTCAGTATGCCAGTCAGGAGAACCCACTGTGTCCCCAACACAGCATTAGATCCCGACATCCTGATGGTTTATCTGTTGCCTTAAAAAGCTGCTTGCTGCAAGTGTTTTTTTAAAAAATATGCTGGTTTTTGTAAACTATCATTTACAGGACGCTATCTGGGTTCCCAAGGCTTTACAGAGGCTTGCCTGAACAGTTGCTCATGAAGTTGTACCCTGAGATTGCAATTAGATAGAAAGGTACTACTTTCAGCCTAAAACTATTCAGGTTGAATAGTCAGCTGCATCCCATGTAACAAAATCCTAAAAAAGCCTGACTGTATTTGCTTTCTTTTTTCTCATTTACTGTCAAGCCCACCCTGTTAGAACAGGAGCAGTTTTATAGGATCAAGACTGTGGAGGACAGAAGCAAGGACAACTCTCCTCTCCCTCCTCTAAAGCTCTACTTCGCAAAACACCTGATAGTCCTTCTTACCTACCTTTCCTGCATAATGATATTTTTCCTGTTACTATTTAGACAAGAAACCAAAGGAAAATACTACTCTCGACTGAACTTCTGGCACAGATCTACATCACAGATCACAGAATTTTTATCAGCCTTGAGCAATTCTATTTATTTAGGTTAAAAGCTATTAAACCTCACATTAAAATCCACAGGTTGTGTTGACTTTAATCCAGCAGGATCAGAGCCTTTTATACTAAGGGCTAATTCTAGAAGGCTGAGCAAATGTTGTACCGTTGGCATGCTCTCAAGTATGCTATAACATCTTTTCAAAAAATATTTTCAAAGATTAGTTTCATGAAAGTACATCTTTCACCCTTCTGAACCAAACCTTAAAAATGAAACAGGAGAGCTTGGTTTTATAGAAACAGCGGCTGCAATAACAGATATCCCTAGCCTGCATTTCCAGGACTCCGGTCTAGACAGAACAGGCATCAGAGCGGTAGGTATTTCTGTCCTAGCAGTCTGCTGCCCCAGGTAACTGCGCTCCACATGTGCGCATAAAGCTTGTCTGAGGTGTACCAGACATTCACACCACCTATAGACTACGCAGTGTTGGTGCAAGGAACCCAACGATCTGAGAAAGTACCCAATCAGGTGCAGACTCCTTAAGCTATGTGATTAAATTCAGCATTTCCCAAAAGTGCCTGATTTACTTGCACGGTTTCCGGATTTAAGGGGCCCTGCCTAAGCCACCTGTCCTGTACCCAGACACTGTTTGTGCATACTGCACACGTTCAATACACTGTTAAATCACAGCAACTAAGATCTGAAGATTCTGTAGAAATGGAGATATTCATAAATTGTATCCAACCCTGAAGGCACACACGAGAGGGAGGGCAAATGGGGCTTAGCACCAGCTTGTCCAGCTACCCTCAAGGTCCAAGGTTAGCGCAGCACAGAATCTCAAATACTGATAATAAAGCCAGAGGAAGCTGTTAAAAATCAGTAATGTTAATATCCTGTAGAGTGAAGCCCACTGAATTTAACCTAGGGACTCCTCCATCAAGTCACCTACAGCTGATTTAAAACAATCTCAACTTGCAGAAACATTTTGTTCTCTCAGCTTTAAAGCCATATTCTTAGCAGTCCTGTTTCCTTTCTGTCTCCTCGTTCACCCCAAGCCAATGCCATCAAGAAGATGGCTGCAGGACAAGGCCCCGAGGTGCTGGCCAAAGTGGTGATCCAGCAGCTAGAGGAAGGGAAGGTCCCAGGCGTCGCGCTGCCCAGGCACTGCCTGGTATCACCAACCCTTCTGTACTGCGGGTGCTGCAGAAAGCCACTGCGGAGCTGGACTGGTGAGGCTTGGGAGCTCTGGTGCAGAAGTGCGAATCGGTGAATTGCTTTTCACAAATCTCTCATTTTGAAAGAAAAAGCGTGTTGTAAGCTTAACAAGCAGGATTTGTGGCTTATACTTCAAGGCTTAAGTTGTTCACCTCAGGGCTCAAGAAAAAAAAGCTTTCTTCACAGGTAGCTTTTCTGCTTACTTTGATCACCATAAATCACGGAGCACGCATTTGGTTACATTTTCTTTGCAAATTATTGCAGGCTTCTAAACATTGTGATTTTGGTTTTATATACTACCTTCCTCGTAAAAAGCCTGAAAACAGTTTTACAACCATTTATGAGCTAAGCCTGAAAAACACATATTGGAAGAAAGTACAAAGCACAAAACACACGGGGAAGAAGCTGGAAACCCATTTCCTGACTGGAACGCAGGTTTTGAATTCATAAGGGACTTTTTCTCCCGTGATAACTTCAGTTCAGTTGTTCTGTATGTGACATAACAGATAAGGGGTATCTCTCTGCTTATCTGAAGGCATTGCTGTTCTGCTCCTGAAATACACAAGCGTGGTAGAGAAAAGCATCCAAAAGGAAACCTGGTTACCCAGGGTAAGACTCACACATTCTAGGGAGAATGCCTATATGTTAATTACCTAAACATTCAGCTTCATCTGTGCTCCCCACATCTTAGTTTAGGAAATTATATTCATTGAATGAATCCCTTCTAATTAGAAATTCATCAACCTCTTCACAGTTTCTGCCACAGAAGCTGTATCCATTTGAATCATAAATTTAAACACTCCTCTGCAGATGCCAAGACAGGATTAATCTCACTGTGCAGACAGCAACTGTGCAAAGTGAGACCCAGATGAGTGCTCGGAAAATTCAGCGACATAATCAGTGGAAAAGGAGATGGCTCAAATGCTCATAAATGTATAAATAATATTATGAAACCATTTCAGCAGGTGTAAATAAGGCACCTACAACAGAAAACTTCTGTGAGAAAATTCTGCCAGTCTCTTCCCCCAAGCATTTTCCCTGTTTGCTCCAAACACACACTGCACCTTCTAGTCTAGCTTCTGAAATGATTAAACAAAGCTACATCTGAAAGATGGCCAGAGCACTGAAGGTCCCTAAGACTTTATTTTACTTTGAGAACAATCGTTCTGCCTGGGGTCTTCCACCACACACCATATTTCAGCCTCTGCAAGAGGTTCTGGAGAAGGTGAAGAGAAGCCCCTTTGCAGAGACAGTGCAGGTACACAGGTAATAGAAACTGTCTGCAAGTCACTAGCTATAGGTCACAGGTCAGAAGAAAGAACTAGAAGAGACCTACCCCTGTGACAACCACCTCAGAAAGTGTTTGAGGGAATTAACCAGCTCAGTAAATTTCTGGTGGTACAGATTAGTACGTCCCATTTTGAGTCTCAAACCACAACCTGCAGACCATCCCCTTAGCTATTTCAGCACAGAGCAAAGGCTTTTTGCTCCATTACTCTTGCACGTTAGAGCCAGAGCCGACACATGCTAAATGATAACATCCTGCAGCAGCAGCAAAACTCTTAATCAAGAAAATGAGCTATGCAGGAGGAATGGTTTAAAAACAAACAGGATTTCAAACAAATACTTGTACATGTGAAATAATAGTCCAAGTGTCTCAGTGCTTCATACAGCAGTGCAGACATAGGTAAACACTTAGATTAACTACTGATGAAGTGCAGCTTCAGAGAGAACAAGCTGCTACAGCACTCACAGGTCTGCTTTTAGTATTAGGTAGGGAAGAAAAATCATACCTCTCAGCTTGACGCAAATGCTGGAATCTACCGAATGTAACACGTCACGGGGGGAAGCGTTTGACATACTCCCCTCTGCCAACAATAAAACCAGAAGGTTTTTTTGTCCATCTCAAATATATTGCATTCAACACTAAGGCTGGAAGCCACAGGGGCTGAAAAACATTCCACAATGATTTTGGAAAACATAATTTATTATCAATTACAAAGAAACTGCAGCTTTTGTAAAGCCCTGTAAGAATGAAAAGGAAGGCAGTGCTAACTCATAAATCCACTTTAACTCATAAATCCACTTGTAAGAAATAGAGGCGGAACCCAGCTAAATTACAGCACAAAGACAAAAAGCAACAGCAACGGGCTTCAAGAGAAAGGAAAGTCAATACAGGAACACAGCATTCTGCAGTGGGGAAATCAAATACACCTTCTGATCAATTTCCCAAACAAGATGAAACAAGGCTAGAACTATGGTAGCTGTCTCTGTGCTAAAAACATATTAATATAAAGGTATATATATGCTATTGGGACACAGCAGGTCTTTTGATTGATGTATTTTACACCCATTACCTAAATGGTAAAATAGTAAAGTGCTCTTGTGCTGGCATACTGCATCTATACTAGAGCTCTTGCTGGTATCAACAGAATGAGTAAGAACTGCCATCTTCACCTAAAACTCCTCAGGTCTGTCAACATCAACTTTTATTGTACAGGTAAGGCCAAAAAGAACTTCTGTGAGGAGAAATAATGATGGAAAACACAGTGAAAGATGTGGGTTTCCAGGGAAGACTTTAAGATAAGCACGGGTGTTTGTGGCATTAGGAAGAGCTGTATTGTTTCACAGGGATGAAAAAAACCAAACCAACCACACGAGGAATGGTTAAATGTGAAGTCGGAGAGAGCTCAGGACGTGACACTGGTGAGGGAGGTGTGAGGCAAAGCCCAACGGGACACTGCCCAAAGCAAGGGGCCCTTCTTGTGCAGGAGCTGACAAGGGGCCCAGGGAAGAGTCACCACTTCCCCCAGGGAGAGGGTTTTGGCCTGTAGGAACATGACACAAGCAAGGGAGCAAATAAATGAATAAACAAGCAAACAGCATTTGTTACAGTGTACTTTGGGGTAGGAACAGTCTGGTCAGCCAAGCACAACCAGCTGCTGCCCCTCTGTCAATGACAGCATGCTATGGCAGCATGCAGGTACCTCGGGCTCAGTCACCACCTGAACAAATACCCTCAAGTAGTTAGGAAGTCAGCACCTCTGTGAACAACACATCCCCACCACCACCCTGCACCTTGCTTTCCTGTAACTATGGGGCCAGGAATTTTGAGTGGTTTTGAAGTGAAGCACTCACAGCATCACCAGTAAGACGAAAACAATCACGAGCAGCTCCTCGCCTTGAAAGCCATGGCAGAGTATGCCAAACTTCCTTCTGAATATTGATAGTCCTGACCTGCTTTTATGTGCTATTCAAATTCAGGATATCCGTTCCTCAGGGTCAGTGATGTTCTCCACTTCCCTCTGTGAAACACTTTTCAGATCTTACCAATTTTTTATTTTCATGTACACAAAGCTGTACTATGTTTGTATTAAGCTTATTTGCCATGTTCTCAATTTCTCTTCAATACTTTCAAGAACAACAAAAGATGTATCTTCTTTTTGTAAAGTGGCAAGGAAAAAGAAGGGGAAGCCCAGGCTAAGACCAATGCCTCCAACTTCTACAGCAGTGCAACAAATCCTTTCAGATGTACCATGGAAAGAAATATAGGCTAACACAAGTCCACTGTATGTCTTATTTGTATTGATACTATATTTGTGCACTTACACATCAATATCCATGCCTCCAGCACATGAAATTTCAGATGATCTATACTGCAAATGAATGGAAGCTTTCGTGCTGAATCAATCAATACACTCAAGGCTCAGGGATTCTTGTGAAATGGGTTGTTACTGTAACATTGATGAATTTTTGCAAGTATACTTCTTTTCGCATCATCATTTATTGTGCTAGTTAACATTTTAAAACTCTATGTTGTTTTCACTTTATGTTGTACCAAACAATAAGTTACCAGTGAATTATTCAGATGATCTGTAGCAGAAAACACAAACTACAGCTGACTGAGTTACTAAGGCCTTAGAAACCCTGGTGAAATTTAGGAGTAGGTAAATCAGAAGAAAGCACTGCTCATTAAGAAATCCATAAAGGGTTCATTTTTTACCACCACAGATTCATGGAGTATCAGCAATGAAGTCCCTCATTTCAGGGAAAAAAAATCCACCAACTTTCCATTAATTTCATTCTGGGAAAGCAGTAATTTGTTTTAACGTGTTAAAAAGGAGACAGATCAAAAAAGTTTTGAAAATTATCTAGTAGAAAACAAAGGATATTTTAGTTTAAAACTTTCCTCCTACTTTTTAGCTTTTTTTTTCTAATTTATGTCAAGCTGATAACCTGCAATGATTTTATGTCAGAAACTTCCATCATTACAGTCATTGTAATATGCAGATTAGCTATGGCAGTAAAATTAGATAGTTCTCTCCATTTCTTTTACTTGAGACACCTCACATTACAGAGACTCAAACCAAAAACCAAATACATGGGAAAGAGATCCAATTCCTTCTGTTGGATCTTTTAGCTGTGGTGGGGAAAACCAAAATTCAGAACTCAACAGCATCGTGGGCAGTGGAAAAAAAAGCACCAATTTGTGAGAAATCTGACACCACCCCAGGCTGCCTGTTGCTGCTATCAGGCCATGCTCTTCAGAGCTCATGACCTCCTCTTAGCTTAATAAGCCTCTGGGAAAATCTGCACCTATATCCAAGTTTCCAATTTTAAAAAGTCTGTATGTATAGAGGCACATATACCTACTCTGTGTTTTCTGTTAAACATGAAATCAAACCTTTCAGAACAGGACTAAAGCCTTTATTTAATTCAAGAAAATCTACCAGATTTAAGACTTCCTTGCACCCAGCATAAATTTCTGAAAGTTTTACTGCTACTGCTCAGGAAATGGATTTTTCTTTTAAATTTTTAGAGACACGAAAGAATCCAGTAAAAAACAGGAAAAAGAAGCAACAGAACCACGTAACAGAGTTGACCTGAGCCAGTACCTGAGCCACATTATCCCACATCCCTGGTAAGTAGTCTTATCATGAGGCTGTGCCCACATGCACATTTACCGGTCTTGTCATCTTTCCATGAAGAAATTCAGCTTCCTGTTGCATCCTTTCACGCAAAAATAATTAAAACTTTTTTGTTTTCTAACCAACAGTAAAAGTGTACCTCTTTCTTCTTCTTTCAGAGGTTAAAACTATCAATAGCTGCAAGCTCAAAAACGCAGACATTCTGGACTCAGGTCTTCATCAGCAGAAGGCCTTGCAGCCCTAGCTTTCAATCCATCCATTCTCAGTGTTTTAGACTCGGTAGGCCTTGTCTGCTGATTTGCACTTTCAGTTTAATGTTTTTAATCCAGTTTAGTTCCCCCTTAGAGACTATGTTCATTATTTCGTGAGAAGATACGCTTCATATTTCACGACTTATAAATGTGGAAGGCTGGTGGGGTCTGACCCTCATTTCAGCCACTCTGACAGTGGACACAGCAGGAATACAGATGAGAAAAGGTTTATAAAAAACTTGCTATCAAGCAAACTTGTGTCAGCATATGGGGAACTGACTCTTCAATAACATTTTTTATTACAATAAACTCATTCTGAAGAAACAGTTTCTTTCAGGATCCTTTTTAAGAAGGCACACTTGAAGCAAGAAGGAAACTGGTCATACTGGGAAAAGTTATATGTATTTTTAAATCTGACTTTTATAACCATTTAAAAAGCAGAATCAACATTTAACTTGAAATCAAACCAGTTTTGTTTACTATGTAGATATATGAAACTGAACACCTGAAAATTAAGATGGATAATATGAATTCATTCCCTAGAGCTAGGCACTGAACTGCTTGCTCTCAACCTGCATAAACGCACTCCAGGAATGTGAGGGGGTGAGGGAAGAGACACAAAGGTTGATAGTTGGATGCTAACTTCAAAGTCTCCTAGAAAGTGAGGGAGAAATTAATTTCTTGAACAAGAGAACTGAAAACAAATTAACCATATTAATGCAAAAAAGGATTAGCCCACAAATTGCTAGTCTGTATGTATACATCCTCCCTGCTATAAAAACTGCCTTTGATAAAGAAACTTTTAAATTAGCCATTCTCTTTTTACCTTTGAAATGGAAGCCTACATTTGATGGATGCTTCAGGCCAGATCCTTGCTTAAGTCTTCATCACTGGCCATCACATGATGATTATTATCAAACTAAATTTCAAATCAACTCTGATGCACTGTATTGTATTTTTTAGGCCCAAAGATGACATTGAAGATTGTTCCCATCAGAGGGAAAAATTATTATTGAAGGCCATTATACCATTTGGCACAATTCTGTGTATTTACAAAGAAGATATGCAGCATCCTTGTTTGTTAATATTAAGAAGTAATTATTGCCCTCTACACATTCATGATAGAAATCTACATAACTACTGATAGAAATATTCTTCATTTTTTATTTACTTTTTAAAGTAAGACTGGACTAGAAACTCTATGCCGTAGATGGAGTAGTTAACAGTAATGGCCCCAAGTGGCGGTGCAGCAAATGGAAGCCATGCTCTATGGGATTACTGCTGCAGCAAGTTTTGCTTTGAAGGGTAATGGTGCCACAGTGACATATGACAACTCCAATACTAATCAGCACAACTGCTGGTAAGGGGTTAAATTAAGGCCTTCAATCACACCATTAACAGCTCCCACTGTTGGGCCAGGCTCCAGCCCAGCTGCAGAGCTCCAGCCAGTTCTTGCAAAGCTCAGCTGTTCTGCTGAAAAGGCACAAGTGGGCTCCTGACACATAACCAGCACTTGGGATAGAAGGTGGGTTTTGCCCTGCCACACTGACCAGACAATAGAAAAGTGGTTAATACACATTTCAGTGATTCTTAAATTTAAAGGGCAACAAATCCCAATTCTGAGGATCCATCAAATAGCTGTAAAAGACTCATCCTTTCCTTTGTTCAAAGCAGGAGGCTCAGAGACTTTCCCCAGGAGAGGACAGTGGGGACAGAACCTCTCCCCAGGGCCACAGCAGTCTTCCAGTGAGATAACACTTGTGCAATCCCTGTGGCTGACTCCTGTTCCCTCCAGCCCAGGGGCATCCCACCTCTTTCAGGCTAACGCAGGACAACGATGTACAATTTTGCTTTGCCTTGTGTTTTTACACAACATGCGGTTATCCCATCACAGACTGAGTCAAGGACTTTTCCAAACAAAAGGCCAATTGCTGAACGATGACCAAAGCCAGTACCAAGAACATCTGCAGAGAAAAAAAATAATTATGACACTGTTATGTGCTGCTTAGAGACAGTGTTTGAACCTCAGCAAAGAGCTGCCCTTCAGTAATCACAGAAAACTCCGAAAACTGAGGAATCTGCAAAGAAAGCTGCCACCTCTGCTCCAAGCAAATTATCTGCAATCATCATCCACAACTATTCACCAGAGAATTAGGAGTGCTCCACTAAGGCCTTACAAATGATTCTCTCACATAACTTTTTCTTCTTGCGCAGTTAGACTACATATTCACAATTCAGCTGCTTAGGCCGTTTTATTCCTGAAGTGGCAACTACAATGAGCTTCTTCCCAAGTTCCACTTGCAACTTCAGTCTTTCTCTCCAACAGACTGTGGGTCACACTTGACTTTAAGGACACGCAGAATTGGCAATGCAGAAACAAATGAAGCACAAGTGCAGAGCAGACTTGCACTCCAAGAGCCACCCACAGTTCTTCAGTGACGCAGTGTGTGCAAGTAGCACATACGCTTCATTCCATCAAAGCCTGTACAGACTCTGAACTCCCTCATGCACCTTATTCATCCTATCCACTCAGCGCCGTATTTTACTATTAAAGGAGTATTGCAGTCACAGGTAATCAAATTATGGCATGAAAAATGCTGGCATGCATTGCTTTGAAATTTTGTAACTTGTCTTCCAAACATACATAAAGTGAAACAGCCCTCAGCAATCAGTAACTATATTTGTTCAGAGGTTCATTCAAAACCCAGCCCCTTTGCTAACAGCGCTGTAAACAGGGTGCTTATGCAGGCTATCCAGCAGCACAAGAGTTGGCCATAAGTTACAGAGATGTCCTGACAAAGTAGGTAAAACTAGCAAATTAAGTGAGTATGCCTCATCTTTACTGCTGCAGAGGAGTTTCAGCCCTCCACATGCCTCAGCAGAATTGTAGAACTAAATAATTGGAAGGAGGTCACTTAGAACTATAATGCAAGAAATGCCTTTGCAACCCTGGAGGCCCTAGAGCAGCCATGCTCCACATTAAGCCCAGTTGATTTAAGGACAATATAAAGGCCATCTTTTAATGTCTTGCTGCACAAACATGGGGCTTCATCATGACTCCTACTCCATAAAACTAAGCCTTCCCAATCATCTTCTGAACAGGTGTGTACACTGAACAGAAATAGATCAACCAAACAAAACCCCAGAAGATAAGTGAAATATTATGGGCAATGAACTAACAAAGCACAAAACTAGAAGTGACAAAGAAAATGTTGACAGCTGGGATGCATGTGTAGTAGGAGAAAGAGCAAAGCAGACTCTATACTGCAGTCCTCAAGGTAGGAAGTACTGAGCCAGACCTCATCCTGCAAACAGATAAAATACCTGGAATAAAGAACCTTCAGCAAAACCATTAAAAAACCCAACCAATTGCACAAACCCCTCAAAGAGAAAGGCAGTAGCAAAGGTACAAAAGAAGCATAAACTTATAAACATCTAGTAAATCAGACCTACAAATCCAGAGACTACAGTATTGCTATGAGTGATAACAACTCTCAATTACAATCCAAACCAAATGGCAGTCAAAAGCTTTAGACTGGGAAAAATCTATCGAAGTCAGTTAATAATTTGCTGCCAAGCGCTTTCAATGCTGCTTTGTCATTGCTGGCAAGCCCACAGAGCAAGCGCACTGCAAGCTGCCTCCCTGCAACAAGCAAAGGGTTTGTTGCAGGAAGGGAGCGTGCTGTGTCTTGTCTCCTTCCCCCCAGCAAATATAAATTACGCATGCAAAACCCAGTGAACAAATGACCAAACACCCCATTTTTGCAAATGTCATTGTGTAAGCATTATGACTCAGTTTGCTGGTAGGCCCTTCAACTAAATTAATTTACTGTGGTCAGGAAAATCTGAGCAAAGTAAAATTTAAGCTGTACAAACACCTGCAAGAGTTTCTAAATGCCTAGGGTTTTGCAGCCAAGACCTGCTTGTTTGGGCAGGTGCTGCCACTGTTATGGGAGTGTCCATGGTACAAATTCCTCTGCTCAACTGTCTTCACAAGGGAAAGCTGTCTTGGCTTCTTGGAAACAAGTCTGCCCTAATCACAACAGCAACAGAAAGTCCTGACCAAAACCTTTTTTTTTCTGCTCAGACTCCCCTTAGCCCCTTGGGTTTTTTCCAGGTTATGGCCCTAACAGGGTTTAGTTACAACAGCCTGAGGCTCTCATCAGAGCATACACCATTTCTTTAAAAGTTTTTCTTGTTTCAGATCCAGTTCTAACACAAACTCTCCTCAATAATATTGTCTCTTATTCAAGGTTACGTGTACTCTGTGAATAAGTGCATGCCAATGGATACAGAGTGGGTTTTCAATTACACAAGATTCTGTTAAAAACAAGTGAAATTAAAATAGTACATAGTAAATGTAGCTGAAACTACATAACTCTCCTGTATACCACACTAGACTTTCACAGATACCAACAGGTCTTGCTATGCAAAATAAATAAGTGTATTGCAACGTGCTCAAGGTGCTACTACCTTCTAATAAAGAAACTGTGGTTTTATGTATTTCCACTGGCTTTCGAACCAGGAAGAGACACACAGTGCAGTCCATCAGCATCAAGTTATCTTCCCTGTCTTTCTAATCTTCACTTAGCTTAATGTATTATCATTCTTATACATATATTTTTAATACCATCTTTCAGAGAAATTGAAAGTTTAGGACAACAAAGTATTTAAGCACATGCCTGGCAACAGTACTCACATGTTTAAACTTTGGCATGTTTTTGCCAGGATGGAGTCCTGATCCCACAGGACAGGGAACATGCAGTAAGTGAAGTTAGTAAGTAATACAGGATACCTTCATTTTTCATTGCACGGGATTGAAGTTCCTGTAGAAACTGCAGCTTTCATGTTTCGCAATGCCAAAGCTGCCGTTTCTACACAACTAACCATGCCTTTAGAGGACAGACAGATCTTTTTAAATCTGCAAAAAGTAAATCACTGTACAAGCAGTGGCTGCTCTTTGTCAGTTCATTGGATTACAAGAGGAAAGAGAAGAGGGTGGAAACTGGTCAGCACTAGGAAAGAGTGGCGGCTGCAGCAATGACAGGGAGATTACCTGAAGCTGGTTTCATTATTCACTATTCCTCATAAGTGCATGCAAATCCTCACACCCAGGTATACTCCTCGCGCACAGAACTTCTGTGAAGGCTCCTATGACTGCTAAATTGGAAAAGTGGATATAACAGAATTCCTTAGACATCAAAGACCTACTAGTACTCTGCATTTCTGAAAACAAGCTCCAAATCTTGATGAAATTGAGATGCCAAAACCAGATTAATTTCTGATCTGAAGCAATGCTTCAGATAGAGAAGAAAAAAAACCCCTGAAAATCAATCCACCATTTGCTGTTAACTTTTTCCAAAGTACATGGTGACACTAGACCAGGTAAGTTATACTGGCATTCAAAACTAACTTCTTTCTTGTGTTTCCCTGTCCTTGACAAGTACTCAATTCTAGCTCCTTGTAAGAAATGTATGGCAAATGTACATACGAAAACAGAGGCTTGTTTTTGAGTCACATGTAGCTCACTAGAACTTTAAAATGCCAAAATTTAATCTTAAATAAGGTGAGAGCATTGATTTGACATGATCTTTATCTTTACACTTTTTAAACAATAACTAAATTGATTCCCAGCTACCAGCTTGAAATAGACACTATTAATTACATACTCAATTATTAGCCTTTTCTATTAACAGTTTAGTTTGCTCACTCCTTTAGTACCCTTCAGATATAATTAAGAAACAGCTTTTAACAACACAACGATGCATGTTTCAGAAGGCATGGATTGAATGGATTATCACAACTCTTCTGCAGCTACCCATCTCGACAAGGCCTTGAAGTGCCTGCAAAGATTCAAAATGCTGCTACCGTTGTTTAGGCTACTAAAATGTGAGGTTATCTCAGTAGATCACTCCTGCTCCAGTCCCTTTACTGACTCTACAAGATATCTGCTGTAAAAACTGTTCTTCACGGCCTTTGCTTATTTGCTACTAAATTAATCTGTTTTCTTTGCACGTCCTTGGCTTCTCTAGCACTGGCAAATGCTCGTCTTTTATACCATTCCCTTCTATCACTTCAAGTCCCAGTGTTAGAGGACAAAAAGACATTTTGCAGTTTACTGAAAAATGTTAGCTGGTCAGAATGAAAAATGAATGATCTGTTTGCTTTAGTATCTTGAAAATCAGTTTCTTGGTAGCTACAAATGTACTTGTAAACATTATTTTCAACAAACTTGAAAGTATTGAAACTGTTTTGGCTAGTGATCCATGTAAAATAGGAGAAGTTACAGAAAGATCACTGTAGTTTTAGAGGCTGGCAGGCAAGGCTAATTTAAGCCTGTTTCTCTCTTTCCAACTTCATCTCCCATCTCTGTAATTCCAGGTGTACTGCAAGCCATAAATTTTGATGTCCTCCACAACTGGGAAAGGGAAGTAAAAGTCTTCCTAAGAGGAAAACAGTCTCCCCCAGAGTTTTCTTCTGCATATTTTGCACTTTGTACTGCCTCAAGTGAAATATTTGCTTTTTAGAGCTGTTTTTACTATACACTGTCCTGGTCTCTGTGGGACCTGCTCCCAAGGGATTTTCCACAGCTACACACTTAGAGAAGTGATTTATGTGGTGACCATGAAACACACAATGCCCTGGTATTCTGAGGAAGAAAAAAATGAAACCAAAACCTACTCAACCTTAAGACTATACCTCCCACCAGGACAGCCACTGGGTTCACATCTGTCATACCGCTTTGAACTCTCTCATTTGTACTGCCGAAGAAGTACAAATCAAAGATCAGCAGCTCCATAGGCAAAATTGGGAAGAGCACGGTGTGATGGTCTAAAGAGAACAAGGTGCAAATCCCAAACACACAGGAGACTACTTCAGAAGATGGTGTTCCTTGAGGGCAAACAGCTTGAGACAAAATGAGCAGCACAGTGCCAATGTATCTGTAGATTACAGTTGACATTACTTGTGGTGCTGTGGTCTTCCAATAGACAGCAAGGCTCCTCACACCTACTGCTCCTCCTGCAATAAACTAGCTCAATGCAGCACTGAGTGACTCTATGACAGGTTCACACCGTGAGCCTACCAAAAAAAAAATTCCTCTTGAAGCTCTGGCTTTAAATACTCTGAACAAGCCTCTCCAGGATTTAAGAGCCTGAACTGGAATGACCCAGGCTATCAATTTAAAAAAAAGTAAGAGGTAGCTATTACTGGTGCCTGTTCTGCCTCAAATTGCCAAAACCATTCATAACATGCCTCCTACATGCCCAAAGACAACATGAAGAATTGTTTGTTAGAAAGACAAAAGGCACATCCTCTGGGAGGTGGAAACCCAAACACACCACAAATGCAGCACAGAAACTAAAGCACTTCCCTTCTCACCTTCTCCGAATGGCATTCCCAAAACAGTACGAGAGAAATCCAGACATTAAAAATACTCAGTCTCTTTTCCAGTTCTGCTACTAGATTTCTACACTACCTCAACAGAGTTACTTAAACTCTTTGTGTGTCAATATATTTGTCTGGAAATAAGAATTCTTGCCTACTGTACTTCATAGCTTTGTCAAAGCTTTTTTGAAGCTGTCTGAACACCTCAGAAGAGACATAGAGAGGTATAAATAACTGGAACTACAGCATGCATCTCCTTTCCTCAGTGCCCTGTGTTTGTAGCTGATGGCCATCAACAATGCAGTCTCAACTCAGACCACGGTGCAGAGTCGGCTGCCCCAAAGAGGACTCTGCTACTGCCCATTGCCAAAACTAGCCGTTGAAAACCATCAGCGAGATGATTGTCTAAGAAAATAACCACAAAAAACTCTGTGGCTGTTTCCCATTTAGTCCCAGACAAACCGCTCACTCCATATTCTTATAGGGATGTGCATATGGTGTTTCTGCCTGTGTATTTTTATTAGACAGACTAGATTTTAATTAGACTTGATCACTAAAGGCAGGAGTTGCTATCTCTAAGGGTCCAAGAAAGCAGCAAGGGACAACACATACAGAGAGGAGCTATTTTACAAATAGGCTTTGTGAAAGAAAAGTTAGCAAAGGCCCAGGCAAACAGATAAAGTTGAATAGGTTAAATAGTTCACCCTACCTTATGGAACTGCATGGTTATTGTCAGGTCCTTAATTTCTAGAGTAAACAACCATTTTTAAAAAATAAATGGGAGGGAACAAAAGAGTATAACTGCTTTTTTATGACAATCCAATTCCCTGAAAACTCTTTCTTCTTAATTTGCCCTGCTTTATTAAAAGTGTGCGTGCCAAGTTGAGATAACATCTCTTACTGTTATAATTTTGATCTATGCAGCAATTAATGATTTGCTCTGTCAACTCTGGCTCTGATTCTGGATACACACACATGAGCAGCCCTGCAGACTTCATGGACTGTGACTGTACTTCTACCACTCACATAAAAAGCCCAACTGAATTATCCAACTTAATTTTCTTCCTCGAACTTCCCGTTTTGAAAAAAACATTTAGTAATTGTGCTCTGAAAGCAGACTGAGGAGAATGTGTCAGCAGTTAGCACTGTGCCCCTAATTAAACCAAACTATTTATGGTCTCCATAAATTCCCTCTGTAGCCATAATGTAATGGTTTCTATATGCCAATTTCACAGTATATGCAAATGTTTTCATATTATCAGCACTGCCTTGATGACTGTTTAAGTTAAGGTCCTCATCTACCAACGCAAAGGAAGCTTAAGCTCTGTCTGCCATGTATTAATGAGAAATGCGAATCAACCAGAGCGCCTTCCACTCTACCAGAAAATTTTCTCCTGACTGCACAAGCATACTACCTTTTCTAGATTATTTAAAGAGACAACGCTATGAATATACTTCTGTTTGTTTTCCCTTCTTCTGACCTAGCATCGCTTAAGCAGAAAGTCCTTAAATTTTGTTGCAACTCCTTCAAATGCTAATTTATGTTCCTTTGGAGATTGTTGCTTTCTGCACTTGGACAGCCTTTCACATATATCTGAATGAGTGTCCTGAAATTTTCATCAAGTTCACTCTCTGAACATTGCCACATTCAACACTTACAAGCTTAATTTATTTTCTTACAATTTTGAGAAAACTTATCTTGGCAAACGGAAATCCAGAAATGGTCCACAGCCAACTCTCAAGAAAACGTGGATACCGTAGCAGAACATCCTGTATATGCCAAACACCAGCAATACCCATTTGCTGTGTTCTTTCTCAATGTCACTGAAGAGGCATCATTTGTCATTAGTTAGATCTGGTCACTGTCCCATCACAGGCTTGATCCACAACCAATCAAGTGAATGGACTTTGTCAATACGTGCCAGTTCAAAACAAAACACTTCCAACAAATTATTTAACTTCTGTATGCCTCTGTTTAACCATCTGTAAAATGGATATTTTAGCATCCACCTTTGTGCAATGCACAGATGCAAATCACACATAACAATAATCTGCATATGCAGTAACAGCATAGCACATGGTAGTGACATGAAAGTACAAGAAAGTAACTCCATACAGTGCTGTAGATACAGTCTGTCATCTTCAGGGCAGTCATAATCCACTACCTGAAAATGTGTTTTCAGAAAGAGATATCATGATGTTGGCTAAGGACAGAAGCTATTTTGCATGATAGCTTCTTAATCGTCTTGGTTTATACTTCTAAAATGAATTTCTTACAGACAAATCAAGTGAGCACTGCGAAGTCTCCCTTCACAGAATCACCTAGGTTGGAAAAGACCTTGCAGATCATCTAGTCCAACCATTAACCTAACACTGATCGTTCTCAACTACACCATATCCCTAAGAGCTATGTCAACCCAACTCTTAAACACCTCCAGGGATGGGGACTCCACCACTGCCCTGGGCAGCCCATTCCAACCCCTAACAACCCGTTCTGTAAAGAAATACTTCCTAATATCCAGTCTAAACCTTCCCTGGTGCAACTTGAGGCCATTCCCTCTTGTCCTATCGCTTGTTACTTGGTTAAAGAGACTCATCCCCAGCTCTCTGCAACCTCCTTTCAGACAGCTGTAGAGGGCGATGAGGTCTCCCCTCAGCCTCCTCTTCTCCAGACTAAACAACCCCAGTTCCCTCAGCCGCTCCTCGTACGACATGTGCTCCAGACCCTTCACCTGCTTCGTTGCCCTTCTTTGGACACGCTTGAGTAATTCAGTGTCCTTCCTGCATGGTTTTAAACTTTTTTTGATGAAGAATGTTATTTTCCACAGAAAAAGGGGGGTGGTGGTGAAACATGAAAGTAATTTCAGGAGGACTGTTTGTGAACAGAGTACTATTTCATATTAATGGAAGCCAGATCATAAAATAGTCTGTGAACTAAGAAAGCGGCAGACAAACACCTATATTAAAACCAATAGGGTTCTCATCATCATAAGACATGTTCAGGTTATTACTTTTGAAACAATAAAAACTAAATCAGGATTTTAAAATACAATTCCACAGAAAAACAGAATGCCCAACAATTTGAAACAAGTTACACAATTTTTTTTCTACAAAGCAATTATATAATTGTAAATCTATGCAACATAGTTTGTAATTTCATTTCAAAGTCATCAGGCACAGGAGGAATGCAACTGTGTTTAGTTTGCAAACATCTCAGGAAAATTTAAAAACATACAAAATAGCAGGTATTAATACTACATAGAATTGAGAAAAAACAAATAAACACTTATTTTTACAGTTCAATTTTACTGAAAGTAAGTTTGGATTGCAGTTGTGTTACAGCCTGAGTTGACCTCTTGTTTTCTCTTTACTGTAGCAAGCAATAAATAAGGCCTTCAGGGTTCAAGATCAAGTAATTCATTACTAAATTTATGGAAGGCTCCACTACAGAAATCAATAAATAGTGACTAAAGGTGGCATTATGAATAAAACAACTTCATAATACTGGTAATGCCACATGAGAGGATGGCAAAAATTTTCTACATACTAAGTATATACCAAATCAATCCATGGAACATAATTTGCATTGAATAAACTAACACTTTGCACATGACCTCAGTGTTGAGACAGGTTAAGTTCTCTCCAATCTTTTTGCAAGGTCACATGTAAATACATGGGGTTCTCTGGACCCTTCACTATTACCCTTACTACAGACTGACCCTTTCCTACAAATATCCACAGTGGCATGTGCTTTTCAGAAGGAATTGAAAAAAGTATCTACATCAATTAAGATGACTAAGAAAGCATATAATGGGACTGCTCAATTAAAAACTGACAGCCCAGAACCTTGCCTAATTTTTGCCAAAGCTAGTCTGATCTATGTAAATATATACGTATGTATTTTTTAAAATTTGTACACCCATATACATAATAGATCAATGAATATATGCTTGATCTCTGCTGATAGATTAAACGAGAAAGGTGCAAAGAGAGACTGTTGTCTACTTCCATTACCAAGGAGCAAAGGGCTGGAAGGTACTGTCATTGTCCATTACACAGATAAAGGTTGTTTTCATATAAGGCTCCATTCTAGAAAAACAAACATGTCAATCCACAACCACTGCTAGGGAAATAACTGATGAAAAAGCAGGTTATTCAGGCCTAACGTTTGGAAATCAGATGCTATTCAATATGGAGAACTGAAAGGTACTGCATTTAAACAGAATTACCCAGACAAAGAGACCCAGGGTGGGGAACATCTGGAGAGCTAACAGGTTGGCAAAAAATGGATGTAGGGATTACCTTGAATCATAAACTAAGCATGAGTCTTAGCGTCATGCTGTTGCATGAAGAACCACCATTGTATTACAAATATAAACAAGATAATGGTGTGCTACCAACCCTTGTGCTCTAGTCAGTCCTGCTACATCCTCAGATGCAAACACATGCTCGGTTTCTGGTAGTGTTGTTCAAAAAAGGGCCAGCAAATTGAACAGAGTCCAGAACAAGAAACAGTGATGTTTGTGAATGGTCTAAAAAAAGGTGGTGTTGGAAAGTTAGCAGTTTAACCTGTGGGGAGAAAAAAAGGGGGAGGTGGGCGTTGAACATAATGCCTTTCATAAATATAAAAAAAAGTTCCTGTAAGGAACATTTTTGGCATCCATGGAAGACAGCAAAAGTTAGAGAGATGTCTAAGATACCAATAAGAAACACTCAGTGGTAAGGACTATGCACACCAGAATAGTTTGCCTAGGGAGATGGTGGAATTAACATGTTGGGACAGTTTTAAGGACAGGTCAGATCAACATCTTTCAAGAATGATAAGCAGAGCTGAATCTGTCTTGGGGCAAAGGATGCACAAGGTGATTTCTCACAATTATAAAGTGAAGCCAAGGCAAATTCCACAAAGTATACATTTGGCAACCCACCTTCAACCACACACAAAAAAAAATTCAGATCTTTCTATAATTGTGTTTCACTTCTGGTTTATACATTTCACACATAACTACAACAAGAATTTCCACTCCTCCATTTGCAATAACAGGCAATTTTATCCTAGAGCAGGTGTTGCAACCTTAATCCAGTGTCGTTGACATGCACACTGCTTCCAGTGATGTCTAATCCAAAACCAGAAGAAGAAAAGCTAAATACACCAGCTTAACTTTTCATTTATTTTGTGTTTCAAGAGACATTTTACATTCACACCACCCTCAACTCACAAGTCTTCAAGGGAATGTTTTTTGCACAGATTTCTGATCTTTTACATTCTTTCTATCGCTATTCTGCAGAAGTAGCATAGCTGCTTTCAGAGAGCTCCTACTCTCCATGACATAGCAACATCCAACTCAGGGAGGCAAGTATGAGGAAGAATAAGTAACACAGAAGAGTGGAAGAAAAGTATGGTGCAGAAGGCACTCAAGGAGAAGAGAAAATGAAGAATGTGGGACAAAGTGAAGGGAGAAAGGGTGCTGCAAGGACTCTTCTACTCTGAGAGAAATGGTTGTCAAGCTTTGAAAAGACACGTGGGTGGAGTGAGATGAGGAAGGCAGGGGGGCATAGGCTGAGCTGCTATGGGAAGGGATGGAAGAGGAAGATGATAGGGACTAGGTAAGAACAGCCTTGAGAATAAAGGTGTCATGGAAGGAGAGTTTCCTCCCATAGCTTTGAGTCTCCTGTAACAAGGCAGTAGAGAGGCACTATCTGAACTATCACTGAGGGATAGACATGTGGTAATTCTGGAATAACACAGCTTCCTCAGGTATTTTATCCTACATCCGCTCTGGGAAAGAGGATGACAAATCCAGTGTTGGTAAACAAAACCTTTCATCTGCCACTTAACAGCTCTGTAACAGCAGTGGAAATAGAAGTCTTATGCTCAAACCTAGAGATAAAAGCTATTTAGAACAGCATAAATGCCAAACACATGGTAATAGTCCATGACATCCCCTGTTTTGAACATATCTTGCCACTAAACATAACTGCATCCATGTTGCTCTGAAACTGCTGGTAACAGAAGGGGTACAAAGATTGACATGCTTATGTTTCAAGAAACTTTTTTTTTTGTGAAACCCTGCTCTGCAGGCTTATAAATTCTTACTCAAAAGGGTTTACCATGTTCTGAAGATAGTGAACCAGGTTAAGAAACAGGTCCAACTTCTGTAAACCTTGTTCATCTATCCAGTCCTTGGATGAGCAACAGCAGCTACTGACACCAGGACAAGCAGCATGATTCATGCCAAGTAAAGTTAATTTTCTTAGTATGATACATAGGATGAATTTCTGCACCTCCGTATTATAGATACCAAACTTCACCAAAGCTGGACACACAGATAGTCAATAGGTTCCTTAAAAACTTTTAATAGGCCACACTTTATTAAAAGAGCTATTAAAATTACATTAAATACTCATGAGTCACACTTGTTCACAAGAAGCCTCAATTTCATTTTCATTCTACTTTTCAGACAGCTGGAAGACCAATTTATGTAAGACACCCTTTTAGCTTTCCAAATCTCCTTTGGTGTTTCTATTAGCTGTTAAGTGAAATGTGTCATTTCCCTCCAGTTAAAGAAGTGAGACAAGATGAAGCTCATTTTGTTATTTAATTTTGGGTGTGTTTGGGGTATGGTTAACGCATGATTCTATGTGCTATGGGGTCAGCATTTCTGCATTGCAAGTGTTACATTACCTAAAGCATTGCCACAATAGAATATGTGCTCATATGGAAAAGGAATTACACGAATGCTGCCACCAAATTTTTAGGCTTTACTCATTGACGAAGTGTCTCTCCCTGCAAGTAAATGAAGCTGATAACTTTCAAGGTGTCCCTCAGGTAACAAAGACCAACCAGAAGGAATTACCTTTGCAACAGGAAACAGTATGGCCCTATCTTATACATAAGATTAAATTCAGATTTTTTTTTTTTTTTTAAATAAGGAAATTGTTAGGAGTTAGATCTTGGCAAACCATTGTGATCTCTTACAGAAAATACTATACTCCTGTTTTCAAGTCTGCTAGAGGGTGAAAAAGGACTGTGGTCATAAAATTTTAAAGTAAGAGGGTGTAAAAAAAACCCCAACCACCAACCCCACACCCCAGAGATCGTGAAAAAAATTTCAAGAACACTAGCCTTTTAAGAGAGTCCATAAACTTATAGGTAGAGATTTGAAAAACGCTGTAATAATCTCTAATGAGAGATTTCATACTTGAAGCATGATTCAACAGCTGCTACTGTGCAACTAGAAATATCCTTTCAAAGGAATCACCTCAAACTATCTCAAAGATAATAATAAAACATTCTTCAGTGCTAGGAGGACCCCAAGATGCAATAGAGAAGAATTAAAGCAGCCATTTATGTCAAAGGCTGAAAGGAAACATAACAGATAGTTTGCTATAAACCAAATTATCTTGAGAGCCAATTGTGATGTCTTGCCCTAACTATACTTCCACTGTCAACAAAGGCCACTATTGAATAATTCTTGTTTTAGAAATCTGAACAATTTCAGTCAGAAGAATCTTAATGCATCACTACTAAGAAGAGGAGATCAATTGTATTTGCACTATTTAGAGAAAACAATAAGTATTTCATGTTTCACGTAGCATGGACATAGGAAAAAAAACACAAAGTGTTTCCTACCGTACACTTTGCTGTGCTTCCCATGAAAGTGACTTTTGGTAAAATGCCCATCCCCTTAAACTTCATTATGGACTTTAGATTTTCGATATCACTCAGTTAAAATGTCTTCCTGCTTTTTTCTGCATTCACTGCCTGAACTATGGTCAGGAAGACATTTCTGGTTTTGTAATTTTTAAGAGTAGAAGAAATGCATTAAAGATGCAAACCCGAGGGATATTCATGCCCTGCCATTGCTCCAATTGAGGCTATAATGCAATAAGTACCTTTTGTATTCCAGGATCATCTTAAGTTTTAAGAATAGTCTGCCCAAGTTCGGTGAAAACCTAACAGTTTTAAGTCTTCTTGTCATTTTGTGAAGCTGGACTAAGATACGGCTAACTTCAATTTTATCTTTTTTTCCCCTTAAGTGCTTTCAGGTGTATAAAACACTCTATGAAGAAGCTGTTCAACCTTTCCATGACTCTCTTTTTCAATCCTTTCATTTCTCTTTTCTCATTCATTTAATCTTGGAGCTTGCAAAGTTTGAGAGCAACCCATTGTAGTAGGAATCAGAGCCTTGACTGTGGTTCACCGCTTCACCTGTGGTACCTATAATGAAAAGGTCAAAACTGCTACTCAGAATCTCCTCCTTTGACCTCATGCCTCATCAAATTGAACCTGCATTATGGCCAGTGACCATGACAAGACTCACAGAAAGAGTGTGCCACTGAGTGATGATGTTTCTGGCAAGCCGTGACATCCATTCTAGCTCTAACTCTTAACAGAATTGAAACATTTTTTTTAAAAGTGCCTTAAAATAACCACAAAGTTGTGCCATGTTACTGGATTTGTTTTGGTTATTACTTATCATCATACTTTTAAATATGTTATACTATTATGGTATCCTGATCAATGCAGACAGTTCAGGGCTCATGTAAGCAAAAAATAGCTCTTTGCTTTATGGCGTTTTTTTACCCTTGTAGCCAGAGTGCGTCACCTGTTTTTCCTTTACTCCAGCCTAGTTTTCTAGTGACCTACTCACTGAACCTTCTAGCATTTAACTCCTCACCCTGTGAGAAAGCAATGATCACATTCTCTTCTTTCCTCTTTTGCCTCACAAACACAGGGAGAGGTCCCAGCTCCTGGGGCACCTGCTCCAGACTCTCTGGATTTCTTATTCCTCCCTCACTGCCCCAAAGCTGAGGCTCCTTCCCTCAGCACTCATCACCTCCTGTGCCTGGCAAGTCTAAGTATCCCCATGTAAACATACAAGAGTGGAAAAATTGAGCAGGAAGCTCTAAAGAGCATGTCTAGTTGCCAGAAACTATGTTCACCTTTCTCTCCTTCTAATTTCTTTTACTCCCTTTGGATCAAAAATTCAGTGAGAAAAAAATCATGGCTACTTAGCTTCTGTAATAACTGTTTACCTTAGCCAAACTGTAAAACACTGAAAAGAATGTATTTATTTGCTTTTCTCTATGTTTTTGGCAACATGTGTTCCATGTCTAACTATCCCTTGTCATTTGGTCCTGGAAAACTTCCCAAGATACTTTGTATTTCTATGTTACCAAAGAAAAGTCTAATAGTTGATGGAAATCATGGTGTTTTTCCATTTCCACTGTTAAAAGAAATTTTGAGGAACACAACATCTTAGCAAATTAGGATGACAGCTAGAAGACATCTGTATATTTCAGAAGCAAAGGTGTAAGTTTACAGGTACCACCTGCAATTCAATAGCCACAACAAAACTAATCTACTAACACTAAACGTAACTTGGTTCAAAGAAGGAAAACCAAATAAAGTTAGCAAGTCCCCCAAAATGCTCATCCAGCCCATCATTAAGCCTAGTTCTAGTCTTGCTATTAACTTGGGAGGCTACTCAAAAACAAGAGATCAAGGGAGATAAATTTGCCTGCTATTGTCTATTGTACAAACAAAAAGTAATCCAAACTAGTTATGGTGTCAAAACCAGTGAATTTTGCTAGAGGGTCAGCAGCTTGGCTCTTTTTTAGAGTATCACTCTGATGTGAAACAACCAAATCACATAAAATAATAAAAAAGGAGAAAAAAAAAAACCAACATTAGGTTGAGATTCATGTTTCTACTCCGGTCCTAATAAAGCTGTTGAACCCCGTTTAAAATACTTGAATTAGTAAACTTGCAAGTGAAGAAGAAAAGATTCACTAAGTTTGTGGAGAAGATGCCTACCTGGAAGATGAGGCACCAGTATTCCCATTGCTACACCAGTAACTGTTTATATATGTGAATAGGGTTGATCCACAGATAAGGTTAAGATAACTACAGAATATTAAATTGCAGAGCACTTTGCTTCAAGGTAGGAGATAAGAGTTAAAGTTTCCTCAGGCAGAGTAGAGGACCAAACTTTGTTTTTCTACACTGCTGGATCAAACCACCAACTCTTACTACTTTGCACACCATGCCCTTCATTCCCCATACTTTCCCACAGGTGTTCAAAATTAAATATTTAGTTTGAGGTCTAATGAAATAGCATTTTTTTTTCCAGCCATCACCAACTGACATTATTCCAGTGAAACTCATGCATTGTTGAAGAAAGGAGAGCCTGCTCCATAGTGAAGTAACACAGCTCTCTGCCTCTGCCGTTATATTAACATTATCCCTGCCATATGCCAGACAATTATTTAAAGTAGAGGCAAGATCGCGGGATGAAGAGATGACTGGGCAGTGAGCTACTGACCAGTAGAGCTAGACTCTTTACCAGACCACCATACTCCAGAGGAAAATAGGACAATTCTCTGAAAGATGCTAGATCCGGAATGCTGCAATGGTCAGGCACAATTTTAAGATACATCTGACTTCTAATTTTTAAAGTGTGGTCTAGTGGACTGGACTTTAGGCTTGAGCCGCAGGTCACCTAGACTGTCTGTCAGTCACTGCCCATGCAGTGCTTAATTAGCTAGTGTGGCCAGCATTTGTTTACAGCTACACTGGGGTAGACCCAGACTAATGCCATTGTCTGTTATTAAGTTGTTCTGAATTTACTATAAATTTCATGCTACTCTGTTGCAAGCTTAGTTACAGAAGAGGAATTAGAGAATTACATAGGTAAATCTTCATCAGCAGCTGAATCTCAGGGAGGTGAGGCCTAAATAGGGGTAATGGTATTAAATTACAAACCTCAAAGGATGCAACAAAGGCTAATTAATGTTTTTAAAGGGTTTTGAGGGTGGAAAATGCTACACAAAGGAGAAGTAAAACTATTTTGTGAGCTTCTGTGTAGGCTAGCAACTGAAGGCTCCAATTATGTGGCTTTCAATAGTTAACCACATGAACATAATAAAGCTACTTTGACAACTGACTTCCTCCTTACTTCTCATTTGCATGACTTTCAGCACTTCCCACATTCTGCAAAACTTTAAAAGGTCTCTCTTTATCAAAATGGACTTGAACTCTGGCTTAACCTTTGCCAGGATACCAGAACGAGGAGAAACCTGAATGGGTCTGTGGATGCACCAAGACAGAAAGCTGACTGAAGCCCAAGATGCGTGCCCACTGGAGGTGAAGGGGAGATGGACTTCTTTCAAATACTGCTTAACTTATCAGCCTAGTTTGTCTTAAAGGAAGCTTCCAAATTCTGATTTTTCTTTTGCTAGCTTTTTTTATCTTCCTAATTTATCTGGATAGCTTGTGAATAAAGCCTTATACATGAAAATCTTGTCTATTTCTCCACAGCTATATCCATTGCTTTAATAAGACATTACTCCTGTAAACACTGCCTTCTTTACATCCTTAAATGAGGCTGGGTACACGACCATACCACCACTATTTTCACATGGAGCCTAAACCAAATGATTGTGATTATAACTGTGGTCTTATCAGTAACTTCAACAGCAACAGGCAAAAGACACAGAAAAAGTTATCAGTATGTGTTTTGTAAGGAACTTTCAACTTCCAACTTTTGCTAATCATTTCAAGTCTTTCTTCTTTAATTAGTTTCTAATCCATGACTGGGTTTGTTCATCATAGCCAGCAATACAAGAAATGTATCCCTCTGATAAGGTACTGAAGTTGAATCTTTTTGCAAAATATTACCCATTCATTTTCATACATATACTTTTACAGGATTATTGCCTTCCCCAACTCAATTTGCTTCAACAGCCAAAAAAGACTTAAGAGTCAGGGAATATCTGGATGTGGTAATCCTAAATTACTTTGTTCCCTTATGTAAGATACAGCTGCAATCTAAACTGTTGGGGAAAACTTACAAATATAAATCAAGAGGGATATGACATATGGGAGTCAGGAAGAGGGGTTTCCAGCTGATAGTCATTCCTTTTCATTACTTTGTGGAAAACAGATTGATCATTCACCAAAGAAATCACATCTCTTCAAACTGCTTGAGTTCTCCTTCAAACACAAAATTCACAGACCATCTTGTTTGAAACAGAGCATTTCTCTGCATGCTTCAGGCAACACTGCTGAAACAGGAAACCTACACAACACTGAGAGAAGATAAAGCATGGAGAGATCAAAGGAGAGTAGCTGTGCAGCATCAGAACCTACACCATGAAGAGCAGGGCCAGGCTGGCAAAAAGAAAAAAAGAAACTAACCCCTTTGAATTCACAGATGGAGGTCTGCCTTCCTCTGGGCATCTTTGTTGGAGAAGCGTCCTTCTGCTGTGGAAAAACAGACATTCCAAAGCACATCCAGATGTGCACAAATACTCGTGACGTGTTTCTCATTCTCATCACAACATGCTCTTGATTTATTCTTGATTAAGACCTGTTTGTTTTCCCTGATGACCTGCAAGGCTGTTATAGTTCTTACAAGTTCAGTTTTTGAATATCTCACTAACTTCAAGACTTCTGTCTTGAGCAATACCCTTACTATTCCTCAAGGACCTGTGGTGGTGTTCCTCTACCCAAGGACTTCGAAGAAGTGCAAGTTAGCTCAACAGTTTGTTGATATCTGAAGTTGCTGTCAATCATCTTCAGCACACAGAGATGGGACTGGAAAGCAGTGCTTGGGGGATGGATGGAGAGTGCATAAAGGCTGCCTGGGGATTCAAGCTGAAGCTATACAAGCACAAAGAGAAGTAATCTAAATACAAGACATCACATCTTCTAGGTTCATTCTTCTGCTGGTTTAGCTGCTACCACATTACAAAAGGCTGACACTCTTCTGAGCCAGCCAATACACACTGCTGTCCTTCCCAAAGTAATGCCATCCAGCTGGGTATTTTGGATTTCTTTTACTAATATGTGAATGGCAAGCTGGGTAGCACACCACAGAAACTGTTCACCACAGAGTTTGGGTGTTTTGGGTTTGTTTTTTGTTCATTCGTTGTTTTTTTTTTCTTTCTGTTTTTTTTTTTCCTCCCCCCTCAGAGATGCACCTTCTTAAATGACAATTTAATTTGCTTTCTTTTTTAGCAATCATATCCTTTGCAATGAAATTTACCTAATGGTCCAGATAGCATGACATTGTACATTTCCACTTTTGCTGTCATTTTTAAATTCAGAAGGGAGAAATGAAAGAAAAAAATTACACAAAGAGACCTGAAGTTAGTCAACCAAGTCCCTCCTCCCCCCAAAGTCCTCAGGCTCCGATGAGATTAAATCACAGAGTTAATACAAATCTAGTCTGTCAGTTCCAGCAGATATGCACTGCTTCTAGGATAAAAGAACAGTACAGTAAGAATATATTCAACTCATCTTAGGTTCAAAGTAAAAGTCCTGCTGAATGTAAAGGGACAAGAAAATCACTACAGATGATGCTAAAAGGCTAAGAATAGCTAGAAAAACATTTATAATGCTACGGAGAATTTCTCCCCTCCACCACTGCCAGTCAGACAACCAGAAGTGGGTTATCTTTTTTATTTATAACATTTTGTTTTATTCATAGCAGTATTAGCAGTTCAGGAACAATAACAAATACCTCTGACAACCTGTTCTTCCCATAACACCAACATTGCCAAAAATACAAGACCGAAAGTGTTAAACTAAAGATCCTGCTCCAAGAAGCCAGGACCCCCCGAAAGTATGAAAGTAAGATAAGGTCATCCACAAACCACCATAGCTGCACAGTCTGCTGAGTCTCCAGCCTATAAACTCTGCCTATAAATAGACAGATTTTGCTTAAGGGATTATTCATAAATGGGCTTCCAACAAAAACAGTGGTGAGACTGCAGGAGATCATTAGCTTATACAAAGTTGAGAGATTTTTACTTAGTCTGCTAGTACTAAATGAACTAAGAACTGTTTAAGAATGGTATTCACTTTGCTGTGTATGGAACAAACCCTGCCTTATTTTCATGCTTAATGCTAGCTCTGTATTTAAATGCCTTTGCTGTCTTGGTGTGTGATACATAAGACACTAAAAATAGCCTGTCTGCTCCACAATTTCCATTGTGTCTACCTTTGAAAAGCTTCATTAACGATGAAAAAATTACTATGAATTTAACTTAAGATAAAGTCTAAAATGTTGAGAGATTGGCACTGCACACATAGTAAGTCCCTATTATGTATTTTCTATGTAAATCTACTTTATGCACCTCATTCAGGCAAAACTCCTCTATTTCAAGATATACTGGAGGAAAAAAATAAAAATGCTTGGAAGTCCATGTCTTTTACTGCTACTTTTTCTTTTGTGTGTCTGCCTGATAAGGCCTGGAAACTCTCCAAAATGTAGGAAGTCTTATCTGTGTGTTCTCCAGCTCTTTTTTTGTGCTGTAGATATCTTTTTAATCCAACTCAGATGTTGTTTATACTTTGGAGGGCCTCTTGCAGCCAGCAAGACAAAACAAAAGAGTGGGATCCTGTTCCAGCAAGATATAGATGTGTCCTCTCAGGACAAAGGTAAAAGCAGCCAGTATTGCATTTGCAAAGCAGAGCTGATCATTTCATGGCAGGGAATAACAGTCTATTTTAGGATCCTGACATTTTAATGTATGTAATATGCAAATAATAGTGGACATGCCTTGAGCCAGCTATAGAGCAGGCACAGGCAGATTCCACAAAGATGTTCAGCATCCTAAATCCAGCTTCGGCAGCTAACTCCCAGAGAGGTTTCTTAAATAAACATCCATCACGGACAGCAACAATTCTGGGTATTTTAGTCTCCCTCTGTGAAAAGTTGACTAGCTTCTCAAGTAGTCTTATGATATCGCCAACCAGCAGTACTTTAGCAGCCAAATACACCTCTAAAAAGCTTAAAGCCTAATTACTCTATCACTCAAATTACTAATTACTCTACTTTTGCCACTTTTCCTCCATTCAGCCTTTCTGGACACATACCATTTACATGTGATGACATTATTTAGTCAGTCAACTCCATTTGTAATCAAACAACTGGTTGCTGAGTATCTTTCAAAACCATGCACAACCAAGACTTACAAGGACTACACACACACCGGGCAGCAAGGGAAGAAACTTATGTTGGTTTTACACTCATTTCTATTTTCTGACTTTGCATGTGTACATGTGCTGGTACTGTAAAAACACATGGGATTAGGCAAGTCAATTTGTCAAACACAGGCACTGTACTTTACCACCACATATATAGAGAGATTCTGAACACTTTCCGTTTTCCACATCAAAATTAATTAAATGGATGGGGGGGGGGGGGGGGAAGGTATACTTGTGTGCCTTATAGCTTTCCAGTGGCATTCATTTTAAATTTACATAATTTACAAGTCAAAAGACTAATGAAACTTCTCAGTGCCACAACCATAGCTGTCACAGAGTCCATCAGAAAACCTCAAGCTGTTCTTTGACTACAAGATCATCAGCTACAATACAGACCTTGGCAACAGCAGTTAGCTGGCCACTGTCAGTGATGGATGAGACAACAGAATGCAGTTTGCTCTTTGGGAGCCTGCCCTGCTGACAGGCAAGGCAAACCCGGTTTTGTCAGTGAGCCAGGCAGATATGATCCTGAAGACACAAAAGAAACAGATATGAGTAGTAACAAGGTGCCATCCTCACAGAGTCACTTTTCTGGCCATAACTGCATTTTAGCAGATGTCCAGTTCAATATTACCGGTGATACTTCCATTATGGGCCCGAAAATCCATTATACCTACTCTGACTGCATTTTTCCTCAGCCAAAAGACCACATGGTACACAGGAATAGGCCAAATGCTAGGAAACGTCAGCAACTCCCATGCTGTTCACAAACATTAATGTCCAAACCCAAGCACATTCTCCATTACAAAAACAGAGGCAAAATTCCAAATGCAAAAAGCAGTTATTGTGGTTAGGAACAACTAACAATCCTTGATGGCACTACCATTTGGAAAAATACTGTGTTCAGCTCCATCTGCAGCTACTGTTTTGTTACAAGATATGCTGCTCTCGCAAACAATTCTACCAAGTGATTTTTTTAAAAAATTCAACTCCAGAGCAGGATATCTAGACTGAAACGGCCGTGGTCTGATAGGAAAGGTTGGAGAGCTGATTAGAAAGTACAATATACAATCAAGACATCAACACTTGCTCCAAACAGCTTACAATTATTTCAAAGTGTACAGAAGCAGCAATAAACAGTTCATATTTCCGTCCTTCCAGTGGACACACTACAACGGGCAATCTGGGCAAGTCAGTGCTAAATACATGTTCCTGGCAGAGCTCTGCCATCTCAGGCACTTTGTTATTACACTGCTCCTCTTGAGGCAGCCTCTCTATGCAACTTTTAGAGGATGCTTCAACCCCTGGGGTGACCCACTCTTTCTCTTTGTTCAGAGCACTCAGTAAAAGCAGCTCCAAACCTAACTTTGGCCTTTTGTGCTTATACTACATATTATTTATCACTCATACTGCATTTCATAGGAAGACAATCAGAACTGCCATCCAAAAATCAAGCTGCAGTCTCCCAGCTATATCACAGCTGCTGACTGCCTGATCTTTCATTATTATAAAATCTAAAGATGTATCCTAATACTTTTTGCTTTATGAAATTTTTTGCACATGGGCTCTGTAACTTTGAGATAGCTGTCAAGAGAGACCCTCCTCTCTCTGCCCCCTTATTCCTCAGACCTGATCTCAGTGCAGGGATTGGGTTTATCCTGTGGTAACCCCTTCTCACGATTCAGTAACCACTCCAGCAAACCCCTGGAAATTTGCACTATCACTACATGCACATCAGCTCTGCTCTGTTCTAGCACTTTGCTAAGGAGGAGACAACCATCAGGGAGGCAGAGGGGGGAGAGCAGAAGTATTGCCCATCTCCAGCTCTGGCACAACCCTGCTGCTGGGAAGAGAGGGTACATAGACAGCAGTGTCCCTCCTCACCCCTGCTAGGAGAGCAACATATAGCCCAGCAAAGCCAGGCTAGACTAGCCTGATAACATTGGTGTATAATAATTTTGGGGTGCATGTATTTGTTATCTGGCACATATTTTGCCATCATAGCACATGGGGGATATGCTATGAAGCTGGTATTTCCCCCAGCATTACTCCTCATTCACTATTCCAAAACCTCTGCAAATATACTACCCTTTCTCAAGCTGTAAAGAGAGGAAAAGCATCACAACAAATGAGTCATTCTTCTGTTCTGTCTTTCATATTAGTACTTTTGCAGTCACTTCAGCAGCTCTGCTGTTTAAACCAACTCCTGTTTCTACAGCAGATTATAAACAGGCATACTACTCTTATCACACTGAAAACGCATTCTAGTCACCACGGCCATTTTCCACTCCTCGTGTAGCTAAGCCAAGTCTGCCTACTTATTGATGAGAGCAAGTTTCAGCTGCAGTCAGCACTGTTTGGGTACTGTTTCTGTGGAAGTGAGCTAATATCTATAGCCTCATGTGTTACCAGCAGAATGGCTATCTGATGTCCAGAAACTGTATCATAGAGGTGATGGACATAGAAAAAATTGAGCACTAATTTAATTTTCAATTGCAATATCTTCTCTCTGACCTGACAGTTCAAGAAGTCATCACTGGACTACTTGGGTGAACAAACTCAATATGAGAGCCACTGAAGAGGAATTTCTGGGATGTCTTTCCACACAGCCACTTTCTCTGACTATAGCATCTCTCAAGCAGAACGAGCTACTGAATCACTTGCTGGTCTGTCTTGGGTTAGCACACATATATTTAAACCAGCGTGAAGCTCTGCATCTTTGATGTGAGTTAATTAAGCTCACATGGCTTTCTCCAGCCTGGCTTCTGCAGCTTCGGAAGTTAAGGGAGCCAAATTAGGCCCATCTGTCTAAATGGAAGGGAGTCCTCTCCCGCCATAAGGCACACTTCATTACCCAGCACAGGAGCTGCCTTCCAAGAGCACCAGGAAAAGGGGTTTTGCTGCTGCCAACAGCTACCCAGAATACCAGGCATGCCAAGCGTGGGGGTTTTCACAAGAACCATCATTCTGTGCCATCAGCTTATTTGCACAGAAGCCTCAAGGGTCTGTCTACAAAGGGATTTCCTGCAATAACCTTTTGTTTAACACTTGGAACTTCTTGGCAGCAACAGATCTGCAAAATGCATTTGACTTTTTTTTTTTTTTTTAAATTTAAAAATAAAGGAACTAGAAAACTTCAGTGGGGCAGAGGAGGTGACTCTCTGCCTTGATCCTGCGCTGTTCATTGTGCAACCGAAGTTTGTGGTCCATACAAGCTCTGGAAGCCTCTCAGATGCTAAACTGGAATACCAAGAAGGAAGTAGCTTTAAGTAATCCACATCATCACATACAGCTGCTACAGAAAGGACACAAGCCACTCCCTGCTGCTACTCAGTGCTAGGATCTGGGGAAGCAAAGGCAGAAGACGCAATGACACAACTTAAGCTCCCATATTTGTCTTAAAGGATTTGATCTTGTAGAGGAACTGCAAAACTGTGATCAGATCCCATGCTGTCTCTGCCACAGCAGAGGTATTAACCATACTTTGGTTATGAGTTTCTGTATGTGTTATACAAAAAGTTACCACCACAGCAAAACCGTAAGTGACAAATAAAAAATACTTCCTTCACTAACCTGTTTTCTGCGAGACAAGACTTGAAGGAAATATATCTAAGTCTGTATGTAAAAACATACAATAGTGTTGAGAAACACAAACTTAACACTGAAGACCTAACAAACCAGACCTAAAAGATTTTTTCTCTGTCACAGGCGATCTTTATGAATGTTATGAAAACTAACAAAGAAGTTTACAATGAAAAAAGCCCAGCAATCGGTAATAAATACATACATACCCTAAGTAGCAACAAAGATTTACTAATGTTACAGGACAGTAAGGAAACTGTCCAACAAGTGAAAACACATGTTTTTGTGACAGGCCTCCTACGAGGTTCCTTCTTAAACCTAACAAAAATGAGGTATGGAGATGACCTGCATATAGATTAGTTTTGACTAAAGCAGGGCTCCCCAGGGAGCCTATGCAACTGCATGGGTGAAAAACTGGCTAGCTGGGCTTTAAGAGTAGTATTTCATGTGCCATACTTGGAGGCCAGTTACAAGCAGAGTAGTGCAGGTGCCTACTCTGTTAGATACCCGAGGAGGAAATAAAGGGCACTCCTGGTAACGGATGATGTCCACCTCGGGCTGCAGTTAATATGCCTGAGGGCAGGGCTGCCATTCAGAGTGGCCAGGCAGGAACCTCATGAAATTCAACTTGGACAAATGCAAAGTCCTGCTCCTGAGGAGAAGCCCATGCACCAGCACAGGCTGGACTGACTGGCTGGGCCAGCCTGCTCTGCAGAAAAGGCCTGGGGGACACTAAGCTTAGCACAACCCAGCAGCATCCCACACCCTGTCAACAGCAGTGTAGCCAGGAGATCGAGAGAAGCAATTCTTCCCCTTTCCCTGGCACCTGTCAGGACATTCTTGGACCACTGTCTCTGGTTCTGCAGTTCTGTGTGCTAGGCAGGCGCTGATAAACTTGAATAAACCCAGGGGAGGGCCACGAAAGTGCTCAATCACTTGAGCACTTGCCCTGCAAGGAGAGAGCTGGGACATTCAGCTTGGAGAAAAGACAGCTTCAAGGAAACCTACTGGCAGCCTGCTGGTACCTATGGGGAGGTTATAAAAAAGATGGAACCTGGTTTTTCACAGTGGTGCATGGCACGAGAATGAGAGACAACAGATATAAATTGCCATGGGGGGTCCCTCATGGAATATCAGGGAAAAAAGCAATGTTCACTATAAAGACAGTGAAGTAGTACAACAGGTTGCTGAGAGGCTGCAAAGCCTCTATCCTTGAAGGTCGTCAAACTAAGTCAGAAAAAGTCCTGTGCAACCTGTTTTGAATTCAGTGTTGACACTGCTTTGAGCCAAAGGTTGAATTAGAGATCTCCTGAGGTCCCTTACAGACTGAAGGACTCAGTGACTCCATGCCTCCTGCCACAGGTTCTGTAACATGTAATAAAGGAAAAGGGCTCACAGAATTGAAGATTACTCACATTTGGGAGCCTGAAACCAGTATTTGCACCTTGGAGTTCTGAGAAGCAGTACTTCAATAGTTTGTACAGTGCAACAGAAAAACAGCACAGTTTCGTTATGCTCACATTGGAAGCATCTTAGAGCAAAGAAACGATGCTTTTGTCACCACCTTGCATCCCAGAGTTGAGGTTTGCAAGCAAATGTGCACAAGCAAAAAGCATTCTAATTAAAGAACTAAGAAACACAGACTCCAAGGCTTAATGAATCATAACAAATACCTAGAAAAAAAACTAATCCTGCTAATTTCCAAGTGTTTAATTGAGTTGGCTGAAACTTTTGTGTGCCTGAACACATCCACATAGAGTTATTTCCCTGGGTAGAACTCTTCAAGCTGAAATATTGATTCTTCATCTGGGACATGAATGGCAATAATCTGTTAATAAAGTCATAACTTCTCTACATACCATATCAAGGTCTTGGGAAACCCTCCGCTTGCGCAGCTCTTCCATCCTCTCACACACATCCGTGAAGCAGGTGTTATAGTAGTCTGCGTACTGCTGTGCCAGGTCGTCAATATTTCCCAGTGACCCATCCTACAGTGGAGACAAAACAAAAAGAAAGAGGTTAACTGATTTTAAAATTCTAATTTAAAGGTAACACCACAACTCTGAGGGAGACCCTCTCCCTGCAGCACATCCAGCACACAGCTCTTGGGTCATCCCCTCAATCCCTAGCCTCAAGCATGCTAACACGTAAGAACAGTTGGGAACTGCAGTACCACAGTAGCCCCTCAAAAGCAGGTAGGACCTTGCTAATTCCTACACAGAGAGAGAAAGCAGGGACAGCAACACACAGTTGCGGAACAACATAACCCCAGGCACTATCTGCCTCAATTCCCTCCTACCCTCATATATTCATATTCCATCTGGTTCTCCCACACAGCTGCCCACTCATCCAATAACCAGTCATTACATATGTTTCACTGACCTTATTTACTTGGGAGTAGCCCTGCTTTCCTTGACAATGACTAATAGCAATTTAAAATATTAAACTTCTTGCTTATAAGCAAGCAGCCAGACTGCAAACAATTCCAGCCAAATTACTTTAACCGGCGAGTTTATACCACCCACAAAGACATTCTGACAGTTGGTCTTTTAAGATATACTGGAGGTGCAAATATGGTTTGCTCAGTCCCAAATGTCTGCTTTGCTAGGCAGGATTGCTACCCTTTTAATAAAATGGCTATAGCCAGGAATCTAATTGTAATCATCTGTTAATTACAGTCAAAATTAGTGCTTTTAAAATTATGGATAAATAAGAAAAAAACACAAACAAAAAAAACCAGGCTGGATTTTAAATGGCATGAGAAATCCTTCTAAACTTCAGATATCTATGTCACAGAAGGCTGGGTAAGGGGATGGGCAGGGTAAATTGACAGTATTTTTGGTACAATATGCAACCCACTTAAAATAGGTCCAAAAGATGGGATGGAACAATTTTGTTTCTCTATTTGTCTAATTTATCAGTGAGCATATACATTATTGTATACCTTCTTTAAAAGGTAACAATCTCTACTTTGTGCATATTCTGAGAGAACAAGAATACACTGCAGAGTGTTATTTCATTGTTGCTGTTAACAGATGCATACAAACACATACAAAATTATGTCTTGAATATTAAGAAAAAACTAAGCAATTGAGAAATAATTTTAAAATAATTATGCTAATAATATACATAAGTTGCAATGCAGAGTTTTAGCATAAGAGCTAGGGGGAAATCTTTTAATTAGAAACCACACCTTACTGGAGCTGTTGCCATTTGGAAATAAGCTTGTGGTCCTGCTCTCAGGGTTCTTGACCATGCTGAAGAGACAGATCTGTCTTAATGAAGTATCACTTCCAGAGAATTGGAAAAAACATTCCAGTTTAAATCAAAGTGAAAGCCTACTAAACCTCGACTCTGTGAAACACACTCTACTTTTTTCTTAAAGTGCAGTTCCACATGCACAACAGGTTACTCAAATTCCCCAGAAAGTTCTGTAGAGCTCACGTTCCCAAAATTCAGAACAGGGTGAAGTTTCTTAAGACTACTGTGTACAGTACAGGTGGAAAACAACTTGCATGTCATCTGTTGGAGCAGCAGAAGCAAAATAACTACACTAAATATATATCTATACACACACCCTCCTCTATACATACCTATGTATTTTTTACTGTATTTCCTATCTATCAACCTGCCAAAGATATCAAACAGGAGATGTTTCAAATGCTAAAAGATTGGGTTCCTTAGTGCAAATACACTTCTCAGAACTTCAGACTTCCCAGAGCTCCAAACAACTTCCCACTATGCTAAGCAAGTGTATAGTTTAAGAGGAAGAAACAGCATCATCTCTGAGAGCACAACAGGCTACCCTGCCTTTCAACCGGAGCAGCAGTGCTACCAGCTCAGCAGGCAGTGGGCATGCGTCTTCCTCCAGCCACTTCCTTGCCATCCACCATTTCCCAACAAGATGAGAAAGAAACTTTGACTCTCCACCTATGCCACAAACTCCACACCTCTGCCTGTGCAACCGGACGCTCCTCTGGTGGCTGAGGGCACGCTTGCTGATCCCGTGCGCAAAGCGGGCTGCTTTCACAAGGTTTGCACACTCAGTAGGGATAACTAGTGCTGCAGTGCTGGAGAAAAAAGAACACCAAACAGAAAAAGCAACTCCAAATTTTAACCTTCTTTTGCTTGCTTCTTATTGCAGGCGGTAAGAAAAGAAAACCTGTATGATTTCCAAAGACATGACATGACATCTGAATCCCAGCCACTCCATCATAACAAACATCCCTCTCTAAGGGTTACCAAAAATTCCCACTTTGGAGTATCTTCCCCTGCCAGAGTCTGTTTATTCCTTGATAAGCTTTGCCTGTTAAGAGTATAGGAGCTGGAAACAGTAATGATAGAAGATCAAGACAGGAAACCATCATTTTCTTAGAACAATATTAGACTGATAAAGTAAATAGGCAGATTTATCTACTCTCTCAGTTCTGGAAACCATTAATAAACCTGCTCAGAAATAGGTGTGACTTGTGAAGGTAAAGTCACCGGTCTGAAACTGAGTGATATATTCCAAATCCAAATGTATCATGTGAACTTCAGCTCAGCTGAGAGTCGGGTGGAGCAGAGGTGAGGACTGCAGTATGCTCCAGCGCTGCTCCATGCCCTTTCCCACACCTCCTCAGGTCTGCAGTCACAGACTGCCGACAGGATAGCAATGGTGCTGCAAAATGGATCAAAGCTGAACAAGTGCTCATTTTTCACTTATGCTGGAGT
The DNA here is from genome assembly GCF_031877795.1 of Strix aluco. Classification (NCBI taxonomy): domain Eukaryota; kingdom Metazoa; phylum Chordata; class Aves; order Strigiformes; family Strigidae; genus Strix; species Strix aluco. The sequence goes on along the minus strand of NC_133933.1, from coordinate 59,129,144 downwards.
GCAGTTCACTGTTGTTTTTTTAAAGGTGGTCTCTACAAGGTTGAAGGCTTGTGACTGTCCCTAGAGCAAAATTAGCTTGACTGCAGCACCCCAATTAAAGCCCGCAGAACATGGGTGGCCCCACTGCCTGCAAGCACGTGGCTGTAAAGAAAGGCCTATTCACAAGTGACCCAGTCCGCCAGTGCCGCAACGTCTAGAGAAGTCAAGCTGCAGGCACCAGCCTGCCTGACTGACAGAAGGGATTGTTGTCAATGCTCGGGACTCACATCAGGGGCTACGCTCCAAATACAGCTCACGCCAGCAATCTGGGGAGGACTAGTCCTGTGTGAAACAAGCTTAATGTCCAAAAAAATATGAAGGAACAGAAGAATCACAAGATCTTACAGATGAAAATTGATAACAAACATACACTCACTACAACCCTGCCATACACTTTTGCTGGGTTACCAGACCAAGGGCAGCTAGCTTTACAAGTTTGCTACTCCACAAAAGCAGCACGCAACCTCCTAACTACATACGGACAGCTCTGGGGTTTGAAGTCTCTAGCTTCAAAAAATGAGAACAAAAATACAAACATCTGCATTGGTATCTCAGCTTGCCAGGAAGTTGTAGTGGAAGATGTTGATTGAATCATTTGTCTCTGTGGCAAAGAGCTTCTTTTATGAGTTTGTGTGCGAGTATCCAGAAAGCATTACTTTTGTCAAAAGAAACACAGATAGACAAATCAACCCAAGCCAAAGACAGCAAGTATTTCACACCCCACAGCATCCACTCATCCACTCGTGTTACAGGCGAGGAAATAAAGTCGTAACTTAACACAGGATTGTATATCTGATTTATATCGCCTCAAATGTTATCCCTACATATAGTTATCTCCATTTTCCTCCTTTATTCTTCAAGCACTATTAAAAACATGGCAAAACTAAAAACAAGAAGATGCTTCTTTTTTCTACTGCACTGATAACGGCCAAGGAGACCTACTTTAGATATCATCAAACCGCAAGTACAACTAATCAGAAGAGGAATTTTCAACTATGGCATTTTGTCTGTCTATTCATTAAACTGACCCCCCTGATTCTCCAAACAGTTCTAAACTGTCTCACACAAAATCACCACCAGGGTGCTTTGTCTTTCTATTTTGTTTTCAAGTTGCATATTTTAAAAATATTCATATGCAAAACATTAGCTCCAGCTTGAGAAGTCATTCATTCCCTTACAAAGAGTCAAAGGAATTGTCTGAAACGTTTTTAAAAAATCCCTAGCATTATTAATATAGAACAATAAAAGCATTCATAATTAATTTTAAACATTTTAAAAATATTTCACTCTGATGCATAAAGAATAAGAGTCAATATTAATTTTCATAAGTTTCTTTTACTTTCTTGATTTCATATACAAGCCAAAACCTAGAGGATTTTTAAGATAATAAAAAAAGTCTAAACCCATCTGTTTGTTCATTCCTCTTGTTCCTTATTAATAGCCCTACTCTGTGAGCTTGATTCCAATACTAATACAACAGGGTCTAAACAAGCATGGGCTGCCATTTTAGTTTTCATAGGTAGGAACAAGCATACAGCTATTTGATACCAAAAATAATAAGCCAATGCAATTTATAATAAGCCTTCAGTTATGTGCCACTATGTCCCATTTTGACGTAGACTGGTCCCATATTTGAAACAGCTTATGTGAGTAATGAAAAAAAGACATAGCTTTCAAATTTGTTCTTACTGATGTACCTGTAATTCAGTAGTCACAGATGTGCTCTTAACTGCTTCAGGTCAGTAACATTTTTAAGAACAAAACCTCTTAATAAACTCTTTCTCATTTTGTTACAAAGTTAACACTTAAGCAAAGCCTCACCACGAACACTGCTTTGCACCAGTTGTGTCTATTGCCATAAAAACTGCAATGTTCCAGCTATATAATCCCACAGATCTTCTCTGGTGGAAAAAATTCTTAAGCAACACAAATATTGAGCAGAAATACCATTCCTGAAATGCTTTAATTTATTCGTAAAAAGTTATGACATGTTTCTCCTAAGACTTCACTAGTGCCCAAGACCTTTCCATAAAATACTCTGATAGCCAGGAAAGTAAACAACCCACTAGTTTTAAAGTGTTCAATGTAAAATAAAGATTTAATAAAATATTCTAATGAAACCAGAAGTTATCTCAGATTTCTATTTTTGATTGTCAAATATGTTCCTAAATTGCCACCTTATAATGTATTCATGCAACATTTTCTGGCATCATAAAACACAGAGTAAATGATGAATTGCCCTGGAATTCCCAGAGAATTAATTCTGATATGCATGTGAATACCAAAGGAATCCATCGGGATTCCTGTTAATGGAGTGACTACAAAGAAAAGTTGGAGTGATTTGACACTTATTATAAAGTTAGGATTTATCGGTCACTGCACATCAGTTAGTTTAGCCCACTGGCAGAATCCTTTGTATTTGACATCTGAAAGTGTAAAAGAGAAAAATGTTTTGTCAGAGAGCTCTGTTGGCAATAAAATTAAGTAAAAATCCATTCATATTTTAATAATAGTAATAAAATAAAAACACAATTAGCTAAGGAAGAATAATGGACTTTGCAGAGTAACGCATACATTTAAGGAACCTAAGTACTAGGCATTGGCACAGCACACATACTTTCTGAATAAATTTTCGTGAAGAGTAAGAGTTTCAGAAAAAGCTAACAAAAATACAACTACTGGAGTTTGTAGCTTTCTATCTCAGATTATAAAAAATGTATTACAAAATTGCATATTTCAGCATATTCTCCTCCTATTCCAGCAGATGTTAGGAGTGTCAGGAAAGAGGTCTTGATTATCAGATATACGTGCACACTCTCCAAGCCACTGGGTGAAATTCATGTAACTGCATGAATCTCAAAAACGTAAAAAAGTTGTGCATACTACAAGCTCGTTTGGTTAGCAAAACAGATGGGTCTCCATCTGCACATGGCAATGCAGATTACAGCACACAATGCAACTACACAAGTTTCTAACTTAAAAACCACTTCAGCCATGGCCATAGCACATGCATAAACTGGGAGGTTAGGAACAGGTCAGACTGGGAGGAAAAAACAAAAAACAAAAATCTGACTTTTTCCTATTAAAGTATAAATGTATGTGGAAGGGGCACAGACAAAGGGAAGATGGTCTTTCACAACGCTTTGCAATCATGCCCTGACAAAGGCATGTTTTTGACCTTCACAGCCCAAGATGAGAAAAATCCATTTCCGTGCCTGAAACACAGGACTACTGTGTGGAGAGTCACTGTAAACATTAGCAGCTTATTTCTGGCAGTTCAATCTTAACAGGGACGCCTACCAAAAATTTGTGGAACACAACCCTTGCATTTCAATAATACCTTTGGTTTGGATAGCTGTAAGAAGTACGTAAATGAAAGCCAGAACGTGGGCCAGAGCAAACAGGCTTCTTTGAGGAGGGGAGAGGGGTAAGAGGGAGGAGGGACCATGAAGTGGTGAAATGAGAACATCTGCTGAAGGGAAACATGTTTGTGCCTAACAAACACACTGTTTTCAACAAGACTTCATCTACATAGTACGCATCCTACGAGATGTTTAAAGTTAAGCAGAACTAGCTTACCTGGAAAGCAAAAGATACTCAGATTTTCATGGGACAACTTTGAGTAAGATGCCAGTCCTTTTTAGATATTTTTCCTAATACAGGCTCATAGAAGCTCAAGAAACTTGTGCATCCTTCCCTAGGCAACCTTGGGCTGCCAGTGTCCCTCCCTGCACTGCAAAATATATTAATACATGAATTCAAGCTACAGGCAATTAATCTGAGAGAGACACTGTGTTTCACGTTCCTCCACAGTTCTTTCTAAGGAGCTTTAAATCAGATCCAAACCTTTTCAAAACAGAAGAGTTAAACCTGCATGCACCTCTCTGGCTAGGGCTTGCATCTCAATTTGCTACAGTATTACAGACTTGCACAATGAGCACAGGCATCTGTAGGAAAACCTGCAGAGCTTCATGATAATTGTATCTGTTAACATTTCCGACCCTCTTACCTGTCCCTTGCTAGCAATGTATTTCTGCCAGGAATAAGGCTGATGTTTTGCCTTCTGGCTTAGCTTCAAAATGGTTGCCATTAAAAATAAACCCAACAAGCTGCTAGAGAAACACTCCCTTCTTTTCCTAGGGCTTGGAAAGGACAATCTTCCATTCAGCAGAACTAACAATTCCACTATCCATGAAGCGACAGGTTCAAAGTCTGCCTTGACAGTCAGCGGGGTCAGAAATGTGAATGAGACAGAAGCGCAAGGCCAGGCAGTCCAGAGCGTGCCTTGATATTCAGGGGAAGGCATAAAATACTCAGTGTAGAAGTCATGACATTTTTATATTGAGAACAGCTATTTTAGAGGATGCTGAAGGGTTGTCATGGTTCCCTTGACCTCTCTATAGCTGGACACTGTGAGAACAAAGAGAACATACAGATCAGACCAATTCAATAGAAGACTTTCCATTAATTTTTATGGCATCTGAGGGTTGAGTCATTAAGCTATGCGGCTTTACAGACAGTTACAAAAATAGATCTAATAAAACTGTGTCAATCTCTCTGCAGCATGGTTAAAACAGTTCTAGATTCTGTACAATAAGCAGAATGCACAATGGTACAGTTTGGTATAAAAGCTTTTGCAGCAGTTATCTGAAGTAACTGACACAGCCCACCAAGTTCAGAGCACAGTCACGATAGACCCAGAAACTTTATATTAAACACAGAGCTATGTAAGCTTTTTCTAATATATATGAAACCTTGTCCTATCTTTACATCAAAACAAACTCTTCCCTTTTTCAAAATTCTGCAAATAAAGCGTTTCCTTCACCATCAGCACCATAATCTTTTTCCTCTCACTTTTCACTGTAAAGCCCTGAAGTCTTTGTGAAGAAGGTATAACAAAACATCTCTGGAAAAGCATTCCGAGTGTGATTTATGCTTTTCCCTTTGTAAATGAAAATCAATTTGAAAGCACACTACTGAGATCTCTCTCCCTGGCATGCAACCAAGGAAGTCTTCTATGTAAAAAATAAAAATGTATGTGTGCGTATATATATATATGCATGCTAACAGAAAAGTTGTATCTATGCAAATGTGCATTCCAACATATTTAAAAAGTAGGTATTTATCACAAGTAGAACCAGCTCTTTCACATGCTCATTATCTTGACAGACAAGATTACATGCAAATTTTATTCATGAAAAGTTAGTTCAAAGCACCCTTAATGTCCAGCTTCCCTAATAACAATATATTATCTTCTATCCTCCTTCCCCCAAGGCCATCTGCACTAACCTCATCAAAATGTAACTCAAAACACTTGTCTGTCCTGATACCTGCCAGGCCACCACTACCCACCAGGCTGGTCAGCAGTCAGGCACAGGTTATCATTGACAGCTTGTAAAGCAGAATAAGTTAACAACTCCTTAAGCCATGTAATAGCTGCACCTGACATCACCTCCCATTAGTTTTGTTTCCCTTGCTCTCACTGCCTCCTCCTTTTGCACACTGTGTCTGCTGAGACTTTTTCTCCAACTGAGTGGAAATGAGCCTCTTGATGCACACCAGCTGCAGTGGACTTCTATCCTGACATTTGAAACAGAAGCAAATGGTAAACAGAAGAATGGCAAGAATTAATAAATGAACATCTATGTAATTAAACCAACATTAAGGAGATGGAGGTGAATTTCTTGTTTCAGAATTGGGAAGTTTAGCATATGTCATGGGGTGGCTTTGTTTAAGTCTAATGAAATAGACCTGCAAAAGCCAAACATCTTAAGTGGATGATGAAATACATCTTTATCCCAGTGAGCTAGCCATATCAACGGCAATAGTGAAGGAAGTCTCATTAAAATTCCTATCTTTTTCTTACATTTAGTAGTAACACAGTGTAACAAAAACAAATCTTCTGTGATACTTGGGTCTACATAACTGAGGTGCGAGCAAACCATTAAAATAGGAGCCTGAAAAAAACCAAGCAGAAAACATGTAAAGAAAAGAAAAGAAAAAACCACAACAATTTGGATATTTAAAGACAAAACAAACTGAGAAGACAACAGTATCTCAGGACAACTGTGTAAGCTCAGCAAATCTGGTTTACAATACTTCCCAAGGTGTTGAAGTTGCATGGTAGATTCAGAGAAAGCAAACTTTGGTCATGTTTCTGTCAAAGCTTTCCTACAAAAAGCATAGTCAAAACCGATTTCTATTTTGTACCAATAATCACTAAGCGGCATTCCCTTATAGATGGACATATTGGAGAAACACAACGCAACAATAAAATGCACTAATCTAAGTCAATGAACGAAAAGGTACTGAGATCCTATCTAACAATGATTCTGCTGTATGAAATTCTGATTTCATTTTCAACTAAGAAAAAAAAAGTCAAAAACTACTGTAAAATAAGGGTTTCACTATGAACATACTCTTTCGAGTATGAACATACTCTTTCGAGTATGAAACTCGAAGATTTTATTTTAGGAATAGGCAATTATTTTTCTACTGTTTTTGTAACTCTATTTGTCTGTAAGTCAACCTCCATACATGAACAATATCCAGAATATTAATACCGTCTACTAGTACACTAATGTTCTGCTCCTATGTGGGATTTTATTCTAAACTAATCCTTTTATCCTGTAAATAAAGTATCTTATCAACATCATAAACCAGTAAGGAAAGCACTTACTAAACACTGGATTTGTGAATCTCTATTGCATCAATACATGACAGTAAAACCTTTATAGCACCCTATACCCTACATATTTACTGCTCAATTTAATTCCTGCCTGAGACACAATATACACAGGTTCCTAACAGGTATATGCATAAGGGACATAACAATAGTATTAAATATAACTGTCACCACGCTACCCAAGGCAAAACAATTGTTTGTTTCACAAAATAATTCTTTATCCAATTTGGTGGTCCTTAAATAGTTTCTCCAAATTAAATGCATTAAATTTGTTTTGGCCTATGAAATGTTTAGGTTTTTTTCCTGACACTAAGCAGCTCTTACAACCTGTAACTTCTTTGTGGAAGAAATGGTATTTCATTCTACCTTGTGCTGGGTGCTGTATAAAAACCCAAGTGACAGCAATAAGTACCTACTCTGACCTTCGTTCCTCTCTACTCATATATTTTTCCAAGAGTCACAGTAGTGGTGAATAACCACCTTTATCTTAAACTTTGCTATGCTTTCCACCAAGATGGTTTGGCACGAGGAGGACATACCTTGCCTAGAAAAAGGAAATTCACTCAAAACCCCCTTCTTATTCATCTTTCTCTGTTCCTTCTGCCCCTTTCCCTTGCTTCTTCAGTGTACCATTGCGCACTCCTTGCCCCTTTCTTTCTGCTTCTCTGTGTTTGGGTTTTTTCCCCACCCTTTTCAAGAGCCAGGCTTGAGAACCTGAATGGGTCTCCTGCCTGGCCCTCCCTAAGGACTGCAGCTTCCCCTGACCCACTGGTGCTTCAGGCATGCACCAATTGAGGAGGAGAGCGTTCCACGCCTCCCCTAATTTCTCACCAGCTCAGCAGCTGAATCCTGCATGGGACCTTACCCCCAGCTATAACTACTGGCAAGCAGAGGAGAGAGCACAGCCCTCTCCCACTGCAGGAAAGCCCGTGCCCTAGGAAGCCCAGTGGGGATGCAGTCACCCCACATTTCTTCTGGCTGGAAGAGCCTATCGCCTCATCTGCACCTACGTGGCAAGAGCTATGGGGCAGCACTGCACCTGTACCCAGCTCAGCGACGAGCATCCCAACATTTAGAAGTGTTACTACACTATTATGGAGTTGGGTATGATGTTAAGCACAATGACTTATTCCTACATGTGCCATTTAAGAGGCTTATTTCCAAGAGACAGGCCCTCTCCTGCTATCCATGCAAAGGTTTTGGAATGGGGGAAGGGAATCTTGAAGCACCTGCTTTCACCCCAAAATCCAGTTTTACAAAGCGTGAAAAAAATACTGTTCTGCACATCAAGGCACAACAGGGTCCCTACCCTGTTTTGGGAGTAGATATGGAAATCAGTTATCCTGGTTGCTGCGCCCAGCAGTACAGAGTACTGAGTGCCCCAGAGACGCAGCCCTTGATTTACTGCTGCAAGCACCGAGGGCAGCCTAGGTGTCAGCTGTGGAAAATCAGAATGTTGATGTTTAAACTGCGTTCTTAGACTGCTACTCTATTTTTTTCTGCTAGAAATTCAGCAGCTTGCAGCCTGGAGGATACACCCATCACTTCTGCGTACCCAGAGACTAACCTCGCCTTCACTCCTACCACTTCCTGACGGGCCGTCTTTTACCGAGAAAGGAAACAACCGTAATTGAGCATGGCAGCAATCCATGTTTCTCCATGTAATCTTAGCAGCAGAAGAAATGGTTTCCTGTAGCTCCTGTAAGCAAGCTGCACCCAGCCCAGCCCCCTCCCCCCGCCCCACCATGTCGCCCATCCTGCCAGCCCGCGCTCTCTCCGCAAACCCTCGCTTCTGCGAGGACTGGGTGCCTACTGCTGGCACAGACACAGAGGGGTTCCCACTCTTGGGTGGCATTAATAAGCTAGTTCAAATAGACACCCCGCATTCATACTAATAACATAAAACCATAAAGACTGACTCTGCTCTGAAGCTCTTGAGCAAAGCCTCAGCTTTTGACTCTAGCAGAGGTACGGCACTGTTAACACACTCTCAACCACTGTAGGTAGCACACAGATGAACTAAACAAAGCTGCTCATGCAAAACTTCATGGTACTGGGCTCAGGTTTTTTATCACCTTAACTAAACACCTTGAGTCTCTTTGGAGAGTGTTTTATTTAGGAGCAGTAACGCAGAGTTATCAGGGGGTTTCAGTTCATTTAATTAAGTTGAATACAATTACACTCCAGTGGGTCTTAAAAATGCGAGAACCTATTTAAATATTATTTAGATGCATATCTTTTAACTACCACAGATTGCATAGGGCGTCATGTTTATATCAATTAGGGATATCAACCTAGCAATAAGAACTATCTCTTGCCAGCTTATAATCCTTTATACTCTAGGATCTTGTATTTTATTTGCTCATTTCCCTTTATCTGTGTACAGTGAGGATGGGCTTTTTGCATTCCTGTGTGCTCATATTGCTTCATCATTGCCAAAGCACTTCCTAATTAGGCTAAATAGGCCTCTTACCCAAATAAAAAAGAAATATTTCTGTCTACCTACAGAGCAAATCCTACAGAGTCTGGGCTTGAATAACTGTGTGGTTGCCATATCTTCCAGGTGTTCCAAGCACATATTCCTCTGAAGGAGCAACATGCACTTTATTACTGACAGGAGCTCCCCAATAAGCAGGATGCTATGTACTTGTTTCAATGAAGTGCTTAAGCCTGTGGGTGCTGTCAGTCCAGTGGCTCTGCCCACTGATAACAGACACGAGGACATGGAATGAAGCTGACTCTGGGGAAGTTTGGATCTGACACTAGGAAAAGGTTCTTCACTAAGAGGGTGGTCAGTCACTGGAACAGGCTCCTCAGGGCAGCAGTCACAACATCAAGCCTGTCAGAGTTCATGGAGTGTCTGGATGACACTTTTAGTCATATGGTTTAGTTTTAGGTAGTCCTGCGAGAAGTTGGATTCTATGATCCTTAGGGGTCCTTTCCAACTTGAGATATTCTGTGATTCTGTGTTGCTTTTACTGAAGACTGAATACATTACTTGAGTGTTGCACATCAGAGATGCACCTTGGACAGAAGCATGAAAGAATTTGAAGAGCTCCACGTGGCTAAAGAGATAATAAAAAGCAGAAGCTGGCAGAACCCCAGTGTCAGTATAGCTCACAAAAAAATTGTCTCTACAAAACCCAGTAACTGGTTCTGACCAACCCAAGGCCCTGAACCACAGGTTGAAAGACAACAACTGTAAATAAGGACACTTGGACTTGGAGGGTAAGTGAAGTTCTCACTTGAGCAACTCCTCTATGCATAGCAACTTGAACATCAAAAGGAGAGTATCCCACTAGCTAACCATTTGTCAAGAGAGTTGTCATGCCAAAGAAAAACATCTCACCTAGTTGTAAAAGCAACTGTAACACTGAAGGGGTTTCCTCACAGACTCTGCTTCTGAGATGAAAGAAGAGACTGCAGTCTCAGGGAACACCAAATCATGAACCCAGCACGAGCTGCAGGACAACCTGTACCAGGATGCATCTGAAGCACCACAAAAACAGCAGGGAGCTCTCTGAGCAAAAGGAAGATGTTACACCACTTTTCACAGTATGCACATTTATCAGTTTCAAATCAAAGGATGTATAGTAAATAAGCTGCCTCACACATAAATAATCAAGACTTGAAGCGAAACAAAGATTTTGCTCTAAGACTCTCTCAAGGAGAAAGGAGAATCACATGTTTTCAGATGTGACGACCTCTCCAAAGCTTGAGAGGTACAACCTGAAATGCAAAGGCTGGCTCAGAACAACTTACATGTGAACAGGGAGTCAGGGCATCAGACTGTCTCTAGCAAAATAGTGAATCGCACTCTCATCATCAGCCTGTTTCAGCTAACCAGTCCTCTGCTACAAATTACCCATTCAAAGCATCTGCTGGCAATACCTGAACAGCATAATGTTACATGACTCATACGCACATCAACGGTTACCCACCTATAGTCTGTATTTGTCTCTCAGCAAAACCAAAACAAGGTGCAACCAACTAGACATGAAGGCTTACTTTGCTCTCTCATATATATATACACTCAGCGCTTGAAGCGAGCCCTGTCATTTCTGAACCAGGCTTAAATCTCCATTATTTACTTCCCACATGCTCCCTGCCTGTCCCCGCTGTTCAGCCACCTCCTCTGGGCCTCCCCAAAGCCAGCCTGCGTGCTGACCTTCCCCTGCCAAGGTCCTGGTGTGTGCTCCAGCCATTTCCTGCCACGAAAGCGGCAATTCTTCCTTTCACATGGTCTTCCTAAATCCCTCTTCCTAGCAGTTGCAAGTTACCCTTCTCAGCTGGGACTCTTTGCACTTTTCTAGCCACAGAAATACTATTCTGGATACTGAGTCACTGCCCCTCCATCTCTTGTCATCCTCCGTTTCCTCTTTATATGTGAGGTATTTTCCTAAGAGAGGCATGTCTGTAGAAAAAAACACTCAATCCTTTTTTCTTTTTTTTTTTTTTTTTAAACTGCTCAAACCCACACAGCAACAGATCTACCCAAGAAAGGCAGAAGGGCCAAAGAGGAGCTAACATACCTTTTTAACCCCCTCTCCTCTCTTTTTCATGGCAGCTTACAAAATAAATAACTATCTGTAAGCATTCTGCAGTAGTTGTAATGAGGTTTGGCAAATGAAAAATGAAAATTTGTACAATCTTTTGTATTCTAAGTAAGTTTGAGATGAGGATTAAAAACCACAAGTAACTTGGCAAAGATTACTTGAAGAAAGTAGCATTCCATCAGAGAGAAAAAGCAACATGGAGAACATCCACCTCTTTCTTTTCTCTCAATTTTGGCAACTAGGAACTCAACCTCCACACTGACTAAACCCAATGAGACTCATTGTGACTAGGTCTGTAACAAGGATATGCAGAAGCATCCTTTTCCCTTCTCATTTATACATGAACACACACCATATGTGGTATGAAGCTATTCTTCACAGTCATGCCAATATTTTGATTAAGCCCTTGACCTTTGTTAACTTCCTGAGTTTAGATAGCTATCACGCAAAACTTAGGTTTTACAAAGTTTACCCATCTGCATGTATATACTCACTCCTGGACACAAAATCTAAACAACACATTGTCAGATCTGGGCTGAGCAAGAAACTATATACCTCACTGAGCCAACATGTCCCAGTATCCCTTCAATACACAACAGAACACCACCACAGTGAAGAAGAATGACACAGGATTAGACTCCATTTCATGCCTCATTGCAAAACACTCAGAAGAAAGGTAGCCATAATTAAAGAGAAAAACAGAATTTTTAAGGACTAACCACCGTTTTGCACTAGCTACAACTGAGCAGTCTCTACTGATGAAACAAGAAATAAAACAGATGTTTCCCCCAAACGTCTCCAAATACTGAAAGGGACACATCATCACAAAATAAAATATAACAAAAATAAAGCATCTTTCAATTTTTATTTGTACAGTGCACAGCAAGCAAGGTGGGATCTTCCACATACAAGCTGGAACACTGACAGAGAAATTTGGATAATTAAGTGGAGACACCGGGAATTTGACATTTTCCTCTATAAAGAAAACATGACCTCAGAGAAACTTTAGAGATGTATGGTATGTAAAAACAGAGAAAACCGTCCAAAGAATTTGCCATGTACAAAGATTCACAACATGCCCTGCCAGCAGGAAATCTGCCTTTACTCAGCCCTTTTTCTCCAGTGAAATGAAGAGACAGATCTAAGGAAACATATCCAGGGGGGTAACAGCGAGATGCCTGCTATTGCAGCCACACCAGTGCTCCAGCCACGCAGGGAGGCCGAGTGCTTACACACCTTCAGTGTGGTACCTGGAACCACCTCTCCTGTCAACATTCTTCAAGGAATATAAACAGCCTCCTCCACAGCCTGCTCTTCCTTCCACCAAAATCAGTGGCAAATCACAAGTGACCTCAGGGAAAGCAGAAGCACAAACAGCTTCTGTGGTGAAGATCTCCCACTGTGTTTGCTGTGCTGAAAGAAACCCCCATTTATATGCCGGAGATACAGCAAAAAGCAAATACCTGTTTTGAGCCTAATTAGTCCTTAGTCTGACATGAAGCATCATGTAAATCCAATGAAGAACACGTCAGAAACATGGCTAGTGCCCATCAACTGTTGTATTTCTTGGTATCCCCAATGCGACAGTGGACTATGAGCTTTTGATTGCTTGTTCAATTAGAAATTTCCTCACCTTATCAGTTTTTTTGGTTTTCAAATACATTTTTACTAGTTCTTTGATAAAATGTTGCACACGGAAATATGATTCCCCCAACTTTTGTATAAAATGTGACATATTCCTGCAACACACTCTGAAGCATCAAGTTTCTGAAGCACAAACATATAATCATCTTGAAGATGTAAACTTGAAGACAGAAACCGACTGACATACAATATGCAGTCTGTCCCCACCTTTTCCCATTTTACAATGGTTATTTATGAATTCTAAGGTGAGAAAGAAGCCTAAAAATGGAGTGGAAATCACAACCTGTAAATTGTGGTGCATATTATGTATGAATATGAATACACTTATGTATAAAACAGGATTTTTCTTATTTGCATCCTCACAGAGTACACATTTCAGTTTCAATGGAAAGCATTTATCGTCGGCTTTCAGAGCTACTGCACTAAGCTGGCCAACCACTGAAAGCTCCAAACCTCACAAGTATTAAAAAATTATTCTGCATAACTGAAGGCTACATTTAAGTTTATGCAGTGATATTGATAACTATGAAATATGTCTAACAGGGATGGTGAAGAGAGATGAGCCTCAATTTAGAAGCAGAAAGTAAGTATCGTCAATTTGCACTCCATCCCTAGAATTGCACTAGAAATTTCTGGTGTAAAAAAACCCTTTCAGCTGAGTTGGAATAGACGGGAAGCTCCTGCTGGAAGACCGCAAGCACAAGATCTGAAGAGGATAAATGTATTCCAGAACTGTAACAGATAAACAGAGATACTAAACACAGACAGAACACAAACATCCAAACATCTCCCCAGTTGTAAGTGCATAAGAAACACAGATTCTACAGCAATGACATATCACTTCTAGAGGTACATATTATGACCAGTAAGGTATTACCCTGGCAAGCAAAATACTTTAAAAGCCTAAAATTTTTCCTGAAGTGTGTGCAACGCTATGCAATCAGCCCTAGCATGTGTTTTCACCCAAGCTCCAGCTGTGGATATACACTCACTGAAAGAACTTCCAACAGTGCCACCGTGGTGCAATGAGCTCTCATGATAAGTGCTCTCAGATGCATTTTTTCTTCCCTCGAGTCAGACTGGGGTTACGGTCAAGCAGAGAGCAAGCTCTGCACAGCAGGGCTGACTCGGTGCTGGCACTGAAAGGACCAGGAGGCTCAACTCATCTGAACTTGTGAACGAATGACAAAAGTTGCTTTTTCCTTTCTTGTTGAAAACTTACGGGCCACACACTGCTCCAGTATAAACAAACTTTGTGCCTTAGGCTCATGAAGTCTTTATGTAAACAAGGCAGAAATTAGACCCTTTATCTTTTGTTCTTTTCTTCATCTTTTGTTTCCGTCATACCCATCAGCATGGCACAAAGCATCTTCAGCTGCAAGTGAGACTGTTCTGAGCGTCCCACAATCATTGCTCATGTACTCTCGATTTAATATCGTAACAAGCATGGTACTGTTTTCATTACCATCTATTGGCTCTCGTCATGCTCACTGCAAAGCTTTCGAAATATTGCTCTTATTATTGTATTAGTTACCTAATCTCCTTTACACACACACTCCTACACACAGAGAATATACTGAAGGTGAAGAACACTGCAATATGAAATTTTAGTATGCTGTTACCAAAGAGCAAAAAGCACTGTATATCATCATAAATACAGTGACAATAATGAAACAGAAAAAGATGTATTTATATTCCTGATAATTATATTACCATGCTTGTAAGCTTCAATGTGTATGTTTATCCATGCACGTAAGAGCAACCGTATTTTTTCCATCCGGAGGCCTGATCACATAAACCAATCTCAACAGCATATCCCCATGTTCAGCAGGGCCACAGGGAAGTCAAATCAGCAAAATCTAATGGGCTTGTAGCAGAGCAGACCTGCAAGAGCACTCCAACAAGATCGCACTCAAAATGCTACATGGATATTAGGAAGCAGTTTTCCAATTTATCGTATGACTTTCCGTAAAAAAGTCTGAAAGTGTGATTTATAAAACATTGTATTATATTCTTAAGCTTGTCCATCTAATTTTCCAGTTATACCCTGCTTAAAACTCTTTTCCAGATAGGTTATACAATCCCCACTCTCAATTTCAAACTCTTCACAGGAAATGTGCCTCAAACTAGTACGCAGCTCAACAATGCTTATCCAGGTGTCATTAAAACTTAAACCATTAAGTATTTTATTATACTAATCTTAGTTCAGATAAACACAGCACTTTATAACTTTGTGCTTCAAAACATGGCAGTAGACAAGAAAGGTCTGCTATTACTGTAAGGCAGGAAAAATGTTCCCCTCACCTCAAGAAGATCAAAGCAGAGCTGGCAGGCCCACACCTGACCCACACCACAGCTACTGTGGTGTGGTGGGGGCAGCTTCTTTTATTTTTAGAGTAGTTATTTTCCGTAATGGAAATTTTTGTTGTGAACTCCTGGGCTCAAATGTGTTTCAGTGAATTGTGTTGTAATTTCTTCCTGCCAAAGGGACAGTTAAGTCTCTTGACAACAATGAGAAACAAAAGCCCTTCTTACCTCTTTATCTAATCACACAACACGTGTCTACATACTTCTTTAATGGAGAATATGCTTTTACAGCAGAAACTTAATTTTTACAGACTTGCACACGTTAAACCCCATTCCTTCTTTTTGTTCATCTCCTCATTAAAAACCTGGAATCTAAATTCTTGCAAAGCCACCTCAGCATTCCCAGCGTCACAACCACCACCTTCCTCCTCCTCCTCCCACTGCCAATAATGGCAACAGACAAAGCAGCATGTTCATTAGTCATCGCCTGAGTCATGCAATGGCAAAGAGGAAAATTATTAGCATCACTTTATGTTAAAACAGGTATTGTGATAAATCACTTTGCTGGGTCATTAAAAAGAAATTCTTATTCATCCCGTGTTACTGAACCTCCTGAAGCCTCTGCAACCATTGATACCATGACAATGGGGTAAGCAGAAAAGGAAAAAGCCTGTGCTGCTGCATGAAGGAAAAGCTACAACCAGAGACACCAAGTGATGGAAGGAAACCCGGGAAGGCACAGGCAGCAGGACTGGGCACACCCGCATCCTCTCCTCCACCATGCTACCTCTGAAGGGATAGAAGTCCTGAAGGAGCCAAGTCCAGGGCCCAAGCTGGAGCAGTTCAACCAGGGTCTGGAAGCAGATGGAAGTCCTTTCTCCCCTCGGACTCTAACTCTTGCCCCAGGCACTGCCCGTTTCATCTGTCCCTCATCCCTGCACCCATCTAGCAGTGACCCCGCTCTGTCATGTGTCGGTCCCTCCACTTGGCTCATGCGGCTTAACCTCTCTGTGCCTCTGTTTGCACAGCATCTCCTGCAATCACCGCTAATTTACATTGATTTCTAGACAGCATCAGAATACGTTAATTATTATCTAGTTCTGTAAAGGGTCATTTACTCTGAGATACGCTAAAAATAAAGAGTTTTTAACCTGACTACAGAAAATGGTAACCAGCATCTGTAGCATAATACACTGCATTTTAGGTAATAAAATTTCTTTAAGTGCTCATTGTCCTGCATGTGCAACACTTTCTCATTTTCCACACCAATTTTCACGTTTTCTTTCTGTTTAGAGGCTCCATTTTTTCATATCCACAAAAAGAAGGAGTCATCATTACAGGCAAAGTCTGGCAATCTGGTATTCCATTGCTCTTAAAAGACAGAGAGCTTGGTTGATTGACTTTCAAAATGTGAAAAAAATGAGGAAAAACAGTGGTTCCAAATATTGATAACGGAGCTGGTATTCACAGCAAACCAGCAACACACTGGAAAACAAAATTTTATCACCAAGATTCAAGTTTACCATTAATTTATAGTTATTCTCTAGCAAAGAGCAGTTCATAGCAGCCAAAGAACAGGTATATAAAAATCTTTCCTGCTTTTTCCTCTGTAATTCAAAGGCCAGGGAAACATGGAGTTTGCTTTCAAGAACAAATGAAGAGAGCACCAGAACCTATGCATTCCTGACTGCATAGGGGCTTGCAGGGACTAAACTCTCTGATGAAGACATCTGTTTTATGTGACCTGACGTGCAAGAAAAAGCTAGACCAAAGGTTATCTCTACGAGCTGTCTTTCTTCATAAAGGGATTAGCATTGCTAGGTGTAACATCACATGGAGACAAGAGGGAATGGAGATGCAACAGGTTAAGTTTAAAATATAAAACTGAATCCAACACTGAAACTGACAGTCACTCTCTTTTGATTTATTTGAAAGCAAGATATACTCTACAGTTTTGTAAAATAGAAAAAACAACACCTGCTAGTTTGAAAAGCAGAGACCACGCCTCCTAGGTTTATCCTTACTGTTGCAACTGGGATATGCTTTAAAAATGCAGTCCAAAGTAAAAGTCGGAACAAAAAAGTTTTGAATCAGAATATCTCAAAGTGCTTTTTGAGCTAATTACAGTGTGCCACAACTGTTTTGTTGACATGTCAATACAAATCAGAAAAAAAACAAGCATATTGCATTTTCAAAAGCACATTCTACCTGGAACAGCTACTCAGTTGCCTGCACTTTTCCACAGAGCCATACTGAGCACCGATGGCTTCAGCGGAAGTGGCCTTTTGGTGCCAAGCAGACATCATGGAAACAGAATAGCCCAAACAAGACATAGATAGCAATGGAGTAGAGAGATTTCCATGGGACGTCACAGCGAACTAACGATGGCTTAAGGTGTAAGCTGCCACAACTCCTCCTGGCAGTCCTCCGCCTGCTTTTATCGGTCAGGGATCTACTTTCCAATCTCTCCAGATATCCAGGCTCCCTGGCTTAATATCAAACTCCTTCCCCCAAAGTATGTTAGCCAGTATGTAATTACGTGTTATCACAGTAGTATTATCAGCTGGCATCTTTCTCTCTTTCAGTTTGTTTCTTTATTACTTTGATAAGAAATTCAAATAGTCACTGAAACACAGAAAGCAAGATAGATTATGTATGTAAATATTAGGGCTCCCAGTACAATACCCAAATGAGCTTTATTGTCCTCAAAAGACTGTTCTCTTCAGCTAACTGCAGATGGTGGGAAAACACTGGCTTTCTCTTAGCATAACTGAAAAATATTACCAAAAATGAAGACTTTTCTTTTATTTCAGCTCTTATAATTTATTCAATAGTTTGATACAAGAAACTAGCTATCACTTTGAAATAAAAAGCTGGAGAGACTTCCAATTTCATTGCATCTCTTCAAGTTCCACTGTATCTTCGGCATTTTAGCCACTGAAGACAAAATCTCCTCACACAAATTTTCTTTAGTGAAATCCCTGCTCTATCAAAACTGATGAGAGTTTTGCCAGCGATTTCATTAATGGCAGGATTTGACCCAGATACCTGTTCCAGTTATGCTAGGTGAGAAGTTAGAACGTCCCATAAACAGACACTGGAGTGTCTTTCCTGTACTGTTCACAGCCCATGTTTTGAAAACACATCTTTAAAAGACTAAAGTTCATGATTTTCACTTCATATTACAATTTGTTTTCGGATCTCATCACATACAAACCTTCAGACTCTTAGCAACAGAGAGTTTGCTATTGCCACATCAATACGTGATTCTGTGCCAAAAATATCCCTTTTTATGGTGTCGAGTTTTGGGGATGCAGAGAATTTCTATGTTACTACTCATGATCCACCTCCCGCAATCTCTCTCTAAAACCTTAATAAACTTCCACCATCCATTGTTGCTCTGAGACACTGCAAATTATAATTAACCAGTACATTCAACATGTGCTTGCTACAGACTAAGCAAAAGCTTTTAAGTATAATTATGTTATCTAGTGAGCTCCATTAACAGCACAAATAGCTTTGAGGTGCTTATACCACTGCTGCACCTATGGAATACTTCATTAGAATAAGTGCAAGAGGGAAAAGTCGCATTTACTTCAGCAAAATCCCAGTACAGCTGCAAGTACACTCAATATTTGTCAAGTACAGAGAGAGTGTTATTATGTGACTTCAAAGTCCGTAAAATATGCTGCTTACAAGCAGCACTTGAAAAGTATTTGCTTCCCCTCCGGACCTGGGATCTGCCATCACAGGTCCCTGCTAATGAGGTCCTGTTTTAAGGAACCTAACTAAACATACACAAGCAATGAAATATATTGATCCGCTGAGTGAGAGGGGCTGAATGTGTACTTTAAGGAACTGCAGTACCGAATACCAGCTGGGTGGACTCCCACGGCCTCTCCTCCTAAACCTGCACCTAGAGGAGACGTCACCACAGCCACCACCATGCCCCACAAGGCCTCCAGCAGGGCCAGTCAGAGGAAGGCGACACCTTCCCCTCCTCCTCCCCACTGCTGTAACTCCTCAGTATGAGGAGAACAGAATCAGGCATTTCATCATTTTCATGAAGAACATCTTTTTCACCATAAGGACAGTGAAGCAGTGGAACAGGCTGCACAGAGAGGTTTTGTGGTTTCTGTCCCTGGAGGTTTTCAAGACCTGACTGGATAAAGCCCCAAGCAACCTCACCTGGCCTCACAGCTCTCCCTGCTGCAGCTCGAGATCGGACTAGATGCTGCCTGAGGTCCTTTCTAACCTGCATCATCCTATGATCATTGCTTAAGAATGCATTTTTCTCTCTCAGTCAATCAACAAACTTCTGATGATCACCTTCTTTCTTCATTTCATTCTAGTTTCCCCTCCCAAGATCCTGACTCTTCTCTTCCCCGCTGCTAGTGCATTCCTTTTGTAGCTTTGAAGTTGTTGTAGAGCCAACCTGGGCAGCCTACCACTGCACCAACTTCTTGGTTCATTGAGCTGTTCCCAGTGAACCACTCCAGTGTCTACCTCTGTGCTCCCTAGACATTTTAGATGATGAATTACTGAAAATCCCAGTAGTTTAAGACCCATACTCTCAAGTGACAACACAAAAGAAGTCAGTTAGCTATGCAGGCCACTGTTGTGGCCTCATGGACCATGAGCAATCATCTACAGCCTTCCATCTGGGAGCCACAAACCTAGTTTACTGTTTGCCTTTCACAGCATAGGTTTGAAAGGGACAAAGCTCTACGTACCACAAAGACAAGCAGTGACAAATGCACTGGAGCTACCTCTTCCTTGCCTTCAGACAAGAACAGAGCACTAATTAAGTCTATACTCAGTTCATATTAAGATATATTTTGCAGACGCCAAGACTAGAAAGTCTTTTAAAACCCAAATCTGAAGAAAGCTGACAGCTTGCAGCAGGAAGAGCTTCTGTCTTCCCTCAGGTAAGTTATTATTTGAGACCCAACACAAGGGTATCTTTTCGTATTTCTAATTGTGTTGCAACACAAAACACTGCAGTAAGAAAAGGTAACAGGGCCGGGTGATGTTTGCAACTGATATAAACCAGCAACTTCACAGTTACAAGATGATTCCTTCCTGTAAAGCAGACCAATTCTAAAGACAAATGACTTTAGCTTAGTTTTATTAGAAGACAAAAAATAAATAGCTCTGTTTTCCCAGGAAGGAAACTAGCTTGTACAGCCAGAAGAAACCTATTCAAATTATTAGCTGTGTGAGAATCAGATCTTTTTCTGCACTGAGCTCCAGTACGCTAGGCTGTTGGTTTGGCCTCCTCAAACACTCCTTCCCAGGCATCCAATAGCACTTTGCTCTTACTAAATGCAGTACTGAAACCTGCCAGAAAAAAAGAGAGAAAGAGACTGTTCATAAAGTACCAACTGTGTGCTCCCTACAAACTGGCAGAACTGACTCTGCTTGCATTCTTAGATTAAAATCATTAACAGTGAGAGAGCGTACGCAGCCGGGTGCTATTAAATTCAATGCCATGTCAATAGAGAGCATCTATGAAGAAGCGAGGCAGATTTTTTAATCTTACTTTGGGTATTAACAATAAAGTCCACTCAGAAAAAAAACTGCAGCATAAAACGCTAATTAAATTCTCTGTTCAATTCTGTAACACTTCTGAATTAGAACCTACGGGTTTACCATTCGTTACATTCCACAGGAGCGTTCCAGAAGATATTTCTCATAATATTCTTTAACGTCTGTTGGTTAAATGTTAGTAACAAAAGTTAATACGCATCAAGCCTATTTGTTTGCTTTTAAAACGAATAAACAGGCACTCCGCTGTTGATTACCACATTCCTGCATCACTGGAAAACTGCCAGCTCCAGTAAGTATATAACACTAGTATTTGTTTTTTTGCTGAGTGGCAGTCCTCTGCGGTAATTATCATCTTGCACCTAAAGTAAATATTATCCTCCTGCTGCAAGTAGAAATAAAGAATTGACTCTTCCTGTACTTTTACTGTTTGCCATCCAGTCCGTCCTGTCGGTACGCTACGTGCCCACTAAATATAATTCCTTGAGCCCTTGTTACTGGGGCCATCTCTTTTGTTTGTAACCAGTGAATTACGAGGATTAGTCCCTCCCCAGAAGATCACCAGCCCAGAAACTCCACGGGCTGTAACCGAGCAACTCCCTTCCAAAAAACCACGGGGAAGAAATGCTCCAAATCCAGCACCCGGGAGCGCAACCGGACAGCGCTGCTGGACGGACTGGCGGCCGTGACCCGGGCCCACGGCGCCCACCGGACCCACGGGTGGCAGCTCCCCCCACGCGCGAGGCTCCACCCGAGCCCGGCGCGGGGACGCCGAAACACGTGCGTGGAATGTGAAGGCAGCAACAAACCAGCCTTTCGCCCAAATTTAACCGAATCCGCCAGCACGCCAGGAAACAATGTGCCCATTGACCGGCCTCAGCGGGCGCGTAAACAGGCGCCAGGGCTGCCCGGCCCCGGTAAACAGCCCCGAACCCGCAGCCGCTCCGCGCCGTCCGTCACCCTCCCCGACAGTGACAGCCCAGAAAACTTCACTCTGAAGCCGTGACGAAAGCGGTCGCTGCACAGCACTGGGCTTTGCCCACGGACTCGCTTTCGCGAGGACGTACGAGCCCGCGCGGCGAGGGCGCTCCCCAACCGGGCACCGCTCCGCGGCAGGTGCCGGCGAGACGCGGCGTCCCACGGCGGGCGGCCCCCGCGCCCGATGCCGCCCCGGCCCCCGGCCCCGGCCCGGCCGCACTCACCAGGATGCCCATCACGTCGGCCCACAGCTGGGCGAACGCCTCCGACGTGCCGCTCTCCGCCGGGGCGGCGGGGCCGCCCGCCCGCTCCCCCTCCATACCCCGGCCCGGCCGCCGGATCAGCGCCGGCTCGCCGCCGCCGCCGCCGGGCCGCCCCGCCCCGCCATGCCTCCCCCGCCCCGCTCCCGGCCGGCCCGCCCCGGGACACCGCCGCCCCCCTCAAACTTTGGGCCCAGCGACAGCCCGGCCGGCGGCGCGGCGGTGCCACTGCGGCGCGGCGGGGGCGCCCACCCGGCGGCGGGGCGGCGGCAAAGCCCCTCCTCCCCCTGCCCCCGGCCGGCCCCGCACCCCCCGCCTGCCCGTGGGCTCGCCCGGCGCACGTGGCCGCCCGGGGCGGCAACAAAGGGCCCCAGCGCCGCCCCGAAAGCCGGGCCCCGGCGGAGGGCTTGTTGCTGACCGGGCTCCCCCCTCCCTGCCCCGCGCCTCACCTGGCTGCCGGGAGCTCCGGCGGCAAAGTCAACGGCGCTCGCTTAACACCGCGGAAAGACCCGCTGGGCAGCGGTGCCAGCCGCCCCCGGTGCCCGGCCGGCACGGGAAGAGGCGCCCAGTTAACCCAGACTTTTAGTTTAAATACCGGGCCCGTATCGTTCTCCTGAGGAGAGATCTGTCAGCCATCGCCTTGTGAAAGGCAAAGCTCGCCTTGGGGAGGGACTGCGGGAACGCTGCCTCCATCCATGCCTCCTGCTCCCTGTTACAACCCCCCGGCCTCATAAGGGCATTAAATAATCACTAATGACAGACAGCAGCAGGGATGCTCCAGCACCCTTCTAAGGAACCGGCTGAAAGCCCCTGCTCGCACACACAAGCACCTTACACCTTGCTGGGGAAGGTTCAACAGCAGTGGCCAAGCCCCACTGCCCCTGGTCGGCAGGAGAGGTCAGGGGGTGCAGGGGTGGGAGGATGACCCAAAGTCCCGCTCGCCACCTCGCTCCCAACTCCTCCTAGAGCCAGCAGCAAGGAAATCCTTTAGTCTTAGTGCTCATCCCTAAGCTGTGAAATGGTTAGATGCATCTTGAAAAGCTACTGTTTCCAGCTGTTGTTTATTGGAAGCACCTGTCTGTGCAGGGGTGGGGGGGGAAAGCAATGGATTTAATGGATATGCAGCTGTCACACACTGTCCGAGCATTTTAAGAGCTCACCCCTTGGAGCAGTTAGTAGCTTCTCCAGCATCCCACCAGCACTGCTTCTGCATGTTATGTGCCCTGTCCCATCCAAACACAACCCAGGGCCTGGCCTAGCACCTGTGCTCCCACCCCCCCCCCCGCCCCAGGCTCCCTGTTTGGCCCCGGGGTGTCCCGGCACAGGCTCCCCGCAGCCAGCTCCACAGCTGACAAGGCTTGCACCGATTTTGCTGCACCAGTGCCCTGGGAGGGCTGTAGCAACAAATGATGCCATTTGCTAAGAGGGCTAAAAATAGTTCCTGGAAAAGGCATAAAGCAGAATTGGGGTTACTGTGCTCCTCATCTTCTCTCCACATTTTCAATGATGGTCTTTTTCTGCCCTCAAAGCTAGCCCCAGAAAGAAAGGCTGGTTGAAGCGCTTCCTTTCTCAGCAACTGGTATGCAAAGAAAGGGACAAGACTTTTCTAAGCACTGTGTTACTGCAGCTTTTGCTGGAGTGGTGAATAACACAGAACAGAGAAAAGGAGGTAGGGGTCACAGTTAGAAAAAGTACAAGAGAATTATGCTGAGAGAAAGTGGTAAAGGAGACACTGATGATGTACAAATATGCTCATTTTTGTTGACCCTTCTTTAAGACGCACATGTAGGATACACACTATGTAATTCATTATACTATTGACTAGTAATAAGAAATAATGAAAGGCCCAAATCAGGTATAAAATCTTTACTAATTGACTTAAATTGTATGCAACTATAAGCCTATGAAGTACAAGCATAAAGGCGTGCCAGTGAAGTCTCTTGGTACTCTGAGATGGCTTGCATAACTTAAAACTGGTTTAATTAGTCAGGGGTAATTTACTTAGTGACCCTCTGAAATCCATGTTGAACCACTTACAATAGTAATGCCACCCTACTTTCAAAATATCTGAACAAGGCACACTGTTGGTCTCAGAATTTAAATATTCTGGGGTCCTCTTGTGCACACTGTCTTCTGTACATTGTCTTTTTTTATAGTTTGAAGGCATATTTAAACAAACCCCAACAACAACAACTCTGCAGTACAAAGTCTAAAAGCCCCTCATTGTTCTGCCTCAGGCAGCAATAGATTAAGATCAAATAGGTGCAAGGGGAGCACTCCCACTTGCCTTGCCCCTCCCTGCCGACCGAGGTCAGTGCTCCTGTGCAACCATGACGACACTACTTACAGAAGCAGGTCCTGAATATCTGCACTTTTCAGCCTTGCAGTACAGGTAACAGAAACTAGATTATAAATTGTCATGGTCCAAGAGCTGCTTCCTGAGCCGTGATGTCATCTCTTCTGTGGAGGCAGCAACTTTCATCAGAGCGACATGACACATGGCTGTGGCAGTCTTCCCCTCAGCCCTTTGACTTTAATTTATCTGAGACACAGAGCCTTTGCTTTTAAAAAAGGAAGACAAGGAAAAAAAGATCTTGCAAAATCACTTGACTCCAGGAGCTGTTGTTTTAAGAAACAACTTGACATGAGAGACGTGCAACAAATCCACGGCAGTTTACAACAGCTACCATCTTCTATGGTCTTGCAGTTACAGTATCTATTCATCTTCAGACATTCACAAGATGCCATTTTACCAAGACATTCAATGACTATGACATGCTAAAATATTCCCTGCTCTCCTTCCCTCAAACAGACCTCCCTCCTTCTAGATATCACAGGGTTCCTCTATTTTAATGATGCCAATGTCCTGCAGTAATAAATCCCAGGGGCATTTTACAAAAAAACAGCTGCAATAAGAGTACGGAATTTTAGAACAAACAGAAACTCAAATCTTACAAGGGTTTTGAAGTGCACCTATGACTGCAGTATTTGGTTTGTGTTACCACTGCTACTACAGAATTACAAATCAATTGAAATTTAGCATGTTAGAATACAGTTTTTATTTGCACTTTTATCTGTAGTTGTGTAGATGACAACTCAAGCATCCACAAAAGACTACGTTCTAGAAGCATGTTGTACTGGACCTCTGTATGCTCTGGGAAGAAATAAATCTGGTCAATTTTCTGAGATTTTTGGGACATCTCACAGGAACTCTGACCAGGTGCTTGACATCTGGAAGTCTTGGAAAATGGTCACTGTGCACCTACAAGGCAGCACTAGGCAGTGGGGCAGCGATCCCGATACGATTCCCCAGTGTGTCGCACCCACAGTGCGTGGGGTCATGGCTACTCTCACAGACACTCCAGTGCACTCTGGCTGGAAAGTCCCTCCATGGAGCAGCTACGAAGCTCCCAGCAGTTGTTCTCCTGCAAATCACTACACAGGAGATGGAAACGATCAACACATAAGCAGTGAATCTAGTTTCGCCCAGTTATAGCAGATTCACCGTGCATGTGAGTGTACCCTCCTATCACATCATCAGCTACATGTGGGTGTGCAGTTAGTAAGAGTTTCCCACATCTACACACCAGGCAGGATTAACCAACTTGGAGAGCACTCTTCTGTATGCAAGAGAAACAGACTTTCTTCTAGAGGTATACTCAGAGCAGGATCCTAGTTCCAGATTAAGGTGGCCATAGAGAAGCTCAACTTTCTCCTTTCTTTACTGAGGGTTTAGGGAGATCATCTTTACAAGGCCAAACTCTCTCTGTGAAAAACACAAACCTCAAACACAAACCTCTGAGTCATTAAGACAGAAGATAACAATCTTTCTGTCCCAAAGTAGTGTGTATCATCTCGCCTCAGTGTCACACAAAAATGACACAATGGTTTCAACAAAGCATTTAATAGTGAAAATATGAAACATGCATCAAAATAAGCTGGAAAAGCCAATGTGCGCCATCAGAACCAGACTATCACAACTGCTGGCAACCATATAAAAGGCATTTAACTCAAGAAATCTATACCACAAACAACCCCAAGCACTTTGATATCAATATTAAGCTACACGCTAGAGGCTGGGAGAGATCAGGTTGCCTTGGAAAGTGGATCGTGCCCCACAGTGCAATGGACACCAATCCTCTTGGGTTCTTGACAGATGACCTGAGGGAAATGGCTTCTTGCTCAGAGACCTGGCAATTAACTCTGCATGTGTGAACAAAACACATGAGGTTTCTCAACATCACTAACAACACCCTGCCCAGTCTATCAAGTGTAAATCAGAACATCAAAGCTTCAGAAAAATAAATAAGCCATTGTATGCACAGAGCGTGCAGGGGAAGGGAGAAATAAAAATTCCAACTAGCTCCTACAGGTGACCTGCAAAAGCCCTAAAACGCTTAACACAAGCGAATTACAATGCAACACACTATTAACAGTGATTGTATCTCCTTTTTGCTCTCTCCCTCCTTCCACTTGGTGGAGGTCATCAAATTGAAACATGCAGAGTTTCACATCACAGCCTTTGACTGGAACTGCATCCCTTACCTGTTGCAGGCTCCATCCCATCAACCTACCACAATCCATCTTGGAACAATTTCATCTTATTGTGCTTGCTACATGTTTTAGAAAGTTCTTCTAAACCATCGTTTCTTTTAATTCTCACCTGTTACTTCATTTTTAAATATTTTCCTTAAGAATTGTATGATTATTATTTCTGGTAGCAGGGTCCCTTGGAGTGGGGTTCTCTGCATCACCCCTATCAGCCAAAGGAGCTGGCAGCTGCTCTCCAGCAGAAAGCAGATGTGCCAGCGGCCACTCCAGAAAGCGTCTAGCAAGGGGCAGGATGGGGATCCACACACCCAACCCATCAGCCATTCTGCTAAACAGGCTGTTGCTCTGCCTTAGACACTCTTAGTATGTACAGGAGTGAACTATAAGAGAGCAATCGATCCATCATGTGCATTTACACATCAGATTACTATATATTGCTGAAACGATCACGTTTCAATATCCTCTGCCAGTTAGACAACTACAGAAAATACTCCTGATTTTAAAAGTGGTGCAAACAATACTTATCCAGTGGCTTTAAAATAGACAGTATTTAGACCATATACTCTTTGCTGTGCAGTCAGAAATCATTATTTATTCTTTTAGAGGCTTAGCTGTCAGCTCCCAGTCTTATGGCCAGCCTCGTGACTAGAGTATCGCATCACAGACAGAGCAGTACACTAATATGCCCAACAAGAATCAGATGGAGGTAAGTCTGTTTAATTCTATCAGTAGAAAGCAGTTAGGAACAACGAATTGCTTTATTCTGATAAAAGTCTGAACTCTCCACATTATACCCAACCTAGCATTCTCCTAGATATCAGTACTAGATTAAAAAAAAAGATGGAGAGAGAGACACATGCCCAGGAAAATCAGGCTAGCACCACGCTTGGTAGACGTACAAATACTGCTAAGCTTGGCAGGCTTCAGTTAAAATATGGTGGTTGTGACTTTGCATGACAAATTGTATAAGGAAAAGAAATCTAAACACAGTGAGCACCACAGCCCTTCTGGAAGGATACCTTTTGACTCGTAAGGAGAAAGAAAAGGTTTGTATCCTCCCTTCCTGCCCGCAGATGTGCTCCACAAAGGCCTCTCACATCCTGCCCAGCTTCCCTCCCTGCTGTGGAGCACAGCACCGCATTTCTTAGCAGGGAGGCAGCAGCACTGGCTCAGCCAGTGGAGGGGCTCTGGGAGCTGGAGCGTGATCGGCGAGGAGCACACATTCCCAGGGACACCACAGCCTCAATCCTGCTTAGGTGCACAGCACACTGCTCCAAAACCACCCGCAGATCAGGACTCCATCTGCCTCCCGCAATGTCAGGCACTGCCTGGACAATTTCCAAAATTTACTAAGACTCTTGCTTCTTCATGTTACTTACTTCTGCCTTCTCCACCCAAACTCAGCATCCCTTCTTCTCTAGCTGTATGGCAAAGCCAGCTCTTTGATGCTTCGTTATTTCCTGTCAACATTTAAATAGTTAGCATTCATTTTCTATTAGTTTTCTGCAGCACTTTTAAAAAAATGTTTTATAAACCTTAATTAATTTTTCAGACAGCAGTTCAGCATCCTTTGGGATGTCTAAGGGGAGTCTCTACACTGTCATTCACAGGAGCTTACTCAACTTCTTACATTCTTTTTGTAAGCGTCTGCTAGAAAGGATGCATACAAATCTTTTTTTGTAAGAGACTTACAAAATCCACAGAGACAGAACTATTTAGCTCAGTGTCCTTTGGCTGCTCTTATCCCAAATAATTTTAGAACTGGGAAAATGAAAAAGGCAAAAAGCAAGCCTCAGAAATGGGAATAGGACTTCAACCTCTCCTTTTTTCCAAACACGGTGTCCTTTGATTCCTTTGTTGAAACTCAGTAAATTACTAATGAAAAGGAGTCTGATGATCTCATCCCAAAATGCATCATAAAACCAGCCATGAATAAGGTACAACTTAGTAGCGTGTGATAGCTGTGTATTTCAGAGATGCTCAATGCTGACGTAAATATCATGACAAGCTAGCTGTAGTAAGGTTGGAGGAGCAGCAGGAGCAATGGCCAAGCTCACACAATGACTGTAGTAATAACCACTCACTTCGTGACCAGCTCAGTTTTCTAAAATAAGAATAGATACACCTCAGAGAAGGTGTTGTCCTGGTTTTGGGTGGAATAGAGTTAATATTCTTCCTAGTAACTGGTACAGTGCTGTGTTTTGGATTCAGTGTAAGAATGCTGTTGATAACACGCAGATGTTTGAGTTGTTGCTAAGTAGCATTTATCCATAAGTTACGGATTTTTCTGTTTCCTATGCTCTGCCAGCAAGGAGGTGCACAAGAAGCTGGGAGGGAGCATGGCCAGGACAGCTGACCCCAACTAGCCAAAGGGATATTCCATACCAGAGAATGTCATGCTCAGTATATAAACTGGGGGAGTTTGCTGGGAGGGGCAGGTCACTGCTCAGGCATCAGTCAGCAGGTGGTGAGGAATTGCACTGTGCATCGCTTGTCTTTCCATGGGTCTTATTTATCTTTGTTATATTCATTTTAATTTTTATATTTTATTGTTATAATTTTAGTTATTAAACTATTATCTCAACCCCTGAGTTTTACTTTTTTTCAATTCTCCTCACCATCCCATGGGGGGGGGGGGGGGGGGAAGGAGTGAGCGAGCAGCTGTGTGGTGCTTAATTGCTGGCTGGTGTTAAACCATGACGATGTTTATTTCATCTCCATCTGAAAAGGAAAATACCTTTCCTAAAAGTAATACTTTCTGGAAAAAGAAATCCAAGAGCTTTCATTAATTGTATCTTTGCAAAAGCAACCAATTATGAAATGCAAATGTAGATCTTAAAAAAATCTTACTTATCTGCTTGGTAGAGACAAACATTTACAGAGCTGCCCTCGGCAAAATATTACAGCAAAGTACACATGATGCAAACATGCCAATGGTAGAGACTTGCAAGAAAACACAAGAGGAAGAGTTGCTTAGCTTCTCTTCCAGAAGAGACCACTTGCACCCAAACACTCCACCTAACACCCACTCCCTAATTTACCAATTAAATATTGTCCCAAACCACAAATTATTTCCTCAATGGTTTCTTTACAAGTTGATACACCACCCTTCTGAACAAGCAGCAAACAGACCCTGCTAAAGCCTGACTTTCAGCTCCACAAGGATTCAGTACTAAGCTCAAACTTTGCACTTTTAAGGCCTGTGTCCCAAATCACACCGATATATTATTAGTGAAGGAGTAGGTGGTTCTAACTGATGCAGAAGCCAACCAAAGAAACCTGCCTGATGATCTCAGCTAGCCATAGGTGAAGATAATAGACCAGAGGTGATTATTTGATGTTTGCTTGCAGATCATGTCAGCCTAGAGTCAATTTTCCCTACTGCAGTTACTTGAGAAGAACTTACTGGCTTCAACCTCTCCTTTCAGCTCAGTTTCTGCTGGGGTAACTCCTGCTCCATTGCCAGAGGTCCTCCTCTCACCTCCATCCCTGGAAGAAGCTCTCATCAGCAGGCTCTGATGGATGCAGAGCACACAGTCTTCTCTCACTTTCCAAACAGCTGTCCCACCCTTCCTTTTAAATGCTTCCTGCCCCTTCCCCAGCATACCACATCAGACCAAAACATGGGTGTCCTCCCCATCGCACCTGAGTTAGCTGACCTGTGCCCCACCCAGCAAGCCCAGACATGTACAGTAAGAGATAATTTATGGAAAACAAAGAGCAGTTAACTAGCAAGCAGTTGTGTTACACATGGTGTTGCAATTTCTGCTGTAATGGTAAGTGGTCAAACTCACAGATGTCAGGCACCTGAAAATTACACTTGCATATAAATATAATGGAATTTTTAAAATAAGACTTTTGGAGTGCTTCAGCTTCAGTTGTCTGAGTCATCAGGGTGCACTTAGGTCACAGTTTCATACTTTTATTGGAAAATAAAAGCTAGAATTTACATTTCCATTATTAAAAAAACAGAATCAAATTGAGATTTTTACATCACTTGGCTCTAAGTGGTAGGATGTTAAATAAATCATCAAGCTAGTGATGAAATCAGGAGCATTCACCAGACTGTGACAATGTAGTCAAGATGATAAGTATTCATTTCAGCTGTGGCTGTAAACACAGGCATGAGCTTGTGTTCTTCTGGAGAAGCCTTACTCTTCACTACCTTGCAAGCTCTACAACCGTTCAAGACTGTCTCTCAAATCAGAGTTTCAAATTGCCATGGAAAAATACATTAAAACCTGCTCTGCTCCCTAACAAGAATTAACAAGGAAGTGGAGAATCACATCCGATCTGTACATTTCATTTTCCCTATATTATTAACAACATGTTTCACTTCATAAAACTGTATTAAGCAATAAAGAAAGGAGAGATACATCTCTGCAGCCAGGCACACCTGAAGCCCTGGAAATGTGCATTTTATGTCCATAAATTCATTGAAGGGGCACAAGACACTTATTACTCTGTAACACAGCAAAGAGACGGAGTAATTCCAAAGAGCAGCTGCTTCCAGTTAGGGCATCTCAGCTGGAAAACAGAGGTGCCTGTCAAACTAATTAAAGCAAGGAGAAGCCATCTATCTGAAACTCCAGCTTTTAAGCTCTGGCCAACCCACTCCCAAAATGTAATTAAAAAAAAAAAAAAAAAAAGGCAAGCAAGAGAGACAAGTGAAAACAGGCTTAAGCATTGCTGAAAACATACCTCCAAGCTATTCTCTCAATAAATATTTTGGGAAGTTTGTGAACAGAAGGATTATTGTGACTGTGGTGGTGTGAGTAGGAGGAATTTACCCTCCACAACTCAACCAACTGCATCGATGATGATACAACAGCCCTCGAGGGCAATGAGCTAACTGCATTAGCTCCATGTTGATGAAGTTTTACAAAGAAGTCATTTTGTTTAAGTATATGTAGAGTAGGCTGGTATCTCTAGTTCTCAGAAAAATTAATCTTCATTTGCAAGGATATAATAATTAGGCAATTCTGTTTAAAGACGGCCAAATACTCTTCTTCAGTACAATGTGTATCCTGTAGCAACATACGCCTAACAAAAAGCAATTGAGATTTGGGTTTTTGAAAGTTTATGGTACATTTGATCCCAGAAGTGCATCACACGTTCCTTTTGACTTCTGTGGGAAGATGTGATTTATGAGAATAAATTTAAACAAACAACTGTTGCTTGGCTAGACAAAGGTTAAAGGGACTGGAAAGGATGCAGTGATTATCTGAAAGCATGAAGGGTGTGTAAACACCAAGGGGAAAGTCAGATTGCTGAAGAAATCTCAAGAGGGTGTAACTTGGGGCAATGAGATAAATGCATGTGTTTTTAAGCCCTTAAATATTGGCTCCTAAAACGATGACATTATTTGTGTATACAAAAGAAGCACTGGTCATTTCAGAAGTCATTGCTATTTGTCACTGAGGACAAAATATGTGAAAGTGGACTAAAAGGAACGAAAGAAATTTGCTATGTTGGTGAGGGGAATATGAGAAACAGCAGCAGTAACTCTATCTTGGGGACAAGCCAGGTGACCTTCTGGAGTCACTTTGTATTATCTGCCATCTCCACCACCGAGGAGGCAGGAGCAGGGGCAGGCAGTGAGCCCACAAGGCTCTGGGCTAGATACAATCCATGACTTAATTTCACATGGCTTGCAGCTACATGAATTATTTTGGGTGTTTTTAATGAATAATTCTAGGGGGTATGCTACCTGGGCAACTGCCTAAGAAGGCTGAAAAGCCTATGTGGCCCTTAGGTTACCCATGATTACACATGTGGCATTTAGGGAATACATAAGTATGTGATAAGATGCCAGCAAGGTATTGGGCCTCATTTAGATGATTTCTATTACTCACCAACTTTCATTTTTATATATAGCAATTTAAAACTCCTGGAGATAAAAAGTTATTATATTTATTATTATTATTTATTTGTCTCTGTAAACTGCAAGAGCAGACAGAGCTAAGAAAAGACTGCATTTTGACTTGTCAAAAAGACAAATTCCTTACCTCCTAAAAGCATTCTCCAAATGTCGTGATACCTTTTTATCTCCTAGCATTTTCCAGGTAACGTTATACTAACAAACATGGACTTCTTATGTTAGAAAGGAAATACAATTATTCTCTTAGGTAGTTACTTAAAGCAGCTTTCAATGTATCAAACATAATTTAAACTTATGCCTTCTAATGCCTGTACTTGCCCAGCTATTGTTCGTGTTTGCCTGCAACCAGAAAGGAATTCAAAGGACCTGTTAATTCATAGCACCCCCAAATGTGCACAATATTATCCTGATGTCTAGAAAGTTCAAATTCATCCAAAGATTGTGGCAAGGGACAAAGTGTTTTAAAATATTTCATCACCTACTATTTCCCAAAGAAGTGTCTATATATATAGGTAACAGAGGTTAAATAGCTGAATTGTTTTTATATGGATGTATGAGAAATGACTATAATAGGCTCCATGTATGACAGACAATTCATGTCAGTGTCAAAGGGCTAAACAGTATTAGAGGCTACTGAGTGTGCCTGGTGGTTTCAAATAAGCTGAACCTGTTCACATTCGTCCAAGAATGCCCAGACTTGGCTTTAAGATATAAAGATTTTGGCAGCATTAATGACTGCTGCTTCCATCTCTTGTTCTCACTTCTGAACCACAGTAATTACAAATGAGGACTCATGAACAGGAGAGTTCAGTAAGGCTAAGGGAGGGCAAGCATGGGACTGAAAAGATACACTGATGAGTTACATAACGTTTCTTTTTCCACACTATTATCCTGTAAGAGTTTAAAACAGCTAAATGGATTTGTCAAGAATTAATTGTGTCAAATCAATCTCATTTGCTTCCTTGGAGGATAATTGGTACTGGATAAGAAGCAGCAGCAGATGGAATACATATTGGATTTACTAAGGTTTCTACCTCATTCAACACAGTCAGCTGATACCATTATAAAGCGGTACACAACTGGTTGGAAAAAACACATTCAGAGATTAGTTTTCAGTGGTTGGTGGCCAAAGTGAAAGAATATATTGAGTGGGGTTTTGAAGGGATCTGTTCTTCAATATTTTAATTAACAGCTTGGCTGGTAGAATAGAGAATATGCTCACTAAATTTACAGATGACAGAAAGCTCAGAGAGCTTGAATATAACTATGGAACATGAATCAAACAAGTTGTGTTGTTGCAGAAAAAGCAAGTTTCATAGTAGGTCATACCCAGTACAGCCAGTAGGATACGCAACCACCTGCAAGAAGTGTGGCAATCTGTATGCTGATCACCAAGCCCAAGCTCTCAGCTGGAGTTGTGTTTTACCCAGCACTCCCTAGACCTCAAGACAGATGGACTAATGGGAGAAAATGTAGAAGACAATTGCATGGATGAGATGTTCATGAGCAGAGTTTGAAAGGATGAGGATGCGTTACCCAAGACAAAAGAAGATTGCCAGAAAATAAGATAATAATTTTCAAATATGTAAAAGCTTTGCTTCACTAAGAAAAATAAACTTCTCTATCTGCTGAGGATAGGGCAAGGATGAACAGGTTTAATTGCAGCAGGGGTGATGTTGGGTTAGACACTAGAAAAAGCTTTCTAACTCCAAGGTTCATAAAAGTGGTGGAATTGATTGTCTGGGATCAGTGTGGTGCCTTCATCACTGTCTAACCTGTTCTTGAGAGCCTTCCAACATCCCATTATTTTGGTACAGCTGATTCTGCTCTGCAGCTTGGGGTTGGCTAAATAACCTCCTAAGATTCTTTCTGGTCTTGTTTTCTTTAATACTTTTTTGTGTTTTAATTCTTTAAAACCAGACTATGAAAGCCCTGTGTACAGCAGCCATCATTCATTCAAAAGGATATCTGAACGGCATTCAGGCCAAAAGGCCAACATATGATGCCACAAATTAGAATTAGAGCTTACAGGTATCAAGGATACCACAAAGGGCACTGAAATTGTATGCCAGTGCCACAGAAACAACTATTGATACCTGAAGAACTGAAGAATTTTTATACAGGTTATTTGTAAATCCTGCGATTTTGATAGTGACCTGAAGATCTACCCCTTGCTACCACTTGGCCTGCTTTTAATATTAACATTTGCACAAGATGTTTGAGGGGCTGTGGCAGCATGTAACTGATACGACTGAGGATGACAGTTGCCAGAGAGACAGGCTGCTGTACAAGGAAGCCAAGAATCTCAAACTCAATACGCCCCATAAGAATAATCCTAAAAATTACAGCTGCTCAAGGGCAAGGGGTTTGTTAGTTCCCTTATACTCCAACTGAAATGCATTAAATACTTGTTTGGGTATTTCTACCCCTCTTTGTCATATCCAATGACAAACACTATAAAATACAGTCTAGCTACCTTTCCAAAAGTGAAATCATCACCTGCTTTCTTCAAAGAAGCAATTTCTAGGGAAGCATATGTGTCTATTGGGATTTAAATGCTGGAAGCACACTGCAGATGTGGTTTCCTTGTGTAAACCAGACCTGCCAAGGAGCGTACAACCTTTAGCAGAGTTACACTCAAAACAGTTATTCTGTGTTTTTCCTATGAGACATACATATGTGCAAGAACTGAGCATGATGGTGGCATGCCAAGATTAGCGGAAATGATTGGGACAGTTAAGTTCTTCTCTGAGACCTTCACAGGCACCAGCCTTTTGAAAATCAGACCCTCACCGTGTCTGGAATCCCAAAACCGGACATTTGCAAAATCCCTCCTCTGGGAGCCTGAGAGGGGGAGGAGGCATGAAGAGATGTGTGCATTCACGCATCCCCAGAGACAGCATTTCACAGGCATCTTCATGTATGCTACACATATTCAATTACATATGTCATTATGTGATTGCATAGACAGACAAACACCTCTATTTACACTAAAATATATGCACACAATAACAACTGTGGCTGCAGATACACATAATACAATGTATGGTAGCCAAGTCAACAGCAAGTGACCAACCAGCCAAAATCGCAAATTCAGCAGCAAGAAGTAATTTCCCTGGGTTATGAATTCCCAAGAGGCATCGCAGTCCAGGTAGCAAGTTATCACTCTCACTCTTCTCCCATCAGTAAGTGAGTGAAGCAAGTTGCTGATGAGGAAAAAGTGCTCTGTAAGACTCCACAGCTCACACTTTCCAAGGCAGGATGCATGGAGAGAGTTAGTAAGGTTCTGTCGATTAGATACAACAGTAAAATGGCATCCCATCTGCTCTACAAATGTCAAAGAGCTTCATGGCACCTGTCTGGGGGGAGGTAAAAAAAATGAGCAAAAGTTTAGCACAGGTTTGGGTACTCCTGTAAAACAAAGGACTCTCTGTACTAGTGCTTTCTGCAGCAAAAGTCCTTTGGAAAAGTTTGGAATATTTCTTGCAGTAGTATTTTATATTGAAAATTTTCTATTGAAAAAAGAGGAAGCATATGCATACCCTTTCCACACTAAATGCCTTACCACAAAAGTCAGAGTGAGTTTTGTTGTAACTTTGAAGATGAAATAACAGTAGTTAAAGACTACACTGGTAGGAAAACACTCCCTCCCCTCAAATACAAGTGTTGAAAGAGGAATGAAGTCGGCAACTTACACTTTAGGTATCTCATTTCCCTGCCAGAAGGCTCTAAACTCATTCCCGGTAAATTCTAGGTTTGCGCACTGCAAAAGGTACAATGGCAATCATAAATCTCCCACTCACTTCCCCTGGAACAAAAGCACTTTATGGAAGGGAGCAGCAAGAAGTTTCCTTTCTTCATCATCCAGGCGGGACTGGGGAGAGCCAGTCCATTCTCCCTGTTGCCCTGAACAGAGACAAGGTCTCCACTGAAATCCCAGGGCTCCCTTCCTGCAGCCTCTCTGCATTAGCCATTTAAACTTGCTTTAAAATGTCTGAAAACAAATCCAATTTGCACAAAACCCAGAAAATGAATGTTGACATGGATATAAAGCAATAACCATAGCTTCTGAAAAAAACTTTTTTTCCTTGGTGTGATTATCTTCTGTGTTAAAAACCAAACTCAATCTAAAATCACCAGTGCTTGGACTTTACCATAGCTGCTAATTACCTTGGCAGGTATGAAAAGGAGCTCCCTCTTTTCTAAGCAGGTTGCTCTTACTGCCTGAACTGCCACAATGCCAGCCATGCACAATTCAAGACATTACAATTTTTGCAGTAATAATGAGTGACAATGTTACCAAAGTAAGAGTTACCAAAGTCAGATGAACATATGAAGTAAAATGGGGGCTTTTTTCTGCACATAAGGTTCTGGAAAGTCTAGAAATAAATAATGCAGGAATAAATTCAGGACCCAGAAATGACAGGTAGTGGGACCATCATGAAAATTTTCCTGACAAGTGTTTGCCCAAATAGATCTTTTATGTTGTTCCAGTTTCTGATGTTTTGTTACTTCTTCAAATATTATTTAGCATTTAGCATGTATTTAGTGTTTATTACAGAAGCATCTGGACACCTCACCTAAAGAACAAGATCTTTCTTATTGTACTAAACACTGCATATAGATTAAAGGTGTTTTCACTCTACATTTGTGTCAGAAGTAGAGGGTGAAGATGCACAAGGATTAAGTTACTTGCACTGGGAAACACAGCAAATAAGTAATAGAGTCCAAAAGGAAATCAGGGTCTCCTGAGTTGTGGGCCAGGGTACTGCCGACTGGACCATGCCGTACTCCTCATGCTGTAAATAATCATGCACTAGTCCAGGCTGCACATCACATGCTTCATGACTCTAAGAAAGCAAAGATATCTTAGGAAATGATCTGTTTTGCTGGACACCTTTTGTACAATGAAGCATAACAGAAATAAACCTGTTTAAAACATTACAGCAACAACCACAGAAAATACACAGCTGTAAGCAGACACTCTTACAACTGGGAAGGAGACATGCTCTGTAATAAAGTCCCAAACCATGCAAAGACGTGGGAGTGTTTGCTGGAAAGTAATATTTCCATACTACAAAGTGCATGCAAAATGCAGAGTTTCACAAGAAACTGAACTGAAATATCAAATATTTTTAAAGTAAAGTTTTTTTGCAAGGAAACTTGATATCTTAGAACTAAAAGCATTATAGTCATCTGGAGAACTTTATCAGCACCTTGATCTTTCTGGAAGGTAGCACAGTGACAGGCAGTCATATTTCAATTGTCTTTTCCATGTAAAATTATATTAATGATAATTATAGAAGTAACAGACACTATATCAATGATAGTGACCCATAGTCATAATTTGCTGACACAGTACTAAAGCTGAAGAATCACAGCATATTCAACTACAACCACACTAATCTAGGTTTATAAGAATCATAGCAACAGTTTCATCTCTCTTCAGTTCAGGCTCTTGCATCTTTCTTGTTTCATGTTACCTCCCCATACTGAAAACTATATGCTAATATGGTGAAAGGGGAGAAAAAGAAATGAGACATTTAGAATAATCTAGCTCGTGAGGTCCTTTCCATATTGGTATCAGTGGAGTAAACTAATTGCTTTTGAAACCTCTACTGCTAATCTTCGCTGCTTAAATAGATAGCAGATGCCTTCCTCTTATTTACTAGCAGCAATGCAGGTAACAAACACTGTGAATTCACCATTAATTCCTAATACATTGTTTCTGAAGCTGTGGTTTTCAGCTTGTGGTTCATGGACTTCTGAAGCCTTACTAAGTATCTTAATTAAGTCCTTATAAAGTAATTAAGAAAATTTCTTAGTTTTTCATAGCCTTAAATTCACCCCACTGATTTG
Organism: Strix aluco; assembly: GCF_031877795.1. Classification (NCBI taxonomy): domain Eukaryota; kingdom Metazoa; phylum Chordata; class Aves; order Strigiformes; family Strigidae; genus Strix; species Strix aluco. The sequence continues at coordinate 59,090,837 of NC_133933.1, read as the reverse complement.
CATCTACACCTAGACACCTTTAGGAATACAGAAAGGTTGCAAATCATTGTTGCTGAGTTTCAGCCATAGTCTGAAACTAATTAGGTAAGTTACAGTACCAGATCAATGCTTAAACTTGCAGAATATGCCATTAAATGATGGTATGTACTAATGGAAGCCACAGCTAATGTGTAGGAACCACTGCAAGCGAAAAGTATGTGAGATAATTACTTGTTCTGGGGCAGTTTAGCAGGCAGTTCAACATGGCAAAGTCCTAACTGTTAGGTGACTAATTAGCACAGAGGCCCTCAAATACATGTACACTGCACTAAACTGCATGGCCTTTAGAGGAAGGAGGAAGAAGCAATTGAGGAGGAGGTGGTCATGACATTTTCAAGGAAATGACAAACTCTTTTAAGACCTCTAAGTCCTTAGGTATGCAGGATTTTTCTCCCACGTTTTTTAAAAAGGCTATTTAGAAGTTTGTTTCCCTTTGTTAGGGTCTTGAGCCTCTTCCCTTGCCTGTTTGCCCCTCAATTTATCAGGACCCCAGGCACCCTCAGCCTGAGTGGAAAGTACTCCTGCTCCTTTCCAGGTTTTTAGGCATCTTAGTGACCTCCCTCCATCCACAGTTCTGGCTTCTTTCAGGAGGGACAAAAAGCTTCTCTTACTTCAAAAAAACGGAGCAGGAAATGCGCAGAAACAAAACCATGGATTCCTAGGGAGAGGGGGACGAATTTAGACAATAACTGGGTTAAGGAAGAAGGTGTAGGGGCTCCCTAAGCATCACTTTAGACCCTACAAAACTAGTGTAAAAGACCAGGCAGAGGAGAGGGGCACACATGGATGTGCGTGCATACATGCACACACACACGTTGGGGCTGAATGCAAAGGCTGTCCAGAGGATACTGCCAAGAGTGACTTCTTTGATCACAGGATAATGGCTCCACGACAGATTCCCTGCTATTCTGCTGTTATCCATCTAGTGAAGACAGAAAACAACAAAGTGAACTGAATTCTCCCCTCTCAACCAAAATAATGCAGACAACGGTCAAAACCCAGGGAAGTGATGGAAAGGAGGGAAAAAAAAAAGAGCACAAACTCCGAAGAGGGGAAGAGAGGAAAGAGATACTGGAGTTCACTCTAAGGTCACAAGAGGGACAGGAACAAATAGTAGCTCAGTCTGGTGAACATATTAAAAGCCTGTGTGCTAATAAAAGAGCTATGAGGAATAAACCAGGAGGAATTGGAAGTCTTAATGCATAATAAAGTATAAGATTTAACTGGCATAACAGAAACTTGCTGAGAATTCACACAACTTAAATACTAACATAAAAAAGATACAGCTTGTTTGGGAATGATAGGCGAGGGAGAGACCTGCATTTGTATTTCAAAGGTAACTTTGTCCCAAAGTTGTCCCAAACTCTGGAAAGACAGAGCAGAAAGCCCTGTTAAGAGTTTTGGGGCATTAATAAGAGGGAAAAACCTACTATAGATGACTACATCAGGTATAAAGCAGGTTGAATAAGGATTATTTCTGAATAGTATCACAAAAAGCAGAAGCTGTTGGTGAGCAGAAAGACCTAACTACCCAAATGCTGCTGAGACACAAACCCCACAGGCCACTACGTGTGGCTTTGGTACGTAGGTGAAAGTAGCTAGAGGTGGTCATGGCAGGCACAGCCTGGGCGTGAAATGGGGAGAGAAACTGAGCCCCATCCACCCCCAGAGAGGTCACCTGAGCAGTCTGGGTCCCCACAGGCTCTGCAGCCCCTTGCAGGGCTGCCCCATGCAGCTGCCCTGCCCCACACAGCCACCCAGCCCCACACCTCCTCTGCCCTCCAGCTGCCTCAGCCACAGACACCGAAATCTTCCTGGCACACAAGTCTGGTGAGGCCAATAGCATAGATCCAGGCACAACAATTCAGATAGTTAATGTTGCAGAAGACAGAAAAAAGGCAAATAAATGCTTATCTTCATGAGCCAAAAGTAGGTTTCACAGGGGCCCCACTAACCTTTCAGTCTGACCTAAATTTACAGGAAACAATGCTTGGGAACAAAGAATCATACATGCTATTCATAAGCATGTAAAGTTTTCAAGGTCACATGTCTTTGTGAAAAACAATGTAAATTATTGTCAAATAAAGCTAATTTTTTTTCAGTAGTACAACAATATACCTTACAAATAAGAAGGAAGCAGATAAGATATATCTCCATTTTCCTACAGTTCCCAATGCCACTTCACATGGCATATTCATGAAAAGAATGGTCTACATAAAATTTTCAGTGCATGTCAGTGCTTGACAGGGAAACCATATCAAAGGGTATTTATCAATGGTTCCTTGTCAAATTGGAAAGATGCATCGAAACATTTTGACACTATTCAATATTTTTACAGCAATACTCGTTTAGAGGCTGTTTGCATTTTGAGAGCTGTGACCAAGATGTCCATTTTGAGGCTTTTCCAGGGCCAGTAACCATCCTCTCTGAATCATGATGCTCAGCAGCAACCTGCAAGAAGTGCCTGAGCCTGCATAGTCCAACAGAAAGTGCTGAAAACCATGAGTGAGTAAGAGAGGACCATGTTGTAGGCTAACCTCTGATGTGGATGATGCAACCTGATTTCTGAGTTTTCAGGTTGCACAAAGCTAGAAGGAGCTGCAGGCATATCGGAGAGCATGATTAGATACACAGATGGATATGGAAATTGGAGAAATGGGCTAAGACAAACAGGAGGCAGTATGCAAAAAGGACATATTTTTGCAAAATACTTCACTTGGGAAGAGATAAGTCAGGACGATGAGCAGGAGATGGGAGACAGCTGGCCCTGCGGCAGTTTTCACAAAAGGATCTGCAGGCTGCAGGCTGAACATGAGTCAACTACTTTCTTGCTGTCATAGAAAAGAAACCATTATACAAAAATTTAGTAACAGACGGCACATAAAATAAATCTTTTGCTCTCCTCTGCATTGCAAGACCTCCATCAGCTGGGCTATGAGACTCATTGCTGACAATGCTCTTCAAAAAAGATCTGAATCAATTAAGAAGAGTCCAGAGGAGAACACCCTAAATTATCTAGAGGCCTATTAGGTCTACAAAACATGTCCTTCAAAAAAACCCAGCTTCCTGGGAGTTAGTGCTAACTCAGCTGGAAGATCTTCAACCTAAGAATTTATGACAGCTGGCATTTCCTTGCACCTCTACAAACACATGAAGTTATGTGGACACAAATTATGGTTTTTTTTTTAAAATGGAAATGGAGAATAGGAGAAGAAATCAGGGATTTTTAACCCTCTTGATTTTATAGTGCCTGAAAATACAATTTCAGCATATTTCAAATACTGAAAAAAACCCACCTGGCATAAAAAGGTATCAAAAATGTATTGGGGAGAATTGCTTAAAGAAGAATTCTCATTATTCAGGAAGCCTAACCTAAGCTTGAGCAGCTGAGCCTATTTACAACAGACTATAAGAGGAAGAAAATTGAAAGTATTAAAAAAAGATGTTCTTCATATTTTATGAAGAGAAGAGAATAAAGCCCAGTTTCTTTAATTTTTTATTATTTTCTCTTAAAATAGACAATCTGCACTTAGAGATATATAATCCTCCCTCCATAGTGATATCTTCATACAATGTTCAAGTGGTATCTTTCGAATTAATTTAAACCAAATGTATAGCTCCACTACATTGTATTTCCTTTTTATTTACTTTGTCTGCCTTCTCTGTTCAGAGAAATACACATTTAGCTTCAGTCCCTGAAGTTCCCATTGATACAGGGAGGCATGCAAATACCCAAGTCTTCACCAACCAGAATGACTCAAGCCCTATTTTTATTAACGTTGTTTTCCCTAATGAGTCTTCTGGAAGTGTAGAGACTTTGAAAATATATTTTCAGTACTTCTCGACGGGGAGGCATTCTGTATTTATCACCACTGAAGGAACACTGAAATTCAACAGTCCACATTTTTTTCTTTCACTTTAAATTCTTATGTTCTAGTATAATACCACAATATGTGGGATGATTACACTTGTGGAAACCTGCTTTTATTTAGTTGGAACAAGAGTCTCTACTGGAACTTTTAAAATAACTTGGTTCAGTTCTACACATAATTCTAGGAATTAAGAATCCTAAACTTGATTTTATACCATCTGTTATAAAGTTTATATACTGTAAAGTACTATAAACTATAAAGCATACTTTATACTTTAAAAATTTTTAGAATTCATTTTGCTGAAGTGTAGTCTGCAATTTTTTTGGAAACTAGGCATATAATTGAACAGCTTCTGAGTTAAAGTTGCAACTTGCTTATATAAGAGGCACTGACACTAAAAATGTGACAACTCCTCATTTCAGTGCCAACAAAGAACCATATTTTTGCAAGCTTTCACACACAGAAAATTTGTAAGTCACATAAGAGTTCCAACTGAAACCCAAACATTTTCTGATTTTATTTTCCTAAAGCCCTTTGGTTTGACACCTAATTTAATTCCCAGAGAGTGAGAAGGGAATATTCTGTCTTATTGCGCTCTGGGATCTTAAAGCTCAGCATGTTGCTAACATCCGTGCATCATTGGAAACAGGCCTTGCATGCCCCTAGGCACTTTTTTTTTCACATCTTGACTGCATTTTCTCAACTGAATTACCCCCACCCATTTGGCAGACAAAAGGCTCAGAGGTCCGCTCTGATTCAAAGGCTTTACTTTGTAAGGGAAAGTCACTCTTAATTGAGATTTCATTTCGTGTACCATCCCTGAGAAGTACTATCAGGATCAGTCACCCAATGAATCACTGAAGTTTTATGTTCTCTGATATGGGTACCCTGAACAGAAAATTATATCTAGACCAAGTGAATACATAGGAGCAACATTTAGTTTCTGTTGGCTCTAGAACACTGTGAATAGGTGAGTAATTAGAGGACATAGCAAGTGAGAAGCAATCTGAATTCAAGCTAAATTCAAGAATCAAGTTTTCACTGGTATTCAAGGCAGAGAGAGAAAAAAAAAAAGCATGACTAAAATTTATCCACATCCTGCTGCTCCACATTTGTGTTTATTGGTCTCCTTCCTTTCAATTTAAACATTCCTCACCTTCATATTATTCCATAAATTTTATTTAAAGGGAGAAATTGAAAACACAAACCAACACTAAAATCTTACCTGTAATTATAACTGTCTAATTTCATTTCTTACTTTTCTGCAATAAGAAGAAAGCAAGCAGTGGAACTGTTCACATACAGTAATATCAGAAGTAATGCTTCTATTTCTCAGGGTGAAACCAGTTTGAAAGTAACTATTTTCAGTCAAATAAGCAATGCCAGTAACTATTAAATTCAGCTATAATTAACCATATGATAGCTTTGTAAAAAGCATTAATGTAATCTGTAGTTTGGAAGTACAAGTAAATAGCTCTAGAGATATATGAGGATGGAGTGATTTAAATGACTTACCATCTGACATCAATGAATAGCAACTTTCTCAGTAGGGACTATTACGTTGATTCTTCTTTACAGCCTAGACTATTCTCCAAAGCATCTGTGCCACTCACTTCTGCACCAACTTCCAGACCCAGCAAGGGGAAAAACCCCATCAGCCATCAAAACAGCACTTGATACTCCAGATGAAAAGCATCAGCAAGCCAAACAGTTCCATTCCTGAAGAAGAGCCATGCCTCCTAAAAATCCTGGGTAACCACTCCCTAAAATATTAAAAAGTATACTGACAGGTAGATACAAAGGCTCAGAGGAGCTCAGCCAAAGGCCTTGCTGACTCCCGGGCACTACTTTTCAAACAAAGGCAGAGCCACCCAGCTGCGGTTGTCCAGCTGCTGACCTTCCTTTGACAAACACCTTTTTCCCTTTCTGTGAGATGTGTCATTTCCAGTGCTGCGCGCCGGCTACCCGCTACCGCTGACTGCCAACACACCGGTGGTGCAGTGGGGCTGCGCCCGCAATGCCAGGGCTTTCCGGCTTGCGAGGGGAGCGGCCAGCCCCGCTCCTCGGCACCACCCCAGCATCACCCTGAGGGTGCCCCTCACCCGGAGGTCATGGTCTTGGCCCCGGTGCCCAGCCCAGGCTGGTCCCCTCACAGCTTCCCCTCCAGCCTGGACCAACCTGAGTCCTGCCAGTTATGAAAACCACTGATAAGGATTGTATCACCAATTTGTCGTGGCCCTCTGAATCTTATCTAGGACTAAATACAACAAAAGCTTTGTAACTGCGCAAATGAAAGTGAACTTGGAGTGCAGAAAGAAAGCAAATGTGTTGAAAATTGTGACTCATTCCTGTATATACATACACGCACAAATTTCTCTTAGACATATGCACACACACATACACTCACGGAAGATTTTAAACGTTAGGCCTTTAGAAAGGTCGCTGCATATAATTTTCTAAAATACCTTTTTAGTTCTATTTGGAAGCAAATTAAAAAATAAAATATCAAAGATATATCACTATGAGCTCAAAAGGGGTAAAATGATTCTGAGATGCAGTGCCTTATATCAAGCCCCTCCACACTGTTGTAAGTCACTGATGTTCTTAAGACTTTCCCTTTTCAGGTTAAAAATGTCTTGATTTCTTTCTCGTATGAGCAAGAATGGCACTGCTGTTTTGGAGTACTGGAAGGGCAGAAAACCCTTTTCTACAAATGATGGTGATTGTGGTGATTTTAAATAATTTTCCCACACTCCGTTTCTTTCATTACCTCACCTTTGCAGCTTAGCAATTCCTACATTTGCAAAGCGAAGCTGTGCTCTGGCAGCAGCAGCAGCTCTTTGCAGTTGCTATAGGTGGCATTTCCACTGGCAGCTATTAAATCGGGCAGTTTCTGGAGGGTCTGGTTCTCCTACGCTCCCTGGAGAAAGAGGGCCTGACCTCAATATTACAGTGCGGGTTAGAGCTGCACACCATCCTGACCCCAACAACCATCCCTGCTGCTGATGAAAGAGGAATGAGGGCTGAGATTAAGTGAGATGCATATAACGAACAGCCACAGTCGTCAGGCTCCAGGACAGGGATTTATACCCACATTTACACCCAGTGGCAGTGGCCTTGGGGCCCAAGTAAGCAGAAGTAGCCTCAGCCCATCCAAGCCCAACACCGACGGTCCAAGGCGGGTGAGAGGCAGAAGTGCCGAGGGAAAGGACAGCAGGTGGGCTGAAGGGTGGTGCAGGAGGGTCAGGGGCTGTGCCCAACAGCTAAGGATCTCTGGCAGGGACAACATGGGAAGGAAGCAGGAAACATGCTGTCGCCTATTTTTGGGATTTCAAGTCTTGAGCATCTCCTGTTTTCATTAAAAGAGAAGAAAAGAAACCCCCCTGTTTACTGCTTCTGGTATCAGAGAAAAAGATTAAAGTGAGAAAACTTTAAATGCTTCCTTACACATCCACAGGGTTTAAAATTTAAAAAGTAAATACGAAGACTTTACCAATCTATTTTTAACCTTGTGATTCAGTCTGATTCAAGTATTTCAAATGTTTGTATATGGTCACGGAGGGAATAAATCCTTCTTAACAAGACTTCCATATGCTTAACGTGTGTGTGTGTGTGAATTTTATATATGTTTAATGACAAATGTCCAATTAGACTTATGCATGCATTCAAAAACATTGCACAACTACCCCACACAAGAAATCAGTATCAGAAAAGGGACAAAAAGACAGTGTACACTGCAGAATTTGTAAGACGGTGTCAGAGAGAGAGAATTTTTTGGTTTCAAGTTGATCAATTTCCCCACTGAAAGCTGAGCTTTACAACCTCTGCTGCATAGCCGCAATGCCAGAAAAAAGGCTTAAGCTTCCAAATTTAAAGTACAAGTGGGGAGTAAGCCAGCAAATTACCTTTGGCTGTTTCTTACCCCTTATACCCATTGCAAATAACAGATGCACAATATATTTCCTGAGGATATTTTATTGCTGTCAATCTTGCAAAGTGCACTGCTGAGGACAGTCTCACTGCATATGCTGCCTCTGCTATGCATCGAACAATAAAGATGCGGGAGTAAGGGCCTGAACTTTTCCCTGGGCCACACAAGACATGCGTCCAGCTGACCACGGTGTACCCGTGCCAGCAATTCTGCATGTACCCCATGTCATCCCAGTGTGGGCTTCTCTAATCCCTCCATGCCAACTTTGTCCCAGGTACCTGGGTCTGTAAGCATGAGATGTTAACCCACGTGTGACCCCTTTCCCTCTGTTCTGCCTCCATCCCTTCACCCTCACTGGATGCCACAGCCTGTTCTGGATACAACATCTGTCAGCTCTCACTTCTGCATTTTTCCATGTCTCTCAGTCAAAGACTGCTTAATGCATCTGAGTCACCTACCAGAGTTCCTCATGCCTCCTCCATCGCTCGTGCACCCTGTTCCCTTTACTGCTTGTCCTCTCCATTTTCCCACCTCCTGCTGCAAGTGAACAGTACTCCCGGGTTTCCGGGCATTGGCTTCTCAAACTGTATCAGGAGAGTAAGTAGGGAAGATGGTTTGTTGGTTGCTGTTAATGGATACGACTCTCAGCCACTTATTTATCTGTCAATAAAGTTATTCTGTTATCTGTTATCTGTCAATAATGGAGAGAAGTTCTGTGGCTCCCTTTAATTCTTCCACTCTCAGTTTGCTGGCTTCAGGCCAAAACCCCCTATTATTTATGTTTAAGACCATGAACTGAGGTGGTCATGCAATGTTTATGCATTTAAACATAAATGTATGCATTGTTTATGCATTTAAACACAAACATAAATGCATTAAATGCTAAATGCATTTAAACAATCCTGCAATGTTTAAATGCTACAGATGTGTAAACAGAAATGGCGCCTAGTTGAATGAAAGATCTTCCAGATTGCCCAAATAAAACGGGGTTTACACACAGTCTTGAAAGTGGAATAAGGATTTACTCCATGTGTCCCCCTGGAAAATCACAAGTGCAGAGAGTAAAACAAAAATGGCACAGAACAATCCAAGAAATTATGTCTCTAACATACACAATCGGTAACTAACAATTTTTAAACACAGACATTTTCTACCTAATGTTCCTGATGTGCTCTTTCCAGGAGCGGGCTCAGGATATCTAACTTCATTATGATAACAGTGCATCTCATTTCAGTGATGATGTCTTTATTGCTTGTCCCTTACTATGGCTGCCCAATTCCAAAAAAGTCAGTGCGAGAAGAGCGTGAGGGTTTCAACAGACCCTCTCCCATCTCTCCCACAGGCCGGGCTTCCCTGCAGCCATAACTCCCCCAGCCAGAGGAACACCCCAGAAGTCTTCCTTGGCCAGGCAGGGAGGTTACCACGCAGACCAGACAAACTCATTACCCCTTGGCAGGGAGTCTGTGTGCTTTCAGAAATGCATAAATCCATATGCTCTTGATGTAGCTGGGAAATGTCTCCACCCTTGATGCTCCAGCAAGCTCAAGGGCTGTTTCTCAGGCATAGCCAGCCTCTGCTGGAATAAGGAGAAAAAGGTTATTTCCCAGAATCCATGCTGGCTTTTCTGTGTCCAGCAGACAGTATGGATTTCCAGTCCAAGTGACCAGAAAGGGCTCAAAATTTATCTAATGAAAACTTTTTGAAGGGTTACTGAGTGTGAGCCTTGCAACAAATCACTGTCCAAAAGTCCTGACAGCTTCGTGCACCTTTCCAGCAGCCCTCCGCAGATGGGGCTCACCGCTCAGCGTGCCCAGGCGCAGGAGTGTGCATCCCTGCTGCAGCCCACTGAGCATCCCCTGGCCTAAATCCCACCTAGGGCTGAAACGGAGAGGGCAGTAAATACACACACACACATGCACATGCACTACTCTATATGACTGTGAGAGCCCCATTGTCTGGCTAAGGAAAACTCCATATATTGAGTGATCAGTGAATCAGTCTTGGTAGGTGATTGCTTATTGCCTCTTGGTTATCAGTCTGCGTAAAAGCCCTGGGCAAATCGATCACACAAGCATGTACGACTTAGGGCCCGACTGCTTTCAAAATACAGCTGGGTTCAGGGACCTGGTTACAAAATTATTCCAATTTGTAGCACCAACAGGACCTTAATAGTATCCTATAGGCAAGCACAAGCCTTGGGCTGTTTCATTTGTATTATTCCTTGTTCTGCTTTCTCTTTCTTTTTAAATAAGGAACAATACAAAGAATGAGAACTCAAAATCCAAGTCATGCTGTCAGGACGAATAATGGATCTATTCTGTACAAAAATGCCTGTATTGTTGGTTTGTTTACTTCAGCTGTTCCATGGCCATGCTGCTGTCAGAGCTCTGGAGACAAAGCCCCAGCTCTGAGCCTGCTTCCGGGTGCTGGGCAGTGAGATGTTCCCCCTCTGCTGCCTCTACCCGGGTAGCAACAGAAATCGGTGTCGGAGCAGCATACTCCACCCACCCCCAGAAGCAACACTGAGGACAGGAGCTGTGAGATAAATCAGAGACATCCAGGCTTCCCATTAAATCCAGCCCTTCTACAAAGATCCAATCTCTCAATGGCACATTTATGGGCAAAGAGCCTATTAAGCATGCAAGGGAGTTAGGCATGGCTAGTACAGCTCTGCACATCTGTGAGGAGGCTTAAACCTCCGTGTCTTTCACTGGAAGGGCGTCTCCAAACACTATACTCTGCTTCATGTCACCCTAGTAATGACTAATACACTGTCGGAACGTCTCTATTAGATTGATGACAAGGAGGGGGTTTTAGAGAGTCCCAAGTCAAATAAATAACTCAACAAAAATAGTCCGTTTCCATATAGCTGTAGCAACCACAATCTGCCAGGAACTTTCTAAACAAAATAGACAGTTACAGTCCTACAAGAAATCTAAACAAGGATCTAAATAAGAAAACAAAGACGACGGGTAAAGGAAGGGGTAACTGCACAACCTACAAAGAAAGAATCAGCATGGTGGACTGACATGCATATTAATCGCTGGGTATTTTTGGTTTTGTAGGTTCTGATCTCTTTTAAAATCTATTTTTAAGCAGTTTTCTCAGTTTCTGGAATGATGATTAAAAAAAAAGTTCCAGTCATGGGTTACAGAACTACAAGAAGAATAATTACATCTGACTGGCAAGTTAAATCCCAGAATAGAGAAAGCAATTTCTGAATCTCAGAACAGCCTACGACAGAAACAATCCCACTACTTTATTCTGATAATTTTTAAAGAAGACATACTCATTCTAGTTAAGCAATCTGAACTTCTTAAAGAAATAGCATCATAGCAGGCAATTTTGACTAAAACAGGAATATGTGCATTTTCTTAATCAGTTTCTTTAACTGCCAAGAAAAAGTTTAAATCTCCCCCTCCCCAGCACCCCAGCAGCTGTGCTGCTGCCACATTTGTGAAACAACGCATCAACAGAGCGGATGGAGATGGTCTCTCTGCAACACAGAGTGTAACACAGCAGAGCTGTAAACAAGGCAGGGACCCAAAACAAAAACACCAAACAGTTTGATGGTAAATTCAATTTAGTTGAGCCAGCTTCATGCAATGTTATTTTAATTCAGTGTTACAAAAATACTCCTTCATGTGAAGTATTTTCAAATGCTTGTGACAATGTTAGTGTGAAAATTTCTTTAACTCATCCAGTTCATTCCTAGATGATGTTTCCTGCCAGCTACATTCACCACAAATGCTGTCTGGTAAATAGCAGCTGCAAAGGAAGGATAAGGATGCCAGGGAACACTTCAGTAAACACTCCTTCTCAGTAGCTCACTACATCATGGGCCAAGCAAGCTAATATACATTCACAGCCGTCCCTAAAAATCCTAAAGCACAGCAGGACTTTGCTTTCATAACTGCCCCAAAGGTGAGGATAGGAAATCAAGATTAAGGGCATGCCTGTACTCAGCGTTGCCTCTGAGTAAAGGGACTCGGTGAGACACCGCAAGCTGGGCCAGCAGCCCGCCCGTGCTGTGCTGTTGCTCAGAAGGCCTTTGCCTCACACACCCGCGGTTATGCTCGCAGCACGGTCTTGCGGCAGCATGTTGCACGCTGGCTGCACACCTGGGGTGGGCACACTCCCCTGCCACCCATCCCGGGCTGTTCAGGCTGCGCCCTGCCTTTTGACTGGCAGCACTGAAATGCGGAGGCCTGGAATTAAACCAAGCGATTCTCATGCCTCTTCTTGTTTCCTCACCTAGCCTGTCTTGTTTTCACAAGCCGACGCTTTTCCTCACAGGCTGCCAGGCAGCAGGGAGGAAATAGGGTTGAAGGCTGTGATCTGCCACAGCCAGGCTGGCTCAGCACGTACCCCCTCGGCCGGGCCATAATGGCACCTATGAAAGGCCGAGGCTGCTGTTGAGCGACACTTCCCCAAGATCTTGTCCAGAAGCAGCTCCCCGGGGAGGACTGCTGGAGCTGGACAAGCTGCGGTGACTGGTCTGGGTTACTACTGCAGGCACCAAAAGCCAGAGGGAGAGACAAGGTTTCCAGGAGCCGGGAGCCACACCTGTGGGGATAAACACACACGCAGGGCAGGCGGCTCTCCCTGGGGAAAATATTACTGCCCACTGGCGTCACTGCCTTTCTGCCAGAAGTTATCAGTCTCGCAAAGGCCCTAAGGAAACTGCCGGTGTGAATGGCCCTAATTTGCTTCTCCTGCAGCCCCTGATAACCTGGGGAGCGGCCAGGCAAACAGTGTGCTCGCCCAGTGCCACGAGGAGCTGAAGCAAAACCACCTTTTGCCAGCACGGAGGATGCAAAAGAGCAGGCTCTCTCATAGCCCGATGCAAAGTTATCCTAGAGCTACAGTGACCAAGAACCCTGCGGAGCACTCAAAGTACAACACCCCGCCAGTGGTTTTAGCTGATCCCGACTTACACAGGAGCCAGCCGAGGGGACGCTAGCGGGCGTGCAGTGCTATCCAGGAGCTCACTTCTCCCACATTGCTACTGACTTTACGCTGATGAAACCCCTGCCTTCTCCCTTGTATCTTCAGTTATACAATTGTTTCCCAGGGTGGCTGCATGCCAATTTGTTTAATTAACCAGGCAGTGAGCAGGGTAGGAAAATTGTAGACTGCAAGGAGAAGAGACAGAAAAGGTAAAGAGAAATAGCATCATCAGAAAGTTGGATGACAGCTTTTTCACACAAAAGGAGACAGGTTGGAGTGGACAGAGGGCCTGGTCCGTAACAGTAGCAGAGGAATGAAAAGAAATGAAAAAAAATTTAAAAATAAAATTTAAAAAAATTAGAATTTTGTTGCCACCTCTCCTCCTCTTCTCCCATCTCTCCCCTCTCCCACCGGAAAAAAAGAGGGAGAGAATCAGACACATCAGCAACACTTCCAGAAGCTCACAGGGAGGAGAGCACACCTAACCTCATCACAGCATAGCTGTAACCACATGAACTGCACAGGGGGGAAAACAAATCACAAAAATTGACTATTCCATCTTGATGAACCTTTGCTTCAGAGAACCTTGGTACATCAAACCTAATGTTGAGTGAACATCACTGGCTCCACCTTCCCAGCAACAGTCTTGGACAATAAACAGGTGGTGTCAAAGGAGACCCTGTGGTGGCTAGTACAGCACCAGCATCTGTACAGTCCAAAGTACCTTGGTCATCAGTACTGCACTCCATTAATTAAACAACCTGAACTAATATGCAAAAGAAACCCACGCCCCATGGCTTAGAAGCTTTTTACCAGTGATAGCCATAGTCATCACTGCCACTACTTGAACAGTACCTTGGGACAGAGATTTTTAAAGCAACTGACAAAAAATAGCTAAATAACACAAAAGCCCTGTAAATATGCTTTCCCACACAGAGCAAAGCAAGACTCTCAGTGATAGGTACTGGGGGAAAGGGGAGGCAAAAATGTGATGGTATCATCACATAAAATTCTATGCTGCAAAATTTTCAAGATTTTTTTCTCTCTTTCTAGCTACATCTCATAGTTTAGGTTGCATTACTTTGATGGCTGAACCCACTAAGGACTCTATTTCTAGCCATGTCACCTTCTCCAATAGTTTACTAACCTTTATTACCTAAAATATAAAAATCCAAACAGTTCAAAACAAAGAAAACACAGGTCAGGAGAGCTGAACAAAACCGAGAGTGTGGGAGGAAAACAGTCCTGTGAGAAGCTGCTTTGGCACTAGACAAATAAAATCCCCTCTCTCTGGATACAAAGACATAACTCTTATTTATGTGAATGGGAAACATGCTCATGCACTGAGGGGAGAATAACTACCATAGATCAGCAGAATGACTGCACTGGAGATAGCTAAAACCAGACTACATGTGCAATGAATGTGAAACCCATTTCAGCCATCTGGGCTATGTAATTTTTCACAGATGCTTTTGGAGCTGGATGGACCTTGTCGCCTTTCTTTTCCCTGACATTTCTCCAACGTTTGCAAATTGCTTTCTGTGACCTGTAGGACACATAAAAATTTAGTCTGTTCCTTTCTGCCATCATCCCAAGTGTTCAAACAGACCTATGTAGCCAGTTTTCCTTCCAGAAGGATTCTGCAAAATACCCTGGTCAGTTGGATGCAGCCACCTGACAGGCATTCAGTCCAGTAATACCTCCACACAGACTGCAGTACAACCACAGATGGCTTCAAAAACCTCAAATTGCTTAACTCATTGTGTAAAAGCTTTTTCTCAGATACCTAAAAAATACACACCCCCACCAACTCCTTAAGATATAGGGATGCTGCTCTCAGTTGCTATAGCTACCAACACTGACCATCTCCCCCTCTGTAAAAGAGGACCACCACAAAAACAATACAAGGAACTCATTACTTTTCATTCAGCTGCCTCAGAACAGTTTTGCAAGTCTGAGGCATTAAAAAAAGCAGAGAAAACTGCATGCTAGACTTCATGAGCTACTGGTGGTTTAGAGTTTGTTAGCTGGATTTTAACCAACTGGATTTAGCTGGGGAGATTCTATTTTTTTTTTTTTTTTTCATTCCTTTTGTTGCTCTTGTACAGAATATCAGGTTGTTGTCACATGATGTGGTAACTCTGGTTCTAGGGCACACAGTACCAAATAAAATAAAATCTAGCTATTTGACATAAAGCACTGAACCTGCCCAAAGCTACACTTCTGGTTCTAATTTGTATTAAAGTATTTCTGAAAGATAACTTTTGTTCTGGCAGGCGTTGCTCCTGACTGGGAACTGTTTGTCCCTTGAATCCCAGCGTAAACAGAAGTCTGAAATTCATGCTGTTTTGCAGGCTTGGGCTAATTGAGTAAGCATGTGCCCAAGTCTGATTTTGGGACACATGTATGTTGCCAGTTGATCTGGATCTGGTGTTACATAGACCTGATCTTAATGGCAAGGTAGGTAAGCGGGATGGATGTCTGTGGGACCACAGTGCTAGCACCTCCCATTCTGATGGTCGCTTTTATTTACATCTGGAGGTGGCTTTTTTAGAAGCACGAAGATACTTCTGGATGGTATCCAATGACATAATGATGAACAACCATAACCAGGGTGGCTCGTAGCAACGGCACACTGAGAACAGTCCTCACAAAAGAACAGATCAGGGTGAGTCTCATATTTGTATGCAATGGATTCCCAATTTTGTAGAGGTTCTTCAAGCGCACACAGAAAGCAGCTGGCAATCTAGACTTGTGTTTTTGCACTTCATGCAGCTGGGACTGTGGTTCCTGGAGCATTTCTCTGATGTCAAGGATAGTTTAAACAGCCCTGGCTTCCCTTCTTCTTTGGACACTGATGCCTACCCCACTCCTCTTCCTGTGCTCTGCCAAAGCCAACTATTTATGCAGCTGTGTGGTGAAATGTATAAAGGACCTGATCTGGGTGGGGAGAAAAGAAACCTGAAATAAAATTCTAGGCTATTTTTCCGGCCAGATCACTCCTGTGATCAGGTATATCAGGAAGCCACAGAAACACTTTTGTTGGTATAGCCTGGGGTGGGAGTGAGGAAAGAGGGAAGGCTGCTTTATGGGAGGTGTTATTCAAACAGTGCTGCTTCTGGATGTGGAGCCACAGCCAAAGCACTCTCCTACGCCTCTGAGAAGTGGGATTTGTGTGCACAGTTCAGGCATTCATTAGTAATGGCCCCTTTTTAAAGTTTCCCTCCTTCTCACAGGGGTGTGGGGGGAAACAGACTCATGTGGTTCTGCTAGAATGAAGTTAAAGCCTTGTAAAGCTAAATAAAGCTAGGCACCGTTTTTATAAGCTTGGTAATAGTGCCCTGTGGAAACTGGCCATGATTACAACCACGGCAGCGTCTAACTGCATCTTGAAGCGGCGTCCCAAGTCTGTCACACTGATATTTTTGAAGGGCTTTGAAGCAAGAATGATTACTGTTGTTAAGACTAGGCAGTTTTATATCTTTTAAACTCCAGCCATCAATGAGACAAATCTAGGTAAGCACTTTCTATAAATCTGCAGGAAACTGAAGAAGTTGAGGCTTGCTCTGTGACCTATCACAGTTACTATTAATCTTAATACACAGAAACAACTGTATGTAACAGACAAGCCTGACTCATTGCATTCCCTCCTTTTACTCCAGAAAACTGTCTTGTGTCTACTGTTACATACCGAAAAACTAGAGACTGCCAAAGAATGAAAAAATTTTTACTTCCACTTTACCTGTCCTAAAACCTCAACTTTCTCATCACTGGTTTTTGAAATAACTAAAGTTCATCAGGAATAAGGCTGCCTGTGACTGCTGAGGTTAGCCAAGCACCAAGAAACTTCATTTCAAGCCTCTTCTCCTGCCATGGGGAATACTGCTGGTTAAAACTTCCCGGTGTCTTCTTGAAGAAGGGCTGTCTCAATGACAGAAACTGTTAAAAGGACAAGGTGCTTCTCCTGTACAGTGTCAGAGGCCACCTGACCAGGCACAGCTGAAACCTAAGCAACAAAAAGAAAAGGCGGAAGTCGGAACTTCTGTTCATTTCTGATATGGAAACACATGTTATTTAAAGGAAGCAAGAGGTGTTAGTCCAAATGTCTTAAAACAAACGGAATCGGCTTCTCTCACCCTTTGCAACACGTATCAGTTTTGCAGATGGGACCTGGAAAGACTATGGGAAGAGGAGAGCAGCAGAGACACGCACTCTAATGTGACAGAGGTCAGGAGTCCTCTCAGAAGTGTGCTACAGCTGTTTTGAAACCTGTTAAGCAACAAGACCATATAAAACCAAAGAACTAAATACTTGCTTTCCTCCTACTACTACAGTTCACAAACAGAAAACAATTCACAAGCAGTGCAAGCTCCTGCTGGGTCATTTTTAACTTGATTTTTTTTCAGTCCAGAAACAATCACAAGCATGCAAACACAACGCACACAAAATTCATTGCTCTTCATGTGTTGTCTCTCGTCTTATTTGGAAATAAAATATTTCTTTCAAAATAAACCATCACTTCTACAATAATCTTTGATTTATTGTAGCATTTAGGGACTTCTGAAGGAGTTTAAAGATGACATATAAACTGACATTTACGAATGATAAAAGTGAGACTGCTGCATTCAGCCCTGAAACCTAATCCTCTATGGGGCAGAACACAGCAACTCTTTCCCAGCCAATGCATTCCCAGCCAGAGCAGCATCATGGCGGCCCTGATCAACACGGAGGTAAAAGCAAGCAGCGACTGCTTGGAAGTGTGCAGGACTTGGGCAGGAGGGAGCTACCCCTGTGATACTCTATTTGATGCAGGGCAGCAAAACGTGCTTTCGCAGTGCCTGCAGCAGCATAACCCCCCGGCTTGCAGATGGTGAGAGGGAGGGGGCATCACTTCTGGCCACACAGGACGCCCTGGAGCAGGGGGTCAGAACTGGAACAGAGGAATATCGCTGCCCAGGGGGATTCCTGCTCCCGGCTGCCGGCCCACAATTCCTGGACCAGTTCAGATCAACACCATTTCTTGAAGAATTCAGCTGGATTTTTGAAATTGCCTTGCTCACAAACTGGCTGTGCTCACTTACACCACTCACTGATTTGAGCCTGCATGTTAAGATTTATTTTTTGGTCTTGTTTTGGTCTTAGCAATGCAAACAGATATGACCTCAACTGCCATATCTTCCCGTCTAAATCCTACCAGTTTAACATTTAAAAGTTTGAATTCTTCCACTTCTGAAAACACCACCACCGTCTGATTTCCAAGCTATTTTAAAACAGCAGGAGGATGCAGCATATCACCTTTAACATGTATCTGGTGTTATCTGGAAGTGCCTGGTCCCCCAGCAACTTCATCTGTTCCCACCTCACTGGGCAAAAGAGGTTTTGCATCGATGCAGCGAGTTGGCTACTACTGTTTTGTGTACTAATCTCAGAAGCTAGCAAGGAACAAATGGTCAGTAATGCATGTACCCTAGGTTGGGGACATGCCCCTGTCAAATACTGTAGCTTGCACTCCCCAATGGCCTACAGTGGCTTAAATTCATGTCTAAGAGGCAGATTTCAGGGCTCTTTTTCCATTCAGAGTTTTGCACCTTCAGAGTATATGTTTTCAAACATTCAGCAAGGGCTGAATTTTACCACTGATGCAACTTCTCATTTATTTTATTTTAATGAAAGCTGTCTTTCTCATGTAATCACTATATTCAGTAACTAGGGATTAGCAAAAATACCAAATATCATGAGAAATCTTATAAAACAAAAAGACACAACAATATTCACCACTTGTTCTACACTCCCACTATTGCTCTTGCCAGTGGCTCTGGGCCAACAGCTTAGATAATGGAAAACATTTGCAAAGAGGTCTTCATGCATGAAGAACACTTAACTTTTCATATCATGGAATTCAGCAGTATTTTCCTGACAGTGTGGGGCAGTGCTTCTCCAGTGAGGTTTGCCCTGAGTGCTTGCACAACCTTACGTGACTGCTGGCTTAGAAAGCTACTGCAGTAGCCAAGTCAGTCTACTGCATTTTTGCACAACAGGTAAGAACTGTTCCAAAGAGGATTTTCTCCTTAGGGATGTAATTTCCACTCCCCTGAGAATAAAGGGGAATATCAACCATTTCAAAAAGAAACCATGTTTTTTCCTGGATTCCTCACAGAATACCTTTATAAAATTATCTTGTCAGATGAACTGTGACATGTGAAGAACAACATTAAATAATCAGGTATATCGGGCAAAAGTGAAAAGCTGTATTTTTTTAAAAGTATGATTCAGAGACACATCAGTCGAAATGTAAATTACTCTATGGAGTAATTACTGGCTTAAGACTGGGCAAATACCTTCCCTGTACTTACATATCTTATACTAGAATCAAAGTGCAACCTGAGCTGTAAACTTCCTGTGTTTGGAGGCCTAACAAGACAGTACAGTAGATTAACTGTAGGGACCAGGAAATGCTTTGATCCACAGTTCAAGAGGAATGTAAAGCAAACAGACACTACAGAGACCGCTAATGCATTTAAAGATTTTGTTGCTTCTGTTTCACTAACCATGTTAACTGTTATCAGGTGTTTTACACCATTAACATGAGTGACAAAGGGGTGAGAATTCAGGTCAGATTAGGAAAAATAAGAGCTACAGACTACTTAGATAAATTGCATGTTTTCAAACAGGCTAGTTCAGGCTGAAATTTACCGTAAGGAAACCAGAGAATTAGCTGAAGGGATCTCGAGGTTGTTAGTGATGCCACTGGATCTTCCTGAGCAGAGGCTGGTGTTCCAGAGACTGCAAAAAGGCAAATGCAGTGCCTCATTTTGGTGTCTTCCCTTTAGACAGCATTTTCTTATCTGTCTTGCTGTCATAAAGTTTAAAATGTCATTAAGTAATTCCTTTGAAAGCTCTCAAATTTAATTCCCCTTGGGTTTGATAGTCTGAAACAGATTACATGTTTGGCAGACCAGAGAATTTTCAGTCTTGACAAAGCAGAAATTTCAATGATCCTCACAATAATGGTAAAAGAAAGAATAAATGTAACTTATTATCTTCTATGTGCATGCCCAAATTTACATACATTCTGAACTTTAAAAAACTGGTGTATTGCTAAAAAAGCAGAGGTTTAAAATAAAAGACTCTTAAAGCATTACAGAATACAATAGAGTGTATAATTTACATCTGAGTTCTTGACACTCATTTGTCTTTTTTGTCATATGGTCTATAACTGAATAAATGAAGAAGAACCTTTTTGATAGCTGTAGTCACCTGCTTCTAAGGTACTAACCTGCTTGCAAATCATTTGGCATGGCTGCTTACTAATAAAAAATATAGAGTATTAATTAATACACATTAATGCTGAGATGGTAAAAATGCTTTAAAAATCCTTTAAAAATTATAAAATAAAATAAACTTATATTCCTGAAGTTAATGCATGAAAATATAAGCACACAGACCACATATTTTAATGTAAAATAAATATTTCCCATTGAAAATGATGATCTTATTTTTTCACAAAAAACCCTTCGACAATAAGATCACTATGCAAGATATGGATATGCACTTGTATACAGGTTATAGAAAGTTTTGGTGATATGGTCAATAAAAAGTCATAATCTGGTTTATTATCCTTATTCTTATGTGTTACATTCCCTAGTGAAAACTAGAAAGCTACTCTTTGTTGAGTATCAACCTTTTAAAGTTGAGAGAATGTACATTGTTAGTACTGACAATATTACTTTTGTCTGTGGAAAGAATCCGGAGTCTGAGGATGGTTACAAACAAGGCAAGGCAGAGAATTAAGCATCAGAGATATTCCTCAGGCATTGTAATGGTGGTTCAACACACATGAAATAAAAATTCCTTCAACCAGCCAACCAACCAATTAAAGAGGAAAAAGCCCCACAATGGTCAGCAAAAGGAAAGACATGGACCTGTTGGGGCAGGTCCAGAGAAGGCTGTGAAGAAGATTGGGGGCTGGAACACCTCCCTTATGAGGACAGGCTGAGAGAGTTGGGGTTGTTCAGCCAGGAGAGAAGAGAAGGCCAGGGAGACCTTATAGTGGCCTTCCAGTACTTAAAGGGGGCTTATAATAAAGATGGGGACAGACTTTTTAGTAGGGCTTGTTGCAATAGGACAAGGAGTAATGGTTTTAAATTAAAAGAGGGTAGATTCAGACTAGATATAAGGAAGAAACTTTTTACAGTGAGGGTGGTGAAACACTGGAACAGGTTGCCCAGAGGAGTGGTAGATGCCCCATCCCTGGAAACATTCAAGGTCAGGTTGGACGGGGCTTTGAGCAACCTGGTCTAGCTGAAGATGTCCCTGCTCATCACAGGGGGATTGACTAGATGACCTTTAAAGGTCCCTTCCAACTCAAACCATTCTATGATTTTAAAACCAATATTCTTATAGCTGAATGTCCTGACATGGTCACAAGTGTAGTGTGGACTAACCCATACATGGATGGTGTTACTTCGTTCTGCCAAAT
The DNA here is from genome assembly GCF_031877795.1 of Strix aluco. Classification (NCBI taxonomy): domain Eukaryota; kingdom Metazoa; phylum Chordata; class Aves; order Strigiformes; family Strigidae; genus Strix; species Strix aluco. Next base: position 59,069,566 of record NC_133933.1, on the reverse strand, counting down.
AATAAAACAATGTCCTGTTCTGACAAGATGCTGGAAACTGTTGTGGTGTCAGTCCATCAGCACAATTATACAAATATTTAAGAATAAAAATGTGGGTCATCTCAAGTCAATTATTTATGTGATTACAGTTAAACTCATGCTTAAATGCTGTGTATCTTGCAAGATTGTGCTCTAGTTTTGTCAGAACAGGAAGTAAGAGTCACTTGAGTACATGGTGTAACACTCAGCAAATCCATGGCAGATTTATCAGGGCTTGCAATAGACCACCACTGTGCCCTGGCCACTGACAGCAGAGCCAGCTGACTACCACTAAGCAAAAATTCTGTAAAAGTTGATGTATTTTTCTACATGAAAGCTTAATTATCTATTCTAATAGGCAACAAATGTAGATTTCTCAGGGGGAAGCTAAGGAGACAGTACCCTTCCCTGATTGTACAGATACCCAGTAACACTGGTTCATGTGATGGCACAGCGCCCACATCGTTGCATTGTTCTTTCTTCCTCCATTAATCTATATGGCACCTTCAGTTGGTGTGTTAATGAGAACATATTTCATGTTAATAATTTGTACCTGAATAATTTAGTAAAATAATACTTATACTTTTAGCTATTTGCCTGCTGACTATTTCTCCTGCTCTCAGACTACAGACTAGAGGTGACTAATGCCTGATGACAATCTGCAAAGCATACAAGGCAAGGAGTAACTTGTGACATTTTGCAAATATTTTAATATTAATTAATTAATTAATATTAATATAGAATACCAGGTAATCTTACACACACACACAAGTTAACTGTAGAGAGAGACCACACAAAATAAATGTTGAGGGATTAGTTAATTTTTTCTTACGCATGTTATCATATTTCTTCAGTAATAGCATACACATAAGCCTAAATTAATAATAAGGGTGTGGTGCAGTAGTTTTTCTTTAAAAACCCAGCTTGAGCAGTAGTAAAACATTCAAGTAGCAGTTTTCTTCCCTTTATGTAAGTAATGCAGAAAGACTTATCTGAGTGCAAACATCATGACCCTATCTCACGCCCAAGACAGTGTATCTCTCTGTCCTTTGCTCTCCTCTGCCATGATGAGATTGTCAGCAGCAGTGCTAGTGAGTCAAAAACAAAGAATGTGTACTTAACTTTGATCAAAAATGAATTCAAGAACACAATGAATGCAACCATCAAAAAATAACTTTCCATTCCTATTGATCTGGAGGGATCTGGATTTTCAGCGATGGAAGAGTTACCTACTAATCTACTTCTTTAACTGACTCTCAACGACCCATTACTCAAATGGTTTAAGTTATTGGCAATCTGCTAATTCTACCAATCAACTTTTTTTGGTCCTTCAGTGTTAGGTGAAGACAAATAAGCCACCAAAATACCAAATAAAAAATCTGGCTGATCATGAGGCAAAGATAGTCCCATGGTAGTCTGCAGTCATTTTTGGCATACACAAAAATCTGACATCATTTAAGGGATGCTGGCAGGTTCTCAAAACATACAATTTTGGATCCTCTAAAGAAAACATCACCTCCTGGCCAATTTATCATTACTTCAGTTATGGGAATCTCATGTAACATAAGTTCTCTTAATACCATTACAATATTTATGATCAATGGACTTAGAAAAAAGAAAGTGGTAGCTGACTAGATCAGATTTTGCTCCCACTTTTCCAACAACTCTGAAAGAAAGTTTCCCAGTAAGTCTTACCCCAGCTTTCCAAAACCTTTTTAGCTTTCCTTATTTCTCTTATAATGAATCAACAAAAATCCTTCTTTCCACTTTTGTCAGCTATTTGGCTCCCTATCCTTCACGGGGTTTAGGCACTGGATGTAACTCATACCTCCTGCAGGGAGTCAATCTTTGATTCACAGCCTCATTTCCTTAAAAACTGGGCCTATTGCCTCCCATAGTCTTGCCCTGTCCCAAGCAGACAGTCCAAAAGCAATCAACAAAGCGGTTGTCCTCTCTCTCTTTGTGCTAACTGCTACTTGAACTCAACATATATCTAGATGATTCAATTTTAGTTTTTGTCACTGTTGTCCCAGATGCCAAGTAAGAGACTTCATTTTACATGCAAATGCCAAAACAATGAACTAAAATAGAAAAGTAGTGTAACTTTTTTCATTAACTTTTTTAAGGGAGATGAAACAGTCAAAGGCAGCTTCAAAGTGAATGACTAGCTATAGCAAAATGCTTCATGCTTTGCTCAGTCACCTCTGGCATAAGCTGGTCCTTAGATACATCAAACTGCTGAGAAGCAAAATAAATTAAGAAGTAGAAAAGCCAAAGGACTTAGATAAAAATTATAGTATGCTTTATATAGTTTTTAAATTTTCAGATACTGACATACCGCATTTTAATTTGCTAAAATAAGGTTTTCAATCACACATACTTTTAAGATGGAAAGGATTATGAAAAACCTACCCTGCTATTGGATTTTTTTAATAAATTTTGGTGGCTACTGAGAAACAATACTGACTACTGTGTTCTCTTCATTACATGAGAGAGGTAAAAATGCCCATGATGTAAGTATTTTTTCGGTTTGTACTAAACACAGATCAATTTGAATAAGAACTGTACTGTATGAATTACACATATGTGTTGTCTCTAAAGAGCTGTAGTCTCTTGCACAGTAAGAGCAAATCTAAAACACATATTAGAGCCTGATATGAGGCTAACGAGGCACCAGCATGATTACAGACATTAGGCCATATTTTCAGCTGAAGGAGGAAGCAGTGATGACCATTTAACTGACCAAACGTCTACTGCTTACATGGGTGAGGATGAAGCGAACAGTCCCTGAAGCTGTGCAGCACGTATTTCCTTCCTACCTGCATAGACCATTCTTTAAGCGCATTATTCCTATCTTACTCTCTAACTAACGGTGTGAGATATTTTTAAAGAACGGAGCATGTATCTTTTATATCTCTGTTACTCCAAGGAAGAAGTTAATTGCTTGTAATTCCATCACATTTTATTTGGAAATGTACTTCCCAACTGACTCATTTCTAGTGTATTAGCAGTACTCATGCAATGCTCTTTAATGCAGATCTGTTTTCAATTCAGGACAGATGCAGGCTATTTTTTTTTCAGCCACAGGGATAATCAAATCACACTTAGCATGGTGTATGAAACAGAGGAATTGATTCCCAAGGTTTACTTAGGATTCCATCAAACTGTCAGTAAGCATGCTGAAAAATTAAGGCTTACATAACTAACCAATTTTAAAGAAAAAAGATGGGGTTTGCAATGTACCCTCATAAGAAATAAACAAAATGTTAAGCTCTGCCATTAGGTGCCAGCCACACTGTACATTTTAGATGTATTCTAACTAGATGCTGTGATTCTGTTGTAGTGTAGTTGAAAGGCAGCATGTTTCAGAAGCAGTTGTATGGCCTTGCAACCCAAATCAATTTAAACACTAACTGCTTGAGTTTTGAAAATCAGGAATGGAGCTGCAAGGGCACTGAAATCCAGTTCAGCAGCACAACTGCTCTTAGGTTTCTCTCTAGCTTGAATAAAAACCAATGACTCCAAAATTCTCACTTATGAAAACTGAAAAGCGCTATATATTTAACAATGCCCTTGCAGCAATAAATATAGAAATACCAAGATCATACTTCTACAAGAGCATCCATGTGTGCTTTCTGCATTCCTCCTGTATAGGACTAGTCAGCATGCCTCACAGTAAAATATGTACAAAAATAGTTTTGTGAAAAATGATCAGAATTTCTGAAATATTGCATAATACTTTCTGATTTTTTAAAAGCAAAATAGACAAATTGCTAACAAAAGTCATACAAAAAGGAATATAAAATTGAAGATGTGTCCCTTTATTTCTCTAATATGTAAAAAATCAACATTATAAAACTAGACATTTAATTGACTTTCCATGCTTAAAAATATAATAAGGAAGGTATTTGTTATAGCAAGGTTACATGAGTAATTGAAAAAATATCCTATTTCTCCTAAAATGATGAGGAATGTATGACGCAGTTCTTTTTCTTAAAAAAAACAAATGCTCCAAACCCCCCAAAACCCCCAAGTTAAAAAGGAATTATGATCTCTTTACTTAAGACTGCGCTTTTTGAAGCCCCGTTCCCTCTGGAGCGCAGGCTGCAGCAGCGCCGCAGCCCGAGTCACGCCTCCCTGGGTGCAGCCCAGCCACAGCCAGCGCAGCCTCGCTCCCCGCTGAAGGCAGGAGGAGGCTACACGCACGCTCCTTGGATGGCTTCAAGACATGTTTGCCTTTCAGAGGCTTAGAGGGGATGCAGAGCTTCCAGAAGGAAAAAGTTTGAGCTTGTATCTTACTCACTGATGCACAAAATTTGTTTCCTTCTCGACATAGTCTCCTCTCCGCCAGAGCTGGCCTTAGTCTTACATTTGCTATTTGTGAAGCCCTTCATTAGCGAAACCAAGATTTCTCTGGATAAAAGAAGTATAAATAAAAAATCTTCTTATATTCTTATTTGCTTATGCAAATCCATGCTAGCATTTGTTCCACAGGACTGGATCATGGCCTTGAGGAACCTTGTCCTCAAACATTCATGGCCTACATCAAAGGAAACATGGACTTTGCAAAGTGCAAATTTTAATGTGGTTCAGCCACGAAAACCTCAGTGTTTATGCACTGAAACAAAAGAGAATGGCACTGGGCCAAAGACTGGAAAAGAATGTAATTCTGATATTTGCATTGTTACATTGCAGATTACTATTATTCTATCATTCACCTTTTTGAAAACACTGACTAGTGCCAGGTCTTGATGCCCCAGCATCCAGTTTTTCTACTTTAAAAGGCTTTTGCCTGCACTGGAATTTGCAGCTGGGAGGAATGGCCCACGAACTGAGTCCATACGGCAAACTTTGGCATAAGGCAGGCACATCTGCTGCCATCATGAACAGCTTGTTGGCCAAGTTCAGCTGCCGAGGAGCGCCAAGCAACTGATTTGCTTTCCCACCTCTTCGGTTTGGCTGGTAGACTTCATGTGAATTCATCTAAAACACTCAATACACTGAGCATAGCCTACTTGGTCTGGAGGAGGTCTGATCACAAAGGCATTATTTAAATTGATTCCTCCAGAAAGTGAAGATTTAAGGATTTGTCTTTGCACTCTGAGGATGACATTCCTCAAATCACAGCCACTTTCTCTGTATTTTAACTTCAGCTTTACTGCTCATTTTACTGCTGTTTGGTTTTTTTTAATATACTTCTGAATTTTTTTGTTCCTGTAAATTACAGTCATTCTAACACTGGGAGCCAAATCCTACTTTCATTTGTGGAAATAGAAAACGTTTTTTGATTTTCTGGTGATTTATAGGTATATCCTGTCCTAAAAGTTTTTTTTCAGGCAGAAATGGGAACCGTTTGGTTAACTCATAACTTAAATATGCAAAACACTCATGCATTCCTCAAACTGTCTTCAAAACATTTTTACAAAAAGTGTAAAGATATTAGATTTAAAATACACATATAGCATAGTTTAGGTGACTGAGTTGGCTACATTGCTAAGGAGAGTTTTTCTTTTGGCTCACTTAGTGACTTACTGCATGGACCTCTTGAAAAAGCTGAACCCTTGTGTCTCAGTTTTCTGATCCCTTATATGGTGGTCATAATGTTTATCCCTCTACTTTGCTAAAGTACTTGGAGGAATGATTAATTAGCATACCCCTGTGCTGTGCTTTGGATAACACACATGGAAAGGATGCTTAGCATGTTTTCCTCATCTGTATAAAAGACAAATTTTATGGATGATGTAACTTTATACATGTGTGTTAAACAGTGATACAAACAATGAATATGACTTACAAGTAAAGTTATCTTCTTGCATTGATTGCATTAATTCCATACACTAAGGGAACTAATTTTCCTGTCTATCCTCACATCTCCATTGCTTCCTAAATAAAAGTACATGGAAATCTCAGAATGTTTCCTTTTTTTTTCTAAAAAAAAAAACCCAAACAACTAAAAAGTCACCCATCAATACACTGAGAGACCAAAGGTGGCCCTGATACAGCCTGACCTGCCCAGCTAGCTAGCAGCCTTGCAGAAAAGCACTGGTGGCTCCTGTTGGACATCAGGTTGAACGTGGACCCTTGCAGTGATGGAGACTAGCTGTACACCAGGTTGCATGAGCAAGATAATAACCAGCAGGTCTAGGGAAAAGTTTTTTCTCTTTTCTCCAGCACCTGAAACCACATCCAAAGCACTATGGCCAATTTGGCAACCCAGCACAAGAGAAATACTGATAAATTAAGAGAGAAATGCAGCAGAGGCCACAGAGTTGTGAAGCTCGACCCAACCCAAATGTTGCCATGTTTACTTACCCTGGAGAAAAGAAGGCAGAAGGGCAACCTAACCAGTCTTCACCTACCAAAAGCAGGGTTGTAGAGAAGAGAGAGCCAAACTTTTCTCAGAGATGCATGACAACAGGACAAGAGCCAACAGTCACAAATCGCAACAAGAGAAATTCAAGGACAAAATTCTTCACAGGGAGGGCAGTTCAGCACTGGAAGGGGCACCCAAGGAGTTAATAGAGTCAGCAGTCCTGAAGACAGTCAAAAGTTGACAGGACCTGATCTACCTTTGAAGTTAGCCCTGCTTCAAGAAGGCGGTTGGGACTAGATGGTCTCCATAAACCCCTTTCAAGTTAAATTATTATGTGATTCTATAATTTATGACTAATAAGAGGCATCATTAATGTTCCCATTATTTGCTCTCTCTCCTCTCTCTCTCTCCCACCCCCTTCTTTCCCTAAGGGGCACATTGGCTCGCCAAGATGCACATAATTGTCTAAGAATATTCACAAAAGTACACACTGTCCATGTAAGGTGTCAAGTATGAAACACTGGTGTTGGCAAAGAGCCAGATGCCAAAATATAAACTTCTAGCGCTCAGCTGGATTTTTTTACTTGTCAAATCTGTGTCATAATTGCTGTTTATCCACATTCTTCTTTGCTGACATGTATTTGCAGTGTTGCGGTCCCACTGATTTAGCTGGTCATTTTCTGTCTGTAAGGAATTGTATAATTAAATATTGTGATTTAAACCCTTCAAACACATTCATGTTACTTGCCAGTAAAGTTAAGCATGGGAAAGATGACATTTTCAGGGCCTGTATTTATGCATTAGCCTTACATGTTTAAATGAATCTAAGCATCTTTTAGGGCCTGTCCTCACTCACAAGGATATTTAAATTGAACATGATTTAGGAATAACTCAGTAGAAAAATTTATATTTCGAAATCAGAATGGCTAAGTTTTGGAAATTACTTAAATACACTCTCCAAAGTATGAAAACTTAGTATGAAGACGATATTCTTGCTTTGAAATAAGCATGTCTACCTGCAGAAAGTTAATCAGGAATATTTTATCTGAAATAATTATTCCTTAATTATTCCTTAATTCCTAAAATAATTATTATCCAGACAGATAAAACTACTGTACAGCCACTTCAAGCAAAAAAAGCCAAAGTTCAATTAAAAATAAGATAATCATCTTACTATATTTTAGAACAATGCCCAATTTTAAAGGTTAATAGCCTGCTTTGATTCCTCTCAGGGCAGATGGAGGACACCTCCTCCAATGGACTCCCAAGATTTTTCAGGCATTTACAGATCTTCCATTCCAGTCTAGGAAGACATGTGACTTTTCTGGCATCTGACCGTTGTCTGATAAATGCCACTGCACTGTTAACAAAGCAAAAGATAGCCTCAGAAAAAAATAAGTTAGACTTGTAATAGTTATGTTGCTTTGAAGAAACCCCAGTCTGATATTTTGTATTCAAGTTTCAGCTTGGAGGTAGGCAAACTTTTATGGCCGAGTTATTAACTCCTGAATATAGACCTCTGTAATAGAAATGCTGACAGACGCTTTAGTACAGCAGTGCTATTGGGCACAGCTATAGTCATCACTTTTAATGAGAGCTGTTAATATCACCTCAATCAAAATGGTTGCCCTGGGCTGATGTTCGGGCTGTGCACAGGTGCTCTAAGCCAAAAAGGTAATGAAGGTTATTACATTATCAATGAGGCACAGATGTACAACCCGTCTGAACTCAAGGTGGTGTTACTGCCAAGCAGGCATCTCTTTCAGCAGGTCCCAGGTCTGTTTATATCAATATGCTGTTCCAGCTCAGTGAACCCAAGCACAGCCTTCTGCTTCTCGATGGCATTGCCGGTGAGAGAAGGAGCAGCTTTTAAGAATGCAAGAAGGATATGCCCCTGATGTGCAGGTGGATCACAAAAAGTAAAACCAAACACCAACTCTGCATTAGTTTGTGATAGTCTTTGAACTTGGAATTAATGCATTTGGGTCTGCACTGCTTCAGCATTTCAGAGCAGTTCCTCCTTCTCACCAAGCACAGTAGCAATATTGGCTTGAGGGAAATCTGTATTCCCTCTTCTTTGTCTTGTCTGAAATCTGACATACTTTTCATTGGATTTGCATGCTTTCCAAGCCATGCTTCACACTTTGCTTAGTGCTCACATTCACTTACTTCAATATACAAATGACACAAGCAAGTCACATTTATTTTCTATTTTTTTTAAAGCTTCTCTTGCTTTTATACTAAATATACACAAAACTTTCAGACGTGGATACTAGAATGGATTACATTTCTACTGAGATTAACACCTGGGGATTCAGAAGCCCATTTGAAATGAGCCATAACCTCCACTGAAACCATCCTTCTTTCTTTGCCCTCCCAGGACCCCAGTCTGAGGGATGCAGTACTGCAAGAGGACTGATGTAAATGAGACATGGCATCTCATCAGAACAAAGAGCATGTGTGCTTTAGCAGAGAACAACTACTCACAGATCTCAGCTGGCACAGTGATGTTACTGTGCTCCCCAGAAGCATATGTTATACCTAGAAGGACTGACACGTAGGTAAAGGAGCCAAGCAAGCATCACAAATTCTATTGTATCAAAGACTGAGGGTGTGTGTGCTTTTGTGTATGTGCGAGTATATACATACATATTCATGCACACAGGAAAGAGACAGAGCTGGCCAAGGCAGCCACCGCTGCTCAGGCATCCTAAATGTAATTCTTGATGGATTCTGCCTGGGGCACGATGAATGTGGTGCCTTCCCCCTAGCCTTCCTCTTCATCTTTGTCCACTTCAGACTTTACTAACCAATGCAATCAAAGTGCTGAAGTAAAGCTATTTATGGTTTCACAACTGTCCCTTCAGAGCTTAAAGGACAAAGAAAGATGAACCCTCTCCACCAGACTGAATCTGGAATCCCTAGCACTGATCCAACATAAATGATAAGCTGAATGGGCTCCATGCTGAAATCCCTGGAACTGTATTGTGCAGGTGATACCAGTGATTGCCTGGCATTAAAATCTTTGCTCTAGAATCATGCTGGAAGCTGAGTCACTGCAACAAGAGCTGAACAGTGGAGGCAATCAAAGCAGAGCACGGGCTTCAGTGTGACAGCTAAAAGTAGAGACAGGTACCCTAGAGGTAGAGGTAGTGGTTAAGACATGAATGGATCATTCAGCTCTGGTCCTGGACACTGAAGGTGCAAATTAAGCTCTGGTTCCCAAATATTCCCCAACACAATGTTTGGAAGTCATCTGACAAGTCAACTTGGAAAAGCAGCAAGAGAAGAAGTCAATGAGTTTGATGGTTTGAACTTTGAAATAGAACAGCTTTAGATAATTATTTTCCTTAAAAAATACCAGCCTTGTTCTTGTAAAGGATTAGATGACTGTGATAAGCAAAGTTATGTTTAGGTGAGCAATACTAAAACTGGAAGGGAACAAGATGAGAGCTGTTGCTCCAGCCAAGCAGAAGCAGTACTGCAACAGAGCACTGTTATTAAACCAGAAGATACAGGCTAGGGCTGTCTTATTTCTTACAAGAGTAAAGCTGCAGTCCCTCATGCCTCCTCAGTTGAATGCCTAAGTGAAGAAATGTTATATGAATGGAGATGCTCTTGTTCTGCATTTCTCAGCAGCAAATATAGAGTAATCTAGTTTCAATTTATTCTGGCTACCCTAGCATGCTCCTGTATGCTTGTTACTGTCCAAGTGGAAAGAAGTCAATCTGTCTTGGTATGCACAGACCTCCCCTCTCCCAGCAGGCAGTCTGTGTACGTAGGGCTACATGCCTTAAAGCCCTGCCTCTGTGAGCACAAATCCTGATCTAACCCTGAAAACAGTTCCCCACAAGACTTTAACATTCTTGACCCATTTATACATTTCAAGCAAGACCTCATAGCAGACAGATAGCAAAACCCACTGCAAGTGACCCAATTATCTCCTACAGGAAGCTTATGTTGAGAGTAATTGCTGCAAAGGAAATGTTCAGCTATCACGGTCTGAGTAACTTTTAACATGGGGCTGAAGGGATAAGGACAGACCTTCACTGCTGGTGCTTCTCCACAGCTGCCACTTTTATTTGCTCTCTGGTCTTTCAACCGCCACAAATCCTGCATGGTGTCCCAGGAGGTGGCCAGCAAGGGGTGTGACAGCACAGTCTGGTTCAGGAAGAAATTCCTCAAAACTTTCTGAAGTGCCTTTTCTCTAATCATTACATACATATGAAACAGGCAACCCCTAAACTTCATCTACAGCAAATGTAGACATGCACTTTGAAAGAACAGTAGTGGCAGCAGCAGTTACAGCTCCCTCCCTCCCCAATACAATAGATTGCTTAGCAGGAAATTAGACTGCAATTTCCTTAAATGAAGTATAATACCCTGATTAGCAAACAATGTTTGGTTTAAAAATGGGGGGTTTCCAGCCCAGATTTCTTCAGTAAAAATAATGAATACTGTAAGATGATGATAGCACATAGTAATATCAAGGAAAGCAAAACTCCTGATCATAGAATCATAGACTTGTTTAGGTTGGAAAAGACCTTTAAGATCATCGAGTCCAACCATTAACCTAGAACTGCCAAGTCCACCACTAAACCATGTCCCCAAGCACCACATCTACACATCTTTTAAATACCTCCAGGGATGGTGACTCAACCACTTCCCCGGGCAGCCTCTTCCAGTGCTTGACAATCCTTTCAGTGAAGAAATTTTCCTAATACCCAATCTAAACCTCCCCTGGTGCAACTTGAGGTCATTTCTTCTTGTCCTATCGCTTGTTACTTGGTTCAAGAGACTCATCCCCAGCTCTCTGCAACCTCCTTTCAGGTAGTTGTAGAGGGCAATAAGGTCTCTCCTCAGCCTCATTTTCTCCAGACTAAACATCCCCAGTTCTCTCAGCCGCTCCTCATAAGATTTGTGCTCTAGACCCTTCTCCAGCTTCGTTGCCCTTCTTTGGACACGCTCCAGCACCTCAATATCTTTCTTGTAGTGAGGGGCCCAAACCTGAACAGAGTATACGAGGTTCGGCCTCACCAGTGCCGGGTACAGGGGAACGATCGCTTCCCTAGTCCTGCTGGCCACACTATTTCTGATACAAGCCAGGATGTTGTTGCCATCTTGGCCACCTGGGCACGCTGCCGGCTCATATTCAGCTGGCTGTCAACCAACACCCCCAGGTCCTTTTCTGCCAGACAGCTTTCCAGACACTCTTCCCCAAGCCTGTAGCATTGTGTGGGGTTGTTGTGACCCAAGTGCAGGACTTGGCACTTAGACCTGTTGAACCTCATACAGTTGACCTCGACCCATCGATCCAGCCTGTCCAGATCCCTCTTTGGAGCCTTCCTACCCTCAAGCAGATCAGCATTCCTGCCCTACTTGGTGTTGTTCACAAACTTACTGAGGGTGCCTCAATACCCTCATCCAGACCACTGATAAAGATATTAAACAGAACTGGCCCCAATACTGAGCCCCGGGGAACACCATTTGTGATTGGCCATCAACTGGATTTAACTCCATTCACCACCACTCTTTGGGCCTGGCCATCCAGCCAGTTTTTCATCCAGTGAAGAGTATGTCCGTCCAATCCATGAGCAGCCAGCTTCTCCAGGAGAATACTGTGGGAAATGGTGTCAAAGGCTTTACTAAAGTCTAGGTAGACAATATTCACAGCCTTTCCTTCATCCACTAAGAGGGTCACCTTGTCAATGAAGGAGATCAGGTTTGTCAAGCAGCACCTGCCTTTCATAAACCCATGCTGACTGGGCCTGAACACCTGGTTGTCCTGTATGTGCCATGTGATGGCACTCAAGATGATCTGCTCCATAACTTTCCCCGGCACCAAGGTCTGGCTGACAGGCCTGTATTCTGGCCCTTCTTGTAGACGGGTGTCACATTTGCTAACTTCCAGCCAACTGCAACCTCCCCAGTTAGCCAGGACTGCTGATAAATGATTGAAAGTAGCCTTGATGTTGTACAAAGAAACATTTGCTGAGGAGAGGGGCAGGAGGTGGACTGATTTACCTAAAACTTTTACATTTTTATTTCCTTCCACCTCTCATGTGCATGTCCTTCCTCTAATAGTTTAAAAATAAAGGATGCAATCTGTATTCCAGACAGATTGCACGAATAATTTTCTCTTATCACAGACCAGCCACAACTGTCCTTGGGTAGCTAACAAGAAACTACAGGAATTGCTCCGGCTCCCAGCTGGAGGAAGCATTAAGTTTATAAAAACATTTTAGCATTTTAAACATAACTGCACTACAGCCTCTCTTTTGCATTGAGACATTGAAAAGAAGCAGCTATATTCATATATATGTTGAAATTCAAGACAAAAGGCACCCTATTCCTCAAGAATCTGTCACACAGTAGAGACCGGTTTCTATGAGTATCCCACTGGCATCAGGAATCTTTCCTTGCTAAACATCTCTGCTTCTTAAACTGGGAGTCTCTGGGGCACTTCACTCTGCATGGGGCCTGAAATGCAGAATGATGCTGGAGACTCCTCTTTCACCCCACTGCAGCTCCTTAGGATCTGTGCCACTAACTTCAGTGACGCAGATGTTCTCTAGCATTTTACTGGGAACAGAAGGGAGTGCCCCTGGACAGAGGGAATGGAAGTAAAGCGTGGCTGCCCTCAAGTCTCCCTCAGGAGTGGGGGCTGCCCTCACCTCCCCAGAAGGAACAGCTAGGTTGGCATCAGTATCACCATCCAACTTTGGGAGCAGAGGACAGCAAAAGAAGAGGCACAGAGGGGGAAAAATGCGTAATTTACTGATTTTTTAGTTTTGTGAATGCCATGATAATATTGGCAGCTCCTAGTTTTGATGCTGTCTACCAGCTGGGTCACAATGCTGCCATGATATTGATGCGTGTCTGTCAAACAACTGTCAGGCTCTTCCACTAGGGTAGTCCATAATGGTTCATTAGGAGATGACGTCTCATGGGTGCCCTGGACCTGACAGCTGCCAGAGAAACAAACTTTGTTGTCAGTCCTGAAAGAAACAGCCATGACTTTCAGCTGTGTAGACTAAAACTGGTAACTTTCATGATACTGTAAAGATTCCTAGAATAAACAGCTCTATGTAGCTATATCAATAGTGGCTGAGAAACAGCTTTTTCCTGAACTGCAGTCCCGGAAGGCATCAAGAGTAATAGTAGCCATCATATTTGACTAGTTATAAGTTGATACTGCATTTGTTTGTGCTAGTGAAATAAAAAAGAGTAAGACAGAGAATAAGATTGACATCCATGGAAATTCAAAAGATATGGCTATCATGAGATCTAGCCACCCAAAGAGGGAGTACAGGCATAACCACATACAGACTACCTACCTAAGGTACTAACAATTTGCCTTACATTTCCTTGCCAACTTCTGGGGTCTTCCAATTACACTTTCCCTTAAATATACATGTATTTCTCCTACCTCACTGTTATCTGAAAGACCTATATAATCCAAGAACTAAAAACCATTTCAACAGAGCTATGTCATGAAATGTGAGGCCTTTTACAGATCTGTGTAACAGTGGTTTAAATTAGCTGGCAACTGCTTCAGTTGTTGGGAGTTAACACTGTATTAATTCCATGAAAAAAATAATGGTTTAAGTATGAATTAGCTATCCAAGAAAATCTGTAATTCTTTGTCATTTTTGATGGATCATGGCCAAAACAAATTCACCTTTCCTCACAAAACTTTTCTAGTGCTGTTGACAATACCAGTCCTCCTTCTATCACTCCGGCCCACATTTGGGGGCTGTGTTTTATTCCTTCCCACTTAGCCACATCCAAACCATCTCCAAGTCACAACACTTATCTCTCCAGCATTTTCAAACCCCACCCTTTCATCTGCATCCTCAGAGTGGAATCTTTTCTCCATCTCTCACACGTATTCCATTTTGACTACTGCAAGCTCCACTCCTCCTTTCTGGCTTCCTGTGTGTACAGAGGCATACAAATCAAAGTGCTGCCAAATAAACATGTGTTTCTTGCCTGGAAGTTTGAGCACCTCTTTTCCTTCCTCTATCCCCAGCCCTTTCTTAGTTTCACCGTTGGCTTCCCTCCAAAATCATAACAGATGTCAGCACCTTCCAAGTTCAATGTAATTCTGGGTCCTTTTAATTTATCTTCCCCTGCTTAAACTTTATCTTTCCCTCGTTAAGCTTTATCTTAACTTCCTCCTCCCCCTGCTCCTTTCCTCCCAGACCTCCTCCCTGCCAGGTTTTCAGAGTTTCCTTGTGTTTTGCACCATATCACCTCTTCTGTTCAAATTTCCACAAAAGCCCAGTTTTACCTGAGCCTGGCAGATCCACTTGCGACATGCTGCTTATGAAAATACATTGATTTTTAAGCTGAGCAGAGTAATATTATTTCTTTTTGCCTTACCAGTTGTCCAAGCTGCCATCCTCAAGTGCTTAGATAGTGCCAAGCATATAGCTGGCACTCCTGCAAATACTTAACAGCAGCAACCTGGGCACAACACTGAAAACTGGTTAAATGATATACGAGGGGATACAGCAAACACAGCTATTCTCAAAATGCTGTCAAATGCGTGAAGCAAGCAAGTTGGAAGAAATTAATAGAAGAACAAGTACTTCATATCCATTTAGTTACAGGAACTTTGGCTTCTATTTTTAGGAAGAATTGCTGTTTCTTCCTCTAAAGAGTATGAATGTCATTTCTACCTCCTCTGTTTATCTAGCAAAATCACTGCGTATATCACAGCAATTAATTTCTCTTCTATGTCTTAACTGCCCTTCTTCAGGTATCTGTTCCCCTTTAGACTCTATTAAAATCTATGCTAAAGCCACTGTCTCAAGGGAGTTACTCTGGATTTACAGCACTGCAAGTGTTAACACAAGATGAACCATACTCTTACGGGAATGGGAGAATGTGCCTATGACTCAAAATACCTACCCAACACTTTATTTAACAATTAATATTAATTTGCTGCAAGTCCAACTCAGAAGTTGCCTGTTTACATCAATACATGCATGAACATATCCATGTGTGTGGACATTCAGACTTCAGACTCTCTGCCAGGCTCCTGTAAGGCTGCTGCTTCTGTCTGAGTAATCACTAGGAGTCAGCCATATACCAGACTAATTTTCAACTGTCTCTTTCAAAGGCATTATAGTAAGAACTTCAGCCACTGTAGGAGAGAAAGCCCCACACTTCTTATATTTATAGCTATTTAGGGTCTCAAAGGGACAAAAAATGAGACTTGCTAAATGTTCTATTATTGTATGTATTGTATGTACTATTCTCTTATTGTTATAAGTGGACACTTCAAAAACTCCGCTGAAGAGCCACCTTTAGATGAACAAACTTAAGGTACCTTAGATTTGAAAATCTGAGCCCACATGACAATATAACGTCACTTCCATCTTCTTCTCAACATAGCTTTTCAAATCCTGTTAAGCTGTATGACTTAATACCAAAGACGTGTCCACTTTTAAAACCACTGAGAGCCTGCACAAGGTACCATTCCTTACCCAAACGAACAAAAAATTTTAGGGTAGTTCTTCAGCCCCTGACTGTAGCAAGAGATGAGTTAAACACTGTTTGTGTTGCTAAAGGGGAGAAATTGCATAAATCCTCCAGATTTAAAACCTCAGGAGCTTTCAGTATTTCCTCTCTCAAGCATGAGGCAGCTGTTTCTCCTGGAAAGGTTTCTGGAAGACATCTGAGATGAATACAGGAGGCTGGAATGTGGGATGGACAAAGGAACGCCAAGACAGGACTTCCACTCTCAGGCAATACCCGCAGCTCTCCATTTAACAGCTTTCACAGCCCTGCCAGCTGCTCAGCTTTAGCCCTTCTGCACACCCCCACCCCATCCCAGCAAACTGGGAATATAGCTCATCCTTCTGTCAAGGGGCAGAGCTCTTCAGCGCGTACCTTCTTCCAGAGGCCGATGGGCAAGCACAGAGCGTGGAAAGAGGCCAGCCTTGGCAAGAGCCTGGCTCTGACACATCCTCATGTGGTCACCCACTGCAAAGCAACCAGCCAAGGCTTCCATCAGGAACCGCACAAAGGGGATTTTTCAATGAACTCAAGATACCCAGTTCAGAAGGTTCAGATGTGGAGTTTATATGCAGGGACATGTATCCCTGTGTGTACATAAAACACAGCTACACTGTTAAAAAGCCACAGCACACATTCTCAGATGTGTTTAGATTTGGGATTCTTTTAAAACATACCTAAAACGACTTAGAAGGATAAAAGATGCAACTAGTGAATTGGAATTAAAATACAGTGTTTTGTTATAACAGCATGCCTCATGCTCTGAGTGGATACTGCTGGCAAAGAGGGCCATAAAAGGGAAGTATGTGCTTTATGGCAGTGGTATGTAGCTGTAGGTCATTTAGTTTCAGGGGAAGAAAAGAAAACCTATGAAAGGATATGACTACATGACTGGAAAATACAACTGCTTATAAACTTGCATCCTAAAATGTGATTTAAACATTTGCTGCCCAGTTCCAAAAGCAAGGACGTGGCTCTGCGGTGCAGGCGGTGGTGCGGGTACACCACAGCACTCCTCCTCTGATCCGCCACTGGAGGGGAATGGCATGGAGAGAGGGAAACGGATTGTTAAAGCAGATCATGCTGTAACAAATAATAAAAAAGCCCCGAGCCAACTTTTCTTTTCTTTTAGTACAGGTGGGAAAAAAGGAATCTCTCCTACCTTTTTGTTCCTTTTCATGTTTTGGTTTGTTCTTTTTTTTAAAGCATTGCATGGTGATAACAACAGAGTTTTATTTATGTGGCACACTGATAGTCCAGAGTGGTCCAAAGAATAGGTCTACTCCCATATGCCCCTTCCACACCAAGAGAAAAAGCCTTCATCAGAGGAATCTGATGTCACCTGCTATCAGACACATATCCAAGAATTGAATGCTCAGGGCTGATTTGAGTTGGTAAAACTCTGTAACAAAAGCTGTGTTTTACATTCCCCCCCCCCCCCCCCCCCCCCCCGCCCCCGCAAAACAAAGTCTTCTTCCACATCTGAACTGATGGATTGTGCTGGCAGTGAGATGGGGGGAAGATCCAAAGAGCCCACTGGAGGCATGAAGATGGGAACGTGTGTACAAAAATGACTTCATAAGAAATTGTCTCATTGTCTCTCATAACACATGTAAGAAATTCCTCCTGCAGCTTTAATGATGGAGTGGGAAGCTAAACCCCATAGGAGTTCCTCCCTCTATTTACCAGAAAGGCAAGATATGGGCTCCAGTGATGAAGCGTTCCATTAATATTAGTGCTAGAGGAAATAAAGTGACTTAATTGTAAACTAACGACCTCATCCTAATAACTAAATTCTAAACAGAAAAGGCAAGAAAAAACCCCTACTTTCAGCCATGCTGCCAACTCATAAATTAAGCAAATGACATTGGGATATAATTATACTAATTAGTACTGATGCCATGCAAAGACTATTTATGGATATGCATTTACCCCATTTCTAACCCTAGAGCCTAAATCTGAAATAGTAGCTCAATCATAGCACACTTTGGAAATTCAGTGTTATTGTTTATGCCATTGTGGATCTAATTTAATCAATACCATATTCTCATTAAATGCAAGGTCTGTTAAAGATGTTCCTTTCACAGGCCCCACAAATGAACTCTATTGGATTTGTCTCATTACATTATTGCTCTGGGCTTAACTATGCATCATTAACAGAAACAATATACAAGTTAAGTACGAGGCTCTATAGATCAACTTAAAACGACAGTCACACATGATTATGGTCGTAAGTGATTGGACTGATAAAAGCTGGCATCCGCAGCGATTGTCAGATGCTCGTTGGCTCTTTCACATCAAAAAGGATATCTGAATTCCTGGTGACCTTCGCAGTGACAAAAGGGAAGACAACGGAGGTTGGGCCCCCTGTTTCCAAGATGCCATACTACATGGGTTGAATTTTTTTGTTTCCTGCTACCAGTAGAGAACTCTGAGAATACCATTTCTTACCCTGAATTTACCCTGCAGCTTTTCATGTTCCAGTCACAAAGAAAGGACTGTAGCACTATGGTGCAGTGGGTTTTAAGTGGTCAACACAAGGTATCTCTATCACAATATCCTGAAGAGATCAGCAAGCTCTATATCTTGAACTACTAGAAGTAAGAGTAGTCAAATTTCTTCTCTTACTCCTTCCTAATTAATACCAAGACGCATATTATACACATGAAGAGTGTACCAGCATTATTTAGCTTTGTGGGCTGCCTCCCTATTTTTTCTTGCCTTTAGATATGACCATACATTTGTATTTGCCATACCTACAACTGATCTCTGTTAGTCTGCTGTTCAGTGGCAGAGTATCACATACATGACACACAGAGGCCTGTCTGCTTTACATCTGAAATAATCATGCATAGAAGAGCTGCCAAGAAAATTTGTCATTAAGAGACGTGATTAAAGCTTGCACTGCCTTGCCAGCATCCATTCGCTTAAGTACACCCTTAGTTGCAAACCTCTAGCAACTTCATTGACTTCACCAGGTTTGGGTTTATTTGGTTTTGGTTTGTTTTTTTCCCTTCCTTTTCTTTTCCAAAAACTGGCCCTATCTGTGATTGTTGTTTAACTGTTTACTGGAAACATACATACTTGTATATATATAGAAAGAGAACACACAGAAAACAGCAGAAAAGGACTCCTGGTCTAAATTCCTTTCTTGATATTTCTGCTGACCATTTCCACGTAGAGTTCTTCACTGATTGTAATTGCTAGAAAATTACATGTTTTTGCTTGTCCCTTTGGACAAATGGTCTGAAATTAGTGGTTGCACAGATCTGCAGCTGACTCATTACAACATAAAGCAGCCGACTGCAGGGCTTGGGGTTTTTTTGGGTCTGTTATTTTAGGATGGAAATTGCTGAGTTGGCAGGCAGTCTGACCATATAAATCAAACAGCAACTGCATACTTTTAAAATGACATGGTGCATAATCAATTTAATATGTGATGTTTGAGGGAAAATAGCTTTATTGGGGAAGTACTGCTAATAAAAATTCAACCTATGGTACCTCTTAGGTCACTAAGGGCAAAGCCATGGGCCAGTATTTATAACCTGCCTGCCTTTCCCTGGATTGCTTCTGGATGAACAATAGCACCTAACTGGATTGATATAAACAACTGAAAGAAACCACTGGTATCTAATGGAGTTATTGCTTTCATCAGCACTTGCGGAGAAATATGAATATTATTATTAGAGTGCAAAACCAGCATAGATAGTTCTGCTGTGACTTTCTTGAAGATCTTTCCTCTGCTTTGCAACAAGAAGTCATAACTATCTCTACAGTGACATCCCCCAAGTCTTCTGGTTCCAAGGCAGCTTTTTGATTAATGCCTTAAGGAGAAGCAGAAGGCCTGGAGGAAAGGTGCATCATTCCCCTCTCTCCTGCGGTGGAGTGGCATGAACTGCAACTTCTCTTTGTTGAGGCATCCTGAGAAGAGAAGGACTTGAGGGGGTGCCCGTTCATGGAGTCAAGGTGTCGTATCTCACTAAGGAGTAGTAATTGTCAAGTCTTGGGACAAGTTCACAATGTTTTATGCATGGGGAAAAGTTCAAGCCTCTCTTTCACACAGGACACTCTAGGGCAGAATTAGCACAAATCTTCTTAGGGTGGTCCCTTCAGGAAGCTGAAGTAGAGAATGGTCAGAACCAATGCACTGCAAGATTACACACAATTTTGTCACTTACGGCTGTCAAGATGCTTTCTGAGGATGCGAATTTTTGGATGGAAGGGTATAAAGATAAGGGGACCAGGCTGGAGGACTGCATAATGGGACCCACAGCTCTTTCACCGCCATTACCTGGAATGGCTCACATCCCCTAGGGCTCCTGAAGCTCCCATCATCTGTCTTGCTATCTGGCCTTCTATTCAAGAGCTGTTTAATGGATGCTTATCCTCATGTTGTAAAAAAGCAACCTGCTCATATATAAATGGAATACACGTTTTCTATTCAGTTATCTCATAGGTCTTGACAAACACAACTGTAAAATTTAAACCAAAACATTATTTTTCAAGTATGACTTAAATTGGCAAGGTGGTCTAAAATTTGCCAAAGAGCAGAGAGTTAACACATGGTAAAAATTTTTGTCCAACAAGTGTTTTTTGAAAACAGAAGTGATCAATTTAAAAATACAGGGGACTAGTCCTTTTGTTTTCTATTAATTGCGCATTATAGAAAACATAGGGGCAGATATAAAATGACACAAAATTGGCTTGTCATCATGGAGAGACCAAGGTGGTGTTCAGTGCATCCCACTTGGGTTTTGACATCAGAAGCATCGAAACTGAACTGATTATATACAACTTATTTCTTGAATTCAAATACTGGAGCATAGAAACAAGACAAAAATTCTGCAGTCAATATATTTGACTGAAATGCTGCAAAGGTTTAGGGGAGGGGGAGAGGAAAGAAAAACCGAAGGGGGCCAGATTTCTGATAAGAACAGGATAAGTGGGGCCTGAATTAAAAGGGACAAAATTAAAATGGATAGATTTTGAATTTGAAAATATCTTCTGGAATAATTTATTTATTTCTAACACTGATTTAACAGTAACAGATAAACATTCAAATATATGAAGGTTGTTATTGGTAGTCTTCTGGAAAAGCAAAAGATACTGGGAAAAACAAATAAACAGGAAACCAACAACCCATTTAGCTTGAATAACTTCTTTTAAACTAAGCCTGATGTAAAAAAATAAAAATGAAAAATTCTCACTTTTAATCAAATGAAAGCCCTCCTGCGAATCAACTATTTGCTTTCATTCTCCAGAGACCCTCATAACAAGGCACAAAATATGTTTTAAACAGGAAAAAAGGTTTTTTTTTCTAAAATATAATTCCCACTTGGCATTCATTTTTAGTGCAGGTAATGGACATAAACCAAATTAAATGTTTAGAAAATGGCTTCTAAAAATAAAGTGCTTGTGCACCATTTCTACTTTTGTTTTGCATCAATAACACTATTCTCTGTTAACCAGAAGCAAAAAAAAAAAATTAATATAAGGGGCTTCATTCATACTCTAAAACTAAAAGGAAGATTTAAGGGAAGATTTCCCAAATGCTGTAGGAATACAGCTCTGACTGATTTAATGAAAAATGTATAGTTAGCAGCCTTTAGAATGGTTTAATGACATATTCCCTGAATAGGATGTGATTATTGACACACCACTGATACCCAGGAAAACAACTGTCACCGCACACAAATTCTAAGGCTGTACAAGAGCTACTCATTTCTCTAATTCTTTTTCCAGCACTCAACAGTATTGGGGTTTAAAACCATATTATGTTGTCATAGCAGTTGTTTTGCAGTGTCTATTGCTACTGAGAATATGTACCACGAAAAAGCAGGAACTGGTAAAATGAATAAACTTTAAGAATCCAATGCATGCATATCTTGTTCTTAGAACTGGTTTGATCTCAGTTATTTTAAATCAAAACTTCAGAAAAACAGAGTAAGCAGTACCTGTTGATCAACACTTGCTGACTCTATGAAGTACAGTGGAAATTACTACGTTTGTCACAAGCTTGACACTCCAGTTCTAGGACTGTAATTAAACCTGTTATTTAAATTACACTTGTTCAGTGCATCAGCTCGGTTTCTGCCCATTCTACAGGACCAGACATGTATGTGTATATGCAAGAAAGCAGCTGGCTCTTGCTCACCTAGGTGGAGAACATTTTTCTCTAAGTTCAAAGGAGAAACTCAGGCAAATCATACTCGTTGTACCTGCTTTTAGATGAGATTTCCCCCATGCCAAACTATTGCACTGATGATAGATGCAGAATTCTTATTTGCTACAGCTGTAACTCAACATTCACAGATTGTTTCAAAAGCTCTCAATTGAGTTCTCAGGATTTCTGGATTCAGTAAGACCAGTTTTGCAGTAACTGAGCGTATATATCCAAATCTCTGTATTCAGCCATAGGCATCTATTACGGAGGGAAGACTAGCAACTATCATGTTGCATGAAAACCTCTAGTGGATCCTCTTGATTTTCATACCTTTACAGCTCCAATTACTTTTACTTTCTAGACTCACACCATCTGTATTTCTTGTTCTTGGAGGATGAATTTTCCAGAGTCCAAACATTTTCGAGAACTATGAAAAGTAAAATGTTATTTTCATAATTTCTACCGTTTCTTAAAAAGAGGTTTTATCCCCAAATACCTAGCAAGAGAAGAAAAATATTATTTAAGGAGCAATAAAATGCAACTTTCAGTTTTCTGGTGAGAAGGGATTTTGTGTTGTCTAAGTCTCAGATTTCGAACCTACATAGTGGTGCAGCATGCATGCCAACCACAGAGCAAAATGTTTAGCAAAGCTGCACTGGTGAAAATGCCCTCTGTGATGTTTTCTCATCAAGCAGCTCAGAAGGTGCTCAGGGGAAGCAGCCTCTGTCATAAGCTCAGCATGGTGTGTTTGGGTATGTTTTTCTCAAGGCTTTTCCCACCCACGCTAAGGACTGTGAATTTTCTACTCCTTTTCCTTGAAAAATGAGTTTTAAAAGATCTGAAAGGAATGTACCCATGCAGTTTAAAAGATGTGTTTGGCTGAGATGAGACTGTCTGGACCAGTGATTTCAAGGGGGAAAAGGTGGGGGGAAAGGGAAAGGAAAGAAAAAGTTCTCAGGGTCCCTCCTCTTTCTTCTCTAAGAGCCTCAGATTGTGGCTGGCTGTAAGACAAAGGCATTTCCTGGCTTCAGTCTATAAATTGAGAGAACAAAAAAATCCACATAAACTGAAAAGTGTAACCCAGCTGGATATGTACCCCAATTGCTTAGGTCTTGAAGGAAATGGTGGGAAGTAGCTCTCCCTCCTTTTTTTCATCACTATTGATAGAAATATGGATGAGGAAAAAAAGCTGGGGGGGTAGAGGGAGGGGGGAGTAAGCGATGGGAAAGGAAAACTGAAGTTATTCTTGCATGTACCAAGAACCACATACAATCTCTGTAAATCAGGAATTACAGTATCATGGAAAGCATCCCAGCATCAGACAGAGGACTTACAGTATTAGGGGAAAAAACATTAAAAATTGACCAAAACTGATGTGTGAAAATCCATCAGGGTTAACTATTTCATCTTCTCAGTCAAAGAGCTGATTTCTTCCTTGTGCTTTTTTGTTTGATGAAACAAAACAGGTCCAATCATTACACTGATTTTAACAGAATGAGAATGTTGTGGTTTGGGGTTTTTTGAAAAGTATTATTAACTAATAAATTTCTGATACATGTTGTGATACAGCAATCTGAGGCAATATTTTTGCTCTCAAAAGCAAAATAGGGACCACATCTAAAAATTTACAAATTAAACAACAACAACAAAGCAATTAAGAAATCTAAAAGCACTGGCATGGGGAAAAAGAAAAAAAACAACGAAACAGATTTTCAGCTATGCTTTGAAATTAGATGGCAAACAGATGCTTCAGAAAGATAAAGGAGGGCTCCTTTCAGGCAGCACAAGTTTTAGGCAGCCTTTGGTAGGACCAAAGGCCTCTGATGCTAGATGAGAGAGGTGAGATCAGACAAAAACTGTGCAAAAGCAAGGCGACTGAAAATGAGGGCCTTGCAGGAGAAAGAGAAATCTTTTGAGAGATGCCACACATCTGTCCTGTTTATGTAGAACCACCTGCTTCCTACTACCACCTCCTACAACTGCTAGAAAAGGAGTAGATGAAGAGTCTTTGTCTTCCTCTGGCAGAGAGCTTAACTATCCTGTGTTTCCATCATCTCCACTCTGACAGCTCCCTCTGCTCCACAGCTTCGCAGGAATTGTATCAGAAAGGCCCTTTTTTTGTCAGTTGCATGTGACAAAACCTTTCCAACAAGCCAAAGCTATCCAGCACATATCTCCCTGGAGCACAGGCAGGGAACACCAAATGTCAGCTTCCAGAATGTACGTGCAGGGTTCCACTCTGCTTGATCGGTGCTTAGCCTATAAACATCTGCTTGAAATTTTTGTACGCTGCATTCAAGACCTAAAATTTAAATACATCTTTCTTGACGTCTGAAAGCTAAAGGAAAATACCAGAAAGCCTGTAAAGATGAAAAAGACCCCAACCCTCTGAAACTGATGACAATTCCTTACTTTTCATTTTACCATTACATTGCAAATAATGAACTTCATTTATCGCTAAATATAACCAATGGCAAAGAAATGCTAGGAAGAAGCAACTTGAGCCTATATTCAGCTGTTTGCAGGAGGTGGATTTTATAATTAGTTCAGAGAAAAAAAATCCCCTTTATTAGCATATTAATCTTGTTGAACAGTATTCATCTTTTCCCCACCACTTTATAGTGTGCTATTCCTTTATCAATCATTCAATTACAACAGTGAGATTACTGAAATTTAATCTACACACTTAACAACGAGTTTTTTTCCTCTTCTTTTCCCTTCAAATGGGAATTTAGAAGACTTTGGGTGATATGCTATACAAATTAATGCAATTGCTCAACCCAGATTATACTGTGTAGTAGTTTATCATCTTGCATACTGAACCCACAGGACCCAGATGCCTTAACCATAATCCAGGGGAAGGGACTACTAGAGGGATTTTTCATGGATTTGAAGGGACTATGTTCAAGAGTAGAGTAGAATCAACTGAAATTTTTTCAATAAACATATCCTACCTTTATAAAATATTTTAATTTGCCAACAACAAAACTGATTGCAAGTTTGTCTTTTCTGTGGCAGTATTTTTTTGTTGTTTTGAAACACTGGTAATTTTAGACACCCAAAAATGGCAAAACAAGGTGTAAAAAGGAAGGGAAAGGTATGGAAAACAAAAAGAAATATTGTGATTAGTTTTTTATTTAACTATTTTTAGTTTATGAATTTATGATGCTTCCCAGGATTTTGGCTTTCCATCCTACTTTGCGAATGAGAAAACGTTGAAATACTATAAATTGTCACTGCATTAGAAGATTTCTCTACTATGACCAGTAAGAAAAAGCCCCTTCTAAGTTCATAAAGCTCTAAGGGTTTGCCTGTGTTGCAGGAACCCATTAATGCAAACCTTGACTTATTTCGGGATACTGGTAAGAGGATCAGCCCTTCTTTTGATTCTCGGCATTTACTTAGTACTCCTCTCCCAGTGGCTTTTGGAAGGACCCCTTGGGGACCACACTGTTGGCTTCTCTTGCTATTTCCCAAGGGAACCCTAAGCCTTGGCTTTGCTTCGGTCCTTTGCTTTGGCAAATGTTTTAAGTAAGCATGCCATCACATCTTTCGAATAAAGATGCCAACCATGCCTAAGGGTGGCCAGATGGGACATATTAAATGCAGCTGAGGAGTTATAAAGGGCTGGGCAAGATTTAATACAAGCAATGACTTCACTCATTAAGCTTCAGCGAGGAGTGACCAGTATGTGTGGTGACAGAGAGACTTCATAACAGAACAATTTAGAGAGAAATACTAAATGAAGTCCAAAGGCAGGGTATGTCTAAGAAGGCAGAGGTACTATTTTGATGTACAGATAAGAAGGACAGCATGACAGCTTGTTCTCTGCTTGAGCTTCAAATGCAGCACGTCACTGTAGGGGGATGGGTGCTTAGATGAAGTTTCACCTCTGGATCTCTGAAATGACACATATAGACCTGGAAATGGGTAAGATGACAGTTCTTTATTTTTTGCTTTGTGTGGCAATAATAAAAAATATTGCAGAGTTCCTGATGAGGTAAAAACTTACATGAGGGATGGGGTACCTTCACTGAAGACAGCACGGAAATTCAGCATCTGTGTGGGATCACAGTTCAGCTTTGTACAGGGATTGTTGTTAAACAGTTAAAAAAAGCACACACAAGTGGTAGTATATCTTCTCACAGAGAATGTCTGCTGCAGCGAAGAGAAATTAACTGACTTATCCCAGCACTTTCTTGCATGTCAATGTCTAACTTTTTAATCACAACCACCCTGCATAATATGGAAATTAAGAACAGCATCATTTTCCAGTAATTACCAGAAACATACACATTTTCCAACAGGGTGACATTATGTCATGAATCTCCTTGTCAAGAGGAAAAAAAGACAAAACATATCATACTTGTTCGAGAAGGCAAAGTGATAGATTTGTCATGAGGGTAATCATCTATTAAAAAAAAAAAAATCCACTATTATCAACTTCCTGAATTTCTGAAAAGGGATTCATTTTCTGCCTGAGCTAATAATGAACATTTTTCTTCTATTCATCATCTTCAGTTATTTTCTCTCTTGAGATTCATTTATCACTAACTACTGAACCCAAGAAATAAAAAAATAGGCAACATCCCCTTTTGAAGTAATGGCTTAGAAGACTATTAAATCAAGAGGCAAAAGATGGATTTCGAAGATATACATTAGAAATTTTTGTAACAGCTGCTGGTTTTTCACAGGGGATCTGCACTGCTGGTTTAGCAAAGGTACTGGGGAAGGCAAGTTCATCCTGTGAGAGCAGAAAGTGTTGAACAGTAAATTCTTTGGATTATTTTTGTTGTTTGTTTGTTTGTTTGGTTTTTTTTCCAGAAGAAACTCACAATAGAAGGAATGAAATTGCAAAAATAATGAGATCAATGGCACTATAAAGTGCAATTCATGTTTCAGGAATTAGTCTAGGATAATAGTTCAAGCACATTTTAAATCTAAAATAGCCTGCGTTAAAGCAGATCATGCAGATGCTTGAAGCCTTGCTAACGGCTTGAAGCCCGTGCATGGCTCCCAGCCTGTCAGAGCCTCACCTGGGGCACTGATTGACTGTTTTGCACTCTCGAGATATGGAGTGACAGCCACGCTGGGGGGAATGGCCCAAAATGCTTTTCCTGTGGTACAGCGGGGCCTGAGGCTCCGCTGAGGGTCTCAGAGTCCCAGTATTGCTGAGCCTTCCCTGCTGGCATCCCTGCTCTTTGGCAGAGCTAAGAAATGGGGCATTTCTGGTGGGGAAAGGAGGAACACAGGGGATTTGCACTTTAATTTTCCTCTTGTAAGATTCTGCTGTTGCATTGTTGTGTTATCCCTACCTTGTATTTTCCAACAAAATGAGCCCTAATGTCATCAGCTTGTAGAAACATGGGGAAGAAGATCCCTTACAGATAGGAGGTGGCAGGAGCAGGACTTTCTTCTTTACTTTTGAGTAGGATGGAGAGAAGACCTCCCCAGAATCCCTCTTACCTCATCCCTTGCTCAACCTTTTCTGGCACACCAGGTAAAAACCATACGAACAACCGCTGTTGGAGGTGCTTGCCTGATGCTAATGGACGTGCTTTTGCAAGGTTATTGCGTAAGTGAATTCAGATCACTCACTTGGGTCCCGGCCAAGGTCTCTGGACAAATCAACGAGTCTTAACTTCTAGGAGGAGACTTCTGAGAGCTGTGCTTCAGCAACTCCAGGACACTAGGATTCACATCAAGGTACAGGTTTCTGACATTTATCGGTTCCATACTTTCCACACTGTCTCACTGGGATGCTGTCCAAACACACCTTCTTGCTCTAACTTGCTATGCTAAAGCAAGTGTATGGGATTTGAGAGATTACTCTCAGATTTGTTTCTTGGTCTGAAGCCAAAATGCAGACAACACCTATGAAGTCCCAAAGCTAAGCAGTTTTGGTACGCAAGGCTGCCTCTGTGCAGGAGAGGCTCAATTTCACCAGCTTGCAAAGCTGGTAGGAAAGCACAGACCCTCTGCAATTTATTTTTACAGTGTTTCCAAAGCCATGGGGCAGCAGAAAGGAATGGGTGTAAATTCAGTCTCCGCATTTGGACAGTGTGACAATATGGGTTTTGTTTTTATGAAGTTAACTGTCTGTATGGATGTTCCCTTACTTAAGCCAATACAGCAGCTTTCCTCTACAGATGAAGCTTATGGGTTCCCTGCTTAGGAAGCAGATTCAGCTTTCAATAGCAAATTGTCATCTCAGTGTTGTATGAACTAAGAGCAGGACTGGAGGAGGAGCAGAGGCTTCAACATCTGGTATTAATGGCATCAAATCATGTCACAGCTCAGCAAAATAATTTTATTCACTAGGTGATTTCTTGACACTGATTGCTCTAACACCGAGTTGCCAAGAAGCCCCGCTATCCCTAGGCAGCACCCTAGAAGTAAATACTCACAGCTGTTTCTAGAATTTTGCATAGTCGGTATTGAAATGGATTCTCTGCTTAACATAGCAGACAGCTAGCAAGAACAAAGCATGAAATCAAATTCCATCAATCCCTTAAATTTGTTTATGCAACCCATTGTTACTGCTTACAGAACAGCTTTGGCAGGCAAAGGCCATGACAAAACATAGCCTTAGTATATACAGAGCAATTTTTCCCATCTGCCATTTTTGTTGTCAGTTGTTTTATATTGATTTCTCTCCATGCAGTTCCAAGTTTAACCCGGGCACAGCTGCATTGATCCAAGAAAACTGAAGTAATTTGTCTCTTCTAGTGAAGCAGAAATGGGGCAGGAGACAGTACCTATCACCATTTTTCTGGTAGGAATATGTTAGAAGCTCTTTCCCATCGCACTGATGTAGATTAAGCCTGCATTTATGGCTTTTCATACAAATATTTCTGGTAATTCCATTTTATCTCTGGCAAGTGAGATGAAATTAACACCGAGGAGCATGTTCTCAAGTAACTCCTTCCTTCACATGGGAATGAGCTGACTCAGCATATGAATTATGGAATCACAACTATGCAGTGCTGTATCACAGCCCTTAGATTTATAAAGGAGATTTTTCATTAACTATAAGCAGCATTGCTTGGGCTCTACAATAAAGGGATTTGACCTGTATCTACCAGGAGTCCTACTTTATTTATTTGCTGAACTGGCACAAGGGATGTGCTCTACAGGTCGTTCTCAGTGGTCACAAGTGCCTATTCATTTCTATGGGGTCCCTTCTTCAAAACCCTTCTGGTCACTGCACAGTCATGAAAGAGAAATTGTAAGCAGTCAGTGTAATCATGGCAACAGAGCATCTGTCGCATGTGAGGAGAGAAGCAGAGGCTGCTGACCACAGTAAAGCATAGTCTGAGAAGGGGATGTGCTCACACCAAGCAGAGGAAAGAGAACTATTTAAGTTATAAACATCTCTCTGTAAGATGACCACAAAGGCATCCAAATTAAAGGGTTGTTGAAGCAATGAGATTTGGGGCTGCCAGCCTAACTACCAGTAAGGCTCAGAAGGTTCCTCTCAGTACTTTTGTTTCTAGGGTAGCTGTAGCCCTGACATGAAAAATTCCCAGTAGCACAGGAATACTACTGATACATTTAAAAAAATGAAATGTAAATGATAAAAATCATTATATGCCGTCAAGGAATTAATCTGGTTAATTTTAAAGCTTTTCAATGAGAAGGCTCCACTGTAACAGTAAACACTGTTAGAAAGTGTGATCGCTTCTATTCATAGCCACCTTTCAATGCACTCTGAAGTCAGGCGAAATCCAGTGGGTTTTATTTACCAGCAAAGCTTCATGGCAACTGCAAGAAACCTGCAATTCCTTTTTGCTAATGAGTGCTGTTAGATTATTGTGTGACAGGAGAATATACCTGGGGAATACCTCCACTGAACATTTCATCCTCCCTGGAATATGCTTTTGTGAGATAAGTCATAATAAATATAATGTGCCAATTGTCTAACCTATTGGGAAAGAGCAGGTACACAAACAACTCAGTGCAAATAGGAGAGAACCTGCTGACAGGCATGGACATGGTTTAAATGCCATTTCCAATCAGAACACTATAGGTAAAGGCCAGACATGTAGCCCAATTGTATAATATCTGAAAACTGTCCTCTTGCTGTTGACAGGAATAACTGACAATGGTAAGTCACCTCTTACAATGCCTGATACAAAAATTCAAGAATTATGAAAACAGGAAGCAGAAAACCACAGAAAAAAAGCTCAAACAGGCAACTGATATGAGCCCAAAATGACTGATACTAGTTGAGAAATGCAAAATGTGTCTTTGTAATATGGAATTCCAAACTTTAAGCATGTCATCAATGAAGGGCACGAAGTGACCCACATTTTAACTGTCTGAAGACTGCCTGGTTTATTCTTCCAACTAGAAACTTCTAATTTATTGATTAAGAGAGTCAACTGATTTTTATTTGAAAGGGGTTAAGAGCATGATTCACATTTTCATTTTGCTGAGCACCCAACCAGAATGTCCATCCTTTCTCCTATTTGGATAGCTGTCATCAGACACAACTTCTCTATCTGCTCCCAGCCTCCCAAACCAAGCTGTCAAAGCTCTCCCCATTAGCTAAGCATATAAGAAAAAAGCTCCAACAGTTTCCAAGAGGAGAATGATAGACAGGATGTTGATTGGTAAATGAGGATATTTGGAATACATCTGTGGACATATACTTTGTCATTCACTACTCAGCGCATCTCCAGCTCAGAGGAATGGATCTCTTACGCAGCAGCAGCTGTTATTGTTTGGATTGTAAATAGTCATAAGCCATATGGTGTGGCAGAAGAAAAAAACTTCACACTTTCTCACATGGACAAATATTATTATTGCAAAGCATAAACACATCAATATATGTGCCTTTTCTCTAGGGAAGCATGTAGCCTTCAACTCGATTCTAAAAAAATTCTCCACTTCCAGATGAGCAGATTACCTGTAAATATTGGGTTTGGATTTTTAGAATTTGGATGACT
Organism: Strix aluco; assembly: GCF_031877795.1. NCBI lineage: Eukaryota > Metazoa > Chordata > Aves > Strigiformes > Strigidae > Strix > Strix aluco. Next base: position 59,038,596 of record NC_133933.1, on the reverse strand, counting down.
TGACAGAAAACAAATGCAGTGCTTTCAGTTCCATAGATGGAATGAAAAAGAAATGCAAAATAAAATTGAGGTAGTAAAATGGGAGTGAAAATTAATTGGGAGAAAAAAGATATTCTGTTTGTCTACTATGGAAATTAAGTATCTTTTGCTATCTACTACCTAGCTACGTAAAAAGCAGGGGGACTGTGGCATATCATGCAAATGGATCAGCAGTTTCTTCACGTATGTGAATTTGAACTTTCCACCTGGTCAGTGATGGGTAAAGCATTCAGATGTTGGTGGATTGTATGCAGACGATTTTATAGCAGGCCTCTCAAAAATGGTGGGACCTCTGCTTGGCAAGGGAAGCTGGCTACAATCAGCGTTTCCAGAACTTGGAACAAGGAGAAGATGCAGTCCACTCCCTTGCTGCACCTGAGCTTACAAACCAGGCTTTCCCCCCTCTATACCTGAGACTGCAGAAGACCTGTTGAGTTCAGAAGGGTCACTTTCTTTTTGAACCACGATTTCTTCAGTGTCCACGTTTAAAACCTACTAGTGCTTTTATTTATGTTATTGCTAAAGCACTTTTTAGCTTCTCTTTTTACTTTAAGCACTTTAATTAAAGTGTGATTATGCTTTCCATTGTATGGTGAATCTGGCTGTTAACTTACAGTTTTGCAGAGCCAAGTTTCTGAACTACATCCCAAAAATCTTAGCAGAGTGACACTGCGCTTGCCAGTAGCAAACACTGGCACATCCTATTCCTATGGTTAGACAGACCCCATGAACCCATCAGCTGGCAATTAACAGTTCTTCTGTTATATTCTCATTCTCTCAGCCTGTTTCTAACACTGCATTGACACCAACTGGCACACTATAGCAGTTCTGAATTTATATGAAGAAAACTCCCTTCACTGAGAGATTTTGTTGGTGACTAGCTCCACCCTAAATGAAATGATCCAGCAAACGATAAGAATGGCAGGGCACACCTGAGCCCACAAGAGTGATGCCTGGGCTCAGGACGCTGGCAGCCATGCAGGGAAGTCAAGAGACCTTCCACATTCATCAGCCCTTGTTGAGCGTCACAGTTCAAACCCAACCCAGAGATACAAAAAGAGGCAGCAAATCAGCATCTAATGGGAACTAAAGAAAATTCCCCCAATCTTTCCACAGGATTTGGTTGCCCTGCATCAAACAGCCATCTTGCTCTAATGACCTCCCTCCCACTCCCCAGTTTGCTGTGTAAAATGACTACAGGATTAAACCCTTTTCTACCACTGTTACACTTTCTATCCTGACATCATTAGCCACATTCTGGTTATCATGTATTTCTTTACCAAAACTCAAAACTGGAACTGAGGTAAGCAAAATGCCTGTGATCAGGAGAACGGGTCCACTACGGTCTTTGAATCATTAGCATGCCTCTAAGTGTTTTCTTCTTTTTACCTTTGACAGGGGACGTCAAAGGACCAGCCACCCTGACTCACTCTCACCAAGCTGGATAACCCCATCCTCAAGATAGATGGGAAACCAGCTCACCAGCTTCCAGCGTTGAGATGCTGTGTAGAGCAACTTGAGAATCCCCTCCGGATCTCAATTCAGCACAGCAGTGTTGAAATTACAACCAACATTTCCAAGCACCTTTCTTTAACAGTCCTTCCTGAAAATTGCAGTGTTCACACAACCATAGCCCTACTTTTCAAAAATCATTTTTGCTCCTTTGGACATTTTAAATTATTAAGCTGTTTTCAAGTACAAAAAAAGCATTGTCCTACAAGTGGCACTCTGTGACAGGAAAACATTAGGACACATGGGCACTTATTTGAAAATTTGATTTCAAGAGTTGGGAAATCCCACAGACAGAAGTTTTCATTGCATCTTCTTCATATAGTGTTTATAAAGCTCAGCTCTGAGTGCATGACTCTGCTCTTGGCAGAGAGAGCTCACCCAAGAAGCGAGTACAGTCAGGTGAAGATGGAAGTGCTACTACTCTGGGAAAAGGCAGTAAAAATCCCCAGCCACTGCAAAAAAAGAACAAACCGAGCTGCTCTCTTAGTTTTATTTTTAAAGAAATATTTAAACCAGTTAGCAAATCACAAAGGAGACACGTTCCCAAAGCTGTGACTGGACATAAGCTCACCTGAAATAACTAAATTGAAAAGGTAACTTCCATGCATGGGAACTCAATATATATGTTCAGACAACAAAACACTTGGTTTACAACCAGATTGCATGATCATGGCCTAAAGGTTCAACAGGACAACCATTTCCACTTGGAAACTGCTGTCATGAGATAATGATGTTTGTATAAATCATATATACAAGAGAGCAAAATGAAGAACTTCATAGCTTGCAAACTTGAACAAAATGATATGGAAAAACATTAGCTTAACGCGTACATCCCTAAAATGCAGGTTGTTTATGTACTCCTGTATTTTCAGCAGTTGGACAGCCAAATGGTTACTTTAGTTGCCTTTTTTAAAACAAGGAAATACAAATAAGTCCCCACGAATTTGCGTAAGTTTTGTATTAATTGCTCTCTCAACTGCAGTGTTGCCTATGGAGGAAGGACCTAGAGATGGCTGAAACTGTGTTATCAAAGACTAAACAAACCAGTGGAATAAGAAGCATAGCAGCCCTGTGAAGGAGACATAAATTACTGGTATTTTAAAAATATGGAAACTCACAGATTTTGCGGGGGTACCTTACTACATGAATAAAGTACAACTCACTTTGTAAGCAAGTGTAGTAAAATTGGTTGTACGGTGACTTCCTCAAGCTCATCTAAGGCTGCCTGTGGCAGTGCCTGAGACAATAAGCCAGACACACTGATTATACGCTTTACCAGCTAGATCATGTTGCCTCTCTCCCTCAGAAAAAAAAAGTGTTCCTTAAGTTACTTTAGAAAACCTCCAGTTGATTTTTTCTTTTCATCAGGCTAATATGAATGTCCTGATTACCATCAGCAACACGAGAAGGCACAATAAAGTTTACTTGTCCTAACCTGCAGCTATGCATATGGTTACCTCCCTATACTTAAGCAGCATTATTTTATCTGGCCCTTTTGCTCTTATGGGCAAAACTTGGATTTAAACATCCACCCTCTCTCTTTGGATATAATCTATAATTCAGTGACTGAAGTAGTATTTGTATTCTGATGGTAAAAAAGAGAAAAAAGAAACAAAAGAAAATGGCTACTTACAGAACATGCAGAATACAGTTAATACAGAGAATGAAGTTGCCAGAAAGAGAACAATCATAATTAGTCATTTAAAAAGTTTTCCCCCATCTGAAAGAAAATCAGGTTTTTATTTATTTTTCCTTTTCTTTTAAAGTAAAAAAAAAAAACCAACTCTTTAACTATCTAGATAGCAATGCCACAAACGATTTTGAAAATCTAGGTTACTATTATGTTAAAAGCAGCTGCTTAGACAAAATGCATCTATCCAATGAGCTGACATGTTCCCCTTTCAGAAGTCAGATGAACTAACTGTGAATCAGATTTGTATCTCAATATTAAAAGAGAAATCACATTCTACTTTCCCATGGAACACAACAGCAAGCGTGCCTGTTACTGTCTCACCCCGTCTTTAATCGTCATTACGTTTTCCACTTAATAAAAACCATATATCCCTGCAGTCGGAATACCAAAATCACTTCCATCTTAGTTTTCAGAAACTGCTGAATAAAACTCGGAACAAAAAACAATCCCTCCTTCCCCACTCACATGGTTTACTCACCATCACTTTAATCCAAAACTCAGTTTCACTTGAAAAATGATCCATAATAATGAAATTATTTCTTCCTTGTCAAAAGTATTTCTCCAATCATTTAAATTACTGAACGAAGAAAAGGAAACATTGTGCTCCACAGAGCACTCTAAACATGCACTGTTGTTTTCGCTGATGCAATGAGGCTTCTAAGCAAACGAGTTTGCAAGCAAGCTGGGTAGTGGCATTTTCCTTATGATTCAAAAGTGAAGTATGCCTCAGCTAACTGAATGCTTGCACAACGTATAATAAAGGAACTCAAGGATTCATACATGTCTCTAACATAATAATTTGTAAAAATTCAACTCGTGTTACCATCTATAACTCCACCACACCTCAAAAATGACGTGCCAGATACAAACTTTTACTGGGTGCTATGTGCAGCCAAGAGAAAGATAGCTTCAAGCCAGAAGCTTGTATTTAAACGTCTCTGAAGTGTAAGTCCCTAAGGTGTATGAAGTTACATTCTGTGTATGGAACGTAACTGTGGATTCCTGCTTGCTACGTATATATCTCATAAAGTTCATCATAAATTACACATTAAAAACATGTAGTCTGCCACAATGCATTACTGGATTAATGCACAAAGCTATTGCGATAGGAAGAAGTTACAAAAAGATATTTAAATGCACTTATAATTGCCACTTTTAACAATTAAAAGACCCCTCCAAAATCCAAGAAAAGCACAGAAGAATTTGAAGTGCACTTTCTGAGAAATGGGGATAACAAGATCCAGGGACAATCTAAATGCTGCATCTTCTTTTCCATAGACACGCAGACCTGTTTGTGCCCGGAGAAGAGATGCTGAGGAATTTAGTAAGAGCTCTCTGCAGTAAATTGGAAAGGGGCAAAATATCTAACAACCTAATGACCACCTGTTAGCTGGCAGACTCCAGTGCAAGATTTGTCATTTATTTCATCTTCCTATCTTTAAAGCTTTCGGTCAGCTGCCTTCACAGGTAAACCTTGTGAAGGTTCAACATCTTTCAAGTCTCAGACTGAAAATATCACTCCAAGCAAACAAATGCTGTTGCACTCCAAGCAAACAAATGCTGTTGCAGACCTTTACATGACCATCAAGTCCTCACCAGATTCATCAGATAACCTTTTCTTCTTTGCAAGCTTTTGATTTTCCTGACACGTTGAGGTCTGAGGTAGTATTCACTCTACATCTCTTGACGTTTCCTAATGAGTTGGGAACCCTGCATGTACTGCAGCCCTTACTGCCTTGGAAACTGCTGAGACAACCTGGATGAATGTTCTCCATAGCTCCAAGTTTTAATATTTAAAAGCTTACGTCTTTAAGCTCCTATCTTTAACACCCTTGCTGTGCCTGCGGGCTCTTCTTGTAACTAGGAGAAGCAGACAGGCCAACCCAAGGCCGTGGGTGGGTGGCAGCAGGGAGCGGTTCTGGGGGGGGGGGCTGCACACCCTCTGCTGGGGCTGGGCCGCCAGAGCCCGGAGGACACGGGTCCTGCTCATGACTGCAGTGACCCCTCAGCAGCTGGGGTGTGAAACACCTGCGCCATGGTTTTCACTGTGGCACTGCTCCATTAAATCATTAAAGACGTAGGAAAAGCCTTCCACCTTCTAACAGCTTAGGAAATTCTACCTATATATATATAATACCTAATAATATAGTATAGATATAATAGCATAATATCTATGCTATGATAGCCTGAACCAGTTGTGCACTTTCAGACAGCATTTAATTAGATCAGTGGGACAAAATGAAAAGGAAAATTAAAATGCCATGTTTACACCCAATAGAGTTGCTCAGGCTAGCAGAACATCCATACCAGACTCTGACTGCACACTTTGGCCTGGGATATACTTGTACTATTTAACACACAGATCAACATTTACAATCCAATGATCTGATCTCAGATTTCTCGAGTCTATGTCATCCCCAAACAATGTGAGATAAATTTAGATGCACCTTTAATCAGCATTTATTCCCAGTTAATCGCTTCAGTGTTCTACTCATACAAACAAAACGAAATAAAACAGGATGCTGATCATCCTGTATCTGTCCAGAAAGAAATAATCACAAAGGATGTTGTTCAGCAATAAATCTATTATTAGTGCTTTTCAAGTTCTTTGATTTGCAAAAACTAGCAAACTGTTCCTTATCGGCATGTATGTTTTTCCTGCTGTATTCTGTGAATCCTGCAACTTGGCAAATGAATATAATTCTTCTGGCATTTTGTGGAACACAGACATCTTTGTCCTATTGCAAAGGATCCTTAAGCCTCTGGGCTTTCCAGTTACGAGACCAGGATGTCTCCAATACTTTATCTGTTGCTTTGAACCATGTACATTGAACACACTGGGTTGGAAATATGTCCTGTCACTGAGCTCCACTATAAGCTCTAAGGAATTTTAGTAGATCCATTACTTTACCATGATAATGTTACTTTATTTTACTTAGTCATTTTATTTTGAGGAACATTTGAATTTGTGTCATGAAACTTAATTTACATGGAAAATGACCTCAGATTAGTTATTTCAAAAACTATAAAGCAATTTCAACAGAAATACTGTGGTGAAAAACTGTGGTGAAAATGCTAAGTGACTGAGTTCTTGGTTTTGAACTAATATTTGGAGGGGCAGGAGGGGAAGAGCAAAGGGCAAGTGATGGCAGCTTATACACTACTGGATCCTATAAGCAGGAATTCGGGATAGAGATGGCAAGGAAAACCACAGAGGTGAAATGGCACACAGTAGAAACCATCTTTAAAAGTCTATTTTTTTCTTTTCTTCTCCCTTGATTCTTGTGCTACACATCATAAAATCTTCCATAAGGATCATAATAAACATCTATCAAAGATCCTTCTGTGCTACCTTAACAGAAGGCCAAATAATTCAGAGACCAGTTGAAGTTCAATTACTTTTTTCTGAAGTAAGCCAGGAAAAGGTGAAAAGTAAATCACCTTTATGTACCCTTCCCGAAGTTCTCTATACTGATCCTCCCCCCCCACCCCCGCCCCGGAAACATGCTTTGAACATTTTCACATGTCCATCATCTAGCTCCATGCTTTTGCCTGTACCAGGCAGAACCCACCCCCCAACTTTACATTTTAATTTCAATACCTATGTAAATAGTTACATGTTAAAATCATGCACTTGTACTAATTTCTTATAAATATTTTTCCTTAGTGCTTCAGCACACTTTACCTGCTTTGATTTGTGAGCTTTGGTTCCTGTAGCAACTGCAGGTATATTCTGTTTTTAATGACCTATTTCTGAAGCAGACCTCGGTACTGCAGTCACATACTAATGGGCCACCTCTTCTCTCTCAGCTGTGGAAGTGCAGCAATTCACCCCAGCATGGGGCCTTCTTTACCTACTGGCTAACACTGCAGGTTTCCCTTACCCTGTGGGCAATTAAGACAGCCCACTGTGATACTACTGTGCCCAATACAACATGCACACATTTCTTTGTCCCAAAATCTAAATCACTTATTCTCCAGCATCTTCACTCCAATCTGACAAGGCAGAGGAAGATTTCACATTTGGTTTACTGGGTGAGGTCTGGCTTTTACAACATGAAATAAGGTTGCAGATGGACTTCTATTGACTGATGAAATCTTACACTGGCACAGAAGTCTGTCAGTCTGAAGGTTAGGATCTAAGGTGAAATTCTTCTAATTGCTGACACAAGTAAATGCCTTGGTTAATATGACAGTTAGTACTAACAGCAAATTATGTGCTCCTGAAAGGCAAGCAGCTGACTTTCAGCAGAGCTCTATGTCCCCTGTGGCTCTCTGGAGAAAAACTCTGATCACCACAAAACTATTTTTAACTGCCCCATAAGTATTAACAGAACAGATTATCACTGTAGAAAGTATCCTGTCTCCTAATCCTACACCACTGTGGCCTCTGAATTTGCTCACTCAAGTTGTGATCACGTATGGCTTTTAAACTGGTGGCAACTGGCACCACAAATATTTCTAGATTCAAAGAAGCTGAACACTAGTTTAAAAAAAACTTAAAACCACACATTATTGCATGTACCAGCCCAAACACGCTCATGTCCCGGGCACAGGCAGAGCCTCTAGTGGGCACCTAATACTGTCATTAAAAACAGGTGGACCAAAGCTTTGCCATATACCTGTGACCTGCCAGCACCTTGCTTCCTACTTGCAACCACCTATTTTATGACTGCTGATCATAGCCCCTGAACAGGGCTTGATGAAGTTATTCCAGGACGTGGCATCAGTCGTTTGATATTCTTTGTCTTAATGGTCTCAGCAACTTTCAAGCTAAGGAGCACTGTGTACCAGGAGTCTGACTTGAATTAGCAGCATCAAAAACCTGGCATGCTCCTCCTTCCGCTTTATGCATGAATGACTGCTGTCAGGTCAAAGCCTCATCTGCAGCAATGCAGGGTGCATCTCACTATGTGACGCAGAGAGGAGTGTGAGGCACAATGTGGCCCTCACTCCGCTCAGGTTTGTAAGAAATGACACTTCCTAGAAGAAGAGATTACAGATTTAGAAATTATATAAAGTGCCTGAACCCTTCCAACATATGCTTTAGGGGAACTATAACATAAATACAGAATATTACACAGTAAGAAGTGAAAGCACAACTGAAAGATTCATAACCTGCAATAGTAATTTAATAATCAAGTCCTTATAAAATGACATCTAACACCAGCTGACACTGGAAGCTGACAGTACCTCCCCAATCACTGCTAAATAATGCATCCATAACAATTGCCTCTCACTTGATTATGTTAATGTAGTTGATACTAGATGCAATTCAAAGACTGTTGAAGTCAATGAGTGTTCTTCATTAATGCCAACGGAATTTGGATCAGACTCATCAAGTCAAAATGTAAGAGAGGAGCGAGAAGTGTAGTACAGGCATAAGCAGCAATGGTGGTTCTGGACCTTGGATATTAAAACTTACTGTATGCTCACTTTGTACCATGGTAGAAGATCCTTGTAGATAATTGTTTTGGATTATTTGTGACAAAGGTAAGTGGTCAAACACAACACTGCTATAAATTCCCACTGTTATCTGTGCACATGACCCCCTCTGACATTCCAAAATACCCTTTGGGTCACAAAATACCAAGAGAGTTTTGATCATAAAATCCTGCAGTGCTGAACTCTAAGTAAACTCTCTAATACTGGATTCAATTTTACAGTTGAGAATTATTTCACAAAATGTTAACGTTTCTAACAACAAAGTCTGAGGGGGTCAGAGGAATTCTTTTTCCTATTTATTACAGAGCAGTGTATGAGAATGCAACAGAAAGGACTCTGGTAATTGATAAAATAAAGAGGAAACAGGGTGGAAAGGTCTCCAATATTTCTAACAGTGATTCCAAATATATATAGTAAATTAGTAAATCTGGACATAGCTACGCTAAGGGAACCTTAAATTTTACCAGCTGTTCTTGCCTGTTAAGCTACAGAGACTTGTAAGGATCAGGAAAAAATTGGCTGGGAAACACTTTATCACCTCTTTACTGCATTTTCTTCAGTCCTCGTTTTCATTAATTTACAACACCGTAAGAGCACGGAGTCTTCAGAGGGGTTGGGACACTGAGGACAGTAAAGTTCATAACAGGTTTGGGAATTCAAAGCAGAGGTCAGCATCTTCATCCTCCAGGAACCCATACACAGGTCTTCAGCATCAATGAGTACCAAGACTTTGTCATGTTCCCAGATACTTCTGCCAAAATGCAGGAGCAGGAAAATGCTGCTTTTAGTTTTCTAACTATTTATACTTTTTCCCCTCTCCTTCCTCCTCCTTGCAGGAACAATACCGCTTTTTGAAATCAGGCTGCTGACAGGAAGAGTCCCCATTGCTCTTCTCCTCTTTATAGATCCTGTAGTAGAAAACCCTGGTATAAATAAAAATTTGCAGTAGCAGGTGTCCTTTCACTGCTGAAATGAAGCTGAGACATCAAGATCAACTCCTATGTGAGGTGTGAGAAACATTTAAGAAATATTGCAAGCAGAGGAGCACAAAGTCATTCCCCTGGATCAGATCTATGGTCTTTGGGGGTGCGAGTTACAGGATGGTGTTGCTCTCCATCTGGAGCCCGTCTAATTCAAGACGTTTATCTGTGCACACACATTCCATGCACAGATCATGACACTTGGACACTAACACAAGTAAAATAAGGTTTGCATGGAATGAAGTAGCGCACAGTAAAATATTCACTGTTTTAGAAATGCATGTTTAGCTACTTTCCAAGAAAGTGGCTCAATATTTCCTCCTTAGCAGAGTTCATCAGCTTAGACAGACTGACAAAAGCAATTTTAAGTGTAGTTAAAGACCAAACCAAACCAGAACAAAAAAAAACTTCTTTTGCAAATACTTGATGTCTGCTAGCTGTCTTATTTTCATCTGACCAAAGTTTTGTGTACTTAGGTTGTTGACAATCTACACTGTGCTGTATGTTGTCAGCAATGTACCCAGAGTGCGAAGAGAAAACCATTAGGCAGCTCTGCTACCTCTGCAGGAGTGATGCCAGCAATCTTTGCGAAGAGTGGGTTTGTGCTTACATGAATTTCTTACACAGCACATTATTCTACAATTTGCCTATGCTAGAAGGTATGACAGAAAGCCACTGATGCTCTTTGTTCAGTCAGACCTACCCACACATGAACATTATGCGTTTTTTAGAAACAATGCAGTAAAGGTTGATACTGATTTTTAAAAAAGTTACCATCTCATTTACCAAAAGAGACAGAAAAAGAGATGAAAAAGTCATCTTACTCTGAACTTTCCAGCAGGTCTGTAAATTATGTTGTTCATGTTGCCGGCTTCCTACACAACTTTCTTACCTGTTATTAGGAGGCTGCTACCAATTATCAGAGTTACTATCCTAAACCCTGGAAGCTAAAGTAGTTTTCAGTCAGCAGATCTTAACTAGAAACAAAAAGAAATTGATTTGTTCTTGTATAAAGTCCCCCAGTAAGCAACAGTAAACAATGCTCTTCCTCTCTCCCATTTGCAAACAGAGATTTTTAAACATCATTTTCTCATGCAGCATCATTTTCTCTCCATCTGTGGCAGACAGTCCCTGTGTTCAGCTTAACATAACAACCTGGCAGCACGAGAAAAACATTTATAGCCCAAGCTAGGTTGCAGCAAAGACTGATATGATTACCTGTCAAAAGTAAGTCAGAATTATATAAAGTATATAAATAATCAGGAAGATATTTATCAAACTCCTTGACAGTACTATATGAAGGGTAAGTCCAGGTTTGATAGTTGATGGGAAAAAAATGTCCAAGGCTAGAAGTCAGCATAGTCCCTACCTGGTTGTATCTTCATCCCTCCCCCAGCATCTGGCTTTAATAGAACAGTATTTAGCTGTATTGTTGGTCAGTCTCATTCCTGACATACATAATATCCATAGATGCTTTGGTAACTAAAAATAACACACAAAAACCCCAAACAACAATACTATAATTTAATTAACATAACTTTAACAACTTCGAGCTTTCTCAAAGGTGTATAGCCGTAGCTTTCTTTTTAAAGCTTCAGCTCCTGGAATCATGTTGTTTATGAGAAGCTCAGTTTTCATGAAGCATATCATGATGTTTCAAGTACTCAGGGTCACAGAGAAGGGACATAAAGTCTGATGCTTAGAAGATATAAATGCAATGAGGTAAATAAAACTGTTTTTTAAAGTATCTGGCATTAGCAATGGGCAAATCAAAATCTCTTAGTACCAATGGAACCCCTTAGCGTTTTGTTTATAACCACAGTTCTCTGTCATAAACCACAATGGACTCAGTTGACTCATCTATTTCTGTCCAGAATATCATAAACAACGCAAAATTTCCTCTCTCTTCCAAAGTGCTTAGTTCTATTGATTTCAAAAAGGTAGGGTGGAATAGCAGGAAAGCACACAATGAAACATTTTTTCTGTGCTATAAACAGACTAGCGATCTTACAGTGGTTAATACCAAAATACAATGCAAATGCTAGCAACCTTACAGTAGTGATTTTTGATATGAAGTGGCTGTAAATGGCAAATAAATCTGTTGTTTCAAATCTAGGCCTTGATAAAAGCTGAAGGCATAACTTCATTTCAATAAAGAGATGCCAGATAATTGAAAAGAACAGTTTGAATGGCTAAATTATTTAAGCCACATCATCATTCTTACCAGAAGTATTTCATTTTTGGAAAAAAAATTGCAAGTAAAATTATGATTAAGTCAGGACAAAACATCAGCTCTTTCTTCTATATTGTGTTTAAGTTGTGATCTTGAACATAAGCAAATCAAGCTTTCCCTTCTTTGGCCTGTTTAAGTTAAGTTGTCCTATGGTTTTCTTCCTTTTTCCTTCATTTTGTTGGGGTTTTGGGGGTGGGGGTAGAGTCTGTTTGGCATGGACTTTTTCAGCAGACACAGGATATTCCTTCAGCAAACGTTTACTTCTTTTGAAATACAAAAGCAAATGACAATACTGATTCCTTCCCTGTTACTGATCTTGCGGGAGCCCCAAAAAGCCCCTGGTTCCACCCCACAGCGGGCAGCCAGCTGCTCTGGGCGGCCCGGAGAGTGCACCCCTACACCCTCCCCACTGCACCACAGAGCCCCGAGAGCTGCGGGCAGGGCTGCACCGAGCCCAAGCAGGCATGCATATACACATGCCCAGACCCCCCAACCCAATCACAGTTCCAAAGTCTTACCATTTACATATAAGGGACATTTTGTAGGGTCTTGTCTCCTTTTTTCTCCTTTTCCTTTCTCCCTTTCCTTTCCTTTCCTTTCCTTTCCTTTCCTTTCCTTCCCTTCCCTTCCCCTCCCTTCCCTTCCCTTCCCTTCCCTTCCCTTCCCTTCCCTTCCCTTCCCTTCCCTTCCCTTCCCTTCCCTTCCCTTCCCTTCCCTTCCCTTCCCCTCCCTTCCCTTCCCTTCCCTTCCCTTCCCTTCCCTTCCCTTCCCTTCCCTTCCCCTCCCCTCCCCTCCCCTCCCTTCCCTTCCCTTCCCTTCCCTTCCCTTCCCTTCCCTTCCCTTCCCTTCCCTTCCCTTCCCTTCCCTTCCCCTCCCCTCCCCTCCCCTCCCTTCCCTTCCCTTCCCTTCCCTTCCCTTCCCTTCCCTTCCCTTCCCTTCCCTTCCCTTCCCTTCCCTTCCCCTCCCCTCCCCTCCCTTCCCTTCCCTTCCCTTCCCTTCCCTTCCCTTCCCTTCCCTTCCCTTCCCTTCCCTTCCCTTCCCTTCCCTTCCCTTCCCTTCCCTTCCCTTCCCTTCCCTTCCCTTCCCTTCCCTTCCCTCTCCCCTTCCCCTTCCCCTGTTTGGTTCCTTTACTTTTTTTTTTTTTATTTTTTTTTAAAAGTGTCCATTCAAGGGTGCCGGTGTTGCTCCCCCCACCAGCCGTACGAACGCCCCTTCCCGGGCCCGGACCGGCGGCGCGCGGCGGCGGCCGCTAGGTGGCAGCTCGCGCTCGCAGCGGCGCGCGGCCGGTCTGAGGGGCGGGGTGGGGCGGGGCGGGGCGCGGCCCGGGAAGGGGCTCTTCGGGCGGCGCCGTGACTGGATAAACCCCGCCCCGCATTCCGCAGAGGACAGGTTTGGATGAAACTTCCTACAATGGCCTTAAAAGATAATTATTTATACCCAATACGGCTGTAGAAATACTGTGGGGTTTTTTTTTTTTTCTAATCTATCAAAGCAAGTTTTGAACCAAACGTCCCGACTGTCGCTGTTTAGCCCAACACAGAGACCAAACAAGCAAGCTCCACCACTGATGAAATCACAAAGAAGCAAATGCTACGAAGCACTGAATACATTGGGCGCTTTCACCTAGCCTGCGACGGCCGCAGCAGCATCTCCGACTGCGCGCACGTTTCAATGGCGCCCGCTGGACCGCGGGGCCCAGCCTGCCTCTGGCACCCTGCGGGGCCTCCTCACAAAAAGGCGACAAAGATCCCGCCGTGATCGGACACAGCACTGGTTTGCTTTGTGTGTTGAAAGAAACAAGAAGAATGAACTGTTTCTGATGAAAATAATTCTCTGCAGAGTAAGAATCTTTTAAAAATAAAAAATGAAAGGAAGACTCAACCAGAGACAGCTTTTAAGAGAAAACAGAGCTGGGTGAATTTCAGTTGAGTGCTGCCCCCCCACCCCCCCACCCCCCCCCCCGGCTGCTCCCTAACTTGGGAAGGAAGGGAAAGCCAGCCAAAGCCTGGGTAAAGAAAGGGCCTGGACCCACAGCTCCTACCCGCTAAGCACACCTCCATCACCCCGTCCACTGTTCTGACCAAGGATCAGACTGGAGAGCTAGCGCCAGCCATTTACTGTTAAAAAGCTTCGGCCTGTCTCTCCCATCACCATGCATCTAACGCTGAAAAAGCGGTATGGCCAGAAGAGGGAACACAGATGGCTCCAGATAAAACATTGGCCTATCCCTTCATCATTATGTCAGAGATATTGTATGCCTATGGTTACGCACGTAAACACAAATTCAGAAACATAGAAGGTACCTTTAACATCAGCACGTATGTACGTTCATGAGGATCTCTTTCTAGAGTCTACAAACCACAGCAGAGCACTTCCAAGCCTGTTGCAGGCCAGGGAAACGCCTGCCATATTACACTGTAGAAATAAATTGCCATCTAACTTTCAATGTTGCTTTTGGATGCCTTTTGTGCAGTTCTTTATGACACAAATTTGAGGCTATATAAAGACATTTGATTACCCTCATTGTATATCCTTGAGCTAAACTCACAATCTGAATTGTCCCATTTGAAATGAAGTAAAGAAAAGACTGAATAGTAGGATTCAAACAGCTGCTTTTAACAACTGTATAATAGACTTCCCACATAAGATATGCGCTTTTTCCCCCCTCAGACAGGGATTGGTGTAAGACAAGTAAGAGCAAATTATGCAAGCTGATGAACACACAAAATATTCAGCAGTTCAGGAACACCCTGAAAAGAACACTAACCAAGTAACTCCAGCCCAAAGTCAAGCATGGGAGGCTACATGTGGATGATGAAGAGATGAAGAGCAAGCTAGCTTTAGCTCACATTTAATGGTGTTTCCCCCCATCTCACCCTGCTTTTTTCTTTTTCTTTTTCTCTTTTTCTGTATCCAACATTAACATCCAGTGCTGCCAATTTTTCTGAGCCTGTTGTTAGCAAACACTGACAGTAAGCAGAGCCTGTTCCATAACGAACTCTGATATCTTGTACATTGAAAAGTCAACCTCTTTAGAACATCCCTCTCTGAATGAGGTTTGTCTTTCTTCAGGCAAATCTCTGTAAGACAAATGACCTGAGAAGTGTTGTGAACCTTCCTGCTTTAAAATCAATTATTCTTCACATTGTAATAATCAGTCACAAGGGGTTTCAAGGGGATTTATCCCCGTTCAGAAAGATACTTTTTAGTGCATTGAGACAAACAGAAATGTGCTCTGGGCCATTAAGGCTCTGGAAGACTGCTCAGTAAGAGAAAAGGAGGGAGGACAAAGTAGATTTGCTCCAGAAAGGCAGCCTGGCTGGGGAATGAACAACTTTTCAGTCCCTATGTCCTGGGAAATGCAACGCAGCTGAGATACTGACCCAACCTCTCATCCTGCGCAACCTGTGCAACTCATCTTCTCTGATGTGGTTATCACAACTCACAACTCTTTCCAGAGTTGTGGATGTGCTGCTCCTCATCTCTGCAGGGCAGAAATCAAACTGCAGAGAGACTGTATTACCCAAGACCATACAGAAAGTCTGCAGTAAAGCAAGGACTTGGAGTTAGGTCACCCATGCTTCCAGCTAGTCACCTCTTGCCTTTCTTAGCCTTTCCCGCAGTTGGGAATCACACTGCAGCCACAGGCAGGGTGCAGAAAAAGAGAGGTGGTAGGAAAGTGAGGTGGTGAGAAACTGAGTTAAGGATCAACCATCAGAAGCCTGCTGAATATTAACAGTTAAACTCATCTTTTTATGAAATTGAACTGTGAAAGAAAGCTGTGATAGGAGGTTTTCAAAGGCAGCTGAAGCTTATATACCTAGGGAAATGATTTGACTTATGACTTAAAATGTTTATTTTTCAGGGCGTTGATGGGAATGTGTGTCCTGCCTAAGGCTCTGGCACAGCTCAGCAATTTTTTTCATCATGAGCAACGCTGTCCTGAGCATCTCAGATGGCAACCACCTGGCACGCACCAGCTGGCAAATGGCCTCGCTGTACTCGTATGGCAGCACATTGCCGTGGTTACTCTGGTATAAACTCCCTGCCTGGGCACTCCTCCCGTAACAAGTGACCGAACAAGGAGTTATACCTGTGTAACTAGAGCAGTTTAATTACATTGGCAAATTTTCCCTGCAGACAAGCACTAAGACAGCTAGTTCTGACTCTCTTCCAGGAGAAAATCACCACAGATATCTCTGCACCTTTGCAAAGTCTGTGAGTGTTTACAGTGCCTTCACCCGTAGCAGGAATAACCTGAAACCCTGGACTTCCCAGTTCTTATCGCTTTGGTTCAGAATACCTGAGTTTCCCGTGCTCCCACTTCTGCAATAAGTATTCTGCATCTCTAATACTGATATTGCTTAAGAAATAATAATAAAAAATATTAAAGAAAAAAAAGACACCCCCCCAAATACTACGTAAAACCCCCAGCACCACATTCACAAGTCTGAAAAATTAATGTCACTTTTTCACTGTTGTTGTTGTAAGAAGCTTAAGTTCATTACCTATTAAAGCTTTTTGGTTCTCCTTGGAGAATTTCAGGAAGCCAATAAAGAAACTAATCAAACTGACCTGAAAAAAAAACCCCAAACCTCACAGCACCAACGAGGAGCATGCACGCAGTTTCTTAACAGCACACTTGATGAAACACACCCCCGACGACTTCTCTTCCAGCCTGGCACTGGTCCAAAGCAGACCTAACTGCAATAGCATGTGCCAAGCTGTGCCACAAGCTCATTACAGGTCTCAGCCAGGTGATCCCCCAACACTTCCACTTGTTCCTGCTGCTTTGGAGGCAAGCGACTGAACATATTCCCCCAGATCTTGTGCCTGAGACTGTTCTGCATCTTCCTTCATGATTTTAGAAGCAGCCCAAGCTAGACCTGAAGAAACCTAACGCTGGATGTCATACTGACACTAGCATTTAGGTTATCACCTAGGATTTGACAGCTCCCCAGTCAGCAGCTTTCAAGCAGTGCTGGGCCTACCCAAAAACTTGAACTCCAAAATCAGGCACACTAAATGTATCAAAGAGCAAATTTGATCTAATCCTGTAAAAACATGTGAAAAAATCACTTACTCGTACAATTGCACCTTATTATTAACCAAATCTAAATAGCTAGTAGAGGCTGAGTGAAGGGAAGGTATCAGGTTTTACATACAATAACTCTCTCAACTGAAATCCGAAGCATGAACCCTTGATCATGAATATGTGCAACACCTGGACTACTTCTTTCAAGTAACAGGTATTTGTGGGGGAGAAAAGTGCCCATACCCATATGACCTGAAGAGTTTGAGCAAGTAAACCGCTTATTCAGGGATCAGAGTTTGCTGGCACTAATCCTGTTTTGAGATGTTGGTTTCTGTGCTACGAAAACATAAGTGAATATTGCCTTTGTCTGGAAACTAGTTAGGGTTTGTTGACAGTCCAGTTTAAGGAAGCATTAAGGGATCCTCTTCCCTGTTTCTGTGTTTCTTCACAGGTTAAGAAAAAACCTGCCACCACTCAGTCCTAAAAGCGTATTTAGAAAATAATGGAAACAAGCATGACTAGGGCTAACCTGAAAGAAATGGCAACACTGCCTGCACACGCTGTGCGCTGACAAAATTACAAGGGCCTTACATGGAATTACCAAAAACTGCAGAAGTACTCAGACTTTGGGCCAAACTATGATTTATGCTACAGTACTTCTACTCATTTCATTGGATCACTCCAGTTCCAAAAAAAGTTTATTTTAAGGTTTTTATATTTCTCCCCATCATTATAACTCTCATGCATCTTCCATATAACTGCAACAACTTCAGACAAAAGTCTTAAAGTTCTCAACTCTCTGACATTTTCTTTTGAGAATAAAAACTATTTTGGCAAGAGTAAAAGGAGCTGAGATTTATGGATATAAAGCAATGCCAAGTAAATATCATCTTCTTATGATGGAAAGTCATTTTTCATGGTGAACAATGGTCAAACTAGACGTTCACCTAACACTTGCCTTTTCAGGACCAGATGTTCTTGACTTTCTCACTGAGGCTCACTGATGAATACAATTTTCAGGATGATGACATTATAGAGAAACATAAAGTAATTGTTGCTTTTGAACACCCTTTCACTGGTTTTGGCTTTGAACTAGAAGATTCAAAGATTCACCTTGTTACAGCAAGGTGAACAGAGCCTGCACATGCCCTGCAGCAGGGAGGGGAAGCAGAAGGGCTGCAACTATGAGCTCTCAGATTGCCCCTTTGAATTGGGGAAGGAGCTGCCAAGGAGGAGTAAACAAGCTTAAAACTAACAAGCTGTTGCTGCTACCACTACACCCTCCACACAAAGATGGGCAACAAATCCTTGTCAGCAGGTTTAGCAAGGGGTGACTAAAGCTGCTGGAAGGAGCCCAGCATGAGTGCAGCCCAAGGGGCTGTCCCAGAGGGCAGCTGGACAGCCTGCCAGCTGGGAGGTCTACTGCATTTTCACATGCAGCTACAAAGCCTATACATTAGGATTGCTGAGCCTGGACTTAATATGTGCATGACTTGCAAATCTTTATTAGGGAGGAAGAAGTGACATCACCAAGAGAGACTGAAGCTTTAAGTGGGGGTGGGGTTGAGGGGAAGATACTGAAGTTTTGTGGAGTATCAAAAAGGAGCTTGTGCTTCTTTCTCCTCATAGGGACTGTAAGACTAAAGTAACATCTTGGTTTAGTTCTTCAGTGTTTCACCTTTTCATCCAATGTCACTTTTATGTTTGCTCCTTTTCACCCACAGCCTGATTTCATGCAGAGATTTTAACAAGTTAAAGCGATGGAGATTCCTGTCTTTAGGGAACATGCCATTAAATGTATGTGGGGCTGTTCATGTGATTTGTGATACTCTTACATCATTGGCAGTTGAGAACAAGTTTTTTCACTAATTGTCCCAATATATGTGTAGAGAAATTAAGAATGATTTGAGTCTACATACGTTGCCTTCATTTCAGTGTTACCGTTCATCCTCTGCAATCAGACAGCTCAGTTATTTGAGAATGCACTTGTTAGTCTGCTGAGTTTATTTTAGATCAGAAGAGCTTACAAATGTATAATCCTATTTATTGGAGGTGTTTCAGTGAAATGTTGAAGAAGAATTTCTTTCCCATTCCAATGATGTTAAAAGTCTCTCCATTAGCTAAAGATGGAGACCAAGATCCTGGCTCCTCTCTTTCCCCATCAAAGTCAGCTGGAGTTGTACTATCAATCAGTTTCAATAACGCTTCATTACTGTTGGGTAACAATTTTATTCACAGGACTGATTGTACAGCAGAGCTACAGCCCAACTGTTTTGTGCATTCTTCATTAGCTGATTTCAGTTAATGACTAGCAGAGATTACACAGGCATTTAATTGGAGATTGTTTGAAATGGAAGAATTATTTGCAGTTCTTTAATTTTCCTTTTTCATTGTTCTTCTAACGTTGTAATTCACACTTCAATGACTTTTTAATAATAATTTTTAAAGTGTCTATTTTAATAGGGATCTAGTGTTTTTAGATAGCTGGCCCTGCGTATTAATGCACTGTCACTATGCCCTGCTCTAAACTGTTACCTAAAGTAATACTTGCATTTCTCAAATACATCTAACCACCCATCCTGCAGTTTAACAGTCCCCACCCATTTTAGACACTTTTTGGGGGGTTGGGTTTGTTTGTTTGTTATTAATCAGGACTGCAGCGACTCCACAAATACAGTAAGTGTTACAGTAACAGCTTCATTCCTAGTTTGGGGAATCTACAAAAAGTTCCTTACAATATACATCATTGGAAGATAACTTTTTTTTT
Source organism: Strix aluco (assembly GCF_031877795.1). NCBI lineage: Eukaryota > Metazoa > Chordata > Aves > Strigiformes > Strigidae > Strix > Strix aluco. The sequence goes on along the minus strand of NC_133933.1, from coordinate 59,018,892 downwards.
GGTGACCTCTTTACCTTTGCTGCAGTGAAGCAGAGGGACAACAGACAGCAAAGATTTAAAACATGAGAAATCAACAGCTCCAGCCCGTGCCCACCTGAACCACTCTGCAGGGCTGTGCTCCTTCTCACGCAGCTGCACCAATCCATCTTTACACCTCTGATATTCCCAATATAGCTTCATGAGTTCATCAGTACTTTGCCCCCGCCCCCCCCCCCCCCCCCCCATTTCTTTGCATTGCAAGTACTAACTGTTAGTAGATTTACTGTCTGGAAGACAGACAGTATACAGAAAATGGTTTGTAACTACACTTGCCTTGCTAAAACCCCCCCGCTATTCCAACAGATATTCTCTAGACAGCCTGTGTCTCTGCTCTCTTCACTAATGCTTTTAACCTTGTCTGCCCTACCAAAAACTGCCATTAAGTTAGTCCCATTCAGTTTGTTAAAGACCATATATATCAACTTTGGAAACTCTGACTTAATTCACTGTAAAAAAGGAATGACTTTTCTGTTAAGAAAAGAAATCCATTTTACTGAGGTAAAACTAAAGGCTCAGTACTTAGAATAGTTCTAGAAATCATTTTAGTTTTCAGCATTTGCAGGAGCAGAGTTGCCATATTTCTTTGCCCAAATCACTGTAACAACACAGTCTTTGACAATGTTGGAACTAACTTCTCTTTCAAGAGATTTCTTCCTGCACATCATATGGTCATAGTGGCTGTTAAAGATCATCTAGTCCAACTCCCCATCTTATGAGATATTTTGCATCTCCACCAGAAGTACTTCAAGACACTTTCAGTAACATTGTGCACAATACAAAATACTTCTGCAGTATGTAAAATAAAGTTGCCACTGTAAAGAAAGGACTTGAGGTGTCTGCATTTGCAGTAACCTCTGTGACCACATAAAATGCCCGCAGCTCCCAGTACAGTAAGCGCACCCTTCAAACACCACCAGTGCCAGTGCTCTGGCATAGCCTGGCATTAGCTCTCCCGTTCTGAGAGAATGACGTGTCCTTTTCTGCAAGCTATCTTGCTGCTCAAGGCAAACCATCCTCAAATACAGAGTTATCCAAGCAATTAAATGGTCTGGCTAGGCAGAGGTAGATCTGTGAAAGATATAAATACATATATATTTTCTTCATCCCAGCATAAATGTTTTGTAGTCTGGGAATTAAAGAGAACCAATTTACTATATCTAATATCTGAATTAGCATTGATAGCAGTCTTAAAAAAAAAAATAAAATAAAAGCCCAGTAAGAATCTTTAATCAAACCTTCTCAACTTCATTTCTCTGAAAGTTCAAACAAAAACAAACCAAGGAACTTTCCTTGGAGTTTTTGCAAAACCAAACCCTGACTGACAAGCTTTTATGAACATAAAGGCTCCTCTGGGTCATCTTTAAGTGCTCTGATTTATTACAGCTTTATAGCTAATAACTACTTTCAGAGGGAAAAAGAAAAGGTAGTTCAAATTTGTAAATTGTTGCTTCATAGTGTAGAAGGACAGCAATAGCCAATATGCCTCACTGAGGTGTACTGCCTTAATAAATTGCAAAGTTAGGACCTATAAGGAACAGCCTTAATCCCGAGCAAAGCCTTCAGACCCCAGACAGCCACCGGACCAACAGCAATACCTTGGTGCCTTGCGGGGATGAATGCTTGTGGGTAGGGGTGACAGCAAGCTGCAAAATGGAGAATAAAAATTACAGGTGCTAAAGGAATCCATCCGGTTGATCTACTTCTAATAATTCCTGAAAACGCAGTGCATGTCATAGGCATAAAATCTGAATCCAGATTGTTTTCTCAAATAAGGCCTTGAGAAACATGATTTGATAGTCAACATCTAGACACTAAACATAGTAAAAACACAGGCGGGGGAAATGCAATGTTGCTAAATGAATTTGACCTTCCTTCCCCACATCAAAATAAATCATGTTCCTGAATAATAGCTATGGAGTTAGCAAGGTTTTGTACTTGGTCATTGAATGTATCAGGAAAGAAAATGACATACGATGAGCTCTTTGCAAACACTGTTTTGCTTTAGGCAATCATTCATTCTTCTTCATTATGAGAGTGGCGATTACACAATCAGAACCATTAACAATATCATATGTTCATCATATGATATTGTTAATAATCATATGGGAGCTTGATTGCAACCCTACCACCAGCACAGAGCCACTGACAAATACAGTATTTGTGATTTTCTTCTGGTATATGTAACATGCTGATTTTAGAATAACTGAATGTAATGCTTTGTAAAACCCAGTACAGAGGCTGTTGAAGAGTGGTGCCTGACTAATGGATTTATGGAAAAGCAAATGCAAGAATACAAACACTACTGGAAGCAGCAGTCTGTTGTTTGGTGCTTGTACAGCTAAATAGTTTTGAACTGCATGAACTCAATTAAATCTATTTAACATCTCCCCTCCAGGGTGTAAGGACATTCATATTCTTGATTTACTGTTTTTGAAAACACAAGATTTTATTTCTGTATGAAAATACTTCAAAAGTTATAGCTTTATACTTTCTGTAATGGCTCCTGATATAACCTGTGTGCTACCCATTAGAACACAATCACAGAGAACATTCCCAAATCATTGGGCAGCCTGTGTATATGTTAAAACAATACTGAACTGCCTAATTGGATTCACTGCAGCAGTTTCCAATAACTAGAATAAGAAAGTGAAATAAAACTTATTACCACTAACGTAAATATTTCCTTCCACAAAATGCAAAGCAATCATCTAATGACTCTGAAGGGCAATAACTGTTCTGAAATAATGCTTGTTCCCTTATGGCTTGCTAATAAATTTTCTATATTGTACTAGAGAGAGGTTCTAATTTTTTTCAGATAGAGAATTCTTACAGATCCTCTCTCAAAATGCTTGTGATCATTATTAATTTGCTTATAAATGAAATTATAAACATGAGACAAAAAAGCAAATCAACATTCCCTTCCACAGAAAAACAGAAGAAAAAGTTCAACCAGACCAAATAGGTGAAAATGTGATGAGAAAAGTTTGTATATCTATATCCCCTGGGAAACATACCACCATTTTATCTTTTGCCCTTCCTTCAAAGACTACAACTATGTACATTTAAAATTTTTTCCTTACATACAGGAAGCAACTAATTGGAGGACATACCATAATACACCACAAATAAAGTTCTAACAATTTGTTATGGGCCAACTGTTTGCAGATGGTATTCCTAAAGTAATTACACCAATCCCACCAGTAGATAGAAATGAGGTATGTTTATATGATCAATGCCTACTAGCTAATAAAGCCTGCAGACTGAATATCAAATATTTTATAATCACAAATTGCATGCAATCTGCAGAGTAAAAAATAAAACAAAAAACCAAAACAGTCCAGCAATTTCAAATAATGAAATTTTCAGAAATTACAGTATGTTTGAGGACATTTGGTGAGCAGACACAGAGGCTAAATTCATCAAGAAAATTATTCACTCGGCATTAGCATTACAGCTGTGTTTTGCCTCCCAAGACTTTTGCCTTTATTTGCAATTGTGTTGATTATGCATATGCAAAATATTTTATCTATTCTGTCTATCCCTTTTCCCTCTAAATGATGCACTAATCTGTAATGACAAGCATGGTGCTGCACATGGAAAACTCATCTTCAGGGCAAGCAAGTGCACTTAGTTCATATCTAGCAAGTTTCAAAAATCTGAATGCAGAATGAAATTGATACAAATCTTCTCTAACAATATAAATGTGTCATGTTATACAAGAATAATGCTCTGGTTTTAGGAAACAGTTGTGGTATGTCAGTTGAATTAATCACTGATTATTCTGAAAGCATGACTGCGACAGCAAACCTGCACTTCAATTTTAATTTGTGAGCCTTGTGCGGGGTGACAGACATTTGCATAAGAGTGACAGTAACTTTAATCCCCCTATACCCTTGACTTGTGTCTTGGTTTCTTTGAATGCATTTCTAAATCACCACAGCTTCAGTCAATTAGGAATTATAATACTTCTTGGGAAAGAAAAAAACGTTTTCAATCCCAATACAATTTCCCTGAAATAAATTATTTGCATACAGCACAGCCAGTGCCAGTAACTGTATTAAAATGCCATTGCTAATTAAATTGTATCCTTTAAAGCCAGACAGTTCTGAGCAGTAAAGGAGGGGAAAGTGTTAAATATATGTATAATTTCAAGCAATATTCTAAACACACGTTACTTGACAAATATTTGCTGAATATTTCCTGACTAAAATGCATAGTGATAGCTATTTTCCTATTCCCTCATACAAAAGGGCAGGACGACAAAAGCAGCTGTCTGATTAGGGGCACTGTTGTCCTGAATCAATTACATCCCCACAGCAGACAGCTCCACTTATGCACCTGTTTTTAAATAGAAAGCTTCTGTAGCTCTGAAGCCTTGTACAAGGGAGATGGGGGGAGAAACCATGAGTGAAAGAAATAATAATTCTTCTGAAGGTCAGCCAGGGCATTCTGCATCCCTCACTCTCCACACTCACTGATTGCCTCTGAATAGGAAATCCGCCCAAATCTTCTGTTACGATCAAGAAGCGGGGGAGGAGATCTGTGTTGAACATGTGCCCCTTTCACTTGCTTTTGAAGGAATATAATTATTGTGTTTAACTGACTTATCTCTTTCCCAGAGCTTTTTGAGCTGAAGGGTTGCAGAGCTGAGAAGCCTGAGAACTGTCTGTTCATTCCAATTGCAGTGTGCCTCCAGGTATCCATTAGTGCATCCCCACCTCTTCTCTCATACCTTCCTGGCCAGGGCTGCCGCTTTAAACTCTGCTCACAGCAGAAGTACCAGGGTACTCACCTGCCTCTCCGCATCCTGACACAGGTGGTTCCTATTTACCTTCTAGCCTTAGGTGCTGTGCCCTGAAAAATGGCTGCAGACTGAGAGCCCACAATCTGATTATTTTGATGAGTTCAAACCTCAAACAATGATCTTCCTCTAATTTATCCTGTCCCATAGCCTCTGGTGGACAGCTTTCTACAAGAAATTCATTACCACTTATGACATAGAATAAAAAGGAGACTGTTTATGCAGTCTTTTACTATATGCATAAAGATTTCCATATAATATGAAATATTTCTCTGGAGTATTTCCATTTACTATCTCTGACCTGTCTAAGCACACTTTTTCCTTTAATATTAATGAAGTCTTAGTCTTTGCTTCATACATGTTTCTTTTCTAACAGGATGAAGAAATGAGAACATATTGTTTTCTTATTATCTGAATGCGTGAAGAAAAATGTAATTGAACTGATGAAACAGTGGGCTTTGGCCAGGGCAACTGTTCTGCAGTTTGTGCATGTATTCTGTTTTTGTTTCCACCACTGAACTCAAAAATGCCCAAGCTCCCATTTCCTTGTGTACATAGCAGAGGACAATTAGATAGCTATCTTCACAAAAACTGCTGTACAGATATTACAAAAGGAAGACACACACCCCCAGCAAATATACACAGAAGTATGTTTTAACATAATTTATGAATGCTTTTCATTTCTCCATTTTGCTTTTACATGCAAAAATGAGTCTGAGAAGTCCTTCAGTCTTAGAGGCCAGCCTTATGGGCTTTGCAATAAACACGGACAATAAAAATCAGGTCTGAAAAATCCTTAAACACCGTTTTACAAATGCTTTCAAGAGTTTGATTTTTCAGGACTTAGATGTTAAATTATTAAGTAGATACAATCGTATTATTTAGGCCCAAGTATATATTTAATTATGGCAGCACTATACAATCTAAAACTGTACAGAGCACAAGCAGTCCAGGAGGTATCTGGATTGAACTGAAGAATTCACTGTGTGGTGGATCTGTCTCTCTCTACTGGTGGTTGGGGGAATATAGGATACTCTGACTACATGCTTAAGATGACTAAAGTTGAGACAGGTAAAGTAGGGAGATAGATACCCAGATGCTTTTAAGAAACCCAGTGCTTGCATAAAACCTTTGGCACCTAGGTGGCTTTAGAAACATGACCTGCAGTATCTGCCATATTGGAAAATGGAGTTCAGGGTCTTCAGTATTTTGGTCTCAAAGATGCAAGTTTTTGTGCACATGCATACAGATATAGTGGAGTTTCTTGCCTGCATATACTACATTTACATCCCTAAACTGCGATAGTTTAGGGACTGCAACTACTTAGAAATGAACTTTTCTATTCTAATAGGACTTACTGGGACAGGATACCTGTAAGAATGCATTTAAAAATCAGCTTAAACAGAGTCTGACTGAAGGCATTTTCTGAGGCTGAGGGATAACCTTTTTGAAAGATACTGCTGTGAAAACAAAGCTTTCCACTAGACTGTATTATAAGTTGTCTTTATAATTAATAGAAACCATTTCCACTATAGATACACGTTTTTAAAAAGCCTAAAAGAGAGTCCAGCACATCAAATTTTTATTTATTGAACAAACTGTGAAATTTTAGTATTCCTTTCCTAAGGAATAGTCTCCACCACTACTTTTATTAAACGACAAATATAATTCATTCTGATTTTTACTCAATAAAACAAAAGCAAAAGGCCACTCATTAATAGAAGAGATTCTGATCCTGTCAGTCAAAAGAGCTGCTTCAAAAATTTCTAAAGAACAGGGATAAACAGCAAAAAGAACTTAAAATAAGGGAAACAATACAGATACTTTAGAAGTAAAAGGCCAAGCAAGGAAACAAGCAGGCCCATTTGACTTCAGCAAGGCTTTCAACACATCTCCCACACTATTCTTGAATCCATGTTAGGATGTTACAGCCTGTGTGGGTACAAAATTGAGTGGCTGTTTCAGCTCAGAGGGTGATGGTCAATAGGTCATGTTCTGCCTGGAGGCTGGTTACAAGCAGAGCACTGCAGGCGTCTGTCTTGCAACCTGTCCTGGCTAACATCTTTATCAGTGATGCAGAGGAGGTGGCGGAGCTCACTGTCATGTTTTGCAGCTCGCTCTAAAATGGTGGGAGCCATCAATATGCTTGGGAGCAGAGCTGCCATTCAGGGAGACCTAGAAAGGCTGAAGGAGAGCGCTGACAGAAGCCTCATGAAACTCAACAAGGACAAATGCAAAATCCTGCACCTGGGGAGGAATAAAGCCTACTGGCTGGGGAGCAGCTCCGAGGACACTGCCCTGTGGGTGTGAGCAGACACGAGCTGAACAGAAGCCAGCAGCTATCCTAGCAGCAATGACAGCCAGAGGCACCCACGGCTGCATGAACAGGAGACCTGTGGCCACAGCCCCCATCTACTCAGCACTCCCTAGACCACAGTTTTAGGCCCTCCAATACACAAAAGACACTGATAAATGGAAGCAGTTTCAGAAGAGAGCTACCAACATGGTCAGGGCCTGGAACACTTGCTCATGAGAAGAGACTGAGGGAGCTAGGCTTGTTCAGCCTGAGAAGAGGCACCTTTGGTGAGACCTGACAGCAGCTCCTAGTACCTACAAGAAAGTTACTGGGAAGATGGAGCCAGCTCTTCACAGTAGTGCACGGCAGGAGAACAGGAGACAACAGGCGTAAGCTGAAATGAGAAATCCAGATTGGATATCAGATGAAGGTTTCTTTCACTGCTTGGACAGTGAAGCAGTGGAACAGACTGTCCAGAGAGGCTACACAGTCTCTGTCCTTGGAGGATTTAAAAACCAACTAGACAAAACCCTGAGCAACCTCATCTGAACTCATAGCTCACCCTACTTTGACCAGGAGGTTGGAAGAGATGCCTCCTGATATTTCTTCAGACCTGAATTATGCTGTGATATGTTCAAACTGCAATAAAGGAAAATGAGACCAATCTATTCTTGAATATTAAAACAATCCAAATTTTCTAAACTAATGATAATAGCTGTATAATCTTATATTCAAATCTCTTGTTGATAATACTGAGAAATGAGGCACCTTGCTAACTTCACACCAACTGCCACGTGAAATCTCACATTTTATTGAGAACATGGATAACTTAGGCCAACAGACAAGACAAATGCACTGCTTGGAAGGAAGAATGCATATTGACTTTTCCAAAGACTCATGATGAGATTATTTTAATCATCTTTCTTTGACTAGCAAAACTGAGTAAGATTGAGAACTTTAGTATGTTTGAAGTGCCACATATTCTAAATTTGGGCAGCATATACAAACTACATGTCAAATTAAATTACAGTAGGTTTCTCAAAGCTCCCATTATATTAAATGCAAATTGAAAGAGGGGAAAATCTGCTTGACTAGACAATGATAAACAAAGTATAAAAAACTATACTTTTATACAGCCTGACACTTAGAAAAAAAAAAAAATCTATAAGCATTTCATCCTGCAAAAGATTTAAAATATTCTTCACACTATGTTTCTATACAAGATTTTTTTTGCAGGGTGGGTATTGAGTTTATTTTGTCATTTAGTAAGTCAACCTCAAATGTTGAAAGTTATGGGCTTGAGACAGCATACAGCCAAAAGCAATATGCACAGGTCAGAGATAGTTTAAATATTGTATCGCTCATCTTCCCACAGACATGTCTACAAGGTAGTTTGTACTGCCCCTATTTTAACATGGATGGTATCACAACAATGCTGTATTTAGACATAATAATTTAGATATAATGTCGTATTGCAATCTAAGTCCCTAAAATCACTTAAAATCTAGAATTGTACTTCAAGAATAATACATATTTCTAGCATTCAGTCACTGGAAAAAGATCAGCTTTCACAAAATCACCTAGGTTGGAAAACACCTTGAAGATCATCTAGTCCAACCATTAACCTAACACTGACTGTTCTCAACTACACCATATCCCTAAGCGCTATGTCGACCCCATAGCTCTCCTTGTAAAGGGAGACTTTCAGTTGCCTATTATAAACAATTTGAGCATCAATATTCCTGGCAGATCATAACTAACACTTGGTACTAACCTCAGCAGTCTAAATTAGAAAACTAAGATATTATATTTCCAAGAAGATTATTTTACACTCTGTTCATCTGTATACACCAGTTATAATCCATACACACTTTCAAGAACAGATCAAGTCATTGGCAAATTTGTAAAAAAAGGATTTGGAGGTCTAAAATACTTTGCAAGATCTATTCACACCAATCCTTAGATGAAAAGGATCCCTATCACACAATAACCTAGGTATTATTACATTTTTCTAACTGGGACACATAGCTTGCATTTCTTTATACTACCTGCTAAGTGAGGAGCTAACACAATCAGGAAGTACATCTTAAACAGTAAGTGGCTTTTGAAACATTCAATGACTCTTCATTAAGTTAGTGAAAGGAAACGAGTAGAATAATATTTTTCTATTTTAATTATCTGTGTACACTAACTATTATAGCAATTGTGCTACTATTTACTTTCATGGTAACAGTGATGAAGTATGTCACAATGAAATGGAAATAAAATTAGCTAAAATAAGAGAGAAGAAACAGAGGAAATAACCCTTGAAAATACAGCTTGAAAAAATACCTAAGAAGTCATTACCTAACAAGTAATTCTCCCAGTCAGGGGCTCTGAAGCTGGGTGCACACCAGGGGCAGTATGTGCATCACATGTGCTGGTCTCTGCACTTTTAAGGTTTGCTTGACCTGATGAGGTTGCAGCAATATCTCTATTTGACCTGCAAGAAAACTGTGCAGGGGCACCCAGCATTTCTTTGCTCTGGCACAGCCAGTGTGATAGCCTTTCTTTTTAATTTCAAGTGTCCCTTTACAGGAAATTATGCCTGAGTCACAAAATAAATTGGGCAGACTGGTAGTGGGTCTTTGTCAACGGGCAAATTAACATGAATAGAGAGTTATCAAGATTTAATATTGCTCTTTTATTAAGCCTGTAGCATAAGCCTCTGAAATTTCACTTGAATACAAGGTATGTCTGCCCAGGTTGCAGTACAAGTAGTTGTAGTCAAGCAAGCATTAACTGAATCAGGAAGCCAGTATGATTAGCTGGCCAGCACTATTTGGCCACAGCAGCAAACGGCTGAGCATGGTCTAACCGGCATGTGTCCCAGTGCAGGCTGTGCCCGGCCCTGTGTGGACACCTGCCCACAGGGCTCACAGCCCAGCAGGTCTGAGACTCACCCCAGCCACCTTGGCAGAGGGGTGAACCTGCAGTGCAGACAACGGAGAGATCAGACCAGGCCCACCATCAGAGCAGGACTTGTGGCTTGGCAGAGGTGTCCCCAGCAAGGGTTTATAATCTGAAATTCAGCTACAGAAACAAAACCCAGAAATTGACTGGTTGGGATTCATTGCTGAAAATGAGACCTTCTGCAGCCTGACGACTCATTCCCTGGCTGAACACTTTTTCTTCTCTCAGACTGCTCTGGTGAATAAATACTACCATGTTCAAGGACCATCTACACCCATTTTTCACAACTTTTACTTCTCCCAGACAGCACATCTCTTCTTTCAGTGATATATGGGGATGGAAAACATCAACAATAAAAGATGATAGCCACAGTGTCTCAGCCCTGACAAGGTTACATATTTTCAGCAATGCACACCATTCCCATGGGAGCCCTAAGCAGCTCATTCCATTGTATCTTCTTTCATTCTAGAATCATAGAATAGTTTGAGTTGGAAGGGACCTTTAAAGGTCATCTAGTCAATCCCCTTGTGATAAGCAGGGATATCTTCAGCTAGACCAGGTTGCTCAAAGCCCCGTCCAACCTGACCTTGAATGTTTCCAGGGATGGGGCATCTACCATTTCTCTGGGGAACCTGTTCCAGTGTTTTACCACCCTCATTGTAAAAAATTTCTTCCTTATATCTAGTCTAAATCTACGCTCTTTTAGTTTAAAACTATTACCCCCTGTCCTATTGCCACAAGCCCTGGTAAAATGTTTGTCCCATCTTTCTTATAAGCTCACTTTAAGCACTGAAAGGCTGCAGTAAGGTCTCCCTGGAGCCTTCTCTCTTCTAGGCTTAACAACCCCAACTCTCTCAGCCTTTCTTCATAGGAGAGGTGTTCCAGTCCTCTGATCATTTTTGTGGCCCTCCTCTGGACCCACTCCAACATGTCCATGTCCTTCCTGTGCTGAGGGCTCCAGAGCTGGATAGAGCACTCCAAGTGGGGTCTCACCAGAGAGGAGCAGAGGGGGAGGAGCACCTCCCTCAACCTTCTGGCCATGCTTCTTTTGATGCATCCCAGGATACGGTTGGCTTTCTGGGCTGCAAGTGCACACTGGCAGCTCATGTCCAGCTTTTCATCCACCAGTACTCCCAAGTCCTTCTCAGCAGGGCTGCTCTCCGTCCCTTCATTCCCCAGCCTGTATTGATACCAGGGGTTGCCCCAACTCAGTGTAGGACCCAGCCCTTGGCCTTGTTGAACCTCATGAGGTTCACATCGGCTGACTTCTTGAGCTTGTCCAGGTCCCTCTGGATGGCATCCCGTCTCTCAGGTGTGTCAACTGCACCACTCAGCTTGGTGTTGTCTGCAAACTCACTGAGGGTGCACTTGATCCCACTATGTCATTGATGAAGATATTAAACAGTACTGGTCCCATTACAGACCCCTGACGGATGCCACTTGTCACCAATCTCCATCTGGACACTAAACAGTTGACCACTACCCTCTGGATGTGACCATCCAACCAATTCCTCATCTGCTGAACAGTCTATCCATCAAATCCATCTCTCTCCAATTTAGAGACAAGGATGTTGTAGGGGACCATATCAAAAACCATACAGAAGTCCAGATAGATGACATCTGTAGCTCTTCCCTTGTCCACTGATGTGGTCACTCCATCATCGAAGGCCACTAGATTGGTCAGGCAGGACTTGCCCTTGGTGAAGCCATGCTGGCTTTCTCAAATCACCTTCCTGTCCTCAATGTGCCTTAGCATAGCTTCTAGGAGGATCTGTTATATGATCTTTCCAGGCACAGAGATGAGGCTGACAGGTCGGTGGTTCCCAGGGTCCTCCTTTCTACCCTTTTTAAAAATGGGTGTAGTTTCCCTTTTTCCAGTCACAAGAGACTTCACCTACAAGCAGTGAACAAGTCAGGTGGCTGCCTCCAAAGTCCGAATTCAGTTTCAAAGCTCTTCTCCTGTTCTCCATGTAAATTGTGTTATGCCCTGTAATTCTCTGTACTCTTTTCAACTCTGCTGGTTGCAGCTCCATTATCTCTGGAAGTTGCTTTAACACCTGCCTCCCGTGCCAGCCAAAACAACACCATCTGTTGCGCAGCCTGTAAGGTCTATGAGCCACAGTGTTTTCTGATCTGCCTAAAATGTAAATGAATCCTTTCTCCCTGAACACGTCAGGCCCAGTAGCCTTCCCAGGGCTCTGCCGGGTGCTTGTTTCACTCCCCTAGCTCCCTTTGTTCCCACACGGGCAAGGGGGCCAGCCCCACACCAGCTCACGGTGTTCGCTGCCTGAGAGGTCAGAACAAAACCTCCCCAAAAATGGCTTGCAAACGTGTGCCAAATCCACAGCCAAGGCTGAATGAGATTTCTAATTGCAGTCTGTGGGACAGAGCATGACGTTTCAGATTTCTTGTTACTTTCCAACTGGGTTTTTCAACAGATGTCAGAGGGTATGTTAGTGACAGGCCAGATCTCGCTGTTAGCAGAAACCACATGCAGGACTCAGGGCCAAGGCTCACCTGCACGCTCTGCATTCCTACTCACCCCATGCTCTGCCCTGCTCCTGGTCCCTTCTAGTTCCTTTCTATTCCTTCCCTTCACTCCTGCAGCATCTCAGACCTCTTTCCTCTTCTCACCTTAAGACTAATTTGCATTGGAGTAATTAATTCATTTATCAAGGTGATAAAAAAGGATGGGGTGGGATGAGGCAGTTGGTATTTTAAGTACTACGCTACAGACCATTAGGAAGATCATCCTGAACCCTTGTCTCAGGATTGTCCTTGTATTACCTGGAGATTTATCCTTTGTCTTGCCTTACAATTTGCACTTGCCTTAGCTTCAGATTTGGGAAGTTCAGATTTCCTAGCAGTCTGAGAAACGTAGTATTCTGTGGAATATAAAGGTTCATATGAACCACCTGGATATTAAGGAGTGAGAATTCCAATCCATTTTCATTAGCGTGTCTCTATAACTATTTTTATTTGTTGTCTTTTCTGCCTATTCACCTCAAACTAAGAAGAAGAGAACTGGAAGCTAGCCAGCCAAATGGCCAGCCCAATTACCTACACTTTGTTTTCTTGGAGGAAGTGGGGGAAAGGGAGCAGTCTAAGCAAAACTGGAAAAAGCCCAAACAATTCTGAAAGGAAACAATAATTTTACATGTTCTAATGCTCATTTGAATTTAGTGACCTATCTAAACCTCAAATATTTATTAGGAATAAAAATAGGCTCTCTGGGATTCAGCTTGGCATAAAACAACATAAAAATGAGTCTTGTCAGAAATTAGCAGAACCTTCAAAGGAACTGGGAGTTAGAGTGCTCAGATGAAAATCAATAATCACAAGCAATTCTTCCAATAAACAGATGTTTCTGTTTCATCCCTAGCTAACACATATTTCTTGTCTGAAAGTGCAGGATTGTGAAACTTTCCGTCTTTGCCACAATGAAGGAGGCTCCCAGCTGCATGTAAGAGACAGTAATCCTTAAACACCTGCAGTTATCAATTAGGTAATGCTGCTGTCATGTACCATTACTTCTTTCCTACCTGTAATCTTCAGACTTTACATTAAACACAAAAGGAGACCATTGACACCTGCAGGACTCCTCACAAAAATCATGCAATTTGTGTGCATTGGTACTTCAGGATGAGGAAGTCCATGTGGAGACATTTGTCATTTATGGAGGCTGCTGACATGTCCAGCTGGCACGGTTCGGAGGTAACAGGGAAGGCTCTGCTTCAGCCTTAGACAAATTACTCATTTTATAAGACTAAGGTTCCAGTTCACTTTACAACTGGCCCTCATTCTCTACCACTACCCACATAGGTGAAATTTAAACATCTTTCTCACCACAGCTTTGTGTCTACATCATCTGTGATTAGTAAACAGCAATCATTTTTAATGCTCTTTGGAAAATGTTTTGGCTGCATTTCAAGCATTTTTATGTATTCTCATCATGATCTTTTTCTGTAATTAAATTTAAGATAATTAACATCTTCCTTACAGTCTGTATCTGCACATCTTTTTACCCATGTTCCAGAACACTAAATTACATTTAGTAAAACCCTCATTGTATCCTAGAAAACAACTGAATCACTGAAGGTCAAAGTCTTATTTTTATTCCATGTAAATAATAAATGATAGCGCATACAACAATGCAATATTTACTCCAAATTCTCAAATGGCATTTGACTGGAAATTGGTTTTATATAGCTATTTACTTCCCTTAATATCCAAGATATACCAAATGTACTTTACAAATATTGAAGGTGAGGTGAGTCACTAGTTCAACAGAACAATCCACTTCGGATTTGATGATAATGCAACTAACCCTGGTATGGCTAGCTTTTTTTTTTTTTTTTTAGGCATTAGAAGAGGAAAATTCAGTGTCATCAAAAAATCAATAGACACATCAGGAAAACAAAAAATGTAATTACGGGCTCCAACATTTGCATACTTCAGGCTTAAGACTTATCTAATACATATTTAATATGTGTATTTTAATGTCATTTCAGCTTTAACAGATTACAGCATTTTCAAAAGAACTACCATGAATTGTCTTTGTTGAAGGAAAGCTTAATTCCTGTATCAGACTTCACCCCTATATTTACAAGTCTTGTAAACTAATTCTCAATATAATGGTCCATCTGCATTCAACAAAACACTAAAGCAAATACAGAAAAATTTCTATTAGAATAAGAAGTTTATAAATGTGATATATTTTAAAAATAAATTTACAATTTTATAGCACTGCTGCTAAAATTATGCAAGGAAATAATTTGTATAAATGCTATTGATAATTGTTGAGATACATTTTGATAAATTTATATTAAAAAAGAAATTAATCTGAAATTACTTCAAATAGCTAATGTTGCAGAAGAAGCTTTAGTAAAGCCTTTAGTCAAAGTGATTATAGCCAGAATCAAAACTAAATGTGCAAAAATTCGACTTGTCTGTGATAACAGGATAACTCAAATGTTTTTCCAAACTTTTCCACAATATTTGAAGAATACACAATGCTCACAAATATTTTAAAGACTGAAAAATAGCTAATAGAAAGCAACTTTTTTTGCCCCTAGGATGGCAGATTGATGCTTCTTTTCTTATCAATAATTCAAGAACTTCTTGATTCTTCTCAAAATTCTGTGTTTCAGTTTATAAGCAGAACTTTAGTCATGCTGATTTTATTTTCTAAAAGTCATGAAAAGAAGGATATAATTTGTGCTGGTGTCCTGTATTGAGCAGAATATACTCTAAAAATTGCTCAGTAACTTCAAACTGTGTAAAAGACCAACTATTAAGTATGACTCTCCCCGTATATTTACAAGGTAAGAAAGTAGTTATTACAAGGCACAGTAAAAATACGGAAAATCTAAAAAAGGCACTGGAACTCCATTGGTCCCTCTAACCTTCTGCTGAAGGTTAAGCATTACTAGAACTACGGAAATAATTTTGCAGTCTGTTTTCTAAATAGTGTGACAACCATAATCTGAATTTATATGAATTCAGTGAATGAATATTCAAAGCAAGCTGTCTAAACTCAGAACATCTTCTAGGGATTTTACACACCAACAACAGCACAGCAAACCCACTGTTTATCAAGGTGTAGGCTGGAGCAGCAGTACAGTCAAGAAATTCTAATTTTATTTTCATTGAGAAAAGGCTTGTCTGTTAATCCTTTACTTTCCAAACACACAAAGGCGATTTACTTGCAGGCACCATATTCTGCTGCCTCTTTGAACTCAAAACATTACTTGATGTGTAGTTATTTAAATAACTAATTTACAGTAGATAAACACGTAATTGAGGAAAGTTCCAAGTCACTAAGCATACCTGGCTATAGCTCCAGTGGTTCCTTTAAAATGGAGGATGTTAAAATTAAAACCACATAATTTTTTCTTTAAATGTTTACACCTATGTAAAATGCAAATCATTCCTTGAGCTCTCTAACACCATCATAGTTGTTCATAATGCTGAAGTGTTCATTCTTGTGCCTTTTTATGTCCCTCCTCTTTTATTGTCAAGATGATTATTTTTTTCCCCAAAGTTGTAGGCATTTGTAACGTCAGCAGGAACTCAGTGGCAGATGGAGGCCTCTCTCTTCCCCAAGCTAACATTAAGCCTACCCTGCCTTTTTGAGAGATGGGAGTCCAATATGCCCTGCAGATCATACCTAAAAAACACAGCAAAAATTCCATTAGAGTCTGCTGATGAACTGACTGAAGGTGCCTTCGCCCTGGGTGAGATACAGGCAGGGCTTTTGTTGAGCCTGAAACCCCTCCCAGGCATGTAATCCCAACCAGAGCACTGGCTCATACTGTTCACCCAAGTCCAACGCAAACTGCAGATGAGACAAATCTAAATGCAACATACCAGAAGTTTGTACAAAATATTCAATTTCCATCCTCCTGTTTGTAAAACTTCTGCATTCCTCCTGATTAATAAATAAAATGTAGTTGTTATTGAGAGAGAGTTGAAATAACAACTGTCATAACAGTCTGCAACTGATTTCTGTTTCCTAGTATTTGCTGATCTAACGTTTATGCCGACGCTCTCTTTTGTACTCAGTTGGTTGCAACATTTAATACTGCTGTAATTCATCATGGGTTAACATCAGCCTGTTTCAATGCATCCTTAATGTAGAAACATTTCGATGTTTTCTGCCATATGGTCTCTTTCTGATCCCAGAATTTTCTCTCCTGCATGTCTACAGGACATGAGGATGTCCTTGCAGGTTGATTTGTTCTACCCCATCCAAAACACCCCCCCACACACACACCCCAAGCTTCCAGTGTTATGTCCTCATTTAGCAAATGTGTCCAGAATTTTCAAGAAAACTATCAACTCATACAAGACAACCTTTCTACAGTAATAAAAATAAAGGCCTTACTTTCAAACACGTGGAACGTTCAGCAGCTTTTACTAAATGCATGACATGCTCCTACACTGAAAAAGGATCCTGCTACTTATTTAGGAATCTATCAAAGATTAGCCTTTAAAAGTTTTTTTTAAGCATAAGACAACACCTTTCTGAAGGACAGACTACTTATGTGAAGAAACTAAGAGCACACATAAATGCTTGCAAAATCAAGTCTTTTAAATAATGGAACATGCAGTGGGTCAGTAACAAGCGAGAGCACCCAGGCAAGGTGCAAATACTGCTCATATGCAGGTGTGCTCAGGTGTCACCTCTGTCAGTCAAACTCTGGATGAAAATACATCATGAATCCAGCTGTTGAAAAACCCCAAAGACTAAAAACAATCCCAGCAAGATTAAGCACTAATTTTTTTTTAAAGTGAAAATTCTATATGAAGTGATTTTTAATTTCTGTATTTACAAATCAATTTAAATGGGTTCCTGCTAAGCAGCAGGCTGGCACTGCCCTTGACAACTGGTGTCCATGGGTAGAGGTCACTCAGAACAGAACCCTGAGAGCGGTCTGCTGGGAATCATGCTGCAGTGCTGATCACGACAGTTTTTGACAGTGGGATAATAAATGGATCAGAGGTGTTCTACATGTGGATCCTGTTTTAGTTGCTTAAAATAAAGTTACTATCTGATCTTGAAGAAAAGCCAGAGACCTGTCTTTCTGAACAAGGGGACAGGAGACAGGCTCTGATGTTTGGAGCAGTGGAATATATTCAGAATAATATAAAGCAGTAGATCTTAGTAGTAGATTTAAAAAAACAAGATCCAAGAGTTGCTGCGAGGACTCACAGACACATGCCATTCAGTGAAGGAGAACCAAGGAGTGACATTTTAATAGCAGAAAAAAGAAGCAAATTGGCTATACGTAGGCAAGAGCAAGAAATGAAAGACACACTCTTGACCTGGATGAAAAGGCAGATGCAGAAATCTGATCTAAATGGTCTGTACCTGGCTCACATTGGGCTGATGAGCTCTGTGCTGCTGATGTCTCACAAGGAAGGAGTTCACAGTCTCCCTTTGGCACAATAGCTGGAGAACTACTGACTTGTTTCTACTATGGCATGGATACAATCTCTGAAACTGAAAAAACCCCTTAGGAACATGTTATAGTGGGATCTTAACATGATAAGTGAGTAACTGTTCAGCTGGGGGAATTTTAACAAGACTGTAATAAAGCTCTTACTATTGTTCAGTCTGATCTATTAGAGACTCTTTTCTCCATTCAGCTTCATTTAAGCTTTTTCCTCCCTGCCCCTCCACCCCTCTGTCCCCAAGTAAATCCAATCAACTAAGTAGCCATTTAGTTAAAATCCTCTCAGGTTCAGAGCCCTCAATTCCTTCAGGACTCTTACAGTCCTATCATCATTTCTTCAACTGTTTTTCTAGATCATTGATTTTTTTTTTTTTTTTTTTTCAGGGCTGTTTGAACTGCTCCTCTGGTAGCATTTGTGTAATAGCCTGTTGTGTGGCAAACATTGCTGTCCTGGTCTAGCCAGCATAGGGTTAAGTTTCCCCAGCAGTGGGGGGGAAGCTCTAGCCGGGTTATTCATATACCATGCTGATGTCAGGTCCTGGCGCGAGCGCGGGAAGAATCGGTGATCGCGTGGGTTGGCGCAGCCGGTTCTCTCACTGCTGTATCGGTATATACTTTGCTCTGTTCATTGTTATCACTGTTATTCTTATTGTTATTGTTTGTTGTGTTGCTGTTGCTCTGTTGTATTAAACCTGTCCTTATCTCAGTCTCGGGGCTTTGCATTTCACTCCCTTTGTGGGGGAGGGGCAGCGGCCGCATGGTCTCAGACCCTGGCAGGGGCTAAACCATCACAACTGCCCAGATCTGATACACACAGTTCCACACCAGAGCGTGCCTCTGACAGTCCATTACAGCTGGCCTCCACTGCAGAGAGAACTGCATCAACTCTGATTGCTTTATTTAAATTTTTTTCCAACTTCGACACAGAGACTAATGCTCTAATTCTCTGAAGTCTGTCTGGAGAATGTGCATGGCTCTAGCTGCTATCTTATAGCTGACAGTTGACTCTCACAGTAATGCAGTGTGAAACCGGAGGGCCCACTTAGCAGAAATCCACGCAGATGTTTCTGGCACTTCAGTGTATCTGCACAAATATCTGATCTAAAACATGGGCTGAGGAGAAATTTTCTCAATAGCTATTGCATTTTGCTCAACCGAAAACTTCAAGGAGAGGGCATGCACTACTGGAAACCAACATCACACCCAGCCAGGACTTGCAGTAGCCAAGGAGAGAGAGAAGGCAAAAGCCAACCATGTGGGTCCTGGAGGCTGCCATGAAAGCAACAAGTGTCTATGGTGGGAAACTATGACCGCAGACAGCAGAACATCACAAGAAGCTGGTGGCATTTCATGAAGCTGTCAACCAAGATAGGCACTTTTTATACAGAAGTAGGTGGTGGTATCTTTCCCACATTCCAGAAGAGCGGGATGCTGTTTTGCTCAAAGTCTCAGGTGAGAACCACAGCAAGTGAAACTGTTGAGTTTGAGGCACAAGCAGCATTACCACAGTTAAGACTGCTCACACTCTGGTTTTACTTCAGGGTAGCTCCGTCAGTCAACACAAAACAGTGCAGGACCCCTCAGTAACTGATTATATATTGCCATTTAGTTAGAACTGATGGATTGATTGTAATTGTTTTCTTGTGTTTTCCAGTGGTATTACTGTTGTGTTTGGCTGGGAAATAAAAATTCAAGAAAGTGCTGTTAACAGGTCCTGGCATGAGCTAATTGAAACAACATGTTATACAATACTGCTTATTACACTGCACTGCTCAGCCTGATTTTCTGGTATGGCACAAAGTACATCTGCCAAGCACCTTGGTTCCAAGTAATTATCCCCTAGCATGAGAACAAGAGTCACCACTGCAGAATTTGATACGCTTTAGCACATTTGTAACTCCAAATAACCCTCTCCGCTTCAGCTACACTTCTGGAGCAGCACTAAACAGTGAGCTACAAGTTGAACTTTTGTCCTCTCTCAGAAAGAGCACAAAAGATTGAAAAACATCTATATTAACAGAAGTGGTGTTTTACCATCATAATTTAATTTTCCAGTATTGCTGGGGTTGTAATGGTAGGCAATTGGAACAGTCTGAAGGTCAACCTTTAAAAAACAAATTGCCTTAACTCAGTCCTTAATTTGGGATGTTAATAAAGTTGATTAATTTTCACAAAGTCACATGAGGAAAAGAGTAGTTGAAAGCATTGTTTTGAAAGTAGGGATGCTATAATTCTGGCTGCGTGGCCATGTACAGGTATACTCAGAAGTAGTAGATTGCTGAAATTTACTGCCCATTACTTCTTTCCTGTCTTGAGTATACTGCATTTAAATGCAACAATGAGCTAACATCTGTATATTCCACAAAGGAGAAGGCTGATAAATATTAATGAAATTTGTTCCTCATGTATCTTATGAATTTTTATGTATTCTTTCATCTAGGGGCATCATTGTACAACTTTCACATAAATGATTGCAGAGATCCCATTTCAACCTTGAATTTCCACTTTGCACGCAGGCTCCCACAGAGGGAAAGCCAACAGAGCACTCACTCGGCTGACAACTCTGACTACTGAAAAGCCTCTAACCCTTGCAGAAGAGGCCTTTTCTCATCTGTTTAAAGAGCAGTGGCAAGATGAATTCTCTTCCTAAACAGATTAATTTTAACTCAGCAACATCAGAATGAGTCCTTACTAGATTGCCTTCAGATAGGCACACTGCCCCCTACACCTAACCATACAGCTAACTACCATAAAACCGATGCAGTAAATCAACAGTATTAAGCTACATTTCATGGTGTGTGAGAGGAAAGTAGAAAATCTCTACTGGTAAATAAGACCATCCTTGAATACACCAATATCTCTCAAATGCAAAATACTTACTCTTCTCCTCCTTTTCTGTATTTTTCCCCATTCCAAATTCATGCTGTAGACTCAGTGCTCGTAAGACTTTTTACAAGAAAATAATAAAAAACCCTTTTGATAAATGCAACCTACTGCAGAACACTATGGCTGTCTGACCCCTGCAGAGAGAAGCTAAACCAAAAAGCTAAAGTTAACTCTTTGACAAAATGAAACGTGTAGCTTGGGGTTTTTGCTGCAGGCATCCAAGGTTCACTCCTCACAGAACAATAATTTAATTAGCCAAGAAAGTATGGGGTTTTTTAAGCTTCTAAGTTCTTATAATTTATAAAGAGGAAAGAAGATGTACTCTATAAAATACAGAAACTATCTTGTGACAATTTCTGCAGTGTCTTCTGAAGTTACAAGCCAATCAGCATTTCATTCATTAAAATATGCAATCGTAAAATGACTCTATACAAACATATATACAGCCCTCAAGATTTACTTCACTGAGTATTGTTTGCTGTTTCCAGTCTTTCCTTGCCATAAGTTAATCATGAGAGTTGAATCATTTAACCCTAGGGATCAGAACTTGTTTTGGGGTGACACGAAGCACAACATGCCCCCAACATGCACCACCTCACCCTTCATCTTCAGTAATTCCTTGGCATTCAGCCCTTTCATAGCCAGGTGAACCACATGATGCACAGGAGGGAATCATGTTTCTCTATTCTTTGTTCATTTACTTAAAGCTCCATTGTATTTGCTTACATTATTGCTTTGCTGTTAACAAAAGCATTGTTTATCCAAAATCAAGCTAAGATGCTGAACAGAATCTCAGTCATGCTGACTTGCACCAAAGTAGCTCAAACACACAATTTGGAGAACAGTGCATACACCAGAAAAACTGAGTAATGCCTACAGTAAAAGGCCACTCATGAAGGTAATCACTTAACTTTGGACATCAGGAGCAGACCCACTGAGCATGGAGGAGTCAGAGCAGACAACGGGAAACCTCTGTAAAGGATCACAAGGGTGATCTTCCTCACACATCTCTAAAATACACGCACTTGCACAGAATTCGCTGGCTTAAAACAATGTTATTGTACCACGGTGTTTTCAGAGGCACAATGAGTCTGAACAAAGTGTAGTGGAAGCCCAACGTTCTTTTAAAAACCATGCCAATAGCTATAGAACAGAAAGGTTTCTTACACAGTCATGACCTTACAGCTGATTAAATAACTTATAGCCAGATTCAATATTTAGGCTGTTGGACAATTTATCTTTTGATACAGAAATCCTGTCTCTTCTAAAAATGCGATTTAATGCGACTGTTTAAAATTGCACTGATCTTCACCCCTGAAACATATTCCTTCTTTCAATAGAGATATATGAGAAAAAGAAAAGCACAGTTGACTTACTGCAGCATTCACCTCTCCACTATAAGCAATTTACTGACAACGATCAGCACATCAGCAAAACCCATCAAAAGCCTTTCAGCAAATTTTACCTAAGATATTTTGATCTTTAATTCTTCC
This sequence comes from Strix aluco, assembly GCF_031877795.1. Classification (NCBI taxonomy): domain Eukaryota; kingdom Metazoa; phylum Chordata; class Aves; order Strigiformes; family Strigidae; genus Strix; species Strix aluco. Next base: position 58,996,467 of record NC_133933.1, on the reverse strand, counting down.
AAACTGAACAAAAGATACTGCCACAGTCTTGTGCAGATATTGTAGTAATAAAAAAGAAATTGCATGGATTTTCAGCAATGGCATAATCATAAGGGCTAAAGTCTGCCATACTGACAAGATGACCTTTTTTCTTCCTTTTCCAATAATGTATTGGCTGCACAGTTGACATCATCACCTCTCTCAAGAAAAAAGGAATACATTGATATGTGTCTGCATGACTTCCAGTAATGGCTGGATGGTATGCTGGGAAAGCAAAAGGCCTAAGAAGTCACCTTTACTTCCATGCACAAGGTGCAGGCAAACCCAGGACTGCTCTCACCTGTAGCAGAGATGGGGTATTGCTTTTTCTTCTTCCATTAGCTTGCTCTCTAGGGTAACTGAGAACAGAGGGGTTACTGTCAGACAGCTATTGTCTTTTTCCTACTATCACTGACGTGTGCTGCTGAACTGAATCTCTAAATATTCCTCAGTTGCCATGGAAGCTATGGGAAGCGCAATATTACCCCAATACACCTGAGGGACCTGATAACCAAAGGCCCTAATAACGGACTTTCTCTCTGCTTTGAACAATTGAGCAAGTCAGACTGAGAGAAAATATCAAACTGCCCAAACATTCTTATCTGCCAACATTTCCTAATACAGATTCTATAGTTAAAGCTGCATCCAGATTTTCACTGAAAACTTGATTTTGCCTGAAGGCCACTAAAATGTTTCCATTTGTTTTGTTTTGTGGTTTTTTTTTTTTTTGGGTGTTTTTTGTTTTTTTTTTTTTTAAAAGCTTTAGATTCAGAATTGATTTGGTACTGTGTTACCATAGAAGATTTTTGGTAAGCTGATTATTCATCTAGAAAAGGCATTTTAGAGATGAGTTTGACTTTGAAAAGCAAACTCATTTCAGAGTTGAAAGGCCACAGACTTTATACAACCTTCACAAGGGCTGAGAAATCATCACCACAGACCCAGTCCTACCACCAATGAATCTGTCAGCACACAGCCTGCACAATAGACAGTATGTTCAGAAGCTGAATATAAATAACTGTGTTTTTGCATAAGACCAGTGTGTAACAGTTGATTTAAACATACATACAGTATGGATAGTTCTGTTAGGAACATATATGTATTCTATATAGAAGAGAAAATAGATTTCTTAATATAGAACACATACTGTCTAGTTCTTCCCTTATGCTGCTACATATTAATGAGTAAGCAGTATCAGCACTACCCTATCACAGTAAAATTGGTGTTAGAAAGAAAAATCAAATCCACAGCATCTAAACTATTCAGTGTAATCTTAGAATATTAAATCTTAGATAAAAATGGATGATGGTATTTTCCACCACCTTATGGTACAACATAGGTCTCACTGGTAAGATCGTTAAAAGGTTAAGCACCAGCCCCCACCCCAGTCCTGGAAAAGTGAAGCTGATATAATTTTATTTTAAAAGATTGCTTATGTTTGACATCATTATACAAGTTTAAAAGTATTTCAGGCATGCATCTATATTGAAATTCTACATAGGATTTAGCCTTGGAAACTGTGCCCAGTTCCTGCTGATTCAGAATCTGTGGGAAGTCAGACAAAAATTAATATTCCCACAGTGTGGCTCTACATTGTCTAATGCGAGATGACTACTAAACTAAAGTCTTTTAGTAAATTAAATAATGTCAGCATTATAAAACATATAAATTATATCCATTTGAACTTACGATACCCTTTTGATTAATCATTTCTGATATATTGTACATCAATAATTAAATGTCTTCCAGAAATGTCAATGCTTATCAGAAAATGACTTAGTTGGGAACACATTAGCCTTATAATTTACCTAATATTTATCTTTAATGCCTGAATTTATGATCCTATTCTTACAAATATTAGTAGTGAATTACATGCTTAAAACTTAGATCATGAACCTGCAGGAGAAAAATTGGTGTAGGATACTTACTCTGAAGACCATCTGAGGTATGTTTCAAAGGATTATGGAATGAGTGTTATATGAAGAGTTATAGGAATAACTGGAACAGGTAAATAAAAACTAACATTAAAAAGACATCAAGGGAGGTGATTCTCCCCCTCTACTCCACTCTTGTGAGACCCCACCTGGAGTACTGTGTTCAGCTCTGGGACCCTCAACATAAGAAGAACATGGACCTGCTTGAGCAGGTCCAGAGGAGGCCACAAAGATGATTGGGGGGCTGGAGCACCTCCCTTATGAGGACAGGCTGAGAGAGTTGGGGTTGTTCAGCCTAGACAAGAGAAGGCTCGGGGACACCTTATAGTGGCCTTCCAGTACTTAAAAGGGGCTACAGGAAAGCTGGGGAGGGACTCTATCAGGGAGTGTAGTGATAGAATGAGGGGCAATGGTTTTAAACTGAAAGAGGGTAGATTTACATTAGATATAAGGAAGAAATTCTTTACTGTGAGGGTGGTGAGACACTGGAACAGGTTGCCCAGAGAAGCTGTGGCTGCCCCCTCCCTGGCAGTGTTCAAGGCCAGGCTGGATGGGGCTTTGAGCAACCTGGTCTAGTGGAAGGTGTCCCTGCCCATGGCAGGGGGGTTGGAACTAGGTGATCTTTAAGGTCCCTTCAAACCCAAACCATTCTATGATTCCATGATTCTGAGTCTCAAAAATATTTTAGCAGCAACATCATTTATTCAGTTGCCTACAACCAGGGTGAATAATCATTCTTGCCTTTCAAGTGGAATGTATCAGTCTAGTCATGAAGAGAAATATGTTTATAAATTATCAGTTAGATCTTGTCCTGCTTTGAAAACAGAAAGACTATATTTATTTTTTTAAGATGAATTTCTACTTCTTTTGAACAGCCACTGCACAGAATTGACTTTTAAAATAACTAATCTTCCAGAGGGATTAATAAAGGGATTTGTCATTCATAGTACTAATATGAAGATCTACAGTTACATTAAACAGAACAGAAATACTTCAGAGCATCCTGGGGTTAGGAAGGAACTTTTCCTTAGAGAAGCTTATTCCATAATTGTCTACTGTGGGAGTTCTAGCACTTTTCTCCAAGATCTAATACTTTCCGCTGCTGGAGACAGAAACACTGGGACAAATATATAATTATGCAGATGAAATTTGGAAATACTTTTTTAAAATGGTAAAAGTTCGTCTATCCACTAAATTTTTTGCAAGAATTGCTCATACTTATTTTGAGGACTCAGACCAAACACCAACTCGGCACTGCTGAAAAAGTTGTAGGTGTAGCTGCCCTCCTGGCCACTTGTCAGCCAACTCTCCATAAAATGGTTCCATTCAACAGGATGTTTAAAACAAATGGTACCATTTGTAGCTGATCTATACCATTTACACACAGAGCAGATGATGCTTTAAAAATACAGTGGCTCTCATTCTCAAAAGTTTCATGTTTCATGGGGAGAACACACAAACTATGTAGAAGAGTATTTTTAAAAATTGGGAGAGAGGATATACAAATACTATATGCTGAAGGGAGAGTATCTCTGAGAATCTAAATAATTTCCTACTCATTTATTTCTCAAGTGTATTTTTGGTTACATTAATCACTTAGAAGCAGACCCAAATTCTGCCATGCTCAATAAACGTTTGGAATATTCTTTCTTTCTTCTTCCCTGTTTCACAACCTGCTAAGAAACCTCAAGTGCAGTCAGTATTTTTTGCTGTTGCTGCTGCTGAAATTCTAGAGGGTATTCATCAGAAAATGTCAGGTCAGGCAGAGATGTAGCTAATGAAAATGGAAGTTATTACTGTCTTCTCTGTATTCTCCTCATTATAAAAAAAAAAAAAATCTAGCACAAGCATCCCTATTTTTTAAAAGGAACCCAAGACACTGAAACCACCTGAGAAATACAGATATGAACAGTGCACCTCCTAGCCCTGGGGATTAAATATTCTAGTGCTTGCTGGGAGCACATTGCCATTTTCTCAATTCTGAGCATGAAGTACTGCAGACACTAAACCATCTTGATTAAAAATAAATAAATAAATAAAATCACACAGCATAGCTGCCATCCACAGCCCTGAGACAGCAGATTCAAAGTCCAGGAAAACCAAATAATTGTTCCCACATTTGCACTATTTGTGCACTCAGACCAAACCCAGTTAGGACCTTCACATCACTGTCCCCAATATACAGTACAGACTGTGCCTAGCAGAAAGAGAAACTGCTGGGAAGTCTGGAAATACAGCAAAAGGCATTATTCCATAGTATAAAGAATGCACGTAACAGAATTAAAGAGAAAGGTGGAGGGTGTATTATGTATGATTTTTAAAAGACTTTCATGTGAGGTTGGAAGGAACCTCTGATATTCCTGGAACTAACGCCTGTTTGAATTAGAAAATATTGAGTCATGTTCCACCACTGACATGGTTTAGAAAATCCATCCTCGATTGTCGTACATTTTTCCAGTGCTTAGCACTATTAAAAGCAGGCACTATATTTCTCTCAATTTTGTCTAGCTTCCAGCTGTTAGATACATTTTTCAGCTGGATTGCAAAGCCCTCTACCATCACACTTCTGTTCTCTGTGTAAGTACTACTAAACTAATAATTTAGTTCTTTCTCAACCATTTTTTTTGACCAACTGAACCAGCTAAGATCCTTTAGTCAGCCACTGCAAGGTTCTCACCAGAGACCTTCCCAACTTGCTGGTTTCCTTCTTATTAATGGGGACATCAGAACTAGACACAGTACTCCAGCACCAGTCATACCAAGTTCAAAATCTAAAGGTCCACAGATCAGAGATCATATTAGCCTCACAGTTGCCTGAGGAGACTATGTTCAACTGCTATCTGCTGTGATTAAGAGATGCAGACCTGCTGTTTCCCCAGATAACATCCCCCAAGTGGCAGAGGACTGCTTATGTTCCTTCTCTTCACCATTTGAACTCTCTTTCTGCAAAGGCAGGAAAGATTTCATCCTACTTACTGCTGTCACAGATTCCTTAGTTTGCTCACCTATCAAAAGTTTGTTTTGGTAAAGAAAAACCTGATCAGCTTGAGACTCAAAAAGTATGGGGATAGGAGAAATTACTTGTCTAACCCAGTCATACAGGGAAGTCTCAGGGATTTATACTAAACAGCAAGGCACTCACTCTGCCCTGATAGGACAAAATACTCATAAGAAAGAGGGCTCTTCATGAGAAGGGCCAACAAGGCAGAGGAATGGAGGGATAGGTGGGATTAAAAGCAGTTTGTCAGCCATGCAAGGCTTTTCAACAAATGGCTGAACTGATGTTTAAAGGCTAAAGGAAAAGTTTTTCTAGAGGCAAGGAAAACCCAGTAAATTTCACAATTAAATATCACATAACTTGGAAGTTGTAGACAACTGCCCAAGTATTTTACAAACAGCACAAAGATGAAAACATCTGGTATGGAGGACAACCACAATGTTATGAGACTGAGACAACTCTGTAAAATACACTGCTCCCTTCCCTCCATAATGCAGGTGGCAGATTCACAACCTAAAGAATTACTTACTGCCGGGCTGCTGACAAATTTATGGCCAATGGTTTGGCACAGCCAGGTGAGAGACCTGGTGCAACCTAAAGACCTTCACAAGGGTGGTAAGAAATCGTGTACCCACAAGACAGGGAAGCTGAATCCACACCCCCACCACTACACTGACCATCCACCGCCAGGAGATATCCATGCAAATGCTTGCAGCCTTTTGAAAAGCTGAATACCTCTTGAGGTTTTCTGTAAGTGTGACTAATCTTACTTTGTACCAAGGCTCTAAAAAAAGAGAGGTGCTAGTCTGAGGCCTGTCTCTCAATCAACCCATCAAGGTCATACAGATCAGACTGTGCCGTACAGAAAGTAGCAAACCTCATCCCTAATTTGGAGTGCTCAGGAGTGATGAGAAGCACTTTAAACCTAAGAAAGAAAATACTAAGCAAGTACTTCACACTGAATTGCAATGTCTTAACAGTTCAGAAAGACTGCAGATGTATGTGCTATAGGATTCTGCAGGCACCTGCTCAGGAAGGGATGTTTCAAACGTGTACGTTCCCTCTCCTAACTTTATGTACACAGCAAATCCAGTCCCAAGGCAGCCCAATTCCTTTCTTCTCTTCTAAAACAGGAAGTCACTAACAGTTTGGGTACAATCTGACATTTGAAAGCTTGGCATTTCTCCTTGAAGTTTCAAAGGTAAAGAAAGAGCTGGGTTTTTGTTTTAAGTTATACTACTTCGCTGTCTCTTCTTTTACATTATAAGGGAACTAAGCTGCTGTGGCTATACTGTAACAATTTTGTGTAATTTCTTATTTGACCGAAGCATGATTTTTTTCCAACATATGTTACTTTATATTTATCAGCAAAAAATTTTAGCATGCCCTACCCCTGCAGATCAAAAAACCCCTATATTCCATAGTGCCCCTTCACTCTTTTATTCCTTTTTAACCAACTATCATTCATTGTCCTCAGGGTGCTCATTAATTTTGAAGTTTAAAAGATATCCATCAGCAGTATTATAAATTCATAGATAGCTACAACAGGAAAGTCTCTCTCTCTAAGCATGACTTTTATAGTTTAACCTCTGTGATTAACACACACTTTTGTATCTCGTAGCATCTTTTATGCAAATGGAAGAGTTTCTTACAGAAAGACCTTTTCTTACTAACACATCTTTCTTTGTCTCTCATCTCCAGAGCACAGAGAAATCACATTGTCTAACTGACAGTACAGTAACTGTGCATGTGAATACCTAGTAAAACATGTAAAGGTGCTTATATATTGGTGAAATTTCAGTGCCATGTCTGGATTAAGTAGGGTAGGAGAAGGTTAAAGCTTTTCAAAAACAGTCTGTGAAGTTTTAATTAACCCACGTTTTCAAGCCATCAGACTGTGACTTACAAGATGTAATTACTATTTGGATCATTAATGTAATTTTTCCCCCAACTTTAAGAAAAAATGGTTTATATAGGAGACTACAAAGAGGACTAGAATGATTCAAACAGCTATCTAATGAAAAAATGTAAACATTCTGTAGTTTTGTAGACTGTTAAGTTTCATGAAGTGAACAATTTTCTGCTCCTCTACCCCCAACTGAAACCCTACCCCCAAGTCACAGCCCAAGCCTGTTGCAGAGAGAAGGAACTTTCTGGGTACTTGGTGCTTACCATCCCTCACTGCAGGTGAGCCCAAACTGCAACCCCAAACCATTTATCTCCAGTTACCAACATCTGCCAAATTCAAGTAGGATGTGTCAAACAGTGGCAATCAATATAAGCAATCTACAAACTGGTGTGTAATCACCAATCCATTTACAGACTGATACTGTAAAACAAGCTTGCTTTTCCTGCCAGTTGAGCCACAATTTCAAATTCTTATTAGCAGAGATTACAGATGGTGAAGCAATAATGATATAGCGTTACTGTAAACTAAAGGTGTAGCAACATAATTACAAAAGCTACAACCAGCATCTATGTTTTAGCAGCGCTAATGGTATCTAAATAAAAGTGCAATTTCAAGTACAGTAACTATTAAAGGCCCGCTCAAGAGAAGCTAAGCATATGAAGGGGTGGGAGAAACAATTCCACAAGGCTCATCTATGTTTCAAAATTACCAGTATGCCATTTTCCACCTCTCAGTGCTGTAATGCTTTAATACATACCATTGATGAAAACCATTAACATAAAAGACTAGCTCAGGTACAGTAAGGAACTACTGAAGGCAGTGGTGTAACTGCATAACCAGAGCTGCACAGATTTTCCCTGCCTTTATATTTACTTGCAACTTAATTTTGGAATGTTAAGTTCTTTTGAAATACCCACACATGACACACACAGCTTTCCCAGCTTGAGACCTTAGGCTGAACAGCTTGCTGCAGTTCAATTATTATTCAAGCACTAATAGCCAGCATTATCCTAGATGAAATGCAAACCAAGTGAGAAACAGATTCCACATAAAAAAGCTTGTGAGCTAAAAGAAAATGAAATCAATCCTCAGCCTTTCAACTCCTTAAAGTGATAGGCAATAACAGGGCTGCCAAACTAGAGTAAACCTGAAAAGAAACATTTTGCGGCCCATGATTGAAAGAGAACATAAAAGGATGTCAGTTAGATGGATGTTTTATTGCTATGTTATATTTGAAACCAGCAAACAAGGCCAGGTTGTAGCTGAAGACACAAAATTGCAACTCTTCCATCTATTTTAGGAGACCTGGCTGATATTGCTAACCTTGTTGTCTGATCATGATCACACCCCTTCATCTTTCCTATACATTGATCAGCTGTTTCCTTTGAGAGCAACTTGTCACTAACATCTCTGGAGATTTATATTTATACGCATGTCCTTTTCTCCCCATTATATTTTTTTATTGCAACCAACCTATGAACACAAGTACGTTAGTAGTAGATATAGCTGCATAGCAGGAAGGAGCTGATACCAAGTTCTTATCTCCAACAGGAAAGACTTGGCCTTTTTCATTGTTTCCACAGACTATGGTGGGCTGATACTGTCTGGCAGCTAAGCCCCCACCCCATCCACTCACTCACTTCCCCACAGTGGGATGAGGGAGAGAAGCGGAAGCGCAAAAGCAAGAAAAACTTGCTCTCGCTTTTGCCAGTCAAGATAAAGACAGTTTAATAAGTGAAAAAAAACCCAAAAACACTAACCAAGTGATACAAAGGCAATCACTCACCACCTCCCACCAGCAGGCTGATGCCCAGCCAGCCTCCAAGCAAGGTCTACTTTGGAAAAGCTACCCATCCCTGTATTATTGTTGTGCGTGATGTTATATGGGCTGCAATGTCTCTTTGCTCAGTTCAGGTCTGCTGTCCCGGGTGCCTCCCCTCCCAGCCTACTCACTGGGGCAGCAAAGCGAGAAACAGAGAAGGCCTTGAAGCTGTGCGAGCTATGCTCAGCAACAGCTACAACACTGGTGTGTTATCCACACTGTTTTGGCCACAAATCTAAAGCACATCACTGAAAGGTTGCTCTGAAGAAAATTAACTCCATCCCAATCAGACCCAATACAAAGATCTGTACTGCAGCATCCTCATCTCCTGGTTGCCCTCTCCCTCAGCTCTTTCAGGAGAACACATATCCAGACAACTCTCTGCTATGTTTTCCCAATTCTAACTTAGATTTCGCTAACCAGTTAAATGTTTTGGGTTTTATTGTTTTCCTGAAAAACAGTGTGCTTTATAATTTCAAACACATCTCATTTTAAGTTAATATGAAAAAAAAATTCATAAAATTAACAAAAAAGAAAGGAGAAAAATATGCATGTTGCTGACTGCATCAAAAAGCAGCCTGCTGAGTAAATCTACAAAAACATCTAGTACATTGCCCTGTGATCTCTCCCATTTAACTGAAAAGCCAGATACATCAATATTCCAGTTCAGTTCCACACTGAATTAATTAAGCAATTAATCACCTATCTGCACCAGAATTTCAAATTTAGTCAAAGGGAAACAGTGTAATCCAAGCTTTTTCCTTTTTGACCTCCCCTAGAGGAAACAGGATGAAAACATTGACATGGAAGAAATGGGCCATGTGTGATTTGGCAACAAAGGCTAAGAAACTGCAAACTCTGAACTCAGCCACAAATGCCACTTCCTTTTGGCCAAGGGATGGATTCTGATATATTACAGACTGATTGCTGTCTCAAACGCCTCAAAGTTATGGCTGAGCAAGGACAAAAAAAAAAAAAAAAAAGAAAGAAATCCTCTGCTCCTTTAGACCACCATATGAGGAAGCTTTTTCCCCCTGAAGAGAAACACGCTCTCTTGGACAAAAGCAGGCATGCCTCTAGCTGCAGACATCTCGTCTTCCTGTTTGCTGATTCATAGGAAATATGACCAGAAAATTGTCTGACGTGAGCAGTAATGGAGGTGTGAACTTACATCTGTATCCATATGGGTAACTCTTGACCATGCTGACCCAGTTCCTTTTATTGGTGCTTCCTCAGAGCATCTGGGGTAACATGAGAACCTTCCAGTGCTCCAGAAGGGCCTTTGCAAGGATCTTGCGATGAATACAAATGGACTGAGTTCTACTAATGACATATGACTGCATTAACAATCAGTATCACAGGTTACACAAGAACCTGTATTGAGCTATCATATTGTATTTTGTCACACCCTGACTCTATTCTGCCTTTTAACCAAGAGAGTAATGAAAACCATTTTTTCTTTTATGCAGTCTATAATGCTGACCATTTCTAAAGACAAGATGTAGATGCCACTTTGATATGTGTGGGATGCAGTTTTGTGATCAGCACAAACTCCGAGAGCAGTCCAAAAACAAAACAGAAAAACCCAAACAAATTATCAGATGTGAAACTTTCAGTGTTGTTCAACGTTTCCTTTTTCATCTCTTTAGATGACTCTCAGCTCAGCACACTGGAGAACTGCTTCCCTTTCAAAGCTTAGCATTTCTGACTGTTAAGTGAATATCTCTACTACTTGGTGATACATTGTTTTTACTGGGAAAAAAATAATCTTCACTTTCTTTCTTTGGCATATTGCCCAATTAGTAATATGAAAACCAAAACCAACTTTACAGACAAAAGACAAGACAAAGAAAAGGGTAAAATAATAAAAAAGGAGGAAAAGTTTGGGAAAAATGGAAATTAAAATTTTAGTCTGGAAATTTTGCAAGACTTTTTAATGAAAATTCCTTTTCAGAAAGAGGTAAACCTTTTTCAAAGAAGAGTTTTGAACAAGTTCAAACTATTTTTTATAAGGAATCACCAAAAAGAGCCTCTCTTGACAGTTTAGGAAGCCCTAGATCAAGCTTTCAGATAATAGACTAGGAAGGAAAAAGCAAAGCATGGCTGGATATCACATCTTTTATTCTACTCTTCTAAGGCAAGTAGGGAATAGCCAGTGAGTCTCCACAATTGGATTGAAACTTGGACTGGATTTCTAATGCTAAATTGATAGGTGTTCAGATACTAGGTGTGATAAGTAGGCTATAAATACACAGAGGCCAACAGCTTAAATAGTTTGCTAAAATAGACAGCTTTAAGAGCTATTCTGGATAACCGTTTATCTATCCATCCATCCATCCAAACTCACTCTCTAAGCTGTCAGTCTGATTTTTCAGACAGGATATTTTAGCAGAATAGCTTGTTGAAATATAGCTATAGTGGCTATAACAGAAAAATAGACAGTTAAAACAGATATGAAAGCTGAATTAGATACTTGGTAATACAGAGTTCCAGGAATCGTGGAAAAAAAAAAAAAAGAAAAAAAAGGGTGATTATGGATGACTGAACAACAAATTGGCACCTTACAGAAGAAGTAGAAATAAAAATCCTGCTGATAGCAACTACATTTTCCCGTAGTGTTCTGCTTTGGAAAGAAGATGCCTTGAAACTCCACCTTCAAAATCATCCCAATTCTCTCAGTGGTGACTGCAGTGCAGATACATCGTTCTCACTAGTGGTGTAGAGTGCACATGGATTTGTATGGACCATGCACCTGCGCTCTAAATTAGTGAGAGGGAAAATCATTATCTCAGATATTTCCCTGCTTTAAATGTCCAACATGCCCTTCAGCCCAAAACTTTATTTTTTTCCTTTCAACTACATTTTTATGCAGTTTGCTGTATTTCATCCTTCTTTAATATTTGCCATGTGGCTTCCCACTCACTAACGGCAGTGCAAATACATCCAGCAAAAAATTCCTGCCAGACTTAGGAAACTGAATTCCCAGAACACAGTCCATCTTTCAGCTCTTCACAGACTCATATCCCCACAGAAACCCTAAAATAATTAAAACCATAACTGGATTTTACCAGCTAATTGGAGTTCTGGGTCTTGAATAATTTTGTGCATTCAATAGCTACATTTTTAAGTAAATCACACTACATCACAGCTAGATAGCAGAAGACATTTAAAGGTCTTTTATATAACAAGTTGCTAGTTGCCAGCTGTTTTTCTGATCTTTATGGTAAATCCTGCATTGAAAGATTGCTGCCTAGAAGGCAGGAGCTGACAACGATTTGAATCTACTAGTCATCTCTGTAGATCAGATACCATTATTACCAGAGGAATCAGTATTCCATTCACATGCTGTTATTCTTCCCTCTTGGAAAATGCTTTACAAGAAATAATATGGAAATATATATGGTAGACTATGCTGTGTTTATCCATTTACATGTTTCAACAGCTTTTGACTGTATATAGTATGCATACACACTCTGCATCCTACCATAACATATGCTTTTTAATATATCTATCTTTCACCTAAATGTTACAATAAAGGTGTTCATTTAGTGGATAAATACTGGTATAATCACTGGAATTTTGTTCCTCCTTCACATTTCTTTATTGTTTTAAATATAGAAAAGCATTCTAAATCTAAAATATATATAAAGTAATAGCTATTCTGGTACAACATTGAAACTTAAGTTTAATTATTGTCCTATACAAATAATTTCTGAGACAGAAAGTTTATGGATTTTCTCTGCAAAAAACAGAATAGCAAGAAACAAAAGATCTGTCTGCTTAGTATAGACAACAGAAAACACATAAAATTGTCTTAAGCTGCTGTTGTTAATTGGAGATGACACATCAAGCAAAATAGAGGGTTTGAATTAGAAAAAGACCAATAAACAATTTTGTTATTTCTTTTGACACACCAAGTTGCATTGTCTTCAAAATCTTGTCTTCAGAATCTTGACCACCCATGTCAGTGAAATGGAAATATGGAGGTGCTGACGAAATGAAGATCTTAGGGAGAGGCCAAAATTTTGGAATTAGCCATTGTAGCTAGTTAATTTTTTTTTTTTATATATATATATATATAAAAATTATCTGATCACCATCCAGGCACAAGGCAAAGATCAACTCATTTACACAGCCCAACATAAAAAAGACTTAATGTGATACATATTTAGTTCAGAGTAGGTTAATGTTTTTGTTTCAGTTCTCAGCTAAGGCTTTTAACTAGAGTATCTCCAGATAGCAAAGCATGTATGCTTAGACGTAAATGGCAAACATGATACATACAAATGTTAAAAACAGGGAAGTGAGATAAAAAATACGCAGCAAACAATACAATGTTCAGATCAGATTTGTTAAAAGTGAATCTTGCAACAAGTTACAGAAAATACAGAAATACAAGTCACAGAAAAAAGAAACCACCATCTTGAGGACAGCAAATCATTACAGGGTGCTAAAGATTTCTTAGTATATTAGCCCACCCTTAGGGCTTCTTAGATATAATCCATTTCAATAACTACTCTCTTTCCATTTTCTAGCACACGCAACACTGCTGATTAGATCAAGCCAATTCTCTTGCTAGTAGTATTGTTCTGTGAATACCCACTAAGGGGTATAGCTTGAGAGGAGGAGTGAGTCACAGATCCTCATGAATTCTGCAATCTGGTTTAATCTAAGGTTATGTTATACATGCAACAGTGAAAGAAGGCCAAAGCTACAGGTTAGATGCAGCTTTTAACTCAATGCATCATAAGATCAATATTGTCTGCTGGGTGCAGTGGAATTTCCAAACCCTGAAGTACTTAACATGTTTCTCTGCCCACCCCAGTGACTCCTGTTCAACACCTTTCATTTTGTTCTCAAGTTATCAAAAACTTGGTATCTTAATTCTGTTGCTCTAGGGCACTGCATTGCTTGCATCACTATCCTTCTGCATCATGTTCATGCTCAAGTACACTTAAGAACTCTGCTGCTCCTACCTTGACTGCTCTCCTCCGGCACCACATCATTCCCCATCTCTTCTTTCAGTAATTCTAGACTTTGCCGTGCTTCACATTCTTATTGTTCCTCATGTATGAGGTGCCTTTCCTGAATTTAACTGTAGGATTTCAGTCTTCTCCATTGTGCCAACATATGGCTGTGAGGTGAAGGAGATGGCTAGCACCAGCCTTACTTCTATGTTTTAGGCTACTTATAGAAACGGTTAAACAAGGTAGAAGGCATTCAAAAGCCTGAAACTAATATTAATAATGCTATGCATATTTGGGTAGAGGGTGTGATGAACAAGAAGGGTGGTGGGAAAATGGTGTTTCTGAAAAGGAAGCTGTGCCCTGAGCTGGACTTCACTCAACTGCAAAAGCCTGAAACCTGTTACCTGCAGAGGAGACATCTACAGAAGGGGTTGTGGAACACCATTATAAAACCATCAATAGTTCCTTTAAGAGACATCTGCAGCTACTACTCTTCCTCTAGAAACTGGGCTTTCTAAAAAATGTTTAGCAGTTAAACTACAAACTAGAAAGGTTCAATTGGTCTGTACGTATTTCAGAAACTAGAGATGGAAGGATGTATTGTGTCAGTCTTTCATTCTGTGGCCACTTGTAGATCATTCCCTGTTACATACTCCTGAGCTCTTTGTCCACAGTAGTTTTAAACGACTCAAGTGCTTGGACTTCTACCACTTCCCATGGGAGACTTATCTATTCCACAGTCTAATAGATCTCACTGTCAGGAAATGACCTCCATTTGCCTTTGCTCAATCTTACCCCATTACTCCTAGTTATGGTAGTTTTTTCCTGTTGTGCTCTGAAACACCCTTATAATGGCTCTTACTCCAGAATCAGAGTGGAATAACAGCCATAAATGGAAACCTCTCGCCTTCCATTAAGTGCTCCCTCATCCCCTCGCTCCTGCAGCCTGGCACAACACACCAGGAGAGACAGGAGCAGTTGCAGTGAGCAGGACCTGGACTAATGCCACCTGAGACAGGCCACTGCACAAGGCTCAGCCATAATTACGGCACAATGGGACAGAGGGAACAGTACGGGAGAAAAGTGGTGTCAGCAGGCAGGGACACTTCCTTTTAACCCAGGCAGTCTTTAAGTTACATGCTCAATTTTGTAAATAGCCCAATTTTGTAAATGGGCATTAATCACTTTAGTGAAACGTCTCATCAGCATCAGCGCTCCCATGTGGTGTGCCTGTCTTCCTGCCTCACTCCTCCCTTCTCATCTTTTTGCTGAACTGTAGCCAAACATTATGCTGCAAACTGTATGACTAAACTTTCACTTTTTTAGGAACTCCTGCGAGACCGAATGCAAATTCCAGCACGACTCACTTTTCAGCATGGCAAAAGTGAAGGTGTGCATTAATGTAGCTTCCCAGTTTTACATGGCAGATATATGTGTTTGTGTTAGTTAATGATCACGCTTTGATTTAAAGACATAAGTCATTTGCTTTAATCTCTTCTTGGTCTTGAAGAGTAATGAGAGCAATAGTAATGCAGAGACAATAGGGGATGGCTACTAGCACACAGAATGCCCCCAAACCAAAACATTGCCAGATGAAGAAAAGCACAGATAAGCCTTTCATCACCATGTGAGATGAAGATACAATGTCACCTGAGTAACAAAGATGTAAGAAGTTGGTATCAGCCAATCCAGAATTTAACTACCAGTTCATGTTTTCTCCTAGACTGATTTAGGCAGCAAACTTGATACAAGTAATTTTATTTATGCCACAAAAAAAAAAAAAACCTGTCAGAGAAAAAGGAACTTTTCACAGATTTCTCAAGAAATCCAAACACAGTCAACTCCATTTCCTTTGTGTTTTTCTAATTTAAGACAGCTTCAGACACTTCTGCTTCTCTTTCATTCATTATGTTCCTTTTACATGTTTTGCTGAGATTTTCTTACACTGAAGCTTGGTTATTTTCAAGGGTATTTTCTAGAAAGTTTTTGTTTGTTTTGATTATGCCCAACAATAGCCCATTTCGATTTCTCTGCAAGTTTCCCTGTGGTGTCCTTGGAAATAACTCAATCTGTATATTATGTCTGTAATGTATTATGCCCTTTTTACAGGTCTGTCTTTTATTAACTCCTGCGCTACTTTGCTGTTTCATGTAAGAAAAATGAAGTAGTCAAGGGAGAGCTAATGTAAAATATATCTTCAAGTTATATTCTAACCCTGAATAAAAACTATCAGAGCAAACAGTATATGTAAGGGCGTGCTTTCTGTTATACACAAAGAAATGCAGGTTCTTTCCAAGTAACTTATTTCCCACCCACTGGAAGGCGCACAGTCTTTGAGTAGCAGGACAGATGCCAAGTTACTAATTAAAAAGGCCTCAAAATCTTTAAAAATAAAAGATGGCCCCCAAAAGCACCTGAAACACATAAAGAAATAAAAACGGAAATGGTCTAGGCCAAGATGTCTTGCACTTGAAACGCTGTGCAGGCAAAGGAAAGCAATACTCCCACACTCCATGTTCCTGAATATTTTCTTAGGTACATTAAGAGACAATCAAAACAAAAGTAAAAATGTTTTCTGCTCCTTCTACTTCATGCAAAATGAGGAGTGACTTCAGATAGGAGTAGTCGACAAAGAGTCCAAAAGGAATTATTAGCACAGAGTCATAAAAAACTCCACCATAATAACCTCTCCTAATAAGCGGCACAAATGACTTATTAAGATAAGCCTTTTTACGGCTACATGTTTCACATCATGGTTGTGCTAACTGATGGTCTGAAGGCCTGAAACATCACGTTTCTTTCTCCTCCATGCCTCAGAAAACCCTTAGTTTTCCTGCAGAGAAAGGTGACTCTTGTTCCTACCTGAATCCAACCACTAAACTCCCATTATTTTCACTTGGCATAAGGTCAGGACCATAAGATTCGACAAGCAAATCCTGATGTTGTATTAGAAAAAAGATGCAGTGCAACTGCTTTCCGTTTCGGCTCCTTAGCTCAGCGTGTCCAGGGGGCACCGCTTCACAACTGCTCTCCCCTCATTTTCATTCATTTACAGCCTTGCAGGCCAGAAAAGTGACAGTTGTTCTTTGGGTACCCTGGTTCTGCTTCTCTGAAGCATGTAATAAGGAATAAATACAATGCTGGTCATTCATGTATTTCTAACTGCTGTAAACACTTCTGAAATATACAAAATGTGCTTCAGGTACCATCGTCTTGCTTCTCTTCGCTCATCCCTCCACAGAAGTTTGGGGTTACCCAAGCTCCATGCCTGGCCTCCCAAGGCAGGATTACAGTGTAGGGTGGAATCTGCACTTACACTGAGGCTGTGACACTGCAGAAAGTGAATCCATTAAATTAGTGGCTAACTACCCCTTTGAGGATTTGATGACTTAATGTGTGAATTGTCTGTCATACCATTCACCTAGGATTTACTGTTTTTGACAAGAAAAACTGGGAGTGTAGTGCAAACTGACAGCAGAAGTGTATTTTTCTTTTTTTTAAAGCATCATTTTTTACATGTAGTTGATATGTATAAATAAACATGAGGAGAACACTGCGGTAGACTTTGTTATTAGTCTAGTAGAAAGTACTGTATTGCAAATGTAAACTTCTTTGGGGAGATTGCTTCTGACTGGCCAGCAAACCCAGTCAAAATACAACTTTTGCTTCAGCTTAACTGTATTACACACTTTATCACCCAGTGTCTTGTGTAATAAATGTTACTGAAAAGACTAATTTAGGATCTGAATTTCTTTTAATTAGTCTTTGTAATACTGCAGCAGATGTTAGCCTGTATAAAAGCAAACCTGCACTTGGGAGGAATCTCAATGAGAAGGCCCTCAACATTTGATATTCTCAGACATGCTGCCTCAGATTGCAATAGCAGACAGGAGGGGAGAAAGGAAACTAAAGGATGAACAAGAATCAGGAGGGTGAGGAGAAAAGGCAGCAGAGATTCATTTTGTTACAAACTTGTCCTGTTATCAGTCACAGCACTGTAAAGGTGAGGCTGCAGAGCACCATTAATAACTGACAGTTGTTGTTAACTACCAGGGAACACCAGATAACCTTCCTGAGAATATCTATACCCCCATCTTGGGCAGCAAAGTAATGAGTCCCAGTGGAAAGAAAGCACTGTCCGTCTTTGTTGTAGCTATTGATCTCCTGATGTGATTTAGATAAGGGAGGAAGAGATAATGGCATTGATTATTCTATTTAGGAGCCAGACTGAGACTAAACTCAAGTATAATACATAAAGAGGAAAAATCCACGCTCAATCACTCCTTGTCTGTTCTCTGCAGTTCAAGGCAATGCTAGGTGGTCACAGCAACAAGGACACACATCTTAATAAACATGTGGGGTTTGGTTTCTGGGACATTCTGATATAAACAAATATTTAATGAAGGGTTTGGTTGTGTTTTCTTCCTTAATTTAATAAGCATGCATTAGTTTCATAAAGCAAAGCACCAGCAGAATAGGTTGTTCTCCTGTAAAAAGAGGTTGACCGAAGTCAATGATGGAGATCTCAGACTGAGAGCAGGACATGCATAGGTAATTTTACTTTATGCTCCTCTCCCTCATTGTGAGGGGTAGTCAGGTAGTTTACAGGGAAGAACCTTAAAAAAGACAAAGAATGCTGTAATTATTCTGACAAGACTTAGCTGCACGTCACCTGGAGACATGGATTAGAGCCTCAGACCTCGCCTTGGAGTTAAAAAGAATCCCTGTCAAATGTAAGATCAGACACCAGTGAGATTTAGAGGTACCTTAAAAAAAAAGAAATAAAAAAAAAAAAAAAGAAAACCATTTCCCATCTTTTTAAAGCTGCTGAACTTAAACTGCCTTTGAATATGTTAACAGGTTACAGAAGCCACTGTTCTACCAAGGGAACCCAGTGAGGGGTAGAATGGATCGACAGCCATACTCTGTTTTATATTCTCTTCCATACTCTCTCATATTCTTTGGAATACTGTTCTAGACCTGAAAACCAACATAAACTTGTACTTTTACTTCTGTCCCCAGTGGAGGTTTTCAAACCCCAGACTGAGGTTCTCTTAAAACTGTGTGCATTTAGACTAAGTACAAATTATTCATCCTTTATTGGTGTGATTGATAGATATGCTTTGTAAAATATAGAAGGAAAACCAGATAAGTAAAATATAAGATGTAAGAGCGAAAAATAAAAATCTGAGTTAATTTCTTAGACATCACCATAAAGTTTCTGCATATGATGAAGATAGTACTTTTGCCTCTTTGTGGCCCTGCCCTTGCCGGTGTCAGAGAGCTGCAATTCACATCAAGCAGAACTGGCCTGAAGATTTTTCAGGGAAGCACAACTTATCTTTTAAAAATGAAATTTTAAAAAGTCAGTCTTTATAGTCTATTTACTGGAGCTTTTGTGAGGTTTTGGTTGTTTGTTTAGATTTTTGTTTCTTTGGTTTTTTATGATTTCGGTTTCTTGAACACAAGTCTGTTTAAGGAGAGTGTGCTTGGCTTCCTTATAGGTTTCCCTGGGCTGGGTGGGGAGAAAGACGCTTTGCACCTGCTAAAGTAAATTGATGTTTTATGGAGAAACTAAGGAGTGGATTTGAATCATCCAAGCCCAATGTGACATAATGCAAATTTTAGATCCAAACTGGTTTCCCACAAACTAGAAACTTTGTTTTTCTGACCATTTTAGAGCAGAGCTCTAAGATCTCATGTTTTAATAAGACTGCAGAAGATTATTGTGTAAAATCACAAAGCAATCCAACATCTCTGTGTATTGCACTACCACCTTCTTACTGGACCTCAGCAAGCTAAACGTGAATGACATGCAGCTCAGATACAGAGACTTTCGGCATTGCTATGGAGAGCACTCAACATCTGGTCTTTATCAACATAGTCACTGGAAGACACAACACACCAAGTATCACCAGTTGCACAGAGCACTGCACAACTAGTGTGAATCTATATAGCAGGTCCTTGAATCACTATGAAATAAGAGAGCAGAAGCAGCGAGAACAACCAACCTCACATAGACAGAAGCACAAACTGCAATGCTAAAAACTGTCCTCGAAGGATTAATTGTAGCACACATACCTCAAACACGAACTTCAGAGCAACCAGTCTCTGTGGGTCTAGTTGGTTTATGGGAAAAAAATCCCTCTAAATCCATTGCCTATATATCACAGTAGAAATAGTGACATATTGTCTGAAGGTAAAAGAAGCACAGGTTTTCCCTTTCAAAAGGAAATTGATTGAGCCATGCAGGAAGGATGGATTTAACTCATTTCCTTAACACAGAAAATAGGATCAGTAGTGTTAGTGTTTGAAATAAAAAGCACTTCTGTACATTTTCCTGGACTTCAGGGGTTGTGCCGAAGAACAACGGAAGATTTAATGGCAGGGGGAGGAAATGCCTGGCATGAAAAAAATACAACTTGGAATTTCATTATTGTAAGTGAAAAGAATAAAATACACAAAAATCATTGGCAAAAATCCTTGTTTTTCCCATGTATAGCCATAAAATACTATGACTCAAAAGTGATTTATGAATAGTGCATCCAGGATTTAGATACAGACTGAGGTGGCCCCACAATCAGAAGTCATATTCTATAGTTCTTGGGAAAGACCATGATAAGCCAAAATCCCAGGCATAAAACACACCAAAATTTGGTAGGACCCTGAATATCTGAAACTAAATAGTTTTAGTTCTGAATAAGATGGAACCCTAATTTCAGAGCATCTTCACAGTAACACTACAGCATTCCTATTAGTCCAAGCAACTCAAACCAGATCTGCCGAAGCATTTAATTTTAGCCTTACTTTTCTTCTGATACAGAAATCTATTTTCAGGTGAAAATTGCCTTTAAATGTTCTTCGTGCTTCTAGCAATTTGGACGATTTTATAAAGTGTTAAAATGAATCTGTGGCAGTTGACCTGTCTGTCAGCAGACGTAAACCAAACCAACTCATTAGATTAAACCAAAATCATCCCCAGTGGCATCTTTAATTCCATTCATTTTTTTTCTTGCTCTAAGGTTATTTGTGAGTGTTTTGAATGCATCACCACTTTTTTTTTTTTTTTTTTCTGTTTGACAGATCTTCCAGAGTTAGGTGAATTATTAAAGAGATAATAATTAAAAATATTTTCAGTCTCATTAGAGAAAAAGGTGAATTTCTTTACTACTGTTTTAGAAATAGATTCATACCTTGCAGCTATAGGCACTAGAAATTCTAATATAGATTACCCATTTATACCACGATTCTCAGCCACTCCTAAATCAAGTAGCTATTTCCAATACAAACTGTCAAAATAAGACAGACAAATCCTAGTGGAAAGTGATTACATTTCTAGCAATATCTTTGAGGAACTATCTTCTAATATGTCTTCCATTTCCCAAGGAATAATCCCCCCCCTTCTAAATTTTGCAATTCTTTAGCAAAAACTCTCAGGTATATGGTTAAACACAAACTGGATATCAGCTAAGCTTAGGTTAACAAAATTAACCAACGCTCTAACTTCTGCTTAATTGCCAGTTAGGCACAGTGTCAGTTCCGCCAACTTCTACTTCATGCTGCTGAAATGATACTGAATGGTCCTGGCTGACGATAATTAACCAGTCTGGATAAGTCTTTCAATTAGTTACGGAGATAGTTATTATCTAGAAAATACTTTTATTGCCAGGCAAATGACGAAGAGTTACAAGGGAGCTCCCTAGTCCAGTTTGGTTGTAGTTTTTGAGCAAACAGTGGAAATGCTATGTTACCAGGCACCTTTATTAGCTGTTGGGTTTAATTGGCAAATACCCTTTAGATCAATTCTTTTTGTTTAATGTTCCAGCCCCTTCTGGTTTCTAGGCAAGCTGAACAAACACTGAATCCAGCACTAGAAACGTGCTTTCATGCAATTCCCTTGGGCCTGCCCTCAGGCCAGCTAAAGTCCATGGAAACAACTTCAGTGCTCACCTGAGGAAAGGTTCTGATCAAAATGCTACTCGATTACGGCATTCATTTTTAAATGCCTGGTTTGTATTCAGGAAACATACGCCAATTGTCCTACAATCATTTCAGTGGGACATGAGGTAAGTCATAATGTTATGTAAAATAACCAAAAACTTGAGAGACTAGTGTTTATGTTGAAGAGAAACAAAAGTACATCTTTCTTTCTAAGAATTTTTGAGAGGGAAGGAAATTGTGCTAGAAGTTATGTTCTTTCCGCTTCCTAACCATATTCTTTGTGGTAGATACCTGTCTGTGTATAGAGAATTTGAAAATAACCAGAAAACAGACATTTTGTTTCCAGAGGAACCATATTTTTAGTTTATCATAAAATGACAAATGAATAATTGCAATAGTAACATTTCTTGAAACTTAAAGGCCATACAAATGGCTAGCCCTATAGAGAATATTCCACACATTATATATGCATGTGGTAAGGGCAATTGCAAGAGAAGATCACAAGACACCATGCCTTAAGTTTAATAACCCATTTAATATTGCCTTTCAATTCCATTTCATGCTCAGTAAAGCAAGAATAACTGAACCTTTCACTGATGTTGGCCTTAGATGAACAGCTTTTGTTTTGAGGGCTTTGGTTGCAATGCCTTATCATGGTTGACAATTAAGGCCTTGTAGCAAGTGCCAGTGATAGTGTTAGAAGAACTGCTTCTGCACTTTAACAAGTATACTTCTTTAATGGGTTATTTTTCTTAACTAGAGTCATGCTAGCTGCTCATGTGCCTAGGGAAAAGGTATGGCATGCACTGCCTTTGTCCTTTCCCCACCACATTCTCCCATCCTTCTTGTAATGAAATACAGCGCCTGCAAATGAGCAAGGGGTGAAAATGTGCGTGACATGCTGAAGTAAGCAAAACACAGCCACCGTCCCATCAGAAAGGTTAATGGTGAAAAGAAGCAAGACATCTAAACTCATGACATGCTAAAAAGCCACTTTAAAAAGGTTAATGGTTATTGCTCCCAGTGCTTGCTTAAAGAACAAACTGTGTTGGGACTCAGCCAACCAAGAGGGAAGAATATAAAAAGAATGAGCAATGGCTTGGATCAAAGACTACAAATTGAACCCCTACCACAGCAGACAGCAAAGGTTTATAGCTCAGTTACACACACAGTACAACATACCATTATCTGATATTGCTCATAAACAAAATTATCAGTAGATTAGGGAAATTGTACAGAATTTTGTATTTCAGGTCTATCCATACAGCATAAGCAAGATGACAAGTCACTAATTCATCAGGAAATTCATAGCATGTGGTTTGATATTTGCAGTGTAAAGTGGATCCAGCTGTGCTACTCTAAAGCCTTTAAAGAACGGCAGGTGCCATATTTGCTTTTGCCTTTACATAACCTACTGAGTAATCTTGTGTTTCACCTTGGAAAAGGCAATATATGTCAGTAAAATTAAGGTAATGTAATAAAGTGTCTCAGCCATCCCATACTATCTTTATTATAACCAACTCAAAATGGAAAATTAAAAAGTCTTGGTGGAGTTTGCTATAAACAACTACTAGAAATACAAAAAAAATATATTTCCTTGTGGACATGCAGCCTAGCTACAGGTTTCAGCAGTTTAGAGACTACATTGAAGTTGTACTAGGACTGAGGGTTGACCTACCTGCTTTGTAAAAGGCTGAAATTCTTACGTGTCAGGTGTACATCAGCAAGTCACAGTTCCACCTTGGTTACATCAGAGGTACACACAGACTCCAGAGCAGTGCAGAGAAGCTGAAGCAGTCTCAGAGAAAACAATTCCCCATTATCACACACCAGATGGATAAACATTTGTCTTTAATTTTCATGGAGCCCTCTCACTGTATGGTTTTGGGTTTTTTTAATCCCCACTACCTTCACAAAAAAAAGGAGTAACTTTTTGACTGTATTTATTATAGTGCTTTCTCCCTTTTTCTGGTGCAGCTCTCCTCAACGCCTTTCCCACAGATGTCGCTTCCCTCTCTCCTCCTACAGAGTTTCACATTCCTTTGCACACCCAGGACCTTCTGAGAAGACAACAGTTAATCTAACTGTGTGTTCACTGCCACAAATTCCCCCCCAAATTAGTGTGCAGATTTGTAGATGTGATCTCTACCACAGGACTGTAGAGGCCATAGAGCATCACCTGCTAAGAAAAGATGAGTGTGCATCAAGTCAGAAGGGAACAGCAGGAAGATTATCAAAACAGAAAGTAATCAAATTAGACTTTACACTCATTTACTATAGGTTCTGCTACCACTTCTTTTTGATACAATCGTCTGTGCTATGCTCTGCGCTGTGAGGAATATACCACATTAAGGGGGAAACTACATGTGTGAAACTGTCCTCAAAATATGAAGTACAATATTTGGAATGCTTTAAAAAGGGTATAGGCAACAAAATTTGGTTTGGAGAACATATACTAATTCACATAAAATCATGCTGTTTGAGTCTACAGATGAAGTGGCAACTGTTTTTTTCCTGCAGTGCTAGTACTGTCTCTGTTAGCAGAAGACCTCAGTTCTAGGAGGGGTGCCGCCTTGAAGCCTCCTGACTAGTACAGGACAGACAGGGTTTAAAAACCTGTTGTAGTTCTATAAGCATTTGTATGCAGCTTTTTTTACTTTTAGCTTCTAGTTATTCTTTTATGCTGCAACCCTAATCTCTATAAATTGCTTCAAATCATGAAAGACCAACTATCTCAACTTCTGAATCACATATAAACCACATCAAGTGTGAGAAAAAAAAATTAAAATACCTACTGATATGATCCTGTAACATGATAAATCTCCCTGATCTAATCTGTGCTTTTGAGAAGTGCTCGACAATTCTTATTTGCTCTGAAGTAAAGCAATCTTCCAACTAGCTTGTGGGCTCAAAAGGAAGATTACAGGAAGGGATTTTGCTGCCTGATTTTATGGAGCCATTAATAGTTTACATCCCCTCACATTATACAGAAACCGTTTTGCAACCCCAACTATATCAGATGTGACAAAGCACCCATTCTTAATGCTGTTCTCGTCCTTTGATAAATGGATTAGACTTCTCAGGAAAAAGAAGGTGACCTTCTGATATTTTATTAAAGCCCTCTCACCTCAAATTAGTGGGAAATTTAAAATTAAAGCAGTTGAGAAGAAAGGACAAACTTAAAACTTATCTTCTTCCTCAACTCCATCAGTATCTCCATTTTGTTAAAACACATTTTCAGTAACTGTTTTATCACAAAATTGAATTCAACTCCTGTGCAGAGCTATTACCTCCACCGCTGTGGACTGTAGGTCTTCACAAAATTTCCTTTTTTATATCGTCTTCAAAAAAATATAAATATGTAATTTAATGTATGGCTAAATTTTGTGAACCTTCCTATTTTTCTCCAGAAATTATACATTTGATGGTATATATTTTTCCAAGTCAACAGATTAAACCAAAACTTCCACAATAAAATGATTGCTGCTTACTTTGTAAATCGGAAAGAAAAGCTAGTAATGCTGATAGTGTCAACAGGCAAATGGTCGAGAGAGAAAAAGAAAGAAGAGCTCATCAAGAGGATCATTTAAAAGAACTATCTGAAATCATGCAATAATTTGGGAAATGAAAAAAAGCGTTTATATATTTTCAGACAGAAGCTTCTTGAGATTTGTAAAATCAGTTATAAATCCAGAAAGAAGTCAAAACTAATCCACTGCAAAGGGATTTTCATGACTGTTCCCTGCTTCTGCACCTTTAGTTACATACTGTATACTTCACAGAGAACCAGAAATTACAGTACAACCACAAACACAGTCCTGAAGTGATACTGTATCTACACTGAACTATTCACTGCAGAAATTGTGAATCTTGAGCAGTTCTGCTGTCCACCCCACCCCCTCACAGGGACCATCCGTGTGCCAGATCTTAGCTGGGTCCCATATTGTCCTCAGGAGGGATGGTGAGGGTGGCTTCCTCCCACCACAGGCAGAGGGACAGCCGAACAGCCTTCCTGGGCCTCCTTCATCTTCCTTCTGCTTTGAAGAACACAATCCAAGACAAAAGCCCGACAGAAAGAAACCCTAGTTATAATCAATTGCAGCGGGTCTTTTTAAAATAAAAATTACTTTTGCCACAAAACAATAAATGGGCTCAAAACAAATCAGGTTATTAAGGAGTATGTTTTTGATTTTTTATCTAAATCGCATACTGAAGCACTGTTTTCCTTTGGGCGTTATAAAACATGGTCTCCTCAACAAACCACAATCCTATGCAGCCATTAGGCCTACATATTTTACAATAAAATTTGGAAACAAGACTACCTGTGAATTCAGAAGTTCCTGTGAACACATATATGTGCCATGTGGTTATTTTTCAATAATAAAAATTAAATCTTATTGCTGAAGAGAAGTCCAACTTTTCAAGAGAAAACAACCCATTTCAAAAAATACCTGAAATAGGACAGAAACCGGGAAGTGCCTTTCATGAAGGCTCAGAGACTATGAGAAAAATGATAATGTGAATGTGGCTATTTATACTGACTTGTCCCTTCATTGTTTTTTCTCGATATTTTGATATTTCTTGGAAGTATAATATGAAGCTGAGATCTTTAGGGAAAACATGCATCATCAAGCATAATTATATTGACTTACGGTTTTGGCTGGTAACAAGATTTATTAATCTTTGAGATATAATAATGTCATGGATTTGCTGAAGTCAATATCTCTCATGCCAATAAATCTTGATATTGGCAAGAGAAGTCAGTGCCTGCTTAGGATTTTTCCAACCACTGACAAAGCATCCTGTTAATATCAGATCTGTGATCACGCAATAAGCAGTTCCTCTGATATTCCATTCTGGTAATGCAATCTGTTTTACACAAAAGCAAATTTATTTCCAAGTCCCATCACTTGCTTAGCTGATGATTAGCTTTTAAGCATACAGTCAAGCAGAGGAGGACTCAAAAAAAGCATTGCTTCTGTACCTGGATAGGGGATGAATGGTACATACTTGCACTTAAGCAAGTCAGATAGTACATGATGGTGCATAATTCTTGGCAGTTCCTTACAAGCCTAGCTTAGTGAGACATTTTTTTGAGACAGCTGCTTAGCCTTCCTGGTATATAAAAACACACATTTTTCAGCATGATGTTTTGAGTGGGGAATATTCTTGTAAAGACTTGGAAAATAAAATTTATCTGGGTGCAATGGCCAAAAACTGGAAGAACAAATAAAAGCTCTTTTTATTTAATAACAGCCAAATCAAACTCACAGAGATACTTTTGTTGAAGTCATACTTGTTTGTTACAATTACATTGGCTTTAACAATGCTGTACTGTCCTTCCCAATGCCAACAGTGATCTCTCTGACATGAAATAAAATAATATTTTTGAATATTTAATTTTAAAGTAACTTCTCTAACTTATTTGTTCACACACTCTATTTCACTCCTGCTAGGTTATTCCTTCATATAACTGGTCATATCTTAAAACTAAAATTTTCCCTTATCATCTAATCTGATGTACTTTTTCCTGAAAAAATAACCTGTTCACATAAGAAGAGAATGCATTTTAAAAATAAAATCCTAACTTTGTTAAGAACTAAAAAATATCAAACTTGTCAACACACTTCAAATATTCCAACACTGGTTTCTAATTTAATTCTACGCTTACTAATCTGTGCAACAATATACAGCAAAAGTCAGTGTCTTGATGGATCACTCATGGAAAACTGAAGTAATTACCCTCATTCTAATATTCCTATTTAAATGCATGGAAAAATGATTAGCTGAAAGTTCTTTATGTAGCAGAAATGGCATCTGCTTAATATTTATGCTAATGTGAAATACCTTTTACCCTAAAGGTTAGGGGTGATGCATGAATGAAAAATGAAACCAAATAAATACAAAACAAATACAAATTCCCGCTACATAATGCCACTTCATATTATTTTTTTTTCCTATAGCACAAATTTGGCATACTTTCTTGGGCGAAACTCAGTTTCCTGGAGGTTTCTTTTGTCAATATAAGCAGAATCTTAAGAAGTTGGGGGTGTGGGTTTTTTTGGTTTGTTTGGGGTTTTTTGGTGGTTTTGTTTCCCTCCCTCCTCCTTCCCCTTCTTTTGCTGGTAATACCTGTAAGACCTAAGTTGGGTTTAATCCAATGTACTAAAGATATCTGATAGTCTCTTCAGGGCATATTCAAATCCATTCCACATATGACTGTGAGGCAAGAAATGGCTAACATTACCTGAGTATTGGATAACTCTCCATCTGTTCCCTGTCATACAAGCTCAGCAAAGCGACCAAGAACTATGCCAGCATTTTGTCTGTCCCATGCTTATCCTGGCATATCTGAGGACTTGCACTTCAACAAACTGTCCTGAATCAATTCACTCTCCTTTTATATATTGCAATGGCAAAGTATAAAAATGCTTATTTAAAAATGTTAAGGACCTTTCTGCCAGTCTTTACAATCGGTAGGGTGTTCTCCCCCTCTCTCTTTTCCCTCTCTTTTACTTTTTTATAATGAGTTAAATGAAAAAAAAGTATTAGAATTTACACCTTGATTCTATTTTCAAATAAATGTTTGATAGCATAAAATGAGAATCTGACTGGTTAAATTTTAAACCAAAAAATATTTAGGAGGTGCAGTGAAAAAGAGGATGCAGTCAGGAGTTGGAAGACTCCCTCCCTCCTCTTCTGTCTAAGCAAAATACTGGAGACAGGCCTGCTTCACAGAATCACAGACTGGTTTGGGTTGGAAGGGACCTTAAAGATCAGCTTCAGTTGCACTCTTTCCTTGATCTCTGCTGTTCCCTCCCTTTGCTCACAAATGATCCAGGACTTTTTCCTTTTCTTTTTTTTCTTTCAAGATAAGCCCACTATTCCTAGTGGTTTGTTTGATAATGAAATTAAAAACAGATTAAAACAACTTCTCTAAACATAGCTTCCCTTATTTAAGGGCAATATAGTTATTGCACATAACAACAAAGTAAATTACAACTAACAGCATTGAATTAGAGGCCGTGAATACATTGCCATGAGACCAACCCATTTATTCTCATCTACAGTAGGACAGGAACAGGATCCAGCCCCAAAGCTCACTTCCAGTCCCAGCCTTCCCTAGTCCAGGGCTCAGGAGGGACATGGGAGGTGGGAAGAGAGACAGGTTACAACTCTGGATGCAAGAATAAGCCAACACCTCATGGAAAATTTAAACAGTGATAAGAACAACAAAATAAGCCTAAAAAAAGTTTACTGAAAGAATAATAATTTCTGAAAGACAGAATCACAGAATCATCTAGGTTGGAAAAGACCTTGAAGATCATCTAGTCCAACCATTAACCTGACATTGACAGTTCCCAACTACACCATATCCCTCAGCGCTATGTCAACCCGACTCTTAAACACCTCCAGGGATGGCGACTCCACCACTGCCCTGGGCAGCCTAACAACCCGTTCTGTAAAGAAAAGCTTCCTAATATCCAGTCTATACCTTCCCTGGCACAACTTGAGGCCATCACCTATTGTCCTATCGCTTATTACTTGGTTCAAGAGACTCATCCCCAGCTCTCTGCAACCTCCTGTCAGGTAGTTGTAGAGGGCGATGAGGTCTCCCCTCAGCCTCCTCTTCTCCAGACTAAACGACCCCAGTTCCCTCAGCCGCTCCTCCTACGACATGTGCTCCAGACCCTTCACCAGCTTCGTTGCCCTTCTCTGGACACGCTCGAGTAATTCAATGTCCTTTTTGTAGTGAGGGGCCCAAAACTGAACACAGTAATCGAGGTGTGGCCTCACCAGTGCCGAGTACAGGGGTAAGATCACTTCCCTGTCCCTGCTGGCCACGCTATTTTTGATACAAGCCAGGACACCACTGGCCTTCTTGGCCACCTGGGCACACTGCTGGCTCATGTTCAGTCGGCTGTCAATCAACACCCCCAGGTCCCTCTCTGACTGGCAGCTCTCCAGCCACTCCTCCCCAAGCCTGTAGCGCTGCTGGGGGTTGTTGTGGCTGAAAGTGCAGAAGACAAGTAAGTCTACTTTAAACTTGAGTTCTCTTTCAGCAATTCAAATAAACGGAGAAGAGTTTGTACATCTTTTCATTCCTATTCTCTATATTGTATTCTCAGTTTTTACAAAGTACTTAATGAGAAACAAGGTGTGAGTTTTACTTCACACTATGGGAATTGCCATTTATTTCTTTCAAAGACCCATGGCCAGTTTTCCTCTTGGTAACATTTTTTTGACAGTTTGTTTCAATTTGTATGCATTTGTTTACTAAAAAAACAAATAAACTAAGAAAAAGCTTTTCTGTTTTGCCTTACCAGTCATTGAGTATTTTCTGTTTTGGGGGATAAAGTGGGGTGAAATGTAAAAATATTAATTAACAATGAAACAAGAATAAATTCCTACAAGATGCAACTAGAAAACACTCCCTTGGGAATTATCCTCTGTTTACACACACTGGTTAGCAATTTTAAACCTATTCTGTATATACCATATTAATATTGAACTTTTAACCACGTGATTTCAAATCAAATACCATGTAGAAGATTTAATACTGAATCATAAAATCACCAAATAATTTAGGCTGGGAGCAACTTCTGAAGGTGACCTGGTGCAACTGTCTGTCCACAGCAGGGATGACTTTCAAGTTTAGATGCAATTTCAAAGCTACATCAAGTTGCAAAGAACCTTGTCCAGCCAAGTTTTCAAAGTTTTCAAGGGTGGAGAGATGAAAACCTCTCTGGGCTTCTGCTGAACCCTCATGGGGAAGAGATTTTTTCCCCCCATATGTCCAATCAAGTCTGCTGACACTTGTCCTTTCTCTGTGCACCTTTCAAGAGGAATCCAGTTTCTCTAAAAACTCCTCCCCTACATGTTAACTGAAAATTGCAGTTATATCCCTGATTATCTTTCTCTTCATCAGGCTGTAAAACCCACCTCTCTCAGCCTCTCTTTATATATTATACTCGTCAGCCCCCTAACCATTTTAATCATCCTCTGTTTTTTTTTGAGCTTTTCAGTATTATTCTTGTTTCATCTTTGAAGTGGAGTGTGATTAACAAGGCCACGGCTGACTTCTGCTCAGCAAACACCTCCGTAGTTGCACTTCGAAATTCAATGTCTAGAAGCAGAGCCCTGAAGAGCAGAGCTGTTTGCTCTCTGTAACTAGTGAATTTCCCTGTAGAAATCTTAAGTAACAGTGTGCTCTTTTGCCTGGGATAGAGTTTATTTTCTTCATAGTAGCTGGTATGGGATATGTTCTGGATTTGTGCTGGAAGCAGTGTTGATAATACAGAGATGTTTTAGTTACTGCTGAGCAGTGCTTACACAAAGTCAAATCCTTTCCTGCTTCTCACCCCACCCCACCAGTGAGCAGGCTGAGGGTGCACAAGAAATTGGAAGAGGACACAGCTGGGACAGCTGACCCCAGCTGACCAAAGGGATATTCCACACCATGTGACCTTGTGTTCAGCCATAAAAGCTGGGGGAAGGAGAAAGAAGTGGGGGGATGTTCAGAGTTATAGCATTTGTCTTCCCAAGTAACCGTTACGCCTGATGGAGCCCTGCTTTCCTGGGGATGGCTGAACACCTCCCTGCTGATGGGAAGTGGTGAATGAATTCCTTCTTTTGCTTTGCTTGCATGCACAGCTTTTGCTTTACCTATTAAATTATCTTTATCTCAACCCACAAGTTTTCTCACTTTTACCCTTCTGATTGTCTCTCCCATCTCACTGGGGGGAAACGAGCAAGTGGCTGGGTGGTGCTTAGCTGCCAGATGGGGTTAAACCACGACAAACTGCTAGGTTAATATTACATACATTCCCTGCCTAAATTTTATTCTTTTGTGGGGCTGATGTTATTGTAGACTACATACCACTGAACACGCGCTTTGGTGTTTTAAAGAACTGCAAGGGATGGTTTTAAGTGCTAGCAATGCTGGGGAGTCTTCTTTGACACATGCTAGAGAGCTTCTTTTTAAAAGCTTGGTACATTTTCCATAATGCATATTTGTTTTATTTATATTTGCTACTCTTAACCTATACTTTTGTCTGTTCCTTTTAACTGGCTTGCCCTTCTGGTGATCTGGACGTACAAGGCTATGGGAATTATCCATTATCGACAGTAAGGCAGCTGTAGGCTCTCCAACATGTGTCATGTCTCTAGATAGTAGGTTTGACCTCTTTCAAAACTTCTATAAACTACTAGAAGTCCTTACTTAAACACTACCTTACAAGGACTGAGTACCTCAGAAAGAAGGGATATCAGAAGAAGATAAGATGCTCCCCCCAAAAAGACCAAATAGGAGGACTGTTGGGAGTGAAACAGTAACATCAAGAAAACCAGAGTGCTCAGAAGTTGAAAAGAGTAAAGACTCATCTGTAGACTCCACTGAAAAAAATACTTGTGCAAAGCTCCAAGATCCAGAAATGAGCAACTGGGCTCAGAAAGAATGAACTCAGTAATTTTCTAAAATATCACAGGACTGAGAGCTATGCACTAAGTCAAGATGAGTTGGACCATAAGTTATAGTGAGTAAATTGAAGAATACTCCATGAAATTTGGTGGGGGGGAGCAAGAGTTATACTAGGCTGAAAAAGGCAAATGTGACAATTTTTTTGGACTCATCTTAAGCTAATGAGTAAGACACAATGATGAGACTACAGAAGATTTCATGACAGAATCAGAAAATGACTGGAAACAAAGATATAACAATGCTACTGAAAAGCCTGGAAAATCTAGAATTGGGAAAAGATATGGTGATGTGTGTAACCCTTCAGAAAAAAAAAACCAAAAATGCATGAAGTCTCTGTAGAGACTGTGTCTGTATATTTGACAATGAAATATCTTTACAATATTTCCAGGCCTAACATTTACATGATTACCAATAGCAAACTTATGAAGGAAAAAAAACTACATAGAGAAAAGGTCAGTAAAACTGAGGGTACCTAGTGGGGAACTAACATCTTCTGAATTACTGCATGACCACAGGTTGAAAATTAAAAGAAACTGGTAGAATATTTATTACTGTTCAGTACTATACATAGTTTTTAAAATACCAACAGAGTGTCTTACGGGAATTAAAAATCTCAGAGAAGAAACAATGCTGGTACATAAGATAACGTTGACAATATCATCAGAAACAGGCATTAATATTTACACACAGAGGTTATGTTTTACTATTAAATTATTACTTATATTTCCAGAGATTGCACTAAAGGGAAATCTCACTTAAAAATATATCACAGCATGCATGAGATCTGTATGATCAGTGCACTAGAAATAGTAGTACCTGATAATGGCTTTAAGCTAAATGACCAGAACTCACAGCAATTTGCAATGTTAACCTTCACTATCAAGTCCCAGACAGCTTCATTCTAAAGGTCTGAGGCATAATGGAGCTTAAACTATTTTTGAAATTGCTAACAAATAAAAGGATCTGAAATCCAATGAGAGACGCATATTTCACTGTATTTGACATACACTAGCATGTTTGACATAGACTATCAACAGCCAAAATTTCACTTTAATCTTAAAGTCCAAATTTCCATCCTCATCAGAGGTCTAACAGAAACTAGAAGTGAACTGAGTAAGCAAAGAGAACCTGTTGGAGCTCATAAGAGACTGTCAGAAAGAGTTCTTGCACATTATAGAGGTGTCTAATTTTCAAAAAACATAACACACCCCCAAAACACCAAAAAACCCACAAATCAAAATGCATTCCCCCTACCCCACTCCCCAAGTAACTAAGTTTTTGTACAACCTTCTTTATTCTAAGTTTTGCTTCTGCACATGCTTTAAGGCACTAAGTCCTTTATCAGAGCTAGCACAGTGCTTTTAAAAAGCATGACAAAAAAAAAAAAAAATCAGAAAATCCTTCCAATCTTTATTTGTATTTCCTCTTTAAAAGTCCTGCCTCTGATTTTCTTGGTAATTTATTTTAATCTGGTGATATTGGTCTCTTTCAATACTTCAGATTAAGTCCAAACCAGTAAGAGCACACAACAAGTTTAACCCTACGCAACTAATTATCACTGATTTTTCTAAGGTTATCAATTTTTTTCAATCTCTTGTTTGTTAGATTGACTTTATTGTTAGGTGCAACACTGACTTTTATTATTGAAAATCAAACCCTATAATTTTTAGAAATAATGTTTAACACACTAGAATATAAATTATGGGAACCACATTCCCTCTGAAGCGAAACAGTCACAGTTGCTATCTGACAGCTTTAATAGAACTGAAATATATAGCTCTGTAGAATATAAGCAAAATGGATTAATATTTTATTTCCTCATGGAGGAAAGAATTCACACAGTAACAAGCATCCCCAGAATGGATTCCACTCACTGGAAAATACCTTCACAGTTCACATGGGAGGTTCAGTGTTCTTGAGTTATGAGAACTTGTCTCACTTCCAAATCCTCGGTGTGCCCTTTAGGTCACCTCTTTCTAATTCTTTCAGTTTGATGTTAGCAGGCGATAATCTCATATATTTAATACCAATGCTACAGTGGTATGTCATGTAAATCATTATGCCTGTTGCACTGAAGAAGTCTAAAAATCTGCATTTTTAAATTCAAGTCTGCAACTGGCTAAAATGATTATATTTATTGTAGAGCATTTCTGTCAGCCACTGACTTATGAGGGCCCCTTATCACGTACATTCTACCATAGGCAGGTTTTTGAAGAGTTCAAAACGCTTTCATATAGGTGAGGATGTTGCTCTATGAACTGTAAAATCAGTATTGAAAGCAACTTGGCAAAGGATCTTAGGCCCTGGCTTAATTAAAGTTGAGCTTGTTGTGCAAGTAAACGGCACACAGTTGGGATTTGCTCTCTGCATAATTTACACATCCCTTGTTGGCTTGCTCTCAAAGCAACAGAGACTAATTCTAAGGCAAGCCTTGCCTGATTTGATTCAAGGGTCATGTCATTGGAATAAAAAGAAAGAAAAATCATCCACTGATATGTTTAGGAAAGCTTAGCTCAAAATTTCAAAGGTTTGCACGTTGTTAATCATAGTACGTAGAAGAAATGACATCTGGTTTGACAGCCTGCAGTAGAAGAGTTCAAGATTCTGCACACAAAACAAGTGAAAGATTTGTAACAGTCTTACTCAGTTCAATAATATAGGACTCCATATCAGAGATTCTTAGAGTGAAGTATTATAACGACTTATTTTTAAATTATTATGGTTATAGATCCTTGAGTGATCATCAGAATATAAATAAGCAAGCTACCGCAAATGCATTTTTATGCTAAAAACTGTATACATCCAACCATACCTTTCACATTTTGTGGATCAAATGAGATCTTAGATACCAATTTCTCCAGAAAAAAAAAAAAAAAAGTATCATTCTATGTGCTCTTGGGCCCATGTGTCAGACAGTTTGATGGTTTTTGGCTTTCCACTGAGATAGTAAAGTTATTATGCTCTCCATCTGTTGTTCCTTACACTGTTGAAGTTTGGTAACTGGCAACCCTCTTAAATACATGGGGTATTTAAATACAGAGGGTCTGTAAGCTATCTGCACTTGCTGGCAGAGAAAAATATTTTCAAGTACTTCAAGCACAGAAGAATGAAAAAACTTGGGAGTGTAAATTGAGCTCACGTCATGTAAAGGAAAGTTACAAATCTGTAATGTCATCACATTTTAGACCAGAACTGTACTTTTAAATTATTTGAGAGTCAGTGAAAGTGAACTTTTCACAAAGACTGCAAACACCTATATCTTTTGCTTATAAAGGACCAAATTCTACCTTTGATACAAAACCCAAGGGAGAAACATGTAGTTGCAGTTGTATCAGGCAGTAACTCAAAGGCAAGGAACATAATTAGTGACAGCTTTATGGTGGTCCAGATCATTCCCACCTCTGCATTAGCTCAGGCCTACTGACTAGCAGAAAAGGAGCAGTGAGGAAGGGTACTGTCCTGGTTTCAGCTGGGATAGGGCTAATTTTCTTCCCAGTAGCTGGTAAGGTGGTGTGTTTTGGATTCAGTGTGAGAATGATGTTGATAACACGCTGATATTTTAGTCATTGCTACGTAGCGCTTATCAAAAATTAAGGATTTTTCTGTTTCCCATGCTCTGCCAGTGAGCAGGTGCACAAGAAGCTGGGAGGGAGCATGGCCAGGACAGCTGACCTGAACTAGCCAAAGGGGTATTCCATACCACAGAATGTCATGCTCAGTATATAAACTGGGGGAGTTGGCTAGGAGGAGCAGGTCGCTGCTCAGGCATTGGTCCGTGGGTGGTGAGCAATTCCACTGTGCATCACTTGTCTTTTCTTGGGTTTTATTTCTCTCTCTGTTATATTCCTTTTCATTATTATTATTATATGTAATTATTATTATTAGGTTTTATTCTATTTTAGTTATTAAATTGTTCTTATCTCAACACGTGAGTTTTATTTTTTTTCAATCCTTCTCCCCATCCCACTGGGATGGGGGAGGAGCAAGCGAGCGGCTGTGTGGTGCTTAGCTGCTGTCTGTGGTTACACCACAACAGCCATCGATCTCTTTTCTCATCCATGCTTAGCAGCACTGGTTTGCTCCCCACTGGGATATAACCTATAGCTCAGGCCAGTGGTGCAGAAGACTCTGGGATGCTTTATAAGATTCTTCTTCTGGCAGTAGGCATCAGCCACAATCTGGGTCAAAAATGAGCAAGGTGATACTTCACTATTACATGCCTAGTCTTGCATTTGAAACATTAATGCATGAATGCAAATGTAAGATTCTATAAAGAACAAAAGAAAGAAAAAAGCTTTCATTTTCCTTGTAAAGGTTTCAGTGCTGTAAAATAGATACTGTGAAAATATGCAAGCAAAGATGTAAAAACTATTTAAACTCAGATAAAGAACAAAGCAGTAAAGCAATTTAACTGTATAAGAAGGAGGCCATAAAAAGAATACGCCACTGAAAAAGATGAATTTTTTCTACTACATGCTGATCACAATCACACAATGAATCATGATTTATAACACAATCTTTGCAAATAGACTTTGTGCATTGGATTGTTCTAACAGGTCATGGTTTTTTATATGACTTCAGAATCCTCCTTTCATAATTACAAAACTTAATGTACAGACCTTGGGATTACTACTTGGTCGTAAAACAAGGTGATTCCTCTTGCTTAAAATGAATTAATCTTAGAAAGTCATTCTCTTCAAGATAGAAGACAAACTATTGGCATAGATGCTACTGCTCATTCTTTTGCCCTCTTCTCTGCAGGTCATTGCTCAGATGGAATTTCTGTTTTCATACAAAGTGACTGACGTGAACATATTCACAGGCAACATTTATAATATATTTTTCACATGGCAGCAAGGGACTCACTGGGAACTGCATGTAGACCAAGTAGCATCTTAAAGGAAAACATCACAGAAAATGCTGCATAATAGTAGCTCTCACCTTGGAAAATCTGCCTCAATATACAGAAATAACATCGTATATATTGTCATAAAATTGTGGATTATTTTCCATTAGCAACATGCTAGACTTTAATGAACAGTATATTTTGTATTTTAGTTTTGTAAGTACCCATTCATATTAAAAAAAGCAAATGAAATTGTCAGGTATATTCATATACTTGAAATATTTTTCCAGTAGCAATTTTGACTAAATTTCTTAACAAACATTTCATCTACCCTTATTCAATCTTAAACCCATAGAAAATCCAAAGAGTTTATTGTTTATCCCATAATAGCTTCTAATTTCAGCAACATCTCTGCTCTTAAAATAAAAATGGGAAATACAGTGGTTAACAAAAATGAAAAAAGAAAAAACAAAACCAAAACCCAAAAACCAACCCAAAAAAGTTTTCTTGGTTTTGTAAAAACATTCATAAGTTTTACTTTGCTAAAATTTGACAACATGCTCTGATACTCCCCCTTGGGAATATCTATCTAGATTTAGATCTCTATGTTAGATTCTAAACCAAACCCTAGATGTTTGAAATTAATAGAACTAGATGTGAAATCTCATTAGTACCTTGATTCTGTCAATTATAGTTCTTCTAATGCAAACCTTTTTATTAATACGCAGTGTTAGACATTAATACTTTCTGCCATTTAAAGTTACAATTTCATTGTTACAGATGGCACACATCACTGACTCCATACCTAATAATTCTCAGGTTAACAGTCATCAACTGCATTAGCTTGGGAAGAACAATAATAATCAGAGTGACAGAATTTTTTTACCAATGCAGTCACTCTTGGCTTTTTAAAGGCATACAGCACACACTATTAGTCTCAGTGGTGTGGGAGACATCAGATATGTAAAAGAAAAGAAAAGAAAAAAAAGACCAATGACCCAACAGGTTATAAGTTTTTTGGAACTAGTCCAGCACAAGCTATCATTATTTTCTATCTTAATTTAGCATATTTATTAATCTTTTTTTTTGTAGGCTATTATTTATATATCATTACAGAGAACAATCAGACTTAAATAAAGTCATTCCAGCCAACACAAACAATTGTGAGGATACATGTATGCACCAAATAACACAAATTTCTAGTTTGACCATGGGTCTTGTCCCACTGACTACCTGTGTGTCTGTCTTTGAAGAAAGAGAAAATGTTCACTCAGACACAACTGAGGTGAGTTGGTGGGGACTTGCTTCAGCTTCTCCTTCCAAGGGGCAGTATGAACCAGGCAGCACCACTTAATGTCACCTTCTGTCAGGGCCAGCTCTCCTGTTGGCAAAGTTGACTACTGCTGCCTGTCATGTCCTTGACATTATGCCATAAACCACCACTCAGGCGGGCTGTGACTTAGCTTGCTCTCTAAAGTTGCAAACTGAACTTCTTGCCTTCTGTCCCACAGCCAATGCTCACGTAAGTATGTCTGGGAGTGACAGGGGTGCCCCATGTAGACCAGGGAAGATCAATATGTACATGGTGAGAACATCAAGTCAGTTTAGAGGTTATTAATGTGAATGATGTGGACTTGAAGCACTCTGGACTTCTTTATTCTTCAAGCCAGAGATCAATCTGTAACCAATGATTTACTATTGTAGGTTCAACTCGTGATTTCCTCTTTCAGTGCACATCTTTCTAATACCAAACTGTCCAGCTTTGACACTGTTGCACCAGTGTCTAATAGTGCTAAACTATATACTTACTACAAAAAGAGATATCCCCACCACGACAAGACTTCTTTTTAAGCGAAAACTACATCTGGTTTTATTTTTTATTTTTTTTACCTATGCTGTATAACAAATTTAAAGTCGTTATTGTCTGTCTATATTAATATTTGTATTCCATTTCTTAGTGTCTCTTCCACTTTCGTGTAATCAACATGTTTTGTAAACATGTGGCATTTTTCCCAAGAAGTTACTGCTGAAACTCTTCACTCAGCATAAGCAGGGCTATCAATGACCTGTGATGTCCTCAATAGATCCTCCTTCCTATAGTCAGTGTACTGTCATTGATCAGTCAGTAGTTCTGGGTTACTGCCTGTTAGCCTTTGATGGATGAAAAACTATTTTGGTCAACTGGAAGTATATTTCCAAGTGACATTTCATATGATCTCACAGCAAATGAAAATTTATTATTAAATCTAGATAACTTTATCTTCAAACTACAATTATGTGATCAAATGAAAGAATGTCATGAAATAGAGGCCATTGCTCTTCATCTGGGTGGTTCCCCTAGCTTGCTGGTGACTGAACAGATTAATTCTTTTCAAGCTTAGGACCTCATCATAGTAAGAACTAACTTCAAATTTCTGGAAAGAACATTATACATGGTTTAATATTTGGTAACTTGTGACTTCTTAGTTACTTCTTACATTGCCCAAATACAAGACTGCCACATTAATTTTATTGAAATGCTTCACCTTGTTAAAAGTGTGCAAGAGTTCACAAAACTTTAACAGTAGGGTCACCAATTCAAACCAAATTTATTTGTAATGATCTGGTTTTACAGGTGTATGTAACACTTGTAAACCTCGTTCAGTGCAAAGAGTTTATACCTGCAGTCTCAAGTTTCATTTTTAATGTGGTGAAAAAAATGTCCTAAGACAGAGATCAAGCATAGAAAACTCCAAACCAGAAATTTAAGTTTGGTAAAACTATAAGCTACAGCAAGCAGGCTTTAATAATGGAAAGCATTACACAACCTTATTTCCTTGCTAGTTTGCCTAAAATTATTCTGTCAGAAACAATTTGCCTATTTCCCCTTCAATACACGTGCTTTAGGGAAGAAGGAACAATGATTTTATAAAATGCAATAACACCAGACCATATTTTGGGAGAGAATGTGATTACACTGTTTTACAAGAATTGCAACATAGTCAGAGGACAATTACATAAAGTCAAATTTGGTTTGGACATCACAAGTTGTCCCTTCTGAAAGAAACTTATGAAAGGTGAAATAGAATGTCAAAATTTTCCATGATCAAACCTCAGATTTACAACTTTTCCAAAAGAATAAACTGTACGTAATAGTCTCTTAACACAATTGCTTATCCCCCTTTGCCTTCACCAACCAGTCCTATGAATTGTCTCAAGCTCCTGACAGATTTACCAACAAAGCACTGACCAGCCTTCGCTGTGCCTTGTCCTTTATCACAGGGAGAGAAAACAAAACACTATGGTTATGATATACTATATTTTTCCATAAGGTTAACACTGACCAGTAATATTCAAAGAGCAGTCCTCTGACCAGTAATTGAAGAGAAGAACAATACACCTGCCTCATGTACTAGGCAGGCACTCAAATATCTCACAAAAGGAAGAGGCTTGTAATACCATGTTCCTTTATCCTTATTTAAGAGAGAAAAATTGCCATTGCAAGATGTGTGACAATGCCCTTCTAACCTCTTGAGCTGCCCAGCTCCTCCCTCATTCTGGATCCCTGTAAGCCATAGCTCTGGATACAAAGCAAAGTGCTTGCTCTTATTTTGCAACCCCTCTTGCCCTGCCCTGGTACAGTACCATTTAAGCATATTTCTTTGAAACTGTTCCCCTTGTCCTAGTCTGTTTTTTTCTGGAAGTGCCCCTTCAGTAAAATGTTTTGGCTTGGAGACAGGTATGTATCTGCTCTTCCTCTGCAGTTACCCCTATTTATAATCCAGGTGTTAGCAGCTATGTTCTTGGAGTCATCAGCCACAGCTACCTTAAATAATCTGCAGGTCTGAAAAAATATTGCTTCAATGAATTTGCTGGCAAGGGAAGACTGATGGTAGGGTGGACAGTCAGCACAAGTGCTTTATTTCAGACTTGCTCCATCTTACCTACTAATTCTTTCTTATAACCTGTCTCCAGGGAGGAATAAAATGCAAATCTTTTCCTCTATAGACTGCAGGTGACACTGCAACAGGAAAGAAAATTTCCTGTCGTGACCAAGTACAATAATTGGAATGATCTCTGGAAGTTTATTAATTTATAAGAGACAAACTAATATTTTCATTGAACTTGTAAAGGCACACCTAACTGCAAAAATTAATAAATATTATTTATAAATATTATATTATTGTTTATTATCCAAGAGCTGACTTCAGGTCAGCTAAATTTACAACTTCCTTTTACAAAAGCAAGTTCTATATACACTAGAGTTTTAATTAAACCCAAATATGATTGTAGTATCAGTTAACGATATCAGAGTATCTACAACATGTAGAAAATCTGATGGATTTATAACTTGCTGTTTAATGATCGCTTGGTGATCCATCTCCAGGTATATCAGTTCTCTTAAAATGTTGGCTGTTAGATATAAGGTCTATGAGGGAAATGCTTAAATACTGGTGTAAAAATGTCTGTGATAAAACCAGACGCTCTGAATTTCATGGTACTTTAATGCTGCCTCCGAAGTAATGGAAAAGCCATTTTCCAGCACTTGCTTCAAGGACTCCACTAATAACATTTTTCACAAAGGACCTATCTTTTCTTAAATAAGTTATTGTGAAGTTATTCTAAAGTATTTAAAATCATGCAACTAAATTTGGTCAGAACTTCTCAGCCTTTTAATTCTGTTTAACAAAAGATTTCTTAAGCAATTTTTAATCATAGTTTCTATTGCAACTTGATATGCAGTCCACTAACAAGAACAGTATTACCAAGTTATTGCTTTAATATCACCTATGACTCTTCCGTACAACTTATTCTGCCAGTCTATCACAATGAACTAGTTTAAAAATCAATTTCTGGCCAAATCTGAAAACTGATTTGGTGGCTTCAGACAAATCACTGTCATCTAACCTTCATTGCACAAAACTCATTGTGCTGCTTGATGTTTAGTAGCTATTGCAAAGAAATAAGAGAGGCATGCATAGTGACAAAATGTGCTGACAGAGCTGTGCGTGAAAACACATACAAATATTCAGTGCTTGTCTGGAATACAGACAGAAGGAAAACAACTATTATAATAGAAAGTGCAGCATCTCTTGTCAGCAGCAATATGCATTTCCTGATAGCTCTGCATAGACGATACACCCTGCTCCCCACCTTATCACTGAAAGAGTCATGCTGCAACTACGCAAGAAGCCTGCAGACTTTCAGCAGCCAATTAACTAAACTAAGTTTTACTTTGGAGACAACAGTGAAGATTATGCTGAATGATAAATTTTTTTAAAATGTAGACTAGAAATGTAATTAAAGGGATTCTTCAACAAATGCTGACTTTCATTTTCAAGAGACAGCAATTTCTTTTAATTTCTAGCACTGAATACATAAATTTAAGTCCAACCCACGAGGCCTGAATCTAATCAAGATTTAAAGTCTTTCAGCCTGAAGACTGTGCTTTCTCAAAAATCATTTGATGCAAAATTATTAGCTACCCTAACTGCTTTCAGAGACATGAAATTCAGACTCTATTCTGTCTTCCAGGAATTTTAACTGAAGCTTAAGGGCCTTTGGATCTCCCTCATTCAATCTACCCAAAGAATATAAATCTGTGCTGCTCCTTCTTCTGATTTGCAATAGGTAAAGGCACCTTCAGATGCACCCTTCCAAATCAAAGCCTTATATCAGTGGACATAAAGAAGAAAACTGCAGAAGCCTGCATGTGCTTGTCTCTTGACAAGTGTACTCTTTCCACTTGAGCTTCTTTCCCTCCAGCCCACAGAGAAGTGTTTCCTTGACAAAAGAAAGAGTTGCAGCTTTTCTCCTTCTCTGCGGTTCCAGGACATCCATTCCCTGCATATTTTCAGCTCCTTTAGTCTGAGAGGGTTAAAGAGGGAAATTGTTTTGAAGTCTCCTAAGATGCCAAAAAGCAAGTTTCCTTTAAACTCTTCTGCTTGTTTATCTGGCAGATTGAACTCCAAATAGTTGCCATAAAAACTGGCTGAAAAGACCCCAAACCATTAAAAACCCATCCCCAGAAGAAAATAAACACCTACTTTTTAATGAAGTTTCAGAAATTCTGAAATTTAAACCCTGCATCGAGTCCTCTTTCTACCAACTGAATACTCAGATACAACATTTTCATGAGTTTATTCAGTTTTCAAGTTGAAAAGCAATTGAACTAATTTCTGATTTGCTAAGTAACAGGTTTACTAACTACAAATGTAATCAGCATTGACCATAAAGTGGGAGAAAGACAAAATGACCATTTTCAAAGGAAAAAAAAGTTTTTTACTGAAACTAATATCTCTATACAGTATCAGTTGCCTAGAAGCCCACAACCAGCCTTCCATGACTCCACATCTTACCATTCTGTCCAGAGGAGACAAGGTCAGTATGAACCACAGTACAGCAAAGGTACTATATTCCAATTCAGAAAAGTACCTCTCCAGCTGTTAAAAATGTAATTCAAGATTTAATTTATTAAGGCTACCAGTGAAATGTTGGGGACTGAATTGAGTTGGCCAGTCCTTCAGTTCATTACTGAATAGCTTGACAGGTATAAAATTCTTTCCTATCTTTGGCTGGAGTGGTTCAAACTGATGATTTAAATTGTCAGCAACCTACAAAATGATAAAGCATTACAGCATTATCTTGTGATTATTTCTTAATTCTGTATACTTGCTCCAGATCCATTTAAGTTTTATTTTTTCCTTCATATAATTCAGTAGCAAAAAGTATTCAATGATATGAGCAAGTGTTCTAAATTTCAGAATGCAAAACATCTCCCCAGTAAGCTAAAGTTCAGAAATATGGAGGCATAATATTATTTCTACAGATACAGTCATATTCGTAGTATTTTTAAAAATTACCTCTACATTTAAATGTACTGAATATGTAATAATATATATTTGCAATATCTATATCTATTTATCTATATATCTAGATATATTTTGTTAGCCTCATTTTCAATGAAGAGGTGAACCAGAGGTCACAATGTCTGTACTAGAATTATATGGAGAACATGAGAAAAGAGCCTTCTAAAATTTTTTTACGGCATCTAAATCCACAATGAACTGTTTAAA
Organism: Strix aluco; assembly: GCF_031877795.1. Taxonomy (NCBI): domain Eukaryota; kingdom Metazoa; phylum Chordata; class Aves; order Strigiformes; family Strigidae; genus Strix; species Strix aluco. The sequence goes on along the minus strand of NC_133933.1, from coordinate 58,952,497 downwards.
AAAGTCATTGAATTTACTAGTTTTGGTCATGAATAGAAAAATTATAGCTATTTCATTTCTTCAAGACAAAGCATACTGATGTAATACAAAAGCAATACAAATATTTCTTACCTGCACAGCCACTCTTAGTATTAGCTTCAGGTGTACATGAGATTTTAGCTTAAAAGGCAATACGCATATTCCCACAGGATACTGGTCTGAATTATCCAGGCACAGCATGGGTACCTTTGAACTTAGGGCCTTTGAGAGTTGTGTTCAGAATACAGATTTATCCTCCACATGCAATTAACTAAATTCACATGGCATTACTACAAAAAATTTCTTACATTCCTAATTAATCCAAGATTAAAAGCCCTGAACCCATGTTTCCAACATTATCTAAGAGAAAACTAACATGTTCCTAAAGTTTTTATGCTTGTAGGCAAATTAAATACTATGGAATTATCTAGGGACACAAAATAAATTTACATATAGATGTTAGGTAAAGCAAGCCAATACACAGAGACCTTCAGGCATAACTATACATTGCAAAAGATAAATCCGAGAACAAGCATTTCTCTGCTGCAGCCCCAGCACTGTTAGAACATCTCTCCTGCCTTGCTATACTTCCTAAATCTTTAAACTGCTCTGGCAGATCCATCATTTTCTCACTAATTCAGAAATGGGGAGCACTTGCTGGCAATATGACAGATGCAGGGAAAGGTCTGAGATGGATAGTTAGCCATATTTTTGGTGCTACTGAAATAAACTGATCTTGCAGTAACCAAAAGGTTTGCTTATCAAAGTGTTACCAAGGAGTGTCTGACCTTTAAGGGCCATGACTTTTGCTACATAATAGGAAAAATAAACAACCCACAACACAAAAACCCACCACGGAAAACCTTTTATTTTAAGGTTGACATTACTAACATTTTCTACTTTACATATTACCCTATGACAAGAGGAAATTTCCTTGGATTCTAAACAGTCACACTAACAGTGATGCGTTGAGTCTGACAAAATGACCTTTTCAAATTGGGCAGAGCAAGAGCTCAACAACTGTGTATTTCCTGCAGACAGTGGGTGTTCATACGGCTCCATAGGCAGCCGGGCTGGTCGTAATTGCAATTACAACCAGTGATCATCTATGCTTACTTTGGCGAAACTCTAAAAGCAGGTACTATATCCAAGAATCTGTGAACACTGACTGTACAAATGTTTTGACATACCATATTAACAATAAAATGAGTTCCTTTAGGCCTGAACAGACAGCCTTTAGCTCCAGTTACAGAAAGTCACAGCCTTGTCAAAGCTTGCCCTTGACCTAAGTGGAAGTCACAGACTGAAAGACACAAATACATGACATGAGAGGAAAAACCAGCCAACAACATAAGAGCGTACCCCACCAAAAGCACACTGCTAGGAGAGGTGTGCCCTGGAGTTGAGAAAAATCATTTCTTCCTATGGAAGTGAGACTTACAGACTTTCCAGGCTACTCCTATACTGAAATAACAGTGTAACACCTAAACAAAATGAAAAGTGCAATTTAGATATAAATATCACACTTACTGCGAGAACATGGGAAATGGCTCATTTGACTAATAACACTCCACTGCAGATCAGCTAACCAACAGTATTAGGAGTATTTTAAAAGATTATTAAAATAGCCTGAACACTTTAACATTTTTACAGCACACAGTGAAGAAGGAAAAAAACACCCAAATGGAACATAACCTAATCCAAGGAGAGAAAATATCTGTGAGTAGCAGTATATATCTATTAGAATTTATTTTTAATGAATATCATTGATTTTCAGATAGCTCTGTGAGATGGTTTCTCTATACTCGTTGCTCTCCAGCTATATCGTACTGCATCTAGGGCTGCCTTTGAATGTGACTGGGGACTGAAGATTTCCAAATTATCAAGTTAACAAATAATAGTGATGATAAACAAAAATATTTAATATCATAAGGAAACCAATAATTATCACGTTTCTTAATAAAAGATATTCCACACAAAGTTCACACTATAAAAATCGCTATTTAGATAGGAAATTTCTGAGCAGAAAATCAGATGTCAGACAATACAAATTAATCCATGGAAAATACCAACAGACTTAATTGCCCTTTTCAAATATTTGCTGGAAGCTGTTTATTGACTGAAGATGCATCATTAATATAAACAAACACTACAACTGCAATTCATCATTAATAATATAGACAGAATAAATCAATTCATCTAGGAATTCAGTTTCATGCAATTGATTATTTAAAAACACTGGAAATGATACATCCTTTAATATTAACACAGCATTTGAAGTAGTCTTCAGATGTATCACACATTCTAACTAATTCTGTCCTACGCATAAAGAATAAGAATCTATTTTAGTGTTGATTTCTATTTTTCAGATCTGGTAATCAGGTTTAGTTTACCCCAGTTTACAATTTCTTGTACCTACTCAAGTGTCATCAGGGTGACTTGGAAAAAAATTATGATATTTAAAAAAAAAGATACACCCAGAGTTTACATAACTTT